>NW_025064016.1:1200000-2400000 GCF_018152265.1 Drosophila ficusphila
AGAGGAGAGCAGGGATATCCTAGATGTCGCCTTCCTCCAGCTTGAATGTCTTGAGATCGACATCGTCGTAGAGTGCCACATCGTGGCCAGGATCCTCCTTCTCCTCGTCCAGCAGACAGTAGATACTATCAGTCTCCTGTTTGATGATCTCGTCTCCCAATCGTTTCCAGAAGGGACGACAGCGGTTCTTCCACTGGCGAAGGTTGAAGAAGGCGCAGTACCGAGTTGTGGATGCCTTTAACATGGCCATGTACAGTGGTGTGATCTCATCAGCCATCAACTTGGCCTGCAAATAGTTGGCCATCTTGCGGCTGTGCTGATCGTTGAAGTCCACGTAAATGCGCTTGGCGTGCTCGTAGCATTTCTTTGCAATGCTCGTCATCTGAGTGTCCTTGGCAAAGATCTTTCCCAAATGGAGAAGGATCTCTGCCTCCAAATCTCTATGGGTGTAAAGTCGGGACAAGCGTAAAGCTCGCTTATAGCAAGATATGGCCTTGTCCACATGCTCAAAGCTAAAAGTAAAATTGAGTTAAGTGTTGCTTGAGAGATAATCTATGTACTTACATCTCTGAGCATTGCCCCTGGAATAGGTAGTACTTTATGTTCAGCTTAACAAAACGATACTCCGTGCAGGCCAGAATCTGAGTGCGAATTTGGTCTAGACACTGCTGGGCCGAATTGTAGTTCCCCATCTCCATCAGAAAGAAAGCACGCTCCAAGAAGGTGTCACAAAATATTTCCATGTTCTTTGATCTCCCAACTAAGAGTTTAGTTAATTGTTAACAAAAGTAAAAAGCTGTTTAAATACTAGGAATATAAAAATGAGTTTCTTTAAAGATTGTGTTGCCTATAAAGCCTTTAAGTTGGGTTACTTCATTGTTTCTTACTTACTTTCTGCTATTAGAACGGTGGCCCTTCTGGCCATGGCGATCGCCTCCTCGGGATGCTGGCGAACGATAACCTTTCCCTGGATGAGCAGCTGCCTGGCGAGATTCTGGGCCACCAGTTCGTGGAGCGTTAGGCTGCCGGCGGGCATTCCCACCTCGGCGGTCCACACATGACCTCTCACCAGATCCATGGCGATCTGAAAGTAATCGATGGCCGAGGCCCGCTGACCCGTGTTCACCAGATACAAAGCGTACGAGTAATATATTCGTGAGATGGACTCGGCAGCCTCTCGTTCTTGACCCTCGATGTTTCGACAGAGCGAAATAATGTGCTCATTTAGGGCCACCAGTGCGTATCCGTACTTCTGGCGATAGGGCTCCAAAAGCTGCATGGTTTCGAAAAAGAGCCCAAAACAGGTCTTAAGACCGCGGTGTTTGTTTTGGCAAACGGCCAATTCAGCATCCCTCAGTCGGTCCACCATTCCGTAGAGCAATTCCGAGTCATCGGAGATTCTCTCGCGGATATTTAGGCTCTCGAAAAGTGCCTGCTCCTTGGTGGCCAGGCAATGCAGGAACTCCGGCAACATGGTGCAACCTGACCGGCGCAATTCGTCTTCCAGGGCCTCGTAAACAGGACCCTTCATCCTGCGCGCCACGTCGTACGTGAGACGAGTAATTCCCTCCCTGATGGTCGCGCGATCGAAGTTTATCTCCCGGAAGTTTCGGTGCGGGAGATTCCGCTTCACCTGGCGTGCAATCTTCATCATCTCGTTTTGCCATTGCGAGGTCATGATCCTCTGAATGGAGTTGAAAGGGTTTCCAAAAATATATTATATATAGTTTCAGTTTGTTTTGTAAGGGTTTTGTACTCTAGTTTTGTACTGTACTACGTTTTTAAGCATGAAGACAATTTACTCAAAGTGTACTAGGGCAAAGTGATTACTTTTAAGCTATGGTATAACGATAAAACATTTGTTTGTTTCAGAAAAGTTTGTTAAGTCTACGTTTTATTGCCTATTTTAATCTGTTCTCATTTTGGGTCTTAAAATTCACTAACTCACTGTTCTCAGTGGTGTAGAGCTCCGCTTGAAAGTTCTGCTCATGAAAGGTTTCAGGGTGACTGTAAATACCTCTCGCATGCACAGTGACTCCCAAACCAGTTAGCATTAGTTAATGGCTGCAAAACCAGCAGCTCTTGAGATATTTCCTTTCTACGGCTTCAGTTGACTGCACGCTTGTTGATAAAACAGTTCGAGTGCTCCACTTGTGGGCGGTGTTGTCTAGGCGGTATGGGCCATTTAAGCATTGGGCTTAGACCGCAATCGCTCTGTAGACTCTCGATCGTCAACAGCTCCACTGATCCGCGGAAAATTTCACTTCCTTTCATTCTTAGAAATCAAATCAAATCACACAATGACCAGCGAGGACACGAGCTTTATTCCCGATCTTCCCAACGGAGGACCATTAGCCGTATATAGGAAAAGGGCAAACTTCGACTGGAAGCGACTGCGTCTGATATTCGAAAAGGAACAGGGATTGCGCATTAAGGTAAGTGGATATTGTTATCTTTTGTTAAAGATTATATTGAAGGGCTTTCCTGCCTTACTTATCATACAGTTAAATTAGCGTTTTAGTTTCGCAAGTCAATGGAGTCAATAGATGTCATTATCCAATAATGACTTAGTGCTTTTTCAAAGCAATTTCTAGCACTTAAAAAGCGCTTAGTAGAAAATGAACTGCAGCGAATTCAATTTATAGTTCTTTACTCGTTTCTAACGTTGTATATCATAACTTAAATAATGATCCCCCCTTTTTTTTGCAGTACAAAGTATGGCGCCGCTTGGAGAACGACCCCCTTTTCGCCCACCCCTCTCGAACGCTGCCCATGGATGAGCAGAAGCGCCTGTGCGCAATGCAAGTGAATCGCATGAAGCACCTGGATTTGGTGCCCAAGGAGATCGAGCGACTGAGCTTCTCGGCCAAGACCAAGTACTTGATGTACATCAACGAGGCTCTGGCCTGCTATTCTCCCAGTTTATCCGTGAAGATTGCTTTGGGAGTGGGATTGTTTAACAATGCCATCCGAGCAATGGGAACCGAAAAGCACACGAAATATATCGAGGCAGCTTGGAATCGGGAAGTGATCACTTGTTTGGCCATCACGGAACTATCGCATGGCAGCAATACGAAGAGCATCCGGACAACGGCCACCTATGATCCCAGCACCCAGGAGTTTGTGATCAACACGCCGGACTTCGAGGCGGCCAAGTGTTGGGTGGGAAATCTGGGGAAAACCGCCACGGTGGCCATGACTTTTGCCAATCTCTACACGGCTGATGGTCAAAATCACGGACTGCATGGCTTCCTGATTCCCATTCGCGATCCAAAGACCCTACTCTCGTACCCTGGAGTTCTGGTGGGGGATATTGGCGAGAAGTGTGGCCTGAATGGCATCGACAATGGATTCGTGGTCTTCACCAACTATCGCATTCCGCGCGACAATCTCCTCAATCGGACGAGTGACGTCACGCCCGAAGGAGTTTACGAAAGTGTCTTCACCGAACCGGGAAAAGTCCTGGGAGCGGCACTCGAAAGCTTTTCCGCCGGACGAATTGGCATTATGCAGGAATCGGCTAACACCCTGTGCAGTGCCGCCGTAATCGCAGTTCGATATGCGGCTGTTCGCAAGCAATTTGGCCCAGAGCGACAGGGTGAGGAGATGGCCATTCTGGAGTACCAATTGCATGTAAGTTGAGACCAAAAAATTAAAGCATTAATTTAGAAGAATCAATAGAAACATGTAACTGAAGCCTTAGAACTTTACTTGACTCAAAATGAATCAATGATAAATCAAATATTAATGTTTTGGAATATACATTTGGAATTATAAAAATAATAAATTCTGTTTTAATTGTTGTTAAAGCTTAGGCTTGTCTATTTTTAATTACCTTCCAAAAAATCTTATTTATCTATTGAATACTAGTTAATAATATCTATTTATTTCCTTGTCAGCAATATCGCATATTCCCCTATTTGGCTGCTGCCTGCGTTCAGAAAATTGCCACCGAAGAGCTGACCATCACTTACATGGAGATTATAGCCCGTTCCCAAGCGGATTCCAATGGTTTTGATATATTGGTGAGTTAACCTATAACCTCTCATTGTTCGAAATCTAATTTCAAACATTTTTTCAGACTCAAAATGCTGCTGAGATTCATGCCTTAATCTCCTCATCGAAGCCCTTAATCACTTGGGCAGCTCGGGACGCCATTCAGGAAGCTCGAGAGGCCTGCGGAGGGCATGGCTACTTGGCAGCGGCCAAACTTGGCCAGATGCGCACCGACCACGATCCTTTGTGCACCTACGAGGGGGATAACAATGTCCTCGGGCAACAGGCATCCAATTGGCTGTTGCGTCAGTGGAGCGCCAAGGAACTGGAAACGCCAATTGGCAGTGTAAAGTTCCTCGAACAACGACAGGAGCTGTTGGCCCTCAATTACGCATCCTTGGTGCAGAAGACTCCTCTTTCCAGTTGGCAATGTGAGTGAATAAGGTTTTCAAACTCATTAAAAAGAACATTCAATTGTAGAAAAAGCAAAGAGGTTATGGACAAGATTTAGAAAGCGTAAACGTTTTGCTGAAATGAAAATATTACATTTTTGTTTGAGACTATTCCAAAAAAATTTTAAAAATGCTCAATTTAAATGAAATATTGATATAATATTTTGTTTTAATGATTATTAGATAGATTATTATTAATATTATGGCTAAACATTTTCTAGAATTTATTTGACTGATCACTTATATTTTTTATTGCAGTTTCCCTTCGGTGCTACGAGTGGCTGCTCTGCCATTTGATGGCCAAAACTACGGATCACATTGATGGCCAGTTGGCGGCGGGATGCAGTCGCTTTGAGGCGAGGAACAATTCGCAGGTGGCCGGAGCCCGGGAATTATCCTTGGCCTATGCGGAGTATTATGCTTTGACTCGATATGTGGAGCATGTTAGCAAACTGAAGGTGGAGGCTCCGTATGCCTCCGTTCTGCGGCTGCTCTTCGATGTTTATGCCATGTGGCTGCTGGAGAAGCACATGACCACCTTCTATGTGGGTGGCTTTGCATCTGGCCGGGATTTCTCGGCAGCTGTTCGCCAACTTTTGCTGGACAGTTGCTTGAAACTAAAGGATGTGGCTGTGAGCATCGCAGATGCCATTTCGCCACCCGATTTCGCACTGAATTCGGTGATTGCCCGCGCAGATGGTCTGCTCTATGAGAATTTGCAAAACGAATTTATGACCAACGAGGGAGCCTTCCAGCGACCTTCGTGGTGGCGTGACGTCATCCTGCCGCAGGCTCAGTCGAAACTTTGAGGATTCCCCACCGAAACTGAGGAGAAACTTTAAAACTTTGAGGCGAAGCGAGGATTTGAGAAAGACAAGTGCCTGTGACTTGGAAATTCGAGCGTTTGGCTGGCGCAAAGTAACCCAAGTTTATTTGTAATTGTTGTTGCCTCATTGGCAATCAGGTATTATGGCAAACTACATTCGCATCGATCCTATGAAAGCGTTTTTTTTATCATTTACCCACTGTAACGTACATTCGCGTATTTTAAGATCAAATCTGTTACTAGTTTAAAGTTAAACGAGTTAAATAAAAACCTATAAAAATCAGTAAAACATAAAAAATAGTTATTTGAATGGGATTTACTGATAATAATAATAATTGATTGCAGAATGATGAACGGTTGGTATAAATGCCTAATAATCTGGTTTTTCTTCTATATAATTTTTACACCGTTAACTCTTTGTTTTGCTTAGAAGTTTGTTTTCTATGACACCCACATTTTAACAGATACAATATTGGAAAATTCTTCCCCGCAAACCAGTGTATCTGAACGTTTCTTTTTATTATAATTATTCAGTTAGCGATTCTCCCTTTGATATTAAATCCCCGAGGCGTGCGATTCGGTAAGCGTTTCGACTCTCTATTCGGTGTCATCGCAGCAGGCGTCATCGCTGCCGGCCAATCCACAGGTGTTCGATCGTTTATAAGAGGACCTGGACCCACCTGATCCGACTCAGACGTAGTCCAGTATTCGCCCAGTGAAGAAGATCGCAGCGTGCGAGAGAATCGAGAATCGAGAAGCGAGAACCGAGAATTCGAGTCCGCGGTCGAAAAACGAAAACCTGTCAAGAACCGAATCATAAACAAATCAAGTGAGTCGCGCTCGCCGTGTTGCTGTATCTCTGCCTTCGAACTGAGATCTCTTTGGACTCTCTATCTATATGGAAAGAGTACTCAGACCCAATCATCTGAACAATATTTGATAGTTTTGCCAATTTGTGGCGCAGTTTTGATTCCGCATTGAAAAGTGTATGTGCTGCGGGTGTTCAATGTAATTCTCGCTTATCAGCGCGATTTTAATGATGTTGTATGAGGGATCTCGCATTGAAAACAGCTCGGTGATCATCAAAGTCAGGGGCGAATCAAAACAATAACGTGTTTTGTTCATCGGGAGTGCTCCTCAGTCGAGTTCCTCAGTCAAGTTCCTTTGTTTCAACGGAGTCGTGCCAAAAGTTGTTAATTATAAATATTTCATGTACAAAAAATAAGAAAAGAAAATTGTAAATCATCTTCAGACCGGTTGCTCAGCTAAAATTCAATTAGAACAGCTCAATTGTTGAACACAAAAAATCCCCGCTCTTAATGGCTACTTGATAAATTTCTGTAAAAAAATAACAAACAAAAGCGGCAACAAATCGGAATATAAATGGCGCACCAAAAATATACAAAACGGCAAAAAAAACGGCAGAGGGGAAAAACAAAATAAAATAACGAAACCAAACATTCAATATCAATTTCTAAACTTTGAACAAATTAGTGAGAACCGGTTCGCTCTTCTCTTTCTTTCTTTGGCAGTCGAATAATAAAGAATATAGCGAGTCATATTGGGATCCATTAATTTACATTTTGGGGTTTTCCGTTTTCTGTTTTCGATTCGGTTGGCCGGGCCTCTTCCTCCCGCTAACCGGCTTAACCCGTGATTTCTTTTCGCCAATTCATTATTGAAAAATCGTGTAAGGGCAATTAGTTGTGGGCGGGGCAATGCGAAACCTATATGAAATGCTGGTAATTGCGGAAAATGGCTTATAGACATTGCATTTGGTTAACCAGGGGATGCAGTGAAGCCATTGACCCGCTGCAAGGCATCGATTACGAGTAATGCATGACCGGCTTATGCAAGCGGATTTATAGGTTTAGAATCCATAAACCTCGGAGCGATTACTAATGACAATGGGTGCGAAAGTATCGGGAAACAATGAGCCAGCGGCTCTCAGTCATTAGCAGATGCTTCTGGGCAAACTTGGGATCTAATATTATATAAGAACAAGTCATCTTTCCATGTATACACTCGAGTGTATCTATTTCCGCTTCATCCATAAACACTCCAAGTTAATAGGGTACAAAGTATCGCTCGGACTAAACAAGTTCTATTTACTCCAATTTTGCAACCAGTTTCAAATTAATATCTTTGTTTTGTTTTTTACACCCGCAGCTCTTAACTTAAAACGAATTTCGCATACGCAGATGCCAGGTAATTAAGATGTGGAAGTTACTGCTTATTTGTGTGGTGATGAGTGCTCTCAATGGGGAATCATCGGGGGGTAAGTAAAGCTCATATATATACAACTATTCTGAATTAAAAAAGCTTCATTTATATTTGTTTAGGTGAAATCATTCCGATATATATAAATGATTCTTCAAATAATAAAAGTATATCTTAGACTTCAAAATGTTATGTAAATTATTTACATTGCCTTTCTGTAAATTCATATTTTGGATAATTTTAGTGAATTCTTAAAAATAGCAACTATAATTTATGTACAGATATGTATTTTTCTAAAATCAGTTTTTAAATGTTTGTAAAAATATATGAGAATAAATCGACCCAACCATGTAAATCAAAATTGGGTTGCAAATTTGTAGTAATTAAATATTAATAATTATCATTTAATTCCAGCTAACCGAGCACCTCCTCGCAAGAGGAGAGCCTACGCCGGAGGATATGCGGGAGGATACGCGAGCAGTGGCGGAGGAGCAGGTGGCTACACGGGAACCTACAACAGCGGAGGAGGAGGCGTGGGACACAGCAGCTTTGTGGGAACTGGTGGAGGAGGTGGTGGCGGATACTACGACTACGATGACTACGATGGCTACTCTCCAAACTTCGGCATCATCGATCCCTATCTCTTCCATCAGCAGCTGACGAACCACATTTTGGCCCAGAATTACGCCAACCAACAGTGAGAATTGATCAATTGGTTTGCAATGGTTGGGGGTGCTTTCTACTCTTACGACGGGCTAAGGGTTAACCTAACGCTTGAATCTATCTATTCTATATATTCTTGTAGAGCTGTAACGGGATTGGCCACCTCTGGCAATGCTTTTGCATCTGCGGATGCTTCTCTAGTCAACGACAATGATATGTAATTACCACAAGCTATACTAGTTTCTAACTAATTCTTTAATTAATTAAAATAATATATTTATCTATTTATTTACTAATCTAATTCAATATTTTCCACAGTCGCATTCAGCAGCAGATTGCCGCCCAGCAGGCTTACCACGATAATCTTATTCGCCAAAATCGGTATAGAGGTGGTTCTGGATCTGGATCGGGATCGAGCAGTGGCTCCTATAACTCTCATCGGTATGCCCCCAGCTATGCCGCCGCCTCGGGATCCATTGGACCCAACGGATATCGTCAGACGGCCTTTATTAACCCAGCCAATCCGGTAAGGAATTCGTTTTTATAAAACACAAATTAATGCAGTTGTAGTACAACAAATTGTAAAAATAAGTAATATTCAAGTAAAGCTAAAAGTTTAGCATATCATCTCAATTTTTTGTATCCCTGGTGAAAAGTCTAGATGAGAAAGTTATGTTGTTATTTATTTCGTAATGAAAAAGTTGAATAGAATATTTGGTATATTAAAATTTAAATAAATATAAACATTTAAGTAATTAAAATTCATTTTCCGCAGGCCTCCCCCAACATTGTGAATCGTTTTGGAGGCGGAAGCGGCGGTGGCTCCTCCTTCTCCAGCTCCAGCAGCTCCGGAGGAGGCAGTGGAGGTGGTGGTGGCTACAAGGGTGTCTCAGTGTCCTCCTACAGCCACAGCAACGGAGACGGAACCAGTCGACGTGGCGCCCAGACCACCGTCAACGATAACGGAAAGGTCACCTCGTATTCGGTGCACTCTTAAACAGATCAATGGAATTCCCTTTGCCCAACTTTTTCCGTATAATGTGTTTAAAAATATATATATAAATATACGTGTATTTAGTGTGTATTCATGGACTTTCTTATCGGTGGCGTTTCTAATCCAAAGCTTTCTTCACTAGAAAGTTTCACTATCTTAGAAAAATATGCAAATTAATAAACTTGTATATTGACCTTGATTTTGTCTGCTGGTATAGCCTTAAAATTTTTGTATTTCATTTGGTATATAAATAAATCAAGTATACGTAATTGAATACATTAATTTGCAAGACATTTGAATAGATTATTTTTATTTTTGTTTGAATGTTTTGGTTTTTTTTTAATGAAAGACCTTATCAAAGGTGACAGGAAATGTGATACCTCATCACATTGGATTTGAATATAAAATGGCTAACTTTCAAATTGAAATTCTTAATTCGTGATTGACTTGAACGAAAGTGAAGATCTGGAAATTTGTCAAGTCGTTGAAATTAAAACATTACAAACTTGTACCAAATCAGGTATTATCCGATAGCTTAGTAATCTATTTTGGTATGTAATTTTACGTCAATGATCACGGTTGCCCCAATCAGATTCATCAGATCACTATCTCTTCAAACCTCTAATAAATTGCCAAGACGCAAATTTGTTTACAAAATTTACGACGAGACTGTTTTTAAAACTATTCGCTAAATCGGAAAGGGAAATTCTCACTTCCTGAATACAAATTAGAGCTCAAGGTCTTTTATGTATTCCTTCACCTTGCTCACCATTATTCTAAGTTCAAAGTGAGCTCATTACAATCGTCTTCTACCTATAATCAAGTTCGTATGTATATAAATAATCGCCAAAGTGATAATGCTCCCAGTCAAACATGGCAACTGAACAATAGGTATGAATGTCTTGAGCAAGGTTCCGGCGATCGTTAAAACTGAATTGAAAAAAATATATTCTATATAGGGCGATGATGTCGCAATTAACTTTCATCACTCGGCTTTCTGCACCAATTGCGAGCTCCAATTCGAAATGTATGTGACACTATCAGTCAGCATCCTCTCTAGGTCAAGAATCAATCGGTTCAAGATTGAGTTATATGCGGACCTTATCTTCCCCGATGTCTGAGGCTTTAAAGCGCGGCTCCCCACGTCCGATTGCATTAGTACAATTTCAATCGCGAGTCTCGAACGTTTTCCCGGACGAAAATCCAACGAATTACCAAAAATGAACAAGTTGCTGATTTTCGCCCTTTGCTTGGGTGTGGTCTGTGCAGGTAGTGAAGTTTTTCAAAAATTAATATGTACTTCTAAAAACAAAAAAACGTATAGTACAGTGAGCTCCAGGTCCTGTTAATCTGATTTAAACACAGAAAGACAGCTCATCAGATCTGAATGTCGTACAATGTTTTTCCCTCAATGAAATATTTACACAACATCTTGGGAAAATTGTGCAATTTCCCGGGAATGAAGCGCGTGTGGCGATAAGAGTTAGTAAATATTTTTAAAGGGAATATTGATTACACGATCAGATTAAAAAACAACGAACGAAAAAAATAGGTTATTTGAACCACATATAAAACCAAATTGAAAGGTGTATTAACCCTTTTAAGACGGATTTTTTTTGGTGTTGTAAAAGCGTAACAGAAAAAAGTTAAAGATTTTAGAAATATATAAATTATTTGATGATATACTTTTCATTCGTTAACTAATAAATTTCTCAATTTTTTAATTTCAGATCTAGAAAGCAGGTAAGTTTGGATTACAAGCCCTATCACTTGATCTACATTTATAATCTATGTTGTATTCCATAATTTTGATATTTGGGTAGAACCAAACGGGATGAATTCCACTCTCGGTAAGTGCCGTGTGGCAAATGTTGAAGATCTTTCTTTTTTTGATACCAAAAAAATTGAAATTTTTCCATTGGCTGGCATGACACTTCAAAATTGTAATTCGGTTTTATTTTAATGGTTAACCAGATATTCGAAGCTCTTTTTTTTGTTAAATATGTTTTAATAAATTTATAAATTTCAAACTTTAGCCACTACGCTGCCCAACAGCAGGCCATTTTAGAGGCTCGCAAGAACGCTGGCCTTGAAGGCAGCGCCTCAGTCGGTGGTTACGGAGGCGGTTACGGAGGTGGTTACCAGGGAAGCTACTCTGGCGGAGTCGCTGGCCAGGCTGATGGCTCCTCCGGCAGCTTGGGAAAACTGGAGAGCTCCTACGACTCGGTGGGTGTCACTGAATCCGCCGAAGGTGTCGTCGCCGGTGGTTCCGGTGGTGCCGTTGAGACTCTGGGCGGTGGTGCTGAGGTGGGACTTGGCGCTGGATCCGTGGGTTCCCTCGATGTGAACAGTGGTGCCGCGTTTGGCTCTGGTTTTGGTTCTCAGAGTGCTGGATCTTTTGGTGCCCAGAATGCTGCTTCCTTTGGCTCCCAGAACGCCGCCTCTTTTGGCTCCCAATTCTCGACCAATTTCCAGACCAGTTCCGCCTCGAACTTTGGAACCACCGCTGGCCACCACGTGGGCAGCAATGTCCAGTTCGCCGACAACGCCAATGCCGGAAGCAAGGTCGAGTTCGGTGGCGTCAACGCCGTGGACTCCAGTGCCCAGTTGCTCAGCGGAGTACAGCAGACCGTTCAGACGGCTCCCGCCTCCTCTGGTTACTACAGGCACGAGAAGATCGTGACCTCGGAGGCTGCCCCCCAGCAGGTGACCTACACCGTTCCCGGCGGATCCCAGCGTTATGTCCACCACGAGGAGCGCATCGTGGAGCAGCCCAGCCAGGTGCGTGTCGTCCAGGCTCCCGTTCAGACCGCGCACTTCTACCAGCGTAAGGTGACCACCACCGCCTCCCAGCCCACAGCCCGTTTGGTCTACGGGTCGAACTCCGCCTCCAACTTTGGCAGCAACGCCGCCTCCAACTTCGGCAGCAGCTCCGCCTTCAACACGAACTTTGGCTCCTCCTTTGGCCAGAACGCCGCTCTGAACTCCGCCTCCTCCTTTGGCCAGAATGCCGCTCTGAGCTCCGGCCTTAGCTCGGGACTGAACTTCCAGGGTGGCCAGAACAGCCACCTCAGCCAGATCCTCTCGCAGGCTCAGCTGAATGCCCGCCAGCAGGCCTCCTCCGGTTCATCCACGGCCAACCAGGTCCAACTTGGCAGTGGCTACAACTCCGCCTTGCAGTCTGGATCCCAGTTTGGATCTCAATCTGGCTTGCAGTCCGGCTCCCAGTTCGGTGCTCAATCTGGTGCCCAGTTCGGTTCTCAGTCCGCCTTCCAATCCGGCTTTGGCTTTAACTCCGCCAACTCCCTGAACTCCGCCAGCTCTCTGAATGCCGGAAACAGTGCCTCTCTGCTCAGTGGATCCTTGCTGGGTGGCAGCCAGGGATCTCTGTTGGGCGGTCAGCAGTCCTTGGGACTCGGACTCAATGCGGGTCTGGCCGGCGGACAGCAGTTCGGAGCCGGTAACTCCGGAAGTGGATACCAGACCAAGCAGTGGGAGAAGCAGTCCAAGTGGTCTTCCCAGTCGGAGGTGAGTGTTTCCCAATTAATTAAGATTTTTATATTTTAATTCAAACATTAAATTTAATATAAATAAATTGTTGAGATTTTAAAAGATTTAGTAGATATGTATTCTGCATACCGACTTATTTCCATTTCAAAACCCTGACCACTTGTTCTTTTATTATAGTTCGATTCCAATGGCAATGTGAAGAGCTACAAGGATCTGGCCACCGGCGAGAGCGAGAACTATGACATCAATGGCAAGAAGACTGGTTACCATGCGGCCACCGCCTCCGTCGATGACAACGGCAAGATCGGCACCTACAGTGTTCACTCGTAAACGAGTGACAGTGATCTGCAGTCAAAACTAGAAACCTTTCGTGTTCTTATGGAGTGCGCTAATCATCTCCAAATGTTTGTGTAAAATAATGTGAAAGTAAATGAATTGTTTAAATGTTTAATTAATTTAATTTTTCAAGGGGGATTGTTTACAGATTTAAATATGAAGTTCAATTGAAAAGTCTACAGCAATAACTTTATTAAATGAATTATTAGAAAAAGAGGAGGCGATTGTTAGGTTAAGCGACAGATTTTTCTCAGGAGAAGGGTCTCTCCAGTTTTCCATCAACCTGGAGGACACCACTGTTGATTACACCAGGATCTCTCTTGGCTTTGCTGTCCCGTCGACGCCTGAAATCCGCGGATGACATGCAGTAACAGGGTTTCCAACTGTGTCGCCGGTAGAGCTGTCCCTGCTCCTGGGGCACCCGCTCCGTGGTCCAAACTGGGACGTAGTGCGTCCAGGTTTCCCCGTTTCTGTAGATGCTGCCCGCATCGGAATTCCCGCCGGTGTAAACGTTTTGGGGATAATACTGCGGATAGTATTCACCGCGATTGGAACCCTGGTAGCCACCTTGGTTGCTTCCCTGGTAGCCATGCTGCTCGGCCGAGAAATTGGGGTTCCATTGGGATTTGGGGTCGTAGGGTTTGCGAGACTTGTGCCTCGAATCGCTGCCGCCGCGTCCCTTGTAAATGGGCACACTGGCGTCCTCTGTTGGGCAATTTGAGAAACCAAAATAAAATAAAATATAATAGATAATATATATAGAGATCATACAAAACAACTAAATAATTATTTTGGTGAATATTCAACAATTCCATTTTATGCTAAATTTGGACAGGAATTAAAAAAAAGAACCGGCCAAAAAAAATAAAAAATAAATTAATGGTACAGTTAGTTAGAGAATTAAAATACAAAGCTTTTAGATGTATGCCACTTCAAAATCTGATTAAAATTAGAAAAGTTATGGATTTAGAATTAGTGCATTTTTCAGGGGTATAATATTCTAAGTTTCTCAAAAAAGATTATACAATTATTACGATTTACATCCCCCAAAGAAAATAATATACTTGCTAGAATTAATAAAAATAAATCTCTAGAGATTTATGGTCCTGAAAAGGTTCCTAAAAGTATGCCACAACACGCTGTGCTCTCAGAAGTCTTAAGGACATATACCAAAATACAATGAAACTTTTAAAGTATGTACGTAGTTTAATTGGATTAAATATATGGATTTTATAACACGAAAAGCTACCATTCATTAGCTTCTCTAAATATTTTAGAAGGTAACCTAATTTTTTGTGGCACCCCTGCCAATGAGAATCGCAACTCCTTGACCCCGTATTTACTTTGGCAGGGGGCAGGGGAAAAAGTGAAATTGAAAGGAGCCTTCAAAGGACCACTCACCCTTGTCACCTTGTTGCTGAGCGGAGCTGGTTTCATTTCCATCCGAGTCGGAGGTGATTTCGAACGTGATGTCCGTGTGGATGCCCACACGCTTCTTGTGCTTCCCCAAGTCCGTAATTTCCACACTCTCCTTCGACTCTTTATTTGTTTTGTATTTTGTTGTATTTTTTTTTAATTTCGGGGAATCGTTCGTTAGTTTTTGGGTATTTTGCATTTAGCAGCTGGGGTGTGAGGGAATTTAATTACCTTTCGTTTGCTGCTGTCCATCGCCTGTATCGACGGTGACCCGTACTCCGTGGATCTTGGGGCGATTTCCCCCGCCGGAGGTTGTTCCACCTCCAGCTGAATTCCCCGAATTACTGGCCCCTCCGCTCAAACTGCGTCCCGTTCCCGGGTCGTAATTCCCATTGCCGGCTCCACTAACCTGCCCCTGTTGACCGGGAGAACCCGTCTGATTGTTGCCGCTCTCATCGAAATCCAACTTGGAGGACACTTTATTCGCCTGACCTGGTTGCCATCATCGTTGTTTGTTTTCGGTTTAGCATGGAAATTAGATTTACCAGAAATTTAATTAAAGTTATGCAAACACCATGGACCATGGACCACACACACCCCCACCATCCACCCCCTCCAATCGCAAACTCTAGCCCGGACTTTTATCGGATGAATTGGAGCGTGCTCTTGCGGAGTGGATCCGTGGCACATAAGTGATGCAATTAGAACGCGCTGACTTATTTATGGATATTCACCGCTTGCCAGCGAACCCAGCCATCCAACCGACTGAACTAATCTGGAACTTGAGCTGGCGACTTGACCGATTTGAGGTTGCACTTGAATATGCACGGCCGGAGCCACAATTATGGGATTAGTCGCAATCAGAATCGGATTTCGACGGGGCAGTGACTACCAATTAGGGGGCGAAAGGGTCGACCTCGGGGTGCAAGTCTTCAATGAGCCACGGACTTTGCTCCGCTAAGCTTCGAGTGTCCGCAATTACTGCGGATTGTTCAGATAATTCCGCGGTAATCCCATCATTGATTGGTTTAGTGTTGGGGCGAAATATGGATTTTCAATAAGTTTTAATTGAAATGGAAGGGTTTTTGTATTTGCCAAGAGAGTTACTTTAGGTTAATAGAAAGTTAAATTAAGACAAGCAAGTGGTGAAAAGGTAAAACATTGTTAATATATTCTTTTCAATACAATTCTTTGTTTAATTTAAATATAAGTCGTTATGATTTCACGACTTTGAATTGAATTAAATTGTTTTCGGAACACTTAGTAGGAACTATTAGGAATTTTTCTTTGTAATAAATCAAAAATAATTATTGGAAATTCGCACGCACGCACGATTTTGACGATCTGACTAGATTGCTTGACTCCGTAGTTCCCCAACCACTGGAATTTCCCAAATCGAAACCACATTTATTCCCGAAAATTTCAGCTGACTCATGGAGGAACTTCTTTCGCCCGCCGCGTGATTGATTGTCGGCCAATTACTCAGAACAACCTTGGACACAGTGATGAGTTAACAGCAGGAACCCAAATAATAGCAACAATAGGTGGGCGGTGAAAGAGCTCATTGTTGACAGCATATTGCCGTGAAGAACCGATTCTACTAATGGGTAATTCCTTTGGTGTTTGTTTTATTTTTTGTTAACTGATCTCGAGAATGGAGCGCGTCTCGTGTGCACACTTGAAAACCGCCGACTAACAACTAAGCGAGGCAAAACAAGCAAGCTGATTTCGAATATCTACGGAGATTCATTAAAATTAACTGGCGAAGCTGGAGAGCTGAAAAAAGTTGCTTTTGTTTTTTAAATCTACTAAAGTTTTACTTACTGTTGCACAGGCAAAAAATATGTGACGAATTTGTAATTAATTGGTTGTAATGCTTTTTTAATATTGATTGATTAGGAAAAAGTGCTAAATATATTTTAAAGATTTTTAAAATATGATTGATTTGTATTTCATAATCTTATGGAAATTAAATATAGTTTAAGGTGCAGCAATGAAATCATTATAAATGTATTAATATGAAAGAAAAGATCTTATCATTTAACGGAAGGAATGTTGGTCAGTAGATTTTATTTAAAGTTTTTGAACATAGCTCTTTTGTTTTTATATATTTCGATTTTGTAGTTTTATCACAAATTAAATGATTTTAATTCTGTAATATTTATACCATTCTATGGGTTTTTCTCACAGTGTGCTACTGTTGTTGACGGCTTGTTAGAGCTTTGCGGATAAGATCTTGACCGGGCCGAAGTGAGTTGTTGCTGTTGTTTCCGATGCACTCGTGGGTGGGGCATCTGAGATTCTGAGTTGCATCTGAGATTCCGAGCGTTATGCGTAGATCAGATCCCCGTACCCCCGTTCCAGTAATTGGACCTAATCGGCGGGCTAACATCTTTTGTGATTGTTTCGATGTAGTTTCCGCTGTATCTTGGAGATTCCATTGTATCGAGCTGCTGCTTTTTGTTCTCCATTCTGTGTGTGCTGTTTTGGGCTTTTTCATAATGCTCTCATCGTTAATCATGGGACGTCGAGCGCTTCTCTATGGCCAGTTGCCAATTATATTCTGCGGCAATTTTGACAGCCACCGAACGATTATCGTTATTAGCCTTTGAAAAAAACTGAATACCAAGTTCAACGCGTCTCAAGTTCAAGTTGGCTCTGAAAATAAATTGCGTATTATTCGCAGGTTTTATTTAGTCAGTTTTTGGGGGCTTTTCCATCTGCATTGTTTTTCCTCCCCTAAGTCCGCTGATGGTGCACTAATGAAGCATTTTCCCATTTGTCAAGCAACGCCCACGAATCAACCACTTCCTCAAGGCGGAGGGAAATTGCATTGGATGGATCTAGATCTCCCCATAACCGCACATGTCGGAATAATAATGTCGGGCCAAACAAATGTATAAGCCATAAATTCCAACCCCACATACTATATATATACGAGTGTATATAGTATGAAGTGGTCGGTCCAAGGCAATTAATTAGCAATTGCATTTGGCGCTGTCATTACGTGTGATAATTAAAAGGACTGCCGGCTCTCCAAAGTATCCTGCCAAAGAAAACGGAAAGAAATCCGGCAAATGTATGGCCATAAATTGTATGCCCTTTTGGGCCCGGCCAACAGATCCCGGCCCGTCGGCAAATGCACTTTAATCTCGAATTTATCAAGCGTAATAGTTTTGCCCCACACTGCGGTTGGGTCGCCCGGGAAGGCTTTTGTAATCTCGGGGATTAGACGGGCATACGAGTACATGTGGACACGTGGAGGAGGGCCACATATCAGGAAAATGTGGGTGGGTTCGGCCAGTGGGTTGGCCCGAGACCATTAAACAGATGGATTTCGTTGTCAACCTTTCATTGTTCAAGGTATGAGTGGTCAGGAGTCTCGAGATGTTCGGGGGATAATTATTTTCTAAGGATAAGCCTTAGCACACGATGTGCAATAATCCTGCTATGTTCTTAGGTCTACATTTTTATGAGATGTATACTTCATTTCATGTACTGGTATTTGAACTTCATTATTTATTTATTTGTTTATATTTTGGGTCATTTATTTTGTACTTTTATTATGAGGCCTAAAAGTTTTCCTTGTCAGTAAGCATATATTATTTGACAGTTTATTTGCTTATTAACTAAATAATATAATAATTTGTTTAATTGATTTAATTTCATTGTTAAGCAATCTATACAGGTAAGTAAAAATACTTTAACTAGAATACCATAACTACTCCAATGACATGTAACCAAATTTTGAGAAGGCACCTAGTCATCTTGATTTTCTCTGTTTACTCAGCGCTCTAACTTGTTTAATACACTGTTTTGCGTACTCCAGCTCAGTGGGTGAGAACCAAGTCCGACTTGGAATCAGAATCAGAATCAGAATCAGTTCCCCATTTGGTCTCTGCTCTCGACCGCCTGGCTGACTGACAGTTTCTTGCCAATGCCTCTGTTGTGCGTATTTGTTGCTGTTGTTGTGTGGTGTGTGTGTTTGTGTGTAGTGGTTAGCCAGCGATTTGCATAAAGTTTTGCATTTGCTTACATCAACTTAATTTTCATTGTTTCTATGCATTTGTGCTGCACTGGACGTGCGGACCGAGGAGAAGTTCAAGTGCGTTTCCAGCGAGTTGCTTGCATAATTCTATGGGCCCTTCAAGACCACAAAAACTTTTACACTCGAAAATCTGTTGTGGATCAGAAGGGAAGTAAGGGGTGTTCCAAAAACTCACTCGCATAAAAGGCATACTTTTGGGCTGCATTGTGAATGGAAATTGGATTTTTGATATACTCACTTTGATAATTTTTCGGGGGGAAATAGAAAACAACGAGGAGAAGTTGTGTTCCTGACTTTAGCACAGTAGATTCTTTGTCCATAAATGTTAATTATACAAAATATATGTATAATGGCCAACAGAAGGCTGAACGTACACCTAGCTAACAGATGCAGATACAAAGATACAACATGTTTGGCCAGCCAAAGACAATTACTATTGTTGTTGGTGGGGAAAGCCGGACATGGGCCGCTTTTGCAAACAATTAAACTGGCAAAATCAAAATCGAAATTTACTAATTTATGCGTCTAGCTGCCATTTGCAGTTTATACCAATTTACAGCCATTTCTCTTTCCGTATCTTATTTTCCAGGCCCGAATAAATTGCAGGAAATCGAGGGGGATGGCCATCCTTGAACTAATGAAATAATGGGCCAGCCGTATTAAATTATGGCCGAGGCATTCCCAAAGGATTCCAGGACTCCGAACAATAACTAAATTTGCACCCACCCGGGGTAACGAAATTTGTTGATTGCATTGTTGCCGTTTGATTTGCAACCACTCGAGGAAAGGACACCCAGGACACTCGGCATAACCACTCCCCCCCGCCAAAAGGCAATTCGACACCTTGCAGGACTATCACCCAGCCAACATCCCCTCATCCCCCTGCGATCCCTTCGATCCACTTCCGCATCCGCATCCGCACATCCGACCCTCATTCACTATTCACACCCGTGTATTTCTACATCGCTCCGTATTATTATTACTTTTTTTCGCTTTTCGCTGTATATGAAATTTTTATTATTTGCTCGTTTACGGCTTTAGCATTTGCTTTTCCCCCCGCACTCTCCGGTTTTTCTGGATCTCCGTCTACCGGGGTTTATCGCTTCTCGTGTAGTGCGAAATTATCACAAAACGCATTGAATTTGCTTTTATTGTTGGCGGGTGTCGGCTGCCTTTGGCCAAAGTGGAAATCATTTTCCACCCCCTCTTCATCAGCCGCCATCCACTGAGCATACAACATTTCCATGCACTCGAAAAAAAGGTTAAAAGTTACTATGTTCTACTAAAAATTAGTCAGCTTGCTTTGGAATTTAAACGCTTCAAGTTGTTTCTATTTTTAAATGATATTTAATTTGCCTTCAATTTTGTTTCATTGTTTTTTCATTACTTTTTTTTTAAGTGCAATTGCAGCGGAAACCACGGGAGCGGTTGCCTTTGCCGTTGTCGTCGTCTTATCGTCTATGTCCTTTGTTGTGTGGCCACCGCCATCGCTGCTCCTGATTCTCCTGATGCTCCTGATGCGGTGGTGCTCGGTCCTCGAAAGGCAACCACAGTGGTTAAATGCTAGTCATAAAACTGAACGAAATAAAACCAGTATAAACAAAGGATTTTATTACAAAAGTACCTTATTCGAAATGAAAGATATATTGCACATAATCAGTTTTAAAATTAAAATGTTATACCTTAAAGAACAATGTAAGTTAATTTTCAATAAAAATAACTAAAATTTATAAGAACACAAGTACATAAGGCACTCTTGAATATTTTACAAATTAAACATAATATTATTCCGAAAAATATTCAATATTTTTTTATTGTTCCGAAACCACTGTGCATGCAAAGATTTTTTATGGCCACCTTTCCACATTGACGTAATCTGGCAGGTTGCTTGAGTGCAAAAAAGTTGGTTTAAGGCCCTTGAAAATGGAAACGTTCGGTGCCGTTTCGAGGGGTGCTGTGGCTTGTTGACCGACCGTCCGCCTCTACGCCACCCCTTTCCTCGTCCCCCGCTGAAGGCCACACCCCCCGCCCACCGACACTTTGCTGACAATGAGCAGTGACAGCGTGAGAGGGGGCGAAATGGGGTGGACCTTTTAAGACCCGCTTGCGGTCGTGCCGAAAACCCCCAGATCCCCGATGCCCGAATCCCCGAACCCCGAACCCCAGACCCCGGATGTCTGCACGTCTGTTGCATCTGTCGCATGCCGGAACTAAGCGAAAAACTTGGGAGGGCTCTATATATTATTTTGAAGGGGAAAGGACAGGGGGTTCAACATCAACTCCCCCTGGGGAAATGCAGTCGATAATGATGCGTACTCGCAGTGGAGATTATGATGAGTTCGATAGAGCTGCGAGCGGGACAACTACTCGACTTGACATGCATGATTAAGTGTCCCGTCCAATTCCTGTTTTCACCCCACTTCCTGGCTTCCTGGCTTCCTGTGACCTTCGTCCTCTTCGCCGCTCCCGCTTTCATTTCGCAAATTGCAAATAAGTCTGTACAAAGTGCCCCCGACCGTGTCGTGTGACAATTCTCGCAAATTATGTTTTTTTGTTGTGCTTCCCTCCGGTTGGCTAGGAAACTGCAGGCAGCCTAATCCGATTACACTGGGCAACAAAGTACGAACTCAATTACCGATTGTAAATCTCTGAGGAACTACTTGCAAAATGTGCCTAGAAATGCAAGATTGTTATTCTACATTTTTTAACTCATTGGAAATAATTGATTTGATGTTCATTAGTTTTTTTACTCATTAAAGTTATTAATAAATTTTCTATTATCCTTATAAGTACACAGTATTTTTAATACAAGATACTGCTTGTTATGCTTAAGAATTTAATATAATCAGCCCACACATTAAGCTTAAATATTTAAGTCTTATAAATAATAATTTTATATGTAATTTTGTTTTGTGGCATAGCTTTTACCTAATACTTTCCTATCCTTGCAGCATAGTGTATCTGCACCCGTTTCTATTGCGATTCGCGCTGCACTTTTCGGGTATCTGGCTGCAGCATATGGCACACTTGGCTGCTGAGAATTCGCGAACCTCCTGCTTTCGGGTTACAGAACGGATCTGGAACCGGTCTCACACACGCCCCATAATTGGATTTCGATGACTGCAAATTGGTGATAATTTCGATTCGCTTCCGGGCAGCTTCCACAGAACGCACGTGGTTCGTGAAAATGCGACCATCTGCGCCCGATAGGGCAGACTCTTTATGCCAGTTCGTGACCGGCTAAGTGCGGATTGCACAAATGGACAAACGGATTGCCGCTGCCCAAAGTCCACAATGGCCCTTTGTGTCTGCCCAAACAGCCACGATCACACAAACTATGCTTGTGGACAGAAGTTGATGACTCAAAATGAAAGAAGTGTTACGCGAAAGGCAGCAGAATAGACAATCAGCTCATCAACATGAAGAACTTAGTACTTATGGCACAGTATTCTTGCAGCATAAAATTAAATTGAAATTTAAAAAAGGTAATATTGCTGAAAGCTTAAGATATACACAAAACTGTACAAGAAGTTACTGAAATTTTCCAAGAGCTGTTGGTAACTAAAACTGCCGCTTATAACTTCATATATAACTTTCTGCATTAAGCGATAATCATCCGAGGTAAGTTACTGATTTAAATAGTCTTTTCTTACTGGTCTTTCTGCTCCATATTTCCACTAAAGAAAGGGTTTCCTCACCTCAACTCAACCTCAATCGATAGGAATTCGGCTTGGAGTGGCGGAGCAGTACTTTCGATGGCTGAAATACTCATTACATCGGATTGGATGGGATTGCGCCCACGGGGCGTTGCGTGTCAATTTATGCAACTCTCGTGCAATTTCCGGGGTATTAAAGCAATTTCCAACCCACTGGCCACAGCATACACCCATCGACTTGGTCATGACTTAATGGGGAAGTCCTGCATGTGAAGGCTCCCTTCTCGCCAGTTTTTGGGTGTGACGGAAAAGCCCTTCTGGGCATTGCAGAAACCGAAAGAGTGGGCCGTTTGACGAGCAATACTTCGGTAGCTCACCAAAAATTGATATCAAATGTGGATAAGGTGCGAAAGGTAGGGGGAAGTTCAAGAAGAATGGCTGCAAGTTTTATCCAGAAATGATTAGAAAAGAACAATGGCTTCAAGGCCCATACATTTTCATAAATTTTCGTTCTTCTAGTAAACAAATCAAAAATCAAAATCAATAAACCAATTTTCACTCCATCATCACTGAAACAAAGTTAGGCATCTCATTATATTCCAATTGAGATTATAACCTTTTGAGAGGATTTAGCATCTAAATCAAAGTTTTTGGCGTCCTGTTGCGAACCCTTTTTGGTAGCTTCCACCCTCAGTTATTATACAGACTAGACCAAAGCCTTCGACGCAATAAAAAATACTCTTCGAGAAGTGCGTATAAAATGTCAAATCGTTTTACCAGCATTTTAGAACCGCCAGCATCACAATAAAATGGTAAATTCGCAGCAAGTAAATGCAATTTAGCCAAATCGGGAGGGTCGTCAAGTGACGTTGCACCCAGGGGGACTGTTTGATTTACCGTCAACAGGAGATTGAAAATACAAAAAAACTTTTCTGAAATAGAATCAAGCGGGCAAGAAAAAAAAAACACGCGCCACCAAAAAGTGAATTAAGAACTTGTGTGCTGGAACGATGGATGCGGGGCGAACCCAACGAGGGTGATTTCCAGATGGGGTGTGGTTTCAACATTGCTCGGCTGGGGGGGCAAATTGAGTTGCAACACTTGGCAGGTTTTTATCTACGCACCACAATCAACCAGCCAACGGACCAACTTGACAGGCCGGGGGTCCCTGTCGGCAGGTCAGAGACCATCCAAACCACCATCCCGTTCCAGAATGCACTCTAAGAAAATATTACTAAATACCAAGTAGCAAAAATTTAATTTTGGGCGTACGTGAGCGAGATCAGAAATTTGTTTTGTTGTATTTGTTGCAAGCAACAATAAACGACTTTTTATGAATTAAATTTCTTGGAATTCAGCCCAAACCACCCCAATAAATAATCTAAGTTCAAGGCCCTCATTTCATTCATTTAAGACGTATTTGCTTTTTAAAAATACATATAAATTTATAACTTATAATAAATTTAATTATTTAAAATTGTGGCAAATCATATTTAAATTGATAAGTGTTTCCACCTAAAATATTTGTGCGTCAATTCAACGTCAGAAAAAAATCTAATGAATTTACCAACAATTTCTAGCCGTGTGGTCCAATGCCAATGAATTAGGGCTGTTAAATATGCTGAGTGTAGGCGGAGTGACCATCAGCCTGGCCAGAAAGTGAACAGGAGCAACTGTTTCGTGTTGCTGCCCGTTGATAACAAGATTTGTTTTCCAAAATTTCAGGAGGGTCGTCCTTAATTACGCCGAAAAGCGCAATGAGCAATTTGGAAATGGCAAGTGAGCGGTCTAAACCACATCCACCCCAAGCAATTTAGGTAAATTAAATTTAGAGTGCGCCCATCCTTCGATTTTTAAACCGAGCAGAGCAGAGCAGCGCAGAGAGTTAGGCTCAAAAGTCAAAAGTGTATGGCCCGTTTGGTTGATTTGAGCCAGAGATAAGGGGAATCGAAGCGGAGGACAGACCCAGACAGGATACTGAATCCGGGGAGGCGCTGTTCCACCCCCTCTCACCAAAAAAAAACACGCATCCTTAGACAAATGGTAGCAACCAGACACTCGACACTCGCTACACGGATATTCCATTAAAAAAGCCAGAGCGAATTGAACAGTTTCCACTTTATGATTTATTGTAATGAGCCTTTTATTTATGGCACGACTTCTTCTATTGGCCAGAACACACAAAAAACATAAAAGTTTACGAGTATATTGCAGCGTCTGCTTTCGTTTGTATATCTCCATCCATTTTTTGTTTGCGTTTTCGAAAATTAAAAATTAATTAGGCATTTATCACTTGACTGTCTAACAGATGGCACTTTTCCTGGGGTTGGAGGTGGCAAGTCGTTGACACAAGTACAGGATAAGTGCAGCTGAACATGAATATTCCTTTAGGCCAAAATCGTACACGGAAATATAGTTAAAGTTGAAACAGTTACGCAAAGACTTGCAGATTGAGTGGAATACAGAATTATAGGAATGCTGTTTTCCTGAAAAGATATCGTAAGCCTAAGGCGATAAAAACAAATCCATAATTTCTTGAAAAAATAATAAGTAATTTGTAAAGGAGGAAAAACATTAGTCATTTGAATTCCCAATATGAAATGAGTAAGAAATAGGAAACGCTTTTTACTAGAAATCTCAATAAAAATGGGTTTCCAAGATCAAGAAACCCATTTAACAATGACGTACTAGAATAAAAAAGTTGATTCATAAAAAATGAATGCAGAAATTTCGTCTTTACTCATCACCGATTTGAAGATTCACAAATTTTAATTTCATTGTTTCAATTTTTCGCAAAAGTTAGTAAACTGAAAAAAAACAACTAAGCACCGAAAGAGTTAGGGATCCCGTGGTTCGGGAGCTTCGCATTTTGGGAAAACGCTGCTTTCGTAGGTGGGCACCATATATTTGATGTTTATAAAGGCGTTGGGACCTCCGCAGTACTCCAATAACTTCAGGGTGTCCTCGATGACGTCACCGATGCGACAGATGCGATCGGGATAGACTCCCTCACCCAGATTCACATTGACACTTTTGAAAAGATTGCAAACGGCTAACAATTGGCGATAGAAGGGCCAAAGGGCCTATCCCACACAAAAATCATTTTTTTTTTCTAAACAAGATACTGGAAAGCTCAGAATAACTGTGAACGTTTTTTTTTTTTAAGTGTTGTCAAATTATTTATGTTTAATATTTTAATTATTTTTCCTAAGAAAAATCATAAATTATTTATTTCCGTTTCATGCTTGTCAGTTTCCATTTAATCAGATAATCATATATAAGACCTGGACTTATATATATATGTTCATATAAAAAGTAGCTTTTTAAAACATTCGCTTAGAAAGTTTCAATCTAGCAGGCGAGAAACATGGAAAGCAGCTCGCAGAGAATTTTTATAGTGCTCCTCTTAACCATTATTACAGTCGTAAGAAGTTTAAAATTTATTTTAATGTACAACCCACTTCTATGTAGCTTTTATTGCAGATGGCTTATAAACTAGAGAAAAATGGAAGCTCCAAAAAAAACGTGGTGGAGATTTCTCACTTGGGTACGTCAGAACCCGAACATTTTTTTGATCCAGAGGAGGTAAAAATGTTAAAACCAAAACTTCAACCAAATCAGCAGGAACTTGTTAATTATGCTACTGAAACGATGGACGGTTTACAAATATCAACAGACAATCCTAATTTTAGTGAACTAAGCAAACAAATTAGTTTTGGTGAAAACTTTAATCATATTGAGAACAAGGATTTAAAAATGTTCGAAACAAAATTGCATTCAAGTGAGCAAGAAGATGAATATGATTCTAGTCAAACCACGGGTAGTTTCCCAAAATTAACGGACAGTCCTTTTTTGAGTGCTTTAGAACTAAGCAAACAATTTAAGTCTGCGGCAAAGTTCTATCACATTGAAAGCAAGGAAACGGAAAACTGGTACGATGCTTTGACGAGATGTGAGAAAATGGGTGGCCAACTGCTTAGTCTCCAAACTGAAGACGAGTTGAAGGCTATCAGACCATATTTACAGCCAAACAGTAACTATTGGTTGGACATCAGTAATGTTTTATCAGGGCGTAAATTTATATCTGAATCAACCGGTCAAAAACCTAAATTTTTAAAATTAAATTTAGCCGATAGAATCAGCTCTTTGAATGGAGATTTTTGCATTGGGCTGAACGCAAATGATGTGGAATATATGAAGCCGCTTGACTGCACAACTCCAAACCATTATATATGTGAGGCAAATAATAACTTCAACCAAGAAAATAAGGCTGTAGTAAAGTAAGCCTTCTTGCATCCAAAACTACTAATTATTACTTTCTGTAGATCGAAAAGAAAAAGAAATCTCTTTAAAAAATGGTTTTTCAAGATCAACAACAACATTCAACAGTGAAGTTCTAGAATAAAATAGATTATTTTATTCTCTGTATACATATATGTATTGTGGATTATTACTATTTATTTTATTTATATTATATTATTTTTCATAAAAATAGAGGCGATAGAAGGGTACAAGCGCCTGCTCCACACAAGGACCTGTGAAATAAAATGAAATATTAAGTTTTATTTTAGTGATCTTATCACATATCCCAACAATCATCTCTTTATTTCAAAAACAAGATGCTGCGAAGCTCAGAATAACTGTGAATATTTGGTTGTTTGGTAATGACATACCGGTTTCTTTATTGATTTTTGACGACGATTTTAACATAGTTAGCATTGTCCGATTTATGTGCTATATGTACCGTTGTCTTCGATGATTTTCTGCCATTTTGATGGTAACTTTTATATGCCTCTCCTAAAGAAGTCCTTGTCCCTACTGGCAAAAAACTGGGCGATTCGATTTTCACAATCCTCACTTGAACTCAATTTTTGTTCATCGAAAAAATTTTGGATGGTCAAAAACAGATGGTAATCGCTTGGGGCAATGTCCGCACTATAAGGTGGATGCATTAACACTTCCCAACCAAGCTCCCGGTACTTGTGACGCGTCACCAGAGATGTATGGGGCCTGGCGTTGTCATGATGGAACACAACGTCCTTACGATTCACCATGGCTGGCCGCTTCTGTTCAAGTGCAATCTTCAATCGCTCCAGTTGTTCACAATAGAGGTCAGAATTGATGGTTTGGCCATAGGGAAACAATTTATATTGAATAATTCCTCTGATACCCCATCATACAGTCAGCAACACCTTCTGACCCGTCAGTCCTGGCTTTACCACCGTTTGAGACGACTCACCGTGCTTCGACCAGGATCCTTTACGCTTTATGTTGTCATATGTGATCCATTTTTCATCACCAGTGACTAACCGATCCAGAAATGAGTCGAGTTTATTACGGTGCAACAAAGATTCGCTGATTGATACACGGTCGAAAAGGTTTTTTTGGGACAACTCATGAGGCACCCATACATCGAGCTTTTTTGTTAAATTTTTCGACTTTAAATGCTTATGGACGGCTTAAGTGCTTAGTTGCAGCTCCTCTGCGAAGGTTCTAATAGTCACATGACGATCTCGATCCACTATTTCCATGATTTTATCCGTATCAACGGTCACTGGTCGTCCGGAAGGCTTGGGTGTTTCGGTATCAAAATTGCCACTTCGGAATCGCCTAAACCACTGTTCGGCGGTTTGAATCGAAAGTTTGTTATCTCCAAAGACAGCAATAATCTGTCTGCGAGATTCCGCGGCAGTTTTTCCCTGTGCGAAAAAAAATATCAAAATTGCCCGAATTTTTGCGTTTGTGAAGCTCATGTAAACAAACTATATTTAAAGGTGATGCCAATACCTTTCAAACAATATACAGCATTGCCAGATACGATTATATTTGACTTCACAAGCGAAGCGCGAAGTTTGAAAAATCGGTATGTCATTACCAAACAACCTAATATATTTTAAGTGTTAATTGGTTGTATTCAATATTATATGTATTTATTTTTTCTTAAAAAAAATGTATTATTTTTTCGGCGTGGAAGCTGATAAGCTAAGCTTCCATTTACTGCAATCGTGTGTCATTCATTTGGACATAATTATCAATCAGACAATCAGTAGAGGTATTATACTTATGTACATGTACAAAGATGCTTTATAGAACGTACGCTTAGAAAGTTTTAATCCAGCAGGCGAAAAACATGGACTACAGTACGGAGAGATTTGTTATAGTGTGCCTCTTAGTGATAATTACATTCGTAAGAAGTTTTAAATTTATTTAAATTAACAACCCACTTCTATGTAGCTTTTATTTTCAGATGGCTTATCACCAACATAAAAATCAAATTCCAAAAAGAATTGTGGTGATTGCTCCCTGGAATACGTCAGAACAAGAAGATTTTCTTGATTTAAAGAATTTAAAAATGGTGAAAGAAACAATTCTGTCAAATGAGCAGGAAGTTGTAAATTATACAAAGGACAGTTTACAAATACCCACAGACAACCCTAATTTTAGTGAAATAACCCTTGAAAACAAAGACTTAAAAAGGTTCGAAACAAAATTGCAATCAAATGAGCAAGAAGCTGTATATGATACTAGTGAAACCACGAGTAGCCTATCAAAATCGACAGACAATCCCATTTTGAGTGCTTTAGAACTTAGTAAACAATTTAAGTTTGGTGAGAAGTTCTATCATATTGAAAGCAAGGAAACGGAAAACTGGTACGATGCTTTGACGAGATGTGAGGAAATGGGTGGCCAACTAATTAGTCTCCAAACTGAAGAGGAGTTGAAGGCTATCAGACCATATTTGCAGCCAAGCAGTAACTATTGGTTGGACATCAGTAATGTTTTATATGGCGGTGAATTTAAATCTGAATCAACCGGTCAAAAACCTAAATTTTTTAATGTAAATTCATCCGATGGAACCAGCTCTTTGAATGGAGATTTTTGCATTGGGCTGAACGCAAATGATGTGGAATATATGAAGCCGCTTGACTGCACAACTCCAAACCATTATATATGTGAGGCAAATAATAACTTCAACCAATAAAATAAGGCTGTAAAGTAAGCCTTCTTGCATTTAAAACCACTAATTATTACTTTCTTTAGATCGAAAAAAAAAATTTCGATAAAAATGGGTTTTCAAGATCAACAATATTCAACACAATGACGTTCTAGAATAAAAAAGATTATTTCATATATATGCTTTGTGAATTATTATTATTTATTTTATTTATATTATATTATTTTTCATAGAAAATTAAGGCAGAAATTTGGTCTTTACTCATCATCGATTTGAAGATTCACAAACTTTAATTTCGTAGTTTAAATTTTCCGCAAAAGTTAGTCAACTGAAAAAGTCAACTAAAAAACAAAAGACTTAGGGATCCCGTGGTTCGGGAGCTTCGCATTTTGGGAAAACACTGCTTTCGTAGGTGGGCACCATATATTTGATGTTTATAAAGGCGTTGGGACCTCCGCAGTACTCCAATAACTTCAGGGTGTCCTCGATGACGTCACCGATGCGACAGTTGCGATCGGGATCGATTCCCTCGCCCAGATTCACATTGATATTTTTGTAGAGATTACAAACGGCCAACAATTGGCGATAGAAGGGTACAAGCGCCTGTCCCACACAAGGACCTGTGAAATAAAATGAAATATTTAGTTTTATTTTAGTGATCTTATCACTTATCCCAACAATCATCTCTTTATTTCAAAAAACAAGATGCTGCGAAGCACAGAATAACTGTAAAAATGTTTTAAGTGTTAATTAGTTGTATTCAATGTAATATTTATTTTTCTTAAAGAAATGTATGAATTATTTATTTCCGCGTCATGGCCTATCAGTTTCCATTTACTGCAAGCGTGTGTCATTCCTTTTACATAATTATCAATCAGAATATCATAGGTATTATATGTACATGTATAAAGATGCTTTATAGAACGCACGCTTGGAAAGTTTAAATCCAGCAGGCGAGAAACATGGACAACAGTTCGCCGAGATTTTTTATAGTGCTCCTCTTAATGATTATTGCATTCATATGAAGTTTATTCTAATTAACAATCAACTTCTATGTAGCTTTTATTTGCAGATGGCTTATCAAGGACATAAAAATCAAACTTCCAAAAAAATGGTGAAAGAAACATTTCTATCAAATAAGCAGGAAGTTGTAAATTATGCAAAGGAGAGTTTACCAAGAAATTAAATTCTAAAAATAAGGCTGTTGTTAAGCAAGCCTTCCTGCATTCAAAACCACCAATTAGTACTTTCTTTACATCAGGGAAAATCAAGAAAAAGGTATATTCTGACATTAAAATATTTGGTGACTCACCCAATCGAACCATCAACTGAATGACTTGAAGGGCGGAGATGATGATTCGCTTGTCGCGAGTTTGAAAGGCTCTTTTTAGTGGAAGGATCAGTTTGGGCAGCACGGGCAGAACTTTTTTGGGTGACCTCATGATGAGATCGATGGCTCCATTCACCGCCAGCAACCGGGTGTCCGAGTCCATGTCCGCCAGTCCATCCACAAAGATCGGTAGGTAGTAGCAATAGTCGAGATTCTCCGGCACACAGTGCCACTTCACCGGACGCTCCTTGGTGGGATCCTGTTTGCTGCTCCTTCCGGACATCACGCACGGAATGTCTCCGCGATTGAAGTAGATCTTGAATACGGTCTCCTTCACTGGCTTTCGCTTGAAGATGTCGATCCTAAAGAGTAACAGATGGAATGAAATATTTCTTTTAATTCTACTTTAATTTGTATTTATTTTCACTCACTTTGGAGGTGGCTTCACCACAGTGTTAGGTTGAAGTGCCTGATAAGTAAAGGCAGGTACTTCTCGAACAGGCTAAAATGAAGTAAATATATTTATATTTAGAAAATTTTTTTTATTTGTATTTATATTAAATAATTTAGTTATACTTACCACCTTCGATCTCAGATACAACAATTCGCGACAAACCCTTCCCGATTCATGAATTCGCTTGGCGCGCTCACCGCCGGTGGAACACATTGTTAGTAGAGAGAAATCCTACTTGCAACTTAAAAAAAAAATTCTAATCAAAACTAAATATGTTTGTGGAGCATTTAATAGTGTGACTTGATTTTTGAGCTTTGCTGTAGAAAATATTCACGGATGTTTTTTGAATGGGCTACTTGGAAAAAATGCCAATCGAAACAGTTACAAATATTGGAAAATCGAAAGTGGCTTGACACTCTATGCGGAGTTTACTCGCACACAAAGAAACAAAATGTAAATAAATTATGTGTAAGTATGACAATATTTATAAATATGTTCTTATCAAGACGTTACACTCGCCCCCATTCTACAAACCGAATAATTTTGGGGTGTCGTCACCCCGGGCAATTCACACCTAAAAATGTTTAGCGTCTCTAAATAGTCATAAAGGGAAAGTGCAAACATTTGCGCACTTTATCATCTTTTCACATTTTCCGCCCTCCGCTTTTTCCTCCCGCTGAAGCCTTATTTTTTGAGCGGTAAATGTAACGGTAAATATTTTGTAACGCCCGCCAATTAAGGCGTCTACTGTGGACCCCCTGACTTTAATTTCGAAGTCCCTCCACCTTCCCCATCCACGGCATTAACCTACTTAAAACGGTGGGGAAAGTCGACCTATCTGCGCTGCGCTGCGCTTCTTGTTTCTGTTGGCCTGAATTAATTAAAATCCGACATGCGAATTACTCGACTGTCCTTATCTGACTCCGTTTTCCAGCTTCGTCTTTGGCTTTCCCGGTTCTCCTGTTTTTAATTACCCACGCACAGCTTTTCACTTTCGCCCAACACATCGTTGCACGTCGCGATTTATCCGTTTTAATAATGTCGAGAGGACTGGGGGCTCGAGTCCCTCGAATCCCCAACTTTTGCCTGGCTTTTGGCCCGGCTTAGCTTCTGTCGTTTTCTGGCATGTAAATTGAGTTAGAGGCATTTAGGATTATGCAGAATAAGGACGGGAAGTCCTCCTCCTCCGCGCTAATTGCTAAGCATTTCGCCATGGAAATGTGATGGGACCAACGCAAGAAGTTAGCGAATATGAGCAAATAGTAGTAAGAGGACTTATCGCATCAAGTGCATCTTGGTTAGCATAAGCGAAAGTCTTGCGGTCTCATTTGAGGTCGTACAAAACAACAATATGGTGCACTTCAAAATTATGTATGTCAATCTTGACAACTTTTGTTTGGAATATTTATTCAATAGAGTCTAGTATTTTCTGCACTTATTAAATTATTATTAAATATTTTACAACATTAATATTATCCTCGAAATAACCTTTTGAGGAGTTTGGGGCTTAGACGAACTCCCCTTAACATATCAATTGCATTGGCTCGCTGATCAGCCTCGAAAATAGGCAATATATCAACTGCAAATAATTATTAATTTTCCCCATTAGGCCACAACCGAATGGAAAAACCAAAACAAAAGACTCCCAATGGCAGACGACAGTTCGGAAATTCCCGCTAGAAGCGAAAGCTTTCACAATGGCCACAACGCAAATCAGCCGGATCATAATTTATTGGGCCCAAAATGGGAAGTATTTCCCCGACGGAGGCACAAAATGGACAAAGGGTCCAGAATTTTCATGGGGGGTTTTGTTAGGCGAGGTGAGCCAACGGTGAGGTAAATTCTGGGGTTTGGGGTGCGTTTGTCTAGCTGACACTTTCATTAACAAAAAGTCAGAGCGATGACAACGGACATCATAGGGTGGGGAGGGGGGACCTGTCTGCTTGTTTTTGCATTGTTACATAGTGCATTCGAGGATGGGGGAAAAGGGGAAAAAGGGGAAAAATGGAGGGGGGGATTCTCCAACGAATTGTGGGTGGTGAATGGCCATTCAGCTGACATGGCTGCAGTGCGGCACGTAAATCTAAACAGCCACTGACAGCTTTCAACTGGCACTCACTCCCACTTTTTATGTGTGCGCCGCCCCGAATTGGAGAGAGCCCATCTTGAATGTCATATAAGCCATATACATATATATCAATATCCTTTGGCCATATATCAATATGCACTCGCTCTCACATATATCTACTTGCGTCGGCTTGTTTGTCTGAAATTGACATCGCTTGTGTTGCCGTATTCAGTATTCAGCAGGCCATTCCCTCCGCCTCCATCGCCGGAACATGGCCAACAACAACACGGGGCTCTTTGGCCTTTTGTTTTTGGGCCCGGTCTACTGCTACTCCAACGGTCCGATCCAATCCAGTCCAGTACGGTACGGTTGGTCCGGCCGAGATTTTATGTTCGCATACATTTTGAGCGCTTTATTGTTTGTCCAATTTCGTGCAACATCGCCTGGCCTGAACGACAGAGAGAGTAATCGAGTATCCGTTGTCCGTCTGCCTGGTGTCAGGAATAAAGAGCTCCATCCCGTTGGCCGTTAGGTGTTAATCTAATAACTGTCAAATGCAGGATGTTGGTACTTCAGATTGGTACGAAAATTGCTGCTAACTCACTTCTAGTGGCGTACAAATTGTGCTGAAAGGAGATCAGCAATGAAAGCGGAAAGCAAAAAGGATTAGGTCATGACCAAACCAATTTAAAAAGATAAAAAGCATAGAAAAAAACTGGTATTATAATCTATATTAAATAGCAAATATTTAAAGTATCTTTTCTTTAAACAGTATCCAGCTTTGCTCCCAATTCCGAGTTCAAACAGCGACTATAATGGCTTTCACTGTGTTTATTTGGTTCAATTGCGCTTCTGGCAGCCTAAGAATAATTTCTGCATCGCCAAAATCCCATAAAAATCAACAACTTTGAGACGGGGCCCATATGAACGTCTAACTGCTAACTGCAGGCCCGGTCGCAAGAGCAGTCGACCATTAAATGGCCACGACCAAAGGGCCACGGGTCTGGCATCTCCGGACTGGGGACCACCGAGTCTACCATTCTAACATAGTTCCAGCACATCCCATCTAGACAGATAAAGGTCCCGCTCTGTACTCTAACATTTTTATGAGTCGTAAATCGAAGCGATAAAAATCACAAGAAAATGGAGATACAAAAACAAACAAGCCTGCGAACCGACTGAGAGAGGTCACTTCGGAGTCGAGATTGGACTGGGTTAGACTTCCAGGCCCTTCGTATCTCTCATAAGTCACACGATAAATTCTGCAACATTGCGCTAATGACAACAGTGCACTCGCAAAAAAAAAACAAATAAATTGTTTGGCTGGGAAATCCAGATCTTGTTTGCTTCGGCATCCGAATGAAATAGTTATGGCCTAGCAGTTAGCTTCTTTGCAAACTAGGAAAAATCTGATATGAACAGGGGTCATAAAATCGACCACTTGGAAACGGGAAATTTTGAATGCAGTTCATTTGGGAATTCAATAACAAACATTTAGAGGTTGCCACTTTAAAATAGGACCAAAATTGTAGAAGTTATGGGTTCTGCTATCATTAAATAAAAAACTTTAAATGCAGTTTGTTATAGAATCCAATCACAATCGTAGAGGTATGTACCTTTGACATCGGAATAACATGCTCAAAATTATGGGCTCCGGAAGATCAGGTTTTGGCTCCCTTTCGAAAAGCTTCTGCATTTCACATAATCTGACATGAAAGGGGGTATGTACGAATTTCAAATTAAAAAACGCACCCCCAAAAAAGCGAAGTGCATTCGCCGGATCGACCGAAGTCGTCGTGCATTCTGCAAACGGCGGAAGTTCATTATTGTCAGTGATTAATGACAAGAAGCGCGGATGGATACTGGGACTGGGATATGGCCAATGGCTCTGCCATTGACTCTGGTCCTTGGCCACATAAGTTAGCTGTTGCTGTCAGCTGGCCCGAATTCGAGACCCGTTTGTATGGTAACATACATACAGAGCGGGGAAAAAATCGGAAGCCAGGACTCGCAGGGCCTGAGGCCGAACAAAAACCGGAGACCACAGGACTAGAAGGAAAGGAAAAGAATGGGAATGGAAGGACGAGCTGTTGACATCACTCCGTCCGTCAGTTAGCTGGAAAATGCATTGCTGCCAGCTGCCAACATGATTAGCGCGTTGATTTGGCAACCGATTGCCGGAGTGCAGTGCATCCGAGCCGAGCCAGGACTTCCAGCCATCCTCAACAGAGTTTGACTTGCCAACTTCGCTCCTCCGCCAATCTGGAATTTATCCTCCCCTCCTCATGAAATGTCCTTAAACTTATGCAGTGCTAAGCGCCATTGACAACGGCACGCACACATCGTTTGACAGAGGCGGAGTTTTGGGGGATAAAGAGAGTAGAGTGGGGTAAGGGGGGGTCGGAAATAGGGGGCCCCTCTGATGGTTCAATGTACGACAAGTGAAATTAATTTCAAACAATGCAGCAAACTCCGAAAACAACAAAGCCCGAGAAGCTAAAACCCCACGACAGCAGAGGAAAATTAAATAAAAATTCCATCATGAACGTTACGGGAGAGAGAGTTGAAGTTCACTGAAGGAAAAAATATTTAATTGATTATACAAAAAATGGAAGTCCTTAACTAATAACCAAATACAAAGTGGTAGGAATTTAAAAACAGAATGAATATGTTTAAACCACTTTCACTTTTAATAAAAATTATTTTATCGACCTTTTTAATATTTTTTTGTAAATATGGGTGTGTGATCATTTTGTTTTTTACAGTGCACGCTTAGAGTCCTGATGAGGAGCCTCAGGAGCACAGTGGATTGCCAGCCATATGACAGACTCAATCTACGTGCCACGATTCGATGAGTTGGCCAAGTTAGGGGGCAAGCAAAAAACCCAAGTCGAGCCAAACCAAACTTGTCGAAAATTATTTCGTTTTAATTATGCCAAAGGGCGTTGTCAAAGGACGTGTCGAAATGTGTCGTCGTTTTGGATGCACCACCACTCTAAATGAAATCACGTCACCGATTTGCCACGCCCCTCCACCCATAAAACATAAAACACCGCCCACCGTACTCAACCAATTGCCGGCACTTCAGGTTGCCTACAACTTTTCCGTTGTCATTATCAATTTGAGTTAATTGCCGCAGCCATGCTGGTAGGAATGTTGCCATTTTGCTGCTGGATTGGACTGGCAGCCATTGCTGTTGTGCTGTCGTCACTTCCGGTCTGGGAATCCCCTTTCTTCGGTCTCCTCACCTCACCTCCCCTCTTTTCCGCTTTCTCCTCCAGACGACGCGACGACGCATTGTCTGTGACTGTTTAAAAGCGTTTAGTCGAAATTTATTTGTATTACATGCCAAAAAGTGCAGACACTTTCAAGAGTGCGGGGAATGGGAAAAGGCGAAATGTTGAATTATTAAATTAAGCACTCGGTTGGTTATGCCATAAATTCCCTTGCACAACGACGACAAGTTTAATCAACGATGTTTTCGAACTCAAGTTAATTTATTGCTTACTAATCATTTGTAGAGTAAACAAGACAAGGACGTCGAGGGGGTTTACAATTTAGGGGGCTATAGTGGCAATTAAAAATTTATAAACCAACAAATAAAAAGGTAACAAAGTAGGGAAGTCCGACTTTTGCAGGAAACAGCTTATCAAAAATTCGTATTAACAGCTTGGCTTTTAAAAGCTTACTTGATAGTTTCAATTGATAACAAACGATAAGCAACAGCAAATACACTTATTAAGTATAATATTATTATTACTATTATTATACCTTTTCTAATAGCGAAACCTTGTCGTTTTTCTGTCTACTTGAACTCCTATGCAATTTCCTAAGAATAAAAAGAACAAGTGCAATAGTCCAGACTGCAAACCCTCCAAAAAATACAATAATCCTGGTGCTCGACTCCAGCGAAAGCCATATTTGCCAAGGAGAGAAATGGTACTCGCAGATATAGTAATCATCGTAGCCGTAGGATTTTCGCATGTACAGTGAGGAGTTCGCCAGTTGTAGGCTGAGGTAGGTCCTTTCGACCTGAACCTCGGTTCCAGGCAGCCAGCGGGTGAAGGTCAAAGGTGAGTCCACGGCTTCCCAGGAGTAGGGAAATGCGCTTTTGAAACTGTGGCCCGAGGTGGCAAAAGTGCTGCCATTCGGAAAGCCCTTCGATACGATGTATCGCTCCAGCAGACTCAATTCCTCCTTCGTCTCCACGGAAACAAGGTTCGCCATTCTCTTCCAGCAATCACTTCGTGCGACGAACCAGTCAAAGAAGTGAGTCGCCTGGGGGATAAATGAAAAAATAATCAAAACATTTTCCTGGAAACTAAAATCTATGGGGGTTCATTTATCCAAATATTTTTAGATTTTTTTAAATTTATTTTTATTTATTTTTTTTATTTATTTTTATTTACTTTTTTAATTTTTTTTTATTTTTTATTTTTTTGTGTCACGAGTTATTCGACAATCCACTTCATAAACAAGATTGACTGACTTGATTCACACTAAGTGCACTAAGTTCTACAATCATGGCAAACAGATAAGAACACTTCATAAAGAATCACAGTTTATATATATAAATTTTATTTTCGTACTATATTCACTTTAAACAATATATTTTTGATTTTAGGCAAATATTGTAACTAACAGATTTTTCATTGCCTATAAAATAGTATCCATCGCCGATCCGATCAAACACAGTTTCACTTCTGCAGCCAGCTATCAAAAGTATTCCCAAGCAAAATAATATTCGCATTTTGCGACGTTCTCTGATTCGTTTGCAAGTCAACAATGAACAAAGCCCTCATTTTTTTATTCTTTTCCCAGCGATGTAGACTTATAATCTACACTTCAATAAAATTGTTTTATAGTATATATGTTTTCTCGTGCCAGTGCTTGATAGTGCTTGAGCCATTTTATGGCGTGCAATTTTTGATGCAAAACTGAATACTAAGATTTACTAGCTGAAAATAAAATCAAAACCGTTACCAGAGGTTATCATTATCCGTTTAATTTGGATATTTTTCACTTTATTTGCCAACTGCAAAGACTGTACAAGACTTGTAAATAATAAGTTTATATACTGTGTATTGTCGTTATCATGAGAATTACTCAGTTCGTTTTAAAAGTGTTGATATGACAGAAGGCTTTGTTATTGTGGCGAGCGGGACCGTTTCCGATTATACGAATAAACATATGTAAACATATATTCTTGTTTAGTAACGCTATTTGACTGAGAAGTTCCCACTGCTTGCAAAAAATATTTTTTTTTAATTATTTATCATAACTTTACCATAATAAATCTTTTAAAATCAATTATTAGTTTATTGTTCTTTGGGATTTTTGCAACAGGGTAAGGTACATTTGTAGATATTCGAATAAGTATACCGATCAGTGGATAACTTGACGGGAATCCGTGCCGTTTAGCGTCTGCTCGCAGATATCGACGGCTCGAGTGTAGCAGGATTCGCTGCTCATTACCAATTCTCCATTTTGCAGTGTAAGGATCAGGCAATTGCGACCCATCTGTGGAGTGGGCTCGTCCACCGCCCAGTTTGAATAACTTAGAGGTCGGGCTCTTCCAAAGTAGTTCCAGTAGAATCGATTGTCGCCTGGCCACCGATGGCCGGCACTCCAGAACTGGGTTCCATTCGGGTAGCCCATCTCGTAGAGGTGCTGCGCCAGAAACCTCATCTCCTCCTCGCTATCCAGGCAAACCCGCGAGGTTCTTTTATCCTGGTAGCAGAAGTTGTGGAATGATGTGTGCTGCGGGAAATATACATGATTATTTGTAAAACAGCTAAGGTTTAAATATACGGATAGCTCTTTACAAAGTTAGTTTTCGATTGCTTTGGTAGCTAAAAAAAATATGCAGGATTGGGTATTTAAAAAATCTGATTCAGCCAAATTTCCTTAACTTATTCCTCCTTTTTCAAAACTTAAATGGTAAGACTTTAACTTATTAATTTGTTTTTTTCTATATTTTTACATCTGGGTTTAGCCATATAATTTATAAATATATAAAATACGCGGCCTTAAGATAGGCAGCCTTTTTTTAAAAGCTCCACAGCGTTAATAATGTCGTTGATATTTTTTCAGCATTAGTAATGCGATGATCGGGAAAAAACGGCTGTGAGCATACAATACGAGATTAAACCTTTGAGACTTTCCATGGTTGTTTATCGCACACTTCACGCTTAAAAAATACATTTCTGATTCTGATGAAAAAAAAATGTTTTTTTTTTATAAAACTACAATGTACATACATGAGTAATTCCATGAACAATTGACTCACCAGCGGCTCTTCGTCGGCAACAAAGTAGCAATAGTTTTCGCGAACCCTCTCGTAGGGAATTCTGCATCGCATTCCATTAGCCGAATCCGCGAGGAGGAGGATCCAAAGGAATAAGGCCAGGAAATACTGGAGGATAAGGCGGAGATCTTTCTTCCGCGTCGGGCGATTCGGCATTGTGCTAAAATAAAACTGCCAGCGGTTGGCATTATACCGTTATCGCCATGCTTTATCGCTGTGAGCGCGGTCTTATCGCTGAAGCGCTTGGTTTGGCTTTTTTGTTTAACTGATAAGGCCATTCGCTGAACTGGTTCAAGATCGCCTCCAATAAATGCTCTAATAATCCATGGCTTAAGTTTCTCATTTTTATTATTTCTCTTAGCAGACAGAGTGTATTTTGTTTTATATTGATTAAATTATTATTACTTATTCTCTGTTTGTTCTATATTTGTAACATTTTAAGCTTGCAACATCCACTTTCTTATTATAAAATTTAGTTTTCTTATCAATTTTTTATAGTTCAAAATAAAATAATTTATATTAAAATGTTAAACAATACATATGTTAAACATAATATTTTTTAAAAAATGTAAAGGGCATTGAAGAGTTTACTTTCAATTTTTTGGAGGATCGCACATGTTATCATGTCTATGGGTATGTTTCCTTAGATATCCGTATAACGCAACTGAGTTCGGGTTGCACATCAAACATTTGGGTTACGCCCACCCCCAAACTTCAGACCCAACTTTGTTATTTTCCCCTGATCCAACTGTTATACGAATTAGCTCTCTCTTCGAATTCTTTGTGTGTGTATGCGGTAGCAGTTTGCATGCAACCGCCACCAGGTGGCGTCTCGCCCTTTTGTCATTTTACTCTTCTCCGCTCATTCGCGTAAGCCGACAATTGAGCGAGAGAGTAAATACAATTTAAGCGGCGGTTCCAACTTCGAACCGCCGGCTCGAACATCAGAGCGAGTTGTAAATCAAACCGATTAATCGAACACATTTTAAAACTAAATAATTATGTGGAATACATTTAAATAATCTGAATATGATTTCGAAGGATTTGATCCAAGTTAACAAATGCCAATTCTTAAAAAAAACCAGTCAAGAAGAATTATTTCTTATTTTTTTTGTCATTATGTTCCGATCTAGCGCCTATATTGAAAAATATTTAAAAACAAAGTTGTTGATTTGGTTCATATCCGCATTATCCTTTCATTGACTTTTTAGTAAAAGTTAATAATTTACGAGAAAATAATAAAAACAAAAGGCCTTGCAAGGGTTATTTTAGTGCTTACAACTTGGTGCATCGACTTGTTGGACCAACCCACTGCAACAAAAATGTTGGGACTGGGTAAACAAGAGCGCCGAGAGAAAAGAGAAAAGTGAGGTTCAAAACAGTGAGGTCTCAACTTCTGTATCTGTATCTTTTTCGTTTTCGAATCGACCGCTCACAAGTTTTTCCACGCCGCTAAAGAAATGTTGCTCTGTCGCTGAAATCGACGTAAATGTGAAAGAAAATCGTGTAAACCGCGTTAAAAAATAGCAGTGCGTGAATTAAAAAACAATGTGTTGTTTCTAAAATCATTTTAAACGAGATTTTCGTGGTTAAGACAATGTTTTCGATGGTTTTTTGGTGCTAACGACGCATGCCCTCTCTCTTTCGCTCTCGCGGCATTTCTGTCTCTCTCCCCCTTGATTTCCGATTCGCTTTTGTGCTGGTCGTTCGTTCGAAGTTGTTTACGAATTGCTGTGTGATAAAAGTGCAAAAAAAACTTGCGAAAAGTACACAAAAACCAATGGAATCCGCAATTAAATGCAGGGAAACCACAAAAAATATAATGAAAACAAGCCGGAAAATGTGGTTGCTTTCTCTGTTGACGCTGGCAGCGCTGCAACTGCACTCGGGCAGCGAAGTCGCGGCACATTTGAATGTTTTCCTAAATCCCGTTGAAGTAATGCGTTTACTAGGTAAGTTTTACCTCACTTTTCACCCCTTTTTTTGGGGTTTCTATTTTGGTTTTTCCAATATTTTGTGTCGCGCCCTTTGTTATTGATTTCTCTTTCACAAGCTCTCTTTGACATAAACAATAGTTAAACAATTTGTGTCAACCAATTACGGAGACAGCTTTAAGTTTTCATTGAAAAAAGTGCACTTCCCTTACAAAATTATGTTTGTTTGTTTGCTTTTTGGCTTAATTTAGATGCCCTCGCTCTATCGCCTCTCCCTCTTTTCCTGGCCCCACTCCCTCACTCTCTCTCTCTCGCTCTCTCTTGCGCATGCCGCAGGTGTTGTTAAACAGTAAAACAAATAAACAAACCGCCCACAACAACAACAACCAACTTTCGTTTGCTTCGTTAGGAAATTTTACGCTTCGTAAAAAACAAAAAAAAAATTAAGAAGAAGAGAAGGAAACAGCAGACACGCCAAAATTTAAAGACAACAACAAAGCCCAAAAATCTACATGCTGCATTGAATTTATCTCTCTTGGTGGGGAATATTTTTGAATATTTCTTGGAACTCAAATTCCTTGGCTCCCAAAAAGAAAAATAACAACACAAAAACACCAAGAGCTTGCTGCGAGAGATATGGGAACAGGGAGAAAGAGAGAGAAAGGGATATGCAAACGAGATGACAACGCAGAGGCGACAACAACAACAATACCGAAAACGTGACTGCAAGGAGAAGCAAAAAAGAGGAATAAGAAGAAGAGGTGGGGCGGGGGTGGGTTGGAGCATCAGCTGTGAGGGACGAAGAATGCACAGTGGGTGCAATTTCGGATTACCTAAGAATGCAAGGCAAACGCTCGTATTTCAAAACTAATTTCAAAGAATTTTCCATTTAATTCCATTTCTATTGTTGATATGAAAAAGCTACATACGTTGTGAGTTGTAAGTTGAAACTAAAATGTTTTTTTTTTCTACTTAAATCCATTTTTTCAACATAAATATAATTAATAAAATATAGATTTATTACTTTTTTTTAATACCTGAATTATTCAGGTTTTTTCCCACTGTCTGCACTTCCTTCCCGTCTCGTAGGGCTCACTGTGTTTTTGGCAGTCTTTTGCATGACAAGTCTGCCCACTTTTTGGCATGCAACGCGCCTTGTTAAATCGAAGTTTTCTTTATCTTTTTCTAACCATGTGTGGGAGCTGTTTCGCTGACGACGATGACGATGCGCATAATTTTGCGTATGCATTTCGGATCTGGGATTTCGGGGGCGTGAAATCAAGTATGCAGAATATTCCACTGTCTGGGAGTCGACTGTGGGCTGCACTTCCCCAGCAGAATGCAGCAAATGCTGAATACATAAATATAACTACGGGGTAATTAAGACAAAGTCGAAAAGTTTCGCAGACTTGCGTAGGATATGCTGCATATATACGGCCATAAAGTAATGCGCGAATGCTTTGTACTCCTCACTCTGTGGGCCATAAATCAATTAAGCTGCATAATTTGCATTTGATTTGTGTGTGCAGAATGGGGTTTATGGGGTTTTATGGGGAAGGGTTTCTGGCTCGAGTCTTTAGCCAAAGTTGCCGGCTTAAAAGAATTTCATTTGCATTTGCGCGTAATTTATAGCTCGCCGATGATCGCACAAGTTCAGTTCCTTTATTTTTTATCATCCCGCCAGGGGTCCCGGCAGAGTTCAATGCTGAAAAGTTTTGAGTCATAAAGTTCTGGCATCTGACAGTCAAATGAAATACGATCCAACCAGCATGGGCTGGGCCCACGATCGAAACATCACATCATATCATACGTTCCCAACATTATTCCCATTTCGATTCCAATCATATTCCTCAGAAATAATCCATTGCACTGAAGGGGAGCAGCCAAAAGAAAAAGGTTTAACGACTTTTCTTGCTGCTGTGACACGCGCTACATTTTAAATAGCCAAAAGAGCAATATTTAAATTTAATTTTATTGCCTCCCTGCTACAATTTACGTAGTTTTCCCTCATTCCGTACGTTTTATGGCACTTCACTGACGATTTGGAATTTTTCCAGCTTTTTATGGTGACCATTTTTGGGTGCTTTGATTTAATTTTACTGCTTCTTGCCGGCTAATGAAGCTGCAATTAAAACTGAAATGGGGAAAAGCAGAGATTAAAGGCTTTGCCAACGGCTTCGGCACGATTTTCACACTCTCAACCAGAAGAATGTGCTAAAATCGACACGCCCCCTCCGCAAATGATCGATTGGCAGCCGCTTTGGGCCATAAATTAGCCGCTATGAAGCCGAAGATATTCGAAATACCGTAGGGGGACGAAAAAAAGTTAAGTTGAATGTGTTAAACTTACCACCAACTGTGCTAAATGAATTGAGAGCTGGCGGGCCGAAGAGTGTGTTGGCTTTTGTTTAGGCCAATTTAAATATTTTCATATTTGCCTAGGCATCGGGCAACATATTGATGGCTTTTGTTATTTGAAGTGAGCCGCGGCTAAGCGGCTTACAACGCAAACAAGTATCTCCAAGATACACACGACGCGCTACTGTGGCAACTTTTAGCACCTAACCGAGGCTAAAGCCGTTGTATCTGTCGGATGGCGGTAACAAGCCGGCCATGTACCTCGTTTACTTCTCCTCCGGGCCAGATCTTCTTCTCTCTCTTTTTTATATACATATATACGAGTATTCTCGTATCTTGTGTTTTGTTCTTCCTCTGGAGGAGTGAGTAGTAGAGACATTTGTGCGCTTCTCCAGTTTATGGCTTGTTCTTGGCTGCCTTTCCAAGATCTCGCCGGCCGATAATTGTGAACGAGCAGGCTGTTTCATCTGGTCGTGCTAAAAGCCTTCCGAGAAACGCCACCGATCCTCACAGACTCCACGCCACTGCCACTCCACACCCCTCCCCCCCAAACAGCACTCCCCCTTAACGGTTTGGCGTTAACTTGCTACTAGCTGGATATGATCAGCAGGCATGATCTATATTTTAATTGGTGTTTGGCAATTTATTGTCCAGCTTCGCCTTTCGCTGGGTTTCCAGACACACTCGCTCGCAAACACATAATGAAGTGGCCATTAGCTAATGAAGCTGTCCCCTTTGAACGTCTGGTAAAAAATTGAGGGGGGTGGGGAAAGTTTATGGAGCTGATCGTGCCAGTTTTTGCTATACGACGTGCTAGCGTTAACAGCTCACCTGACAGATCGTAAAAAGTGCTATCCGAAGGAGTTGACACAGCTGTCTCGTTCGAAGATCTTATCTGTTCAATTAGTGATCGCGAAAGGGGACAATAAACTGCGCTAACCGGAAAGATCTTTTAGTTTAGATATGTCTTAAAGTTTATATCTGGCCAGCAATTAGCATTTCATTCAGATAGTGCGAGATTTTTATTGAAAACTGTATCAACAACTAAATTTGGAATAAATAAATTCTGGAATTTGTTATAATCTTTCAAACCTTATCAGATTCTCAACTAATCATCTCCGCTTTAATTAAATCTATTATCTTTTTTGGCCTCAGTTTATCACGTTGTTTTGTGATCATTTCCGCATTAGCTTTCTATGGTCCACGATTGTCGAAGATATTTATCTGTTCGTACGTGACTTATGGGCCAGTCCCAAAAGTTCGTGTCCGGGCATTGGGATCAATATATTTCGATTTTGTATTCAATCTATTTTTAATGCGATCAGAGATCGTGCGGCCTCGCAGGGCTATCGATTTCGAATTGATGGGCACTTGGCGGGTCATAAAGTCTCTCCCCCGAAAACCAAACAAGATCTCCTCACTCCGATTACATTAAGATTTTTTGATAGCCGAGTATCGCGTTACAAGGCGACATGTTCGACATTGGCTACACTGCGATTTGATTAGGCTCGCATTTTGTGGGGGGCTCAGGGTTATTTGCATACTTATTTTATGGATTCATATGTCTGGTGGCTGTAAACCGCCATAAACTTGGCTAAGCCCGGGCTTAAAGCCATTCCCATTACCGTCTGCCGAACTATTGACAAAAAACGGCATTTAAACAAATGAAAATCGCATAAACCGATTGCAGGCAATAAAGGCGACTGCCATACTTTCCCGGCCAATAAACGGGATGTGGAGCTGTGGATCCGTGGAGCTGGAAAGCTGGGGAGCATCGAGCTCGTCAAAGGCTTACGTAGGGGCTGACTCTACTGTGCTACTGTGTGGTTATCACTGAAAACTGACAACTCTGATAACCCCGCCGGGGGCTGCCAGATGCAGAGCATCGATGGGAGGGGAGGGGAAGTTGGGGCGGTGGGGCGTATGTCAATAATAAATATCAGCCATTGTTTGCCCGGCTTGTGCTCCCCATACAATATATATACCTATATATATGTAGATTGTACGTGCAAGCCGAATCTGCATGCATAGTACGGCGAAAAAGGAATAATCATATTTACTTTAACCAACAACAAGCGCCATCAATGAAGCCCGTTTTCTGTTCTTGCACAGAGGGAAACTATTGAATATTTTGTGCAGACTAAAAGGGTTTTATCAGGTTAAAAAAAGTAGTAAAAGTTAGGAATAAAGCTGTTTATTTAACTTTAGAATATTATTATTCAGATAAGCTGAATATTAATAGATTTTATATGATATGTTGGCTTGGGTTCACATATAAACTTATTTATATACATTTTTAAATAAATCTATTTTTTCCCTCTGTAGAGCAGCGAGTTTATGTCGATGTCGCTATGACATATGGGCGACACGAAGGGGGCGTGGCAGCTTTGGGCAACTGCATAGATGCAAAGATGCAGTGCGTGCATCTGGTCTTTGTTGTCGCTCGCACTGTGTTTATTGAGTTGTTCGGTGTTTATTTGGGTTATGCGCTGTGGGAGTTTTCCGTTGCAGAAAGTTACATTGAAAGTATTGAAGGGCTGGCGAATAAAACCCATCGGAGTGGGCGGCGGGGGGCGGAATGTCTATGGAAACAAGCAGTTGGCTTGTTTCGTGGCTGCATCTAGATGCATCGCTAACTAGGCATAGTACGGCAATCCGTGAGATGAATGTGCTGCTAACACGATTTTGCTGACATTCCCACAATGGAAAAGTTCGTGATACGCTCCGAAGTATTAGTATAGATGGCTTTGCCGGCTGCCAGATAGTTTGGCATCTGCAAGATACGAATCTCCAGAGATATTATCTGATTCATGTGTCCCAAATCGTTACACAAAATGGAAAAATGTCATTATTTTGAGTATGTTTTTTAAAATAAACTTAAGAAGCGAGTTGCTGGCATCTTTTGACTAAAGTATTAAACAGAGATAAATTTTTTTGATGATTTTTCTATTTTAAGTGCCATTGTATAAAGCATAATGCCCGGTGTCAGATACTTTGTCTAACCAAAAAATTTTTAAGCTGGCAGCTGCAGCCACTTGAAGCTCAATTATCTTAACACACCATCAGTCTTGACCCGCATCATTTGTATATATATACTTTCGGGAGGTTGTCCTCTTCTCTGGCAACTCAACACTCGAAAGACAACAGAAAACTGACAAAAAATGAATAACGATTAAGGTTAATTACTATTGATTCTGGATATATTACAATAAGCCGGCCGGCCAAAGCGGTTTTTTTGTCAGCCGGCCGAGCTGTTTGAAAAGCGTCAACTCTCGAAATTTGAATGATTAATTCGGGCTAATTTTCAGAGGGCCTCAAAAGCAAAAAAAAAAAAAGGGAAAAATAATCTCCGCGTTAACTGTGCCAAATCGCTTGACTTGGCTCAGATTTTGCCCTAAAGAGATGGCTAATTTTGCTGGCACAAATTTGTTACAATCAAAAGCCGAGAACGAGAAACGAGAACGAGCGATGAGCCCGCGGCTGGAAAAAACGTCCAACCGAGCAGGAAAAAAATATTAGGCAAAACAAAAGGAGCAGCATCATTTATCATAACGACGTGAGGCAACTAAGAAACGATTCACACAAAGATACGGATGCGAATGGGGCAGGGGAGTGGAAGGGGAAGGGGGAAAGTGGGTGGCTTCCCAAGGGGGTGGTGTTTGCCGGCTGGAGACATAGCTCAAAAACATGTTAAATGTTGACATGTGGTGGGCGGTCCTTTTTGGGGGTGGTGCCCAAAGCTTGTAAGCGAGATTGTTGTGCGTGATAAGCCGAGGGGGGAATGGAAACTTTCGGGGGGAAGGTTGGAGTAGGAGAGCTTTGAAGGCGGTTCCCGGCAGGCGCCGATCATTTGTTTTATTTATTTTTCGATTTGGCCACAAACTGCACAAAAGACCCGGAGCAGATTTCAAGCCAATGCAGCCAAAGTGACATATTAGCCATTAGATGGGGGGAAACCCAAGCCATTGGAACATTGGCTGGCTGGATGGGGGTTTTCCGAGGCGGAGGCTGCAAAAGGTTCAATGCGGTTACGGTGCAGATGGAGTCGCTATGCCATCATTTATCATCTATTGCAATTTTGTTTGCCTGCGAGGATTGGACAAGATAAAAGACGCCAGAGATGCCCGAAGACCCCGGCAGAGGGTTGTCCATCTGCCTTCCACGTACAAGTCTGTTTGCCTAAGCAAAATTACTTGTAGTCACAAGCTGAGCCTGGGATATTTGTCAAACGGAGATAATGGCGGGAGAAGCCCCCAAGTTGACGAAGGAATACGACAGACGATCGAAGGTGTTGCTTTGCCACTAGTTTTCATAAATTACCCATCACTTACAGTCCATTTATATGCATCAGGGATCTATCTGCGATAAACCCTCAATTTATCTTTCCGAGGAACTAATTTAAGAGTTTATAAAGTATACTTGCAACGCGGGTGCTTTCTTTTATTTATATACTGGTGTTGTTAAGAATTAAAATACCTTACGACAAACCTAAAATTTTTATCAATTCCAATAAAAAAGGATTTTTAAACCGAATGCGCCTTCGTTAACCTCGAGTAGTTAATACTTTGGAGCCTTTGCCCTTTGAAAACCCCCATTTGAATGGCTTCCCACACCCAAACACCACTCCCTGACCAAAAAAAAAAAAAAAAAAAAATATAAACAGAGCCCAAGTTATGAGATGGCCACTGCCAAACCGCTGACCCCAGAGAGTGACCCCGGTGAAAAGTCTAATTTTTAGCTGGTCTTTGTTTCGGTTTGGGAAAAATCAGCATAGGAAATCGGCACAGCGGAAAGCACTTCACGAATTGCAACGCTAATTACATGAAAATGGAAACCGAACCATAGACATTTTTCCCCTGTTCTGTTTTTTCTGTTTTTCTGTGTTTTTGTTTTTCTTTCTTTTTCATTTTGGTGTACGAGTGTCTCCGGCCAGTCGTTTCGGCAGTTCTATGTGGATGCCCCCGTGCTCCTTGGCAGCGGTGTAACAATGGTCACGACTGCGACTCTGAGCAGTAGCAAGCTATTAAAAAGTTGCAAAAAATACTCGCAGCGACAGCATCATGACTGCACGCTCCGAAAAATTCGACATACGATATGGGAGACTCTCGACGCCACCACCACCTCCGACCAATTCTTTTTTCCAGCTCCTCATAGCAGGCACGCCCACACGGAGAGAAATATCTATTAGATCTATTAGTGGGTTTTTATATCAGAAACAAGCATAAGTTTCTGATAGAGAATCATACTTACACAAATCTATTTCAAATTGTTTGAACAAACTGTGTAAACAGGATTATGATTAAGGTTTTAAAGATATATGTACAACAATAAGATTGTATTTTTTTTTTGTTATTACGAGGTTCACGGTTTTGCTTATGAATACTTACCTTATAAATATTAATATGTTCAGAGCTGCATTTAAGCAATTTTACAGATAAACTAATTATCAAAATAAATTTCTCCCTGTGCGAGATAGAAAAAGCAGCCAGTTATGAACATGCCGGATAATACGGGCACAAAAAGGTTAAAAAAGTTCAAGAGCCGACCCGCGTTGGGCGCATGCAAGTGACATTTGCTCGTGACATGAGGTAGACGACAGCGAATCCACTTCAAGACGCGGCCCTCGACAATGGCCCATGCCATCCATGGGATCTTGGCTGCCAACTCCAACTCCAACTTCAGCTCCAACTCCCATCCCCTTGCACCTTATGAAAATGCAATAGAGCGGCAACTTTCACATGAACCTGTGAACTCCGGAGCGGAGCCCAAGTGACGACTCTTCTTGGCCGGGACATCTTTCGGCCTCGGTGAAAAGGGTCAATGGAAGCGTGTCTGAGGCTGAAAAGCCCTCCCCTCCTTCTATCCGCCTAAAGGGAAATTGCTACGAAGGCAGGACGCGTTGCATTTGATTAAGTCATGGGCGCTATTTTTAAAATGCTGCCGAGGAATTTGTCGTTGCCGCAGAAACCCAGCAGCAGCAACGTGCAACATGTTGCACGTTGCAGAGGAAGTCGGCGGGGAGCATTGGGTAGCCAAGTCTTCAGGGCCCAAGTGAGGTTGCACTGGGGGAAAATAGAAAACTTCTAGGCTGAAACAATTTAGAACATCTTGGAAAATTCATTGTTTTAAGAACTCTGCAGTTTGGATAATAACTCAAGTCGATCTATTCACAACTAGACATATAGGTATTTATTGCAACATTTTTTTAATTCTATTCTATCTATTTTATAATTAGCTGAACGAATTTTTCCAAGTGCATGTGTATAGCCGCATGTCTGACACAATTTATACGCCACCCAGTTGAGCCATTTGCCGGGTCTGCCTTCAACTACAGTTCGTTTCATTTGGATAGGACACCTAGCAACTTTTATGGTTAATCGCTCGTAGCGAAGACAAAAATCGTTGAAAGCTAAAATTTTTTTTAAGTTATAATCTCTGTTCTATTGTGATTCTAAAATGCAGTTACATTTTTTCATTATTGCTTTCCACACTTTTTATTTGAGCTTTTGCACTGCTGCATGGTTTTTGCATGCTGAAAATCGTTTCATTTGGATAGGACACTTGTCAGAAATCACTTTTGTACAGTGCGCAGTTTGTTTAAAACGTTTTTTTCAATCTGATGCTATTATTGATCAAATGGAACTAAAATAGGCCTTGAATCGGCACTCCAGGATAAAGATGGGAAAATTATGGGGGAAAATTGATGCATATTTGGACTCAGGCCTTAATGTGACCCAAATCGCCACGAAAATAAAAAAATCGCGAAATGTTGTACACAATTTATTAACAGATAATGAAAACTATAAAAAAAATTATAAAGGGCTCCAAAAAACAAAGTTAAACGTTCGAGATAAGCGGCTTCTAGTGAAAAGGCCTCCAATTTCCCATGTCCTGCCCCGTTTTGGCTCATTATGAGGCCAACAAGGCGTCTAAAACCCCATTTGGCGGACTTTACACACTTGCTAACACTTGGGGCCATCAAAAATGGCAAGTTCTCCAAGAATCACAGAGATCCATCGTCAGGCGCGGGACAATTTTGGAAAATACAACTTTAAAACGAATTGGCGCTCAGTAAGCTATTCTTAAAGGCTCCTGCTAAGCTCTATTTTAATATTTTTTAATGTTTGGATTATATTTAAATGGCCCGGATGGGCTCAAATTAAGTTTTTTTCATCGAAAAATATAATCCAAACATTAAAAAATATTAAAATAGAGCTTAGCAGGAGCCTTTAAGAATAGCTTACTGAGCGCCAATTCGTTTTAAAGTTGTATTTTCCAAAATTGTCCCGCGCCTGACGATGGATCTCTGTGATTCTTGGAGAACTTGCCATTTTTGATGGCCCCAAGTGTTAGCAAGTGTGTAAAGTCCGCCAAATGGGGTTTTAGACGCCTTGTTGGCCTCATAATGAGCCAAAACGGGGCAGGACATGGGGAAATTGGAGGCCTTTTTCACTAGAAGCCGCTTATCTCGAACGTTTAACTTTGTTTTTTGGAGCCCTTTATAATTTTTTTATAGTTTTCATTATCTGTTAATAAATTGTGTACAACATTTCGCGATTTTTTTTATTTTCGTGGCGATTTGGGTCACATTAAGGCCTGAGTCCAAATATGCATCAATTTTCCCCATAATTTTCCCATCTTTATCCTGGAGTGCCGATTCAAGGCCTATTTTAGTTCCATTTGATCAATAATAGCATCAGATTGAAAAAAACGTTTTAAACAAACTGCGCACTGTACAAAGTGATTTCTGACAAGTGTCCTATCCAAATGAAACGATTTTCAGCATGCAAAAACCATGCAGCAGTGCAAAAGCTCAAAAAAAAGTGTGGAAAGCAATAATGAAAAATGTAACTGCATTTTAGAATCACAATAGAACAGAGATTATAACTTAAAAAAATTTTAGCTTTCAACGATTTTTGTCTTCGCTACGAGCGATTAACGATAAAAGTTGCTAGGTGTCCTATCCAAATGAAACGAACTGTATATCTACTTCTTCGTCTAGGGCGATGTCTGGGCTCCAGTCTACCTACAAGCTCGCTGATTTTTATTGTTATTGCCAGTTGTCAAAGGAAGTGCGCGCCACGTTCCACGGGTGTTCCAGCGATTTTCGTAAATTATTTCCTGGGCCACAGTTTGCTTGCCAAAGGCTGTCGGTTGTTCGTCTCGTACCAGTTTTATTTGGGGGAAAGTTGAATGCACTCTGCACTCTGGCCTCAAAGTGGCAGCAGGAAAATTGGGCAACCACTGTGCCCGTCATTGTCGATCAATGTGGCTTACTTAGACTTCGATTTGTGTGGTCCACGGACAATCTTGTTAGGACGAACAGTAAGCCAGTACAAAACAGAAACTACCTGCCTGCCTGCATCATTATCATTAGCATAAGACGTCATAACAAAGCAAATGAGTTGGCAATCGCGGCCAGACATCTCTGGACAAAAAAGGGAAACAGAAAAATAAATAAAAACACTACCGAAGATGCTTCATTAACTCGATTCTCGAATCTGGAATCTCGAATCGACCTGGGTCAAACCGCAATCTCAGCCAGACAGGCAATCGAAGTAAAGGGAACAAATCTCAGACATGGCTCATTTTGTTTGTCTTTGGCTCTTGTTTTGCCAACCTCGGATCGCTGTTTCTCCCTAAATCCAGTTCGTGCTGTTGTTCTACATAGATTTCGAAGAGGCTTCAGGAGATACAGATGCAGATACAGATACAGATACAGATACGGATACAAGCGATGATAAACTCGAAAATAGTTTCCAAGGAATCCCCTAAACTCGAGCGTTCGCTTGTGCTGTGTTTATTTATATAAAATGTTGCCGGCGACTGTCTGCGGATCGGGTTGAACAAACAAGCCTCTGGAAAAACTCATTGCTCTGAGTGCATTTGGAAAGATTTACATGCAAAGTAGTGGATGAGTTTGTTTTATCAACTAGCAGGGAGCGAAGGGAATGTTCTTCTCTGGGGGGATATGCAAAGTGCATGTGTTTTGTGTGGAATCGAATAAATAATACAAAGAAATTGTCGATGAAATAGAAGGTGGTTGAAACATTTGTATTGTTATTTGTTATATGATATTTTAGCTTGGAAAAAATGAACTATATGACTACTATACTTTCTTGTTTGTAAGATATTTATTTATAAAATTCCTCTATCTTTTATTTCAGGTGTTTCTGCTGAAGTTTACTACGTTCGCGAAGGTCACATAAATAATTATGCCTTGAATTTTATTGTTCCGGTTCCGGCGAATGTGAAGGACATTAGCTTCACCTGGCAATCGCTGGCCGGGCGTGGCCTTCCCTACAGCATCAACGTGGTCAGCTCCAACCAGGAAGTGCTGCCCCGACCGGCAATCAATGTGTCACACAGCGGAGAGATCCCCACCAGCATTCAGACGTGGTCCATTGCCCTCAAGTGCAGTGGCCTGAAGGCGGCGGAGGTGGATGTGACTGTCAGCCTGGAAGTGGTGCTAAATCGATCGCTCAACAATGTGACTCACCTGGTGTTTCGGCGGAAGAAGATCTGCCTTGAGAGCGATAGTGTCGAGGATCTGAGGGAGGATGTGGATGATCCCCAGCTGCTGGAGACCGTGATGCTGCCCCCCACCGGATTAATCACCTTGGTTGTGGGTGTTTCCGTGGCCATGGGTTCAGTTTGTCTGCTTTTGATGATTGCTTACTGCGTGAAGGGAGCAGCCAACAAAAGACAGCATCATCAGCATGGAGGACAGCCCATGAGGACATCGAGTTTCCAGAGACTAAACACCCATCCGCCTTGCCAATCCTCCATGGGATCTGCGGCTTACATGACTCCTTCGATTATTGCTCCGATTCATGGCTCCTCGTTGCCTCGCAAAGTTCCCGTTTCCGTGGAGCAACAGCATCCGGAGGAACTGCATCGCCGTATTTCCGAACTGACTGTAGAACGCTGCCGAGTGCGACTTTCGAGTCTTCTGCAGGAGGGAACCTTTGGCAGGGTTTACCGCGGCACCTACAACGACAACCAGGATGTTCTGGTTAAAACAGTGGCCCAACATGCCAGTCAAATGCAGGTGCTTCTGCTTCTCCAGGAGGGAATGCTTCTCTACGGTGCCTCTCATCCCGGAATTCTCTCGGTTCTTGGCGTTTCCATCGAAGATCACACCACGCCCTTTGTTTTATATCCCGCTCTGAATAATACTCGCAATCTGAAGCTATTTCTGCTGGATCCAGCTTGTGCTCGCACAGTGACCACCATTCAAATTGTGATGATGGCCTCGCAGCTTTCCATGGCTTTGGATCATCTGCATAGTCATGGTGTGGTGCACAAGGATATTGCCACGAGGAATTGTGTGTAAGTAGAAAAGAATACTATAAATACAATATTTAATATAAAGCTGATAATATAGTTAGTTGAATGATTCGATTTAATGTTCAAATGTCTCATAAGTTATCAACCTATTTTCCTTTCTAGGATTGACGATCAGTTAAGGGTGAAACTCTCAGATAGTTCCCTTTCGCGGGACCTCTTCCCCTCGGACTACAACTGCCTGGGGGACAGCGAGAACAGGCCTGTGAAGTGGATGTCCTTGGAGGCACTGCAGCACAAGCAGTTCTCCGAGGCCAGCGATTCGTGGGCCTTCGGTGTTCTCATGTGGGAGCTGTGTACTTCGGCCAAGCAACCCTATGCCGAGGTGGACCCCTTCGAGATGGAACACTATCTCAAGGATGGCTATCGGCTGGCCCAACCCTTCAACTGCCCCGACGAACTGTGAGTATTCGAATCGATTGAGATCTTAACCGGCTGCTTTACTAATTCAATTGTTTCTTTTTATCTGCTCATTAAAGGTTTACGATTATGGCCTATTGTTGGGCTCTTTTACCTGGCGAACGGCCGACCTTTGCCCAGCTGCAGTCCTGTCTCTCGGAATTCTATTCACAAATCACGCGCTATGTCTAGGACATCGGGATCATCAAGGTCGTCCAAAAAAAAGGGGGAATCAGCTCTTTTGAAGAACCCCGGAGATTCAACCCTAGTTAAATAAAGTCCTGTAGCTACTCTCCTTTGTTATAACGAGATTTGCCAAATCGAATGTATAGCTTAGACTTCGCACCACATCTGTACATATAGTTACCATATTGAACTCCTTAAGTACTTATCTTTAAGCTTACTCTACGATTTACTTGACTCTTACCACCTAGATGAAATAGTTCAGTTTGCACAGCTCTCCTTTAAAGCCCATCAAAACTATTATAGATAAAACGCCGAAAGCCGAAATCAAATATAGTGATATTTATCATTAGCGTTAGTTAAGCTCTTAAGATAACACATACATATTTATGATGCATATAATACATGTTGTATGTTTAGCATTTTTGAACATTTACCGTTTATATGAGAGATTAAAAAATGATATACAAATATATACACATATACATACATATATGCCAAAACAATTCCAGAAATTACCAATTTGTTTTTATGCGATTTTACGGTTTCGTCGTTAAGGTTTTATCACCGTTTTCTGAAGGGTTCCCCCTGTTCTTTTTTTCCAGCACAAGTCACGCCCTTACCCTCGAATTTTGAGGTCGGGGCTTAGGCTGTCCCTCCCCCTCCCCCTCCCTCTCCCTCTGCCACACTTTTCCGGTGAAAATCGCCCAGGCAAATGAAGGAAATTTACGGCCATCCTACTTGAGAGCACGAAAGGAAAAGGCCGGGTAACAAAGTTACGTTCACGCACACAAATTAGCCATAAATTTTAATTTTACATGACAATGTTTTGGGCTCAAGTGAGGTGTAGGGGATAAACTCGAAACTCGAAAAGAATTTTCCCAGAGAGATCCTGGAAGATGAATCAATTTTTCCTTTTTTTTTTTCTGCGAGGGGCTCTGCAACTTACGCTCGAGTGTCCTTGGCAGCGTAGATGAGCTCGGAAATAAATATCCTGGTGCTGGGAAAAGTGAAGACCACAAATAGCATGTGCTACACATGTCCTGCGTCCTGCGTCCTTCGGCTATTGTGTTTGTGTTCGTGGGCGGGCGTCCTTACACTTTGGAAGCCATTTCCAAGAGAGACGAGGACATATCGTAAATATTTTGACAGAATCGCCTTTTGCTTTTGCCTTGGCGTTTTGGCCATTGTGTTACCAGCATCAACTTCCTTTATCCCTGCCACCTGCTGCCCCGTACAATATCGTATACAGAATATACAGGACAACATCAACAGCCATGGCTGTTACCTCCTTGCCAGGAGGTAATCCTCGTGTTTGTGCGACTTGACCTGCTCCGTTTGCCATGGCATTTCTGGTTATAGCCGTAAGCGGCTTTAAACTTGCTGCCTGTTGCTGTTTCGAGCTGTTTGGCTTGGCTTGTCGTCATTGCTGCTAATATATATTCCCCGAACGGAACAACAGGGCGTTACGAATACGAGGGCCCCCACGAAAGACAAACAGTGTACTTAAGCGCATAGTTTGTTTATACTTATTAGTTGATAATGTGGCATGTCGAACTGTACTCAAGGGGATAGGATCGGGGAAGCAGTTGGCCAAGTTGGCTGACGACAGGTTAACCACTTAACTATTTTATTAATGTGGATTGAGGGAATGGATCAAAGCCACGCAGTAAATGCTTAAGCTAGGTAAACACTATAATTTTGTAAACAAATTAAGGCCCTTTGAAAATTGTGACCTTAAACATAAAGTTTACTTTCCATAAATAGAACTTCCTCAACTATTAGTTGATATTTATCAATAGTGGAAAATAAATACATGAGTTGGTTTCATACATACGCTCCCCAATTTATTTATTTCTTTCTAATGAATCGATTTTGTTTTAGAACTTATTACACAACTCCATTTCAAGACAGTATCTTAAACATCTTAAATGGATCATTTCCGATCTCTGTCCATGTTAAATTCTGCACTTCCTCCCATCGCATCGCATTTTCCCCCTGTAAACAAGCTACCCACCCAGACGATAAGCAAAATACTGACTTGCATTTCCGGCTTCTGTTTGGGGCGCCATCGCCAGACAAGTCCCACCAACATTGATTCCATTCAGAGAGACTCCGTTCTGTTCTGTTCGGTGCTGTGCTGTTCCCAACCAAACCAAAACTCCACCTCATCAATGCCGATGTACTTTTCGAACATTTCCCGGGAAGCTGAAAATGGGGAAACCGAAAAGCGTTGGGAGGGAGGCCACCATTTCCATTTCACATGGCCATGCGATTTCCATGTTACAACCACGTCTGACTCAAGTGGCAGCCAATCCCCTCCCCCTCCTCCTCCGATTTTCCGACTTTCCATCCATAGGATAACCCTTCCACCCGCACTCGCTATCCAACTGCGCTCCGGTGATAATTTAAAAAGTTTATATGGCCAAACTGGCGCGGATTGCCAGCGCTGCCGTTGCTTTGCACCATTCTAATGACAACTTAAATAAACATCAACAATGGGGCAATGCAAAGGAAAATTGTTGGGAGAAAATCCAGCTAAAGTCTATGGAAATATGCAGTGAAGTAAGTTGATAGCTTCGACTGAGAGGTACCCTATAAGTTAGAACTATTTTTCCCTCTTTTAAATGTATTATAAGAGATTTGATTCTGATATTGTTGATTTGTCTAATTCGATACTATTAACTCTTAGTACTTCTTCATTCTTCTTCAATAATAATTGAGTTCGTTACTAAATATTTCATCAGCCTTAAATACCCCCGAATTCCTTGAGTACCCGCTATAAAAAACGATCCGCGAGGAAAATGGAAGTTCAAGTTTCTCATCGTCTAGGGCGGCCCATTGTGTGGAAATATTTATTTTCTATAAATTATTTTCGATTATCGCTTCTGGTCCCTTCTCTCCTTGGCTGGCGAACTAAATAAATACATTGAGCTGCAATTAAAGCTAAACAAAATGCATAATTTCTGCTCATTTGTCGATAAGCTGGCATTCGGTTGGGAAAATCGAGTGCCCCTGTTGATTTTTTGGGGGAGATGGGGCACAAATTTATGTGCCTTGCTTCCGCTAATGGAATTTTAATGTTTCATTGGAAGTAGACGCATAAATTTCGATTTTGGTCAAAAAAGCAATAGAGGAGTCCGCAGGAGGAAATTCCCATTGAGTTTCTCATATTTTTACAATCCAATAGCTAACAAGTGATATGCTTGTTATGGGCAAACGAGTTGGCCCATTTAGTTCATTGGCGCCGCAATTCCACAGAATTGGACAAACAAAAAAATAAATAAAAGTCCGAAATATTTTCGAATTGCTTTTAATCGAAAGACAGCAGGTAACAGAGTTCGCAGGTGAGGATAGAAATACTGATCAAATTGTTTGGGCCATTTACATTTTGGTGCGAGTAGCATTGCCAGTGAAGTTTATATTCATTTCATTGTTTATTCGTAAATAAAAACAATAAATTCTTAGAAAATAACCTTTTAAGGTCAAATCAAATCCCTTGTTAAAATATTCAGAGTATAATAGTGTAACTCATGCCACTTTTGGTTATCTAAATATTTTCTAGCAGGAATGTTTTCAAATTCTTTTGGTAATCCTTGCTGCGAAAACACATCATTTAAACCTACCAACTCATTCCCTAGAACCATATTCGATTGCACATTTTGTTTGGATAGCAGAGTCTTTGGCCAACTATTTGGCAGATAGAAAAATGTAAGTCCTAACTGAGTTATTCACGCAAATCCTTTAATGCCATTTATCATATGAGGTGCATACACATTTCAAATTCATGTAAAGTACAATGCAGCTTGGCTCTGGCACCGAGCCTGATCCCTTGGCAAGAACAACATTAAATTGAAACAAATTGAACATAAAAAGCATTCAAAATAAGGCAAACACCTCGACGATGAGGTAGGTGCCAGGACACAGGACTCAGGACTCAGAACACAGGTCTCGGGATCCTGGAGCCAGGACCCAGAATTCAGGACACAGACGAAGACGAGTTGCTGCCAAGGTAAACACACAACGACACCGAAAACTACCAGAGAAAGTTTCTAGTCGAAAGTTAATTTTTTCTCCGTTGTCCTGATGCACTGGTAAAAAAATATAAAATGTTGTAAAATAATACTGAACAAGGAAATTTAAAAAAAAGATTTTATAGATAGTTCCTACTTAATTTAATATTTTTTCAGTGAATCTTAAAATGTATGGGTATTATTTATATTAAAAACTACAACCCTTTAATATATTTCACTGCACTAGTTATATTAGTACTTCTTATTTTCTATTTCTTTTTTTGTGATTAAGTACTTGTATTAATTTGTAACCCAAACTTTTTCTCCGTGTACTTCTGCTGGAAAATCAGGCAAAGGTACACAGCAGCAAAGGGAAGAGCATAGGAAACGGAAGTATTTTCTGTTGATACTGAACTCAATTTAGACGAAATCAAGTCAAACATGGCAGCTACCAGTGAAGGGAGGAGGATTGGGGTTCGGGGGCAGACTGGTGGCACGGAAAGCGGCCACAGGAAATGTTGTAGTAAATCATGTGGGAGCCGTGAGGTAAGTGGAAGCCGGAGGACTGTGGGCTGTGTGCAGATGCCAAAGAAATGCGAATGCTCAAGACGATGTCCTCCCACACTTTCCCCGAACAGAGGTTGACAAAAATTCAAGCACCCAGGCAAAGAAAAAAAGAAGAGGATACCGAACTCGGGGCTTGATTGATGTTTGTGCTGTTAGTTGTTGTTTGCGAAGGGCGCCAAAGTCGGGGTATTAAAGTTTCGATTAAAGATTCCGATTTCGGGGCGGACAGCAATTTGGCCTGTCAGCCGGCAAAGCGGCCACTAATCAATCCTTGTCCCAATATTTATATGTCCACAAACTAAATGAATCCAGTTCAAAGTGACTTTCACTTTGGATTGAGTAGTAAAAATAGACAAAAAACTACTTTGATTTGGCAAAAGATGCGAATTTTATGAGCCTATTTGTCTTAAGAATTACATAAAGGCTGAACACACAATAAAATTATAAAATTCTACAAAGGGATAAATAAAAAAGAGGCCTTGTAAATTATAAATATTTTTTGTAGACTATTTTCAAGCTATCAATTACCGAAGCAAAAACCAAACACAAATAAAAATTGTGTAAACATGCTGGTTTAAATATATTGCCAACCTTGCTTTTGACTGCAGTATGCATTACATATACCCCGTGAAATTGTTCTGGTTTTGTAAAACAAACAAAAAATGGATAAAAACTGTTCCAGGTTGCCGTTTTTTCTGTTTTTTTTCTTCAGTTTTTTCCATTTTTTTGTTTTGTTCCACTCCGGGGCTCGTTTTAATGGTCTCAGCTCTCGTTTTTCTCGTTTCGAGAAGGAAGGAAGGACTACGGCGAGTCGACTGCAGCCTCAGCCGGATTTAGGGTTAGAGTTAGGGCTCTCAGCATGTGGTGCCAGGACTCGGTGTCCTTGCTGTCCGTCCGCACTTTCACTGCCAGCCGCGCTCTATTTACAGTTTTCGGGACAGGACGTTTGTGGACGAAACACAGGGGGAGTCCTGCGGCCGGGGACACTGCGGATTTGCCGGAATTGTGTTTGGTAAACATTTCTCGACTCTCTGTTGTTTTTAATAAGAAAATTGGCCAAAGGACACACACACACACACACACACACACACACACACACACACACACACACACACACACACACACACACAAACGGACACAGCGGATATAGAAGAGGATTTCACATCCCAGATTGCTTTTAAATTTTGGCTTGAGTTCTGGTTTTTTCTTCGTTCTCGTTGGTCTATTTTGGTTGCTTTGTCTTGCTGGTGATTTATGTGTTTGTTTTGGGCTGCTCTGTGGGTCAAGCCGTGGATGAGTGGAACCGTTTATAGGAATTAGTCGGGTAGTAGCAGTTCAGCCGGATCGGACTATTGCTCGAATGCTGGCTAAATAAACAGAGCCGCCGAAGAAGAAAAAAAAAATGGAAATCCAAAAAGCAATTGAGTTGACAATTTCCACCCTGGTCCAAAACAAAATCCAATTCCTCTCCCTCCAAACGCATAAATAGACTTCGATTATAATCTTGAAAGAAAATACAAGCGAGACGAAACTAATTCCCTAAACAAATAGAAATATGCATCGAATTTTTCGTCTCCATATTTAAATTTAAATAAATATGGAAAGTATGGAATAGGAAATATGAAATAGGTTCGACTGGGAAACATCAAAAAGCGATACAAATCGCAGCTGAAATAATCACAGGGGAGATTTAGAGAGCGGAGAAAATTTCTCTGGAGAAGGAAGGACCATCGTTTATCGCGACCATCATCAGCAGAGGCAAAAGGGTTACCCCCCATTATCTTTTTTCGATCCGATTTAGGGAAGCCTTGGGTTCTGGGCGTAATCAATTAGGTCGAAAAGGTAAACAAGCCCAGACGAGCCTCGAAAAATCGTTAGCCATAATCAAGTCTGATGATCATAATGATGATGATGATGGTGCGGCTCCCGTTGACAAAGACCCCAGCTTAAACGCAATTCGTTTGCCGATAATCTCCCAACTGATTAATGTTGATTATCATTATCAGATTAGGCGTTGGAAGGAGCAGCTTTTCATTTGTTTGATTTGATAAATTAATGGGAATATGGAAAAACCCTTAACTTTACTCCTATACTCACTTTTAAATGGGAAAACGATTACGCAAAGTGTTGAAGAGCTTGACAACCGAAAAGGTTTTCAAAGAGTTGCAAAGGCCTGTCAAAATAGAAGAAGAAATATTAAATTAGGGGTATTTTATTTCTAAAGGGACTGGCTTTTAAAGCCTAATTAATTACAGAAAACACAAAGAATTTCGTCACATGTGAAATTAAAAGAAGTGCTAATTCCCAATTGAATAATTGTTGGTTACCAAATGGGTTATAAAACAAATTAAATTCTAACCTTTTAATTTAAAAAGTTGAAGAACCATTTGAATTTTTATGGAGAACATATTTTACAAAATACTTTAGCTCCACATTTTCACGGCCTTTCATTCATCATAATTAACATATATTATCCACTTACACAAATTTTCGCTTCGCTGGGCACACAACTGAATTATCTGCGACAATAAAGTATTCTATTTAAATCAAAGCCATCTTGCTTCTAAAGCACCTTATTTGTCAACTGAGTAACTTGAAAACATCTTTGACTTCGCATCTCAACTGCATTAGCTGTTTACTGAAAAAATAACTAAAAAAAATGTACACCAAGCTACAGATCCTTCCATCCTGTCTTGAGCACAACTGCAAGCTGTGCTTATATATTTATAAGTACAGTGCGTACCGAAATTATGAGATTGGGAGTGTCAGTGGAAAATAAATAAAGAAAATTTTGTGTGTGAGAAAACCAGAATAAATTATATCCTCTTTGATTAAATATTATCGAAAATATACTTTTTGGGTACCTTTTTCTCGAAATTTCTTTTCATCCATTATGAAACGCACTGTACTCGGAGCTGGATTCTATTGCATATACATATATAAATACAACTGTCAGCCATCAACGGCGAAAGTGTTGACAAAAGCGGCCGACAACATCAGACGTCAACAGATGCGGTCCACACGACCAGCCAGCCACTTTCCGACCACCGACCTGCCACGCCCCCCTAGCCCCCCGGCCGCCCCCTTTATAGTTCGGGACAGCAGCAGCAAATCCAAGGTATTTTGCAGCGGAAATAAACCGCGCACATTGCACAAACTTTTGAGTCTTTATGGCAGCGTGGAAAATTGTCTAAGGGGGAATAAAATTTGCCCAAGTTTGCTGAACATATTAAAAAAAAAACGCAGGATAAAAAGAGATTCAGATGACGAAAGGGGGCGGGGCTGGTGGTAGTCTATATAGTAAAGGAACTGTAAAAATTTGCTGCACAGCCAACGGAAATAAAATAAATAGCAAAAAATAACTAGCTTTAAAAAAAAGAAGACAGGAGTTTATAGTTGAAGTCTTCAGCTAGTTTTCCTTTATGGTAGGAAAGTTTTTTTTTTACTGGCCGCATGCGTTTTTTGCCCCCTTTCGCCAAGTGATGCAGCTGCTCCACGAAAGGGGCGGGGAAAGGAGAGGCAAAGGGGCGTGGCAGTGGCTTATTTAGCATTAGCTTTGGTCGGGCCACCCATTTGGAGGAGCGCACACACAAGCTGCCAAACATGGCAAACTAATTCCGTATGCAAACTTGGCCCAAAACCCAGGACCAAGAAGGCCAGTTCGGGTCAAGCGGACCACCCCAAAATGCTATTGAAATTTCGGAATTTGCAATCCCAGAGATCACGAGAACTAACTGAGTTTTATGGCAAAATAATCATTGGCACCCGTGTGGCCTATTGATTAGCATTTGCCTCTGATTGCATGATTCTACCCAAATGCCCCCTCCCCAAATACAATCCTCCATCCTCAATCCACAATCCAAAATCCGCTCCATCGTCTCCTGAATGGCCTTATGCTAATGCCCATGTTCATGTTGCAGGTGCAACGCGTTGGCATTTGCATGCAAATTAGTTGACAACGCTCAACACTTGGCTTCGATTGGTTTCTCAGTCGGATTGTGAGATTGGCAGCCATCGGACGGGGGGACTTCTCATCGGTCAGGGGGTCAAGACGATTTTGTAATGTCACACACTCTTGCACTGGGAATAAATTTTGGGATAGGTAGAACTTTTTTTATAGATTTTTCTAAGAGAAATCCAATCACTACACAAACTTAACTGCAGCTAAAAATGTGGGAAAAAATGTTATTTATTCTGTATAAATCAACATTTATAGTTTGTTGTGCTTAATTAAAAAGCTATATTTAAAATACAAAAATTATTTATAATATTTTTGAAGTAACATTTAATTTTTATAGGTAGTATAGTATTATTAGCTTATGATAGTAGTATACATTTAATTCTGTATTTTATATTTTTACCCCCACAATTTTCAGTGAATTAAATGTACATCATTTTGCTAAACAAACAAGTTTAATGATTACTTTTGTAGTACTTAAAGTTTTGTTTTAATGTAGTTGCTCTGAAGAACTTATTTCCCAGTCTTGTTTTTCCCTTAGTACCAGCACACACAGTGAACCTAAATCAAATCAAAGTCAAGGCGGGCATAAATGTAAATCTTATATTTGGTCATGCAAAAGTTTTTTTTTTCGATTTGCCTACTCTGGATGTGCTACCCACGTTGCTGCTTCATTTGCATTGAGGAAAGTCCCACACAGAGAGCTGGAAAATGGGGAAATCTATGTGCGGCAAGTCTTCAATTTGGTATTCCGTTCGTCGTCTGCTGCCTACTGCAAAACCCCCGAAACTCCGCCCATCCAGCGCCTTCTCTCTCTTTTTTAATCAATTTCTGTCAGTTGACTGTCAGTTTGGGCCTGAAATCCGCTCGGCCTCGCCATGCGGGCCACATATATAGTATGGTATAGTATAGTACAGTATAGTATGGTATTGCATAGGTTTGGTATGGTATAGCCACATATGTAAAGAGCCCGGAATTATGCGCATAGTTTTTCCAGTTCGTGACACTGTCCGGTGGACGCGAGAAGGTTTTTGGGTGGTTGAACTTGGTGATTTTTAATTATGATAAGTCGCCAGAGACATTTCCGCAGCCGATTAAAATCTAGAGCAAATTGTTGCCAGCCCAGTGCCATTGCAACTGCAAACAGACATTGAAATGCAGGAAAACAATTTTGTTCCGTGTTTATCCGGCAACATTGAAAAGCTTTGAATGGCGGTGCAGAAATGTGGGCGAAAAGGGCAGAAGCTCCACGTTGATGCCACTGACCCATTGATTCAGTTTCTGTGCAACAAAATATATAATGCACACACATCAGATGCAGAGCACAAGGGGCTGCTGACTAAGTAACCATAAACAAATTTAAACTGTATTGAAAAGATGAATAATTACCAACCAGAAAACAGTTGCAAACGAAGATTTTATATTAAGTTAAATTTCTATAGCATTATGTTTAAGCTTCTTTGGCGTACTTTGCTATTTAAATGCGTTTTTATCACAAATGTGCACTTGCTTGAGTTACTTTTGCATTGAATGGCTTTTAAAATGCTGCCATTTAAAAGCAATCCCTCAACAGATTTTAATCTGCGTCTTTTGTTTGGCTTTTGCTCAAACTGAAATCCTGATTAGGACCTCACAGGGGTCACTTAAGCACCTTAAAGACGTCGGATTGCGTGGGCTTGTCGGCACCTCCTCAGAAACATGGGCTGCGGTTCCTCCTCCGAACCTCCTCCAGATCCTCCTCCAGATCCTCCTGCGGGAAAGAAATCCAAGCTGCGTGCATGACGCATTGCCTCGTTGGCATTTCGGGCCGAAACGATCGTGTTTGGGAGGCTTCTCATCCGGTCTTTGGGTATTTAGAGGCTGCTTGTTTGGCTCGCATATCGCGTTACTTATGCAAATAATTTCAGTGGAATCGAGGAGACATGAAATCTTGGATGCCGCTGCCTTCCTCCTCTTCTCCACTTGCCATCTCAGCTCTCAAGTCTCAGCTCCATCTTCATTTTTCTTTCGAATAATTTCGGTGTCTCTCGCGCAGTGTGAGTCGCAGCAGCCCCGTTGTTGTAATTTAATAACCAGGCAAGTCATATTTTTTTACCTCCTGCTGCTCTTGAGGCCAGCGGCATCGAAATGGAGCCCAAACGGGAGTGGGAGGAGCCGTGGGTTGTTGCCGCTGCTGCCGTGGCTTTTAAAGCACTTGTGCAATAAATTAAAAAGGCGATTTCGTGTCGCCCGTTGTTGCTGTTCCCCCATCACCCTCCTCCTCCCCCCTTGCCCCCTCTCCATGGATTTTGAAGTGGTGGCAGACATGCAGATTTTTGACATACTTGTTTGCATTTTGCTGCCGTGGCTGCTGTTGCTGCCTCTCCGCCTGCTGCTGCAGCAACTGTGCTGCATCAGCACCAGCAACATGTCGCAGTTGCTGCCCGCCAGCAACCTCAAGCTTTGGGCGACACACAAAAAAAGTGCAGTGACCACGATGTAATCGATTAAGTCGACTTTACGATACCCCAAAATACAAAGTACTCATGATTTCAAAATGTACTTTATCTTTGTTTAAATAGTATCCTATTTTTTATAATTGTTACTTTGAATGCATATTGCATATTTTTTTATTTTAAAATGTATTTAAAAGACTTTTTTCTTATCAGTTTAAAAGCAATTTATGTGTCTACCAATTCACATTAATTTTTTGAGCTTTAAAATGCGCTATGTGTTCACAAAGGCATCTCATACTCATCTGTTTAAATATATATATCTCTTAAAGAAAACATTTTCACATTTCTCTAGGCATTTTTCTTCCAGTGCTCTGGGCAATGCACGCCCAGTGACATGCCACGCCCCCCTGGCAGCCCCGCCCAGGCAGACATGACACTCCGGTTGGAGCCCGCTCATCATCATCCTCATCATCACGAGCATCGCCAGCGTCTCTGGATACGAATCTGATTCCGAATCTGAGTCTGGACAGCCGCTCGGGCATCGTTTGTCAGCTTAAACGTGTCCCTGTTTTACCCCCTCCCCCCCCACCGCTTTTTTCCTCACCACACCCCTTCATCATCCGGAATCCCTCGCGTACAGATGTTTAGCATAGCCGGGGAAAATTGTTTTTCAACTGCAGCGTAAGGATTTATGTCCCCATTGGGGGTCGCGGTGCATCCACCATCTACCATCTACCATCAACCATCTCACAACTCCCAAATCCGAGTGGTTGGCCCGGTTGGCCATTTAGTGGCTGCCAGTCATGCTATGATTTGACCCACTTTTATTGGGACCACATAAGCCGACACGTAATGAGCTCAAGGCTTAGCTGAAGAGTGGACACAGCATCTGGAGAGGCACTCTAAAAAAATTGGAATCAATTAGGTCTTGATTTAAGATCGATATTGGTTATTAGAAATTGGAATACTTATTGCTAAGTATTTCCATTTAAACAGACATATCGACAATATATTTCTTATTTATTTTTTAAAACAAAATCGAAAGACAATTCTGCATAGATACTTTTTAAGTGCCAAAACAATTTTTTGTTCAGTTAAGAGCTTTAGGTTTTCTTTGAATTTAATACAATTGATTGACAAATGTTTTCCTGGAGAGTTTGGGAAATAATATTTCAATTTAACAACGAAGCCAAAAACCAAGGAGCATGATATGGGGCTTTATGGGTCTGCCCAGAATTTCATTGGGCTTGGGAGGTATTTAAATTTTCTGAGTGCAGTCGGCGCACCTGCAGGTAAGAGCACCAATGGCTGGTCCCTGTGCTTTGGCACCTCCGGAGCTGTCGACCGGAGAATAGTGGTTCTGTTGTCCTGTCACCCGACAATAAGCTGAGTTCTCCTTCCTCCTTTCCCTCCCCTCCCCTCCCCCTCCCCACTATCATGGAGCCCACCCTCCTGCGAAGAACACAAAAGACCAAAACACACAACTTTGGCAGAAGTCACAGCAGGCCGTCGGGAGATCGGACAAATTGCTGGGCAGTCCGGCGGGGGAAATGCAAAATTATGACAACTGCATTTGCAGTAAGCCAGCCTCCTGGCAGGAGGTCTCCTCGGGCCTCCGCTCGAAGACCAGTTCCAGTTGCACAAGTGTCAAAGTTAACTCGAAATTATTGTTGGCTAAACTTTTGTGGCGCTTAGTTGTTCGTATTGTCCCCCCATTTTCCATTTTCCATTTTCCCCTTCCCCATTTCCCCCCTTTTTGCTGGCTGGAATTTATTGTTTGCGGTGTTGGGCAATTGCAGTTGTTGTGCTTTGGCTTAATCAACTGCAATTGCCGGCTGTTCCACAGTTTTTGCATTTTTATTCAGCAATTTTTTCAACAGAGTTGCATTAGAAACTTTTGATTGCTGCTGCTGCGGAACTGTCGTTTACCCAACCCGAACCATTTGAGTACTCAATTTTCCACTTAACCCACCGCTTGACCTCTATTAAACCCGAACCTAATCCAATTTTCACGCTGCGCAGAGACAAACATTTTGTCTTAACCTAATCACCTTGGCGGCTTACTATCCTCGCCAGGTTTCTTTTCTACCTGAGTGTGGAAGGCAAACCAATTTTCCATCTCCCATCTCGCATTTCCCAGTCGTGACCTTTCATAAAGGCAGCGTGACACTTTCGTCGGGCTGACAGGCACGCCCATTTCCAAATATTTTTACCCGAATCTCGTCGTTGGTGTGTATTTTTCAATTTTCGGGCTGTCAGTCCCGCTGAGAGGCAATCAGTGTCGGGGCCACGCCTAGGAATACTATACTACCATATAAATTCGAAAAGGACCTCGGGCACACGGCTTTGCGGTTAGCAGCTGGAGGTTGTCTTCGAGGAATGCATCCAGGGTCCCGGGTCCGGGTCCACGCACCAACTTCTTTCGGGGAATCCTCCTGCTTTAAATGTGCATTAAATAAAATGCAAAAATATTTGGTGTCAGCACACACGATAAACTCGAATAACTGCCGCATAAAAATGCACAAAGTTGCACTCGCAGTTGTACACAAAAAAAGTTGTATCGTATTAAATCTGTTATTAAAATAAATCTTTTAAAAAATTAAATAAAATTAAATCAGGTTGATATTTTGTATAAGAAGCATGGAAAATATAATCAGAATGCCTCATAATCTCTTCAGCTATTAAATGGATATTTGATTGCCATTAAGGAACATTATTTTTTTTTAGCAGCATAACATAATTTGGCTTGAGTGATCGCTAAATGAGCCATATTTTTCTTTAAGTGCAGTTGCAGGCTCAGGACACTAGTGCCCGGTTCCAGGTTCTACCCCACACACACACACACACACACACACACACACACACACACACACACACCACACACACTCTGTGTCTCCATCTCAGGCACAACTCAAACTTTGATAATAATGACGCTGCATAAATTGCATTTTAATGTCAACAAAGAGACAAATATTATAATATCCCCCCAGAGTGTGGTGGAGATGTGCAGACCCCAAAGACCACCGATTCCAGTCACTCCCCCATTATCCCCTCCCCTTTCCCCCTCAGCCCTCACCCTCTTTCCCCTTTCCCCTATCCAACTCCCCACTTTCCATTACCCACAACAAGTCGACCCGAGCCAGATGTCAAAGTGCGAACGCAAACGTGGAGAATTATTTGCGGCTGGCGAAAGATATTTCCTGTGGCTGCGGCGAAACTTTCATGCCACATGCAACTTGCTGCAATCTAATGGAAATTTATGTTGAAAGCATGCCATCTCCTGCCTCCTCACCGCTCACCTTCAACTTTTTCACCGCCCATCGGATGATTGCCGGCTGGTTAGTTGACTGTCCGCCCGGCAACAATGGCAACAACAATTTGTAGGCATTTTCATATCGAACTGACCAAAAAGACGACCCAAGGAATGACACTAGTCAGCCAAGCAAAAAGGATTTTCGAGCCATAAACTTTTTGTACTTCTATTAAGAACTAAAGACCAGAGACCCATCTTCTTTATTCCCAAGCTTAACTCTTTGAAAAATTCTTTATAGATTTGTGAAATGTTTATTATGAAATGTAAATTCTTTTTATAATTGATCTCACAAACAAATTTATGTTATTTGAACCTTTTGTGCTTTGTAGCTCAGTGTAAAGTTCAATGCAAGTCACAAATGGTCGTCGGAAGAAGGCGAGGGAAATGTAATTTCGCAATTATTTGCTTGCCATGGCCATAACTCACAGTACTTGTCATCGGGGGAGTGGAGACGAAGGAGGAGGGGCACTCCATGATCCCAGCATGGCCTTTTGGATTTGTTGCGGCCTGCACGTTTCCAATGCCTGAACTTTGACACACATTCACCCCCTCCCCCCCTCTGTATGCCCATCATCCTGGCTCCATCGCCCATTTAATTGATAATCGCAGGCCACGGAGAAAGAGAGAAATATGCTCCACGCTGGAGCCTTTGGGGCGTATGCCGTGAAAGTTTGTGGCATGCAGATACAGCCTTACTAGCTTTTACTACTTTTTCGAAAGGTTTTCACGGGTTAAACGGCATATGGAAGTGGTCTGCCTAACTACCTGGCTAACCTGGGATCCCTTTCCCTTCTGCACTGTTTTTTCTGGATATCTCCGCGGGCTATCTCATGACCCTTACACGATCAGCCTGCCCAGATAAGGATTATAAATCATTTCTACAACGTTTTCCACATAAACACACACACGAACACACACGACAATAAATCAAATCAAAGAAAAAACTGTCAGTTGGCGCCAGTCACCAAGGTAAAGACAGTTTTTCGAAAAGATTCTCACATTTAACCGAAAACCGTTTAAATGATTAATGTCAACTCTACGCGTTTATGATAAACCGTTCAGGGGTAATTTGCATAATTACTCAAGTGCCCTTTGTCTATGAGGAAATAAAACCTGATTTGATAAAAAAGTAATGAACAATGTTCAAAGAATGAATAATGGTTGCGTTTAAATATTATGTTTCCTTTGAGTTTCTATTACTTTGAAAAGCAGTCAACCATAAAAACTAAAAGGGTGAGTGGTATTTTATTTAGTCAGTCAAGAGTATTGATGTAAATTACATATCTCTAAATGTAATATTTATTTCTGGTAAAGAGAGTCTGTATTAAAGTGCCCTACATTTAATGAAATCATTTAACAAGCAGCTATCGATTGGTGCCTCAATTGTTGCACCTGACCATAAATCACGGCTTTCGTCCAATCTCTTATCAGCTGCCGTATTTTGGATTTGAGCCTGCCCCACATGCAACCTACATAGAAAGATAAGGAAAACGCACACGAATCGTAATCTCTGACCCGAAATCGGTGCGTTGTTCTCCTAAGAATTGCTTTATTACCCCGTGGATTCCAACACTTCCAGAGAACTTTTTGCTTTTGCTGTGCGATGAGGAGAATGCTGCCCTTTTAATTGATTGCTCGCCGTCTCGTCCGATGTCTTGCATTATTATCACAACAGGGCAATCTGGCTTTGCAGCAAGAAAAACACGATAAATAACAGCTCGCAACGGGGAGTGGAGCGGAGTATTCTGGATTCTCGGTTCTCGGTTCTCGATGCTGAAGACCCTTTCTAGGGTCTTTGTACGTGCATTGCCTGCCGAGGGTTTTCGGCCATAAAGACCATAATGAACCCTTTCTCTCCGCACCTTGTCTGGCCGACTTCTTAACTTGGCCGAAGGCGCGATAAACATCGGGCATCGTTAGTCTTTCATTCCGTCTTTGGGCCCAGCCTCTCGGCTCCAACTTGAACTCCAACTCCAATTCCTACTCCATCTCTAGCTCCAACTGCGCGTCCAGCTTCATCTCCATCTTCATCTCGATTTCCATCTGGGCCTTGTTTTGACTGTCCGCTTTGCTGCGCCAATGGATCTTTGTTTGCTTCGTGTTCTTAACGAGCTTGTACTTGGGCTATCGATTAAGCGATTCCGATCTGGGGCCCGGGACCCAGTGATTTTCACTTAGCCAGGAAGCACCTTATTAAGTGTTTTATAACTCGATTAAATTAATTCTATAAGCGGTTCCCATCGGCAACAACGGAAAAGTGGGCTCCTGGAAAAAAAAGTTACCTGAATAGATTTTAGAATTTGTTTTTACCTGCTATTTGTTAAAGTTTTTAAAAGATCAATCATCAGGTATTGAATAGTACAATATAAAAAATTACAATTAAATTTTCAGCAGTAGTTAAATTAACTGATTGTGTTTTTCTTCTTTATAGGAAAATGTTTATTGATTAAAAAATATATTTTATTTTTTCTCTTAGTGGCTGTCTGGCAATTTCGTTTGCAAGTGCATGAATTAACTTCATTACTAGACGAAGTGTATGAACATTTTCTTTAATCGGATTGGGGAGTATCTCTTAGTCTGAATACAACTCATTTGCTGTTCGTACAAATTACCGACAGGAAGGGACGATAAAACTGTCTGTTGCCTGCGGCTTAGTCAGCTGTCAGCACTTGATAGTTGTGCCACCAAAACGAGATCAAGCCGCACCCAGATGCAGTCTTACACTCGGTCCCATTGCCAGTGCCATATTCGGAGCCAGAGATCCAGAGACTCCTCCCGAGAAACGGTGACAACATATGTGTCGTCATTCCCTTTCGTCGCTGGCATTATTTTGACAGTTCATTTGTCACATCTCTTGATTTGACTGAATGGGAGCGGCGGATAGCGGGGAATAGTGCGGGATCTTCGGCGCAGCCTCGGCAGATGTGTGAAAAATCACCAGTCACCATTCCCCATTCAGCCGGCACTTGAGGGCCTCAAAAGAGGCGTGACCTATGATCACAAAGGAAACCTTAATTGCCGATTAAGAGCAATTGAGGACTCTATATAAGGGGTGTGGAGAAAATGGCTGAAAATACAGTGGATAATGTTATAATTCCGCAGTCAGCTTCAGCTTAAAGTAAAGTAGTAATAATAGTACATTCCTAAGCTTGAAAAAGATCATAATAGGTTCCTTATACATTCCTTTTTTTGGATAAACAAAATAGAAATGATTTTATAATTAAAAAACAAATCATAAATATTAAATCATCCATGTCATAGCAGCAAGTTCCCTGAATTCAACAAACATGTGTATATCCAAACCCCTTTTTAAACCATAACTCATGAGCATTCTAATCAGCCGGAGAGTCGGTATCGAAGAAAGCCACCTTTAAATGGGAATTTATTGCCCCCATCGTATTTGTTTTTCCCCCTTGTGCGCTCCCCAAACGGAGCGCCCATCATCGATGACCCCATCGGAATCCACAGCGGTCTTGTTAGCAAAATCACCTGCAGTGCAGACGACCAAGCGGGCCGAAGGAATTAATAATTCAGGCTGGAGCCGCCCAATGGCTTTTTGCCGGAATGGGTCTGTATTTTGTTGGTTATTTTGAGCTGGGTTCTGGGTTCCGATTCGGGATTTTGGCTACCTGCAGAGCAATACGTCCAGCGGATGGTGAGTGATGCATTCCGTTGACTTGGGGGCTTTTTTGGCTTACTGAATTATGGAGGCGACTCTTGTCAAATTTGAAGTAATTGATGGCTGTGTGTAGAAACCTAAAGCATCATGTGTAAAGCGAGTAGCAAAAAACGTTTTGGGTTGAGGGTTAAATAAACACTTTTGCCAGACGAGAAGGGAGGGAAGAAACGGGTTAAAAAGGTTGGCGAAAATATCTTAGGTATTTTATCCCTATTTTGATTGTTTTAAATATTAAAAAAAAACGTGTTTGATAGACAGGAAAATATGATTAATTGAAGAAGATATGCCTACATATTTCGAATATATTAAAATTTGAGAAGTTAAATGATTGAATGATTAGATTAAAATCTTAAATCATGAATACTAAGTACTATTTAATAAATGCTACTCATTTTCTCAAGGATTAACTCAGGAAGGAAACCGGACTCGAATTGCCGACAAATTGCTTGACACCATTAAGAGGAAGTTGACCTCAGTTAATTATTGACAAGATGCTGGCTTTGTTTACAGCTCCACCCATTCGTGTACTTAATTAAAGCATCAATTCAATTTTAGATCCCAACAATTCCATCCAACTAATACCATTCTAAATTGCCGTCCCATTCAAAGCCATTGTTAACATTTAAAATCAAAGCGAACTAGTTCGTTTTACGACCCACAAATAGTCGCAACATTTGACTTTGATTCCGAATCCCATGGCGAGAGGGCATGGAAAATTATGTAAATTTGTGCAGGGACAGGCAATGAGAAAACTGTAAACATGTCGCATAAATTTAATTAATTACGATTTCTTTATCCAATCGACCCAGATCGGACTGGGACTTTTTCGGGTAAGCGTTTTATGGCCGCACAGCAGCCGCCTACAGATCATCGGATATTAGGAACTATATAGAGATAAGGGGGGATCGGAATCGGAATCACTTGATCACGCTGCCCCGGGCCGTTGTCATCCAATCAAAATGAGTTTTCACAGGGGCCCATTTCTTATTCAAATTTGATTAAGTTTTCCCATTCCAGTTTGGGGCCGACTGGTTCGATTTTTCGGGGCGACTCGGGATTCGGGGGAGCAGAGTGACCGCCTTTGGCAGCTCATTAAGAAAGTTGTTCCGCATTCATTTTTTATCGCCGTTGTTTATCGTGCCGCTTGATTATCCCTCTGTCTTCCCATTTGGAGCTTTCCTCTCTTCAGCTTGTCGCTTTTTTTTATTGTCAGGCGTTTATTCTATCTAAATGTTTTGATAAGTTTCCCTGAAAAGTCGGGCGGGTAGTTGGAAAATTTATGTGGCATCGTTTGTCATTTGGTTTATGGCTTGTTTAGGTGAGATGAAAAGCGATATGGGCGCTTTATGGTCTTGGCTTACCCCGATTTATAGTAGGTTGGATCTGAGGTGTATGTTGCAACCTTATGCACCTGCCACTATATCACGATCCAATCCTTATCTTATCTCGAATCGCTTTCTACTCTCCATGTCGCTTGTGGATTTCCCTTTCTGCATAATTCATCTTTGAATATATTCTCTATATATTTATTAATTTTACCAGCACTGCATTTTAATCAGGCGGTGTGACATTAAAAACTAAAACAATCTTTTCCAAAATTTTTCCGAGCTTAATGATCACATTTACTTAATTATAATTCCTGTTCGGGTAATGGTTTTCTTATTTTATTACAGTCTTTTGTATTTTAATGTATATGAAGAAAGGGTAATGAACCTTTAAAGTCCATTTAATCGGAAATAACTACCCCTTGTGGTCGTAAAATTAGCCTGTCCATACATTGTCTTGTAAATGGTAAATCATGTCTGAATTTAAACATGTCATCGCTTGTTGTGGACAACGTCATCATATAACCATCGGGCATATATAAACTATAATTTTTTTATGACCGACTTCCCCAACTGCCCGATGCGGGACATAATTTCAACATTAAGGCATCGTAAAACCGTCTTGATAATTGAACGAAAAAATAATTCCCTCTTTTGTTGCTGTATCTTCCAACTTTTTATGAAGGAATTACGAAAATTTCATTAAAAATGAATCGAAGGGCGCTGCCGCGCATACAGAGGCTGAAGAGAAATATTTTATTAACACTTCGTTCCAATGAAGATCAATATTATTTTTAAACGTAAAACTTTCGGAGCGCCGGAGGCTGCTCTTATGTATTTTCAGCCAAATGGGTTGGGCTGCATACTATAAAACGAGTGGTTTGGGATTCTTTGTGTGGTATTTTTCATCAGCTGCAAGAAGACGGAAACTCATTTCAATTTTCCACCAACGAGGTTTTCCAGCCACGCACTTTAATTGTACCATAAAAACGTCAGCGGCCTGCAGTCGAAGAACTATTCTTAATTTGTTTATTTTAATTTATATTTGCTGAAGTTTTTATTTATTTTCCCAGCTACTTTTTTGTGGGTGAGAGAATACGCAGAAGCGAGCAGTTTATAAACACATGAATCACTCGCCGAGCGGAAACTTTTTCGGGGCCAGATTTTGAATTCGCTCCCCATTCCCCATGGGCATCCTTGAGTATTTCTTGGTGCTTTCTGGCTGGGATGGCCAGTCATTAGCCGGGAAATTGCACGAGGCGCCCCCTGTCGGTGATGTGCGCCATTTCTCAGGAAGCCCCAATCCCCCCCCAACCCCCCGAAAGACCCAAAAGTGCGCAGTCCCCACCTCAGACCCCGCCTAGGTAATTACCGGTCATTAATAATATGCAGATGTGCACTCCGTTCCTTTTGGGGCCATCAGCTCATCAGCTCGCATTTCGCATTTCACTTGTGCCATTTCTGTAGCGTTTTTCGGTTATGTTCTGTTTATGTTTTTATAGGCCACATATTTTAGAATACATAAGCACCCGAGCAGGAATTCATTTTCAAGTGGCCGTTATAAAGGCAAACAGAACGACGCTCTCCTTGCGTTTTCCTCATTTCCATTTCTTGACCCCACGGGACCGGCAACAAACAAGAATTTTATGATGGGAAAAAATGAGAATCTTCCGTTTGTATGTTAAGTAGGTGACAGGAAGAAGGATCCCAAGGTATGGGTCCCAAATTGCCGAGCAACATCTGGGCCTCGGGAATGTAAACGGAATTGCCCTGGGGAGGTAACTTTAACTGTCGAATAAGTTATTTTCAATAAAAAATGTGTTCATTTTTGAAGTGAAACTTCTTTAGGCGCGTTATGGATTTTCGGGGACGGAGTAAAACCGATTCATGACCGTCACGAAAATTACCGTCACGAAAATTGCCGTCACGAAAAAGCGAGGATCCCCATCCCTTTCTAACCGCTGACGAACGATGTCTCTATCCTCCTCTATCCTTTCTCGCTCTCAGCGCGCTCGCACAAAGTTGCAGTTGAAAAAGGGGTGAGAGGGGTGAATGTCAAAAGGAATTCAAATCGAACAGGTTGCATACAGATATTAATTGGCACCATAATTTCTATCCATTTTATTTGACCTAGAAATGAAAACACATATCGATATGTATTTGTCTTCTTCTTCTTCTCAATCGGTTTGTTAACTTTTGAGAGTCGCCAGCACATTTCGAGACCTCTAAAATGAAGCGTCTAATAAGGCTTTTATTCGGTTTCCTACAGAATTTCAATTTTAACAAGAAAGGAAGCTAGCTTCGGCAAGCCGAAGCTTATATACCCTTGCAGTCATCAAATATGTCGAACTAAATACAAAAAGGCTAAACAGTATCGAAGCTATGACGATTTTTCTATTCATTTTCCGTATTTTCGACTATTGTTCAAATGACGACTATATGATATAGTCGTCCGATTTTGATCAAATTTAATTCGTAATTCAAGAGTCGTAAGAAAACTCTATATTCCAAAAATCATACTTGTCTGATAAAAAAACAACGATGTTATAAATTTGTTTCCATTATTTCGATATAAATTTTTCGTTCTTTCCTATGGCAGCTATAAGATATAGATGACCGATTTTTATGAAACTTTTTTCTCAATATAAACGTTGTTAAAAAACTTGATATTCAAAAAATCATGGGATAAAAAACAACGATGTTATCAATTTATTTCCATTAATTCTATATATAATTTTCGATCTCTCCTATGGCAGCTATATGATAGAGTTATCCGATTTTGATCAAATTTAATCCGAAATTCAATAACAGTTAGAAAACGCCATCTTGAAGAATTCAAGTAGATCTGACGAAAAACACCGGCGTGAGAATTTTTCATTTCATTCCCTCGTATGGGAGCTATCCTTTATAGTCGGCCGATCCGGCCCGTTCCGACTTATATACTGCGTGCAATAACTACACACCTTTTGGGAAAGTTTCAGCAAGATAGCTTTAGAACTGAGAGACTAGTTTGCGCGGAAACGGACAGACGGACAGATGGACAGACGGCCAGACGTACAGACGTATTCCGATTCTGCTCGTGATGCTGATCAAGAATATATATACTTTATGGGGTCTGAGGTGTCTCCTTCACTGCGTTGCAAACTTCTGACTGAAATTATAATACCCTTTTGCTCTGCAAGTGTATAAAAATGAGTAGTGATGAAGAAGTTTCACTTCTGTCGTGCGTAGGCTGGACACACCCCTTTTTTTTTATTCACGTAAAACGGCAGGAAACTGAGATACAAAACACAAATATAATTGGGCTTTATTTGCCATATAGTGTAGCACTATGTTGGATAGAGTTGTCTACCTATTTTTTTGTATTTGTTTGGACCAATACAAATATAGACATGCAAAAAATGTAGTTTTTGAAATTTTCACGTTTAAATATTGCGAAACTAAACATCTTTTTAAACTGACGTACAGACGGATAGACGTACATACACTACAATGGCATAAGTAATATTATCTATAGTAATGCTTAGTCAGTTCTTTATTAAGTGGTTCAGACGAATTTTTGTAGCTTGTAACCCCTTGTTTAAGTCTGTAATACTTCCTGGAAAACCATAACAATATTCGCCATCCACAATAACAATTTTTTGCATCTGTGCTTCAGCTTACATCGTATCTGGCTCGTCTAATGAATTGTCGCGAGTAATGAAATAAAATTTTATTATGCATCGCTGCAGCTGTTGCATGTTGCAACTAATGAATAAGTGTAAATTCTAATGGAAAAAGCGTTAAGCCAGAAGGAAAAGGGAGAGTGGCATGAGGGGCCGGGACTGCAACTATAAGAGCATCAAGTGCTGCAAAAGAATGCAAACTATGGCGAAATTCAATTAAAAATGTAAAACAACTCAAAAGCGCAAAATGGGAGAGAGTTGGGAAAAGGGGGGGCGGAAGAGCGGAGGGGGGCGGGGCAGGGGGAGCCGATGGAGCGTACGAGAAGCGACAATGCAAACGAACCCACTACATGCAATTAGAAGAGGAGAAAGGAGGAGCAAAGCGGAGGCGGAAGAGGAGCTGGCCAAAGGGAATTATCGGGGACACCCAGCATCGGGTGCACTGAAAACAATTGCGGTGCATAAAAATATTTTAAATTTTCTTAGCCATAAAATAAAATTTAGTTACCAAGAAAGGCTAAACGAAAAAGAGGTTTCTTTCCATGTTTTTAACTATGTTAATCTATCTATGTTTTTAACGGACAAATATATTTTTTATAAAAATAATACAAAATAAAGTGTAGGTTTCAAAATACATTTTTATTTAAACACTTTTATCCTAATGTATTTTTGCAGTGCATGTTGCTGTGGCACAGTTGGCTTTGATTGCTCAATATGCGTGTCTTGTGGAACGGTTGGTTTATTGTATCGCGGCTTTAGTGCGAATAGAGAGTGGTTTCACCGCCCCCTCAAAACACATAATGCCCAGTGGAATGAATGGACCATGGCCGTAAAATTGACAAAGAACTTAGTTAAAGCGGACACAGCGGCGTCATTGGATCTGTGGGCTAGCTGGCCAGAATGGGTTGAACGGGTTGTCCAGAGGTCTTGTTTAGGGGAACCACTAAGGATATAGCTCTAACTGGTACTTAAAAATAGCAATTACATAATGAAGGCAAATCATGTTGGGAGTGTGGGTCGAAATAATACTACAATTGAGCAATAAACAAATTTATCCAATGAAAAATCTTATAAAATCTAATGTCCTATTTTCGTGTTAAAGTGCTTTCTCATTCCAAAATCCGTTCTTCTTCTAACCTTGGAAATCAACCCCAAGAAGTTAACCCATCTGGACAAACAGAATCCCTAAAGCTTCTATCTTTTCTTCTAATATTTTTCAGTTGAGTCAATTAAAGTTTGGCGAATCCTTTCGCTGACTCACATCCAACGCCGACAAATCGCAGTCCTGCGAACCAGGACTATCATTTATATTGAGTCTAAGGAGGAATAACTCCGTTCTACCCTCGGCGGAGATTTATTTGCCGAGATTTCGGGGAAAGAGTTGTGGCCCCAGCCGCGTGATTATCCAGTGCATTGAACGCGGCCAGACATTAATTACCAGCAGCTGTTGGAGATGCCCCTCCATCTCCATCTCCATCCACTGAGAATCCCATTGGATTTTCGGCTGAGAGTTCCCAACCGCATTTTTGCCTATTTATGATAAATTATTCCCCATCCGCGAGAAGTAAAAATTGAGAACTTTTCACGTCGGCTGCTTAAGGAATTTCCGTGTCATCTTTTGTCTCCCAATAGAAATGAATTCCAAGGGTTATGGCGTAGGATTTCCCCAATTGTTGTGGTTAGTTTCGGTTTTTAGTTGCTCCCCCATTCCGTTTATAATGTCTATACAAATATCCGTGTTTTGGTCTTTATGTGTTTTTCCCTGCTCTGCGGTGTGTTGCTCCACCTCTTTAACGACTGCTCCGCTTTTATGGTGCTAAAGACATTAAAACTGTCATAGCATTGGGCACTTAATTTGATATTCGAGCGGGGGATAATGGGAGCCGACTCCGTCGTGTTGCACGAGGATGTCGCTGGAAACGGGATCCGCATGCAAGTCCGTCCGGTGTTCTTGTTGCGACGTGGAAATCATTTATGACAAATACTTGGCGGGTTCATGGGTGGGCCCACACACAGCATCCCCAGATCCGAAAAGGGGTCTTCTGGCGTGGGAGTCATCGCCGCATGGCTGGGGCAAGTTGCTCTATTTTTGTCCCGTCGGTTGCAAGTTCAGTAAACATTAGCTGGCAGTTGGGGCGGGGGATCGAGTTACAGATCTCTGGGAAAGATGCCCCCAGAGATATTATTTTCTTGGTTACTTAGTTAATTCAATTTGTGTCTGAAATGTTTGTGTCAAAATGCCTGCTTACAATTAATTAATTGTAGCAATAAACTATAATATTATAACACATCACAACAACACACAATATCCATGATTTTGTTATTAATGTCTAATGTATTTTTATTGCAATACAATAAAAATAGATTATTGAATAAGCCTATTTGGTTAAGTCCCTCGTAAATATCTGGATTTTCAATTAATTATAAGCCAATAATATGTTTATGTATGTAAATGCGAACTTATGCTGTGCGTGATTATATTGTTTTTTTTTTGGTAGTTGTATAAAATAATACAAAATAGTGGGCTAGACTTGTAATTGGTGGTCAAGTATTTATAAAACAATGTGGGATTTTATAATAGTTTAATTTACTTTGTATTAATACGCCAACAGCATATATTGTATAAAATTTATACTTTACTATTGTGGCAAATCCCTAGCAGTTTCTGGAGAGTTTATCAATGCCAAAATTTTGATTCACAAGCCATCGTCACCCCATGGAAAGGCTCCACTTTCCATCGCTGGCTGCCTCGTTTATATCGCGCCAATCTGCGGCATAAATCAGAATCACAGTCGTCGCCGGCAGTTCGCAACTGCAGTGGAAAGGACTTTCCCACGCCCGAAAAGTGGGTGGTGATTCAGATGGTCGTAAACCATGCGTTGTTCTGCGCTGCCAGGGTGCACATAAAAAAAAGCTCACCCACACAATATAATAAACAATTTCCTGATAAATCGCAGCGAGCCGGGCTTAAGTCTGCAACTCACTCAACTCACTCATTGGCATGCCGCAAATGGCCAAGACGACGACGACGACGACGGCGAACCATGAAATTTATGGCAAACTCGAATTTATGCATTTTAAAATGTAAGCGAATGCGAAACAGAGACGTACGTGTCTAATGTGCGAATGGGGAGAGCCTCATTAGGGCCACCGCCACCCCCTTTCGCCTGCCCGTCGGCTGCATTGTTGCACAAATAACTCAAGTTGCAACTAATTACGACGCATTTCGTACTTAACAACTGTGGCAATAAATTTCGAGCGTGGCCCATGACACGACTGACGTCAACGGCGGCGACTGCCGGTCGCCATTTCCCCCCAAGCTGCCAGATTTCAGCCCAGATTTTTTCTCTGCCTTAACCTCCACCCCCCTGCAGAAGGCCCCTTTCCCCTCTTAACGCGCCTCGTCATCATATTCGGAAGCAATACATCATTCGAGACGAGAGCCGGGAGTCCGGGAGTCGCGAAAAGTACACTTAAATAAAAATCGGCTAATCGGGATAAGCCTTTGAAGGACTCGTAAGAAACGATATACTGTCACATAAAGGATAAGCGGTACTGGGAAAGAGATTTGCTTATTTCCAAAGCCATTTAAAAATAACAATGTTGCACTGATAAAAATGAAAATAAAAAAAAATTAATTAATTTGTACTTATGATGTATGTATTTATGAAAAAAAGGATTAGCATGTACAATTTACAATATTAAAATCATGATTTTTTTAATGAAAAGAATCAAATACTTAAAAGTTTGCCAATAATTATAATATATCAAAATTTGTAGAGAAATTGAACAGATAAAATTAATTAAATTTCTTTGACACTTTTAAGGGTGTGGATTTTTTAGAGTGTGGTTTCCAACTGAAATTAAACTTCAGCTTACTTGTTTATCTCATTGTGCCAATTAAAACCTAAGAACATATCTTTAAGTGTACGATGGGAGGCAGCCTCGTTGTCCACGGCATGTGTCACGATGGCACAAATTGGTTTGCATTTCGCAGGGGAAGGGCTGAGCGGGGAGCGCGGGGGTTAAGGTGGATGTTGAGTCAGGTAGTCCGTAGTTGTAAATGAGTTTGACACTGGGGAAGACACGCATCACGGATCCAAGGAGAAGGATTGTTCCCAAAAATAAATAGATAAAGCTGAAAAACAACTAAAGTTCCAAACAAAACTAGGAAATAATAACTTTTAGATTTTAATAAGCTTTTCCGCAGTCGGGTTTTTTTTTCCATTCATTTGTTCTGTAATCAAATTAAACCTTATTTGAATTGTATTTTTATTTACAAAGAATTGTTTGTTAAGTTAATTACGGTATTGCACAATTTCTAACTATTGTTTGGTCACAACGAAAAAGTCAAATTTATTCCACATACAAATTGAATTAATTACGTAAAATAAAACCCTAATTTCAGTATTGTTTACACAACCTTACTCATTGATTTATATTTGACCGGACTGAACCTCTGGTAACTTCATACCTCATAAGTCAAGTTAACAGCACTTTTAGCACCTGACCACAACAACTGCACTTTTCCCACCTTACACAGCGACACACTAATTCGCGACAAATTCGATAATCAGTTGTATATATTCGCATTTAATTGTAAGTCAAATGTCGCATCAACTCCCGGTCACGCGTCGAAACAACAAAAAAAAAAATACAGGAGAAGGGGAAGGGAACCCTTTCCATTCGTAACTTTGGGGGCTGCATACAAATCGCTGCTGCCACGCCCACCTATCGCCTAATCAGGCAAACACATGTGCGCTCCATAATTACATCGGAGCGGCAGATACGTGCCCTGTTCACTGAAACCCGAAATTAAGAGCAGTGCAACAGCAACAAGCGGCAATGCCAACAAATAACTCCCACTATCCGGCATTATTCCCCCGAATAAGCCACGAATGCAGACGGTGTAAAGGTGTCGCATGGCCAAATCAGTCGCCGGTTGCCAGTGGATTAGATATGAGCAGCGGGTCACAGGAAAACCCGAACGGTGACTCTTTTCAATGGAAAAGAAATATAAATAATGAATAAGGTTATAAGTTACTTAAATATAAGTTAATAAGAAGCACCCCAACATTAAAAAAAATATTATATAATTCTGTTTAAATACCATTATTGTTAGTGATATCATCTTTTTTACTTTACTAGAGTAATAATTTTTAAGAGATATGACGGCACAACTTACTATTCTTTTATAGTAATTTTTAAATTCGTTACACTACTTATAATATGTTTATTTCACAGGAAAGTCGTAATTAAACATCTTGTTGTAATTTAGCTTGAGTAGAATAGTTTTATTACAGAGATAATTGATACAGAGATTAAGCTTTACACATCCGTTGGCGATAGAGGTGGAAGGAAGAAGGGGGAACAGAGTACGATCGTTAGAGAAGGTACATTAGACTTTACTATCGATAGTTTGGTATGCGATACCGTGCCAATTGCATTTCCAATACTTCCCCTCAATTGGTAAGGTGTTGATCGACGAGACGCATACCCAAGGCTGTGTTGCAGGTATTGTGTTTTGAAGCGCTGAGTCCCTTTGTCAATATGTCTGCTGGCATCTCGGTCGTTGGAATGTAGCTTACTGAAATAGTTCCTTCTTCAACCAGCTCTCGGATGAAATGGTGGCGGATGTCAACATGCTTGGTGCGTTTGTGGAACACGGGGTTGCGTGTAAGTTGACCAGCTCCTTGGTTGTCATTGTAGATGATGGTCGTCTTCAGTTGGCCCAAAATTTCTTGTAGAAAGCTTCTGAGATGAACAGCTTCCTTTGAGGAGTCAGACAGAGCCATATACTCTGCTTCCGTGCTCGACAATGCAACCGTCCGTTGCTTCCGGCATTCCCAGGATATTGCTGCACCTGCGAACTTAAAAGCAAAACCTGAAAAAGATCTGCGATCGTCAATGTTGGCGGCCCAGTCAGCATCGGCGTAGCCTACAAGGTCTTTGCCACTTCGTTTGTAAACCAGGCAATAGTCCTGAGTACCCTTTAGGTAACGTAATACCCTTTTCGCAGCAATCCAATGTTGTTTTCCAAAGTTCGTATTGTATTGACTCAGGGCACTTACTGCAAATGCAATATCAGGGCGCGTTGATACTGCCAACCACATTAGGGCTCCTATTAAACTCTGATACGGCACGTTGGAAACTTCTTCTTTCTCGGTTTCGGTTTTTGGACACATTTCGGTTGATAATTTCTCATTCGTGTTGATCGGTGTGTTTACGGGCTTACAATTCTCCATATTGAACCGTTTGAGAATGTCTGCAACATATTTTGGCTGACCCATGGTAAATTCTGTTTTGTCCTTGTTATGTTTAAATTCGATGCCCAAGCAATACGATAGTTTGCCCAAATCTTTCATCTGGAACTTGTTGGACAATTCGCGCTTCAACTGTAAAAGCATTTGGTTGTTGTTGGTCGCAATTATGAGGTCATCTACATAAAGCGATACGATCAGGATTCCGTTTTGTTCGTTCTTCAGGTACACGCATTTGTCGGCGGCGAGTGGCTTAAGGTTCAGTTCTTTTAGCTTACTATCTAGCTTTTTATACCACTGGCGTCCGCTCTGCTTTAAGCCATATAGAGCCTTTTTTAGCTTACACACTTTTTTTAGGTCCATACATTTCTTTCTCTTTGGCAGTCAAGATTTCCTGGAATTCGGGTGGAACGCTGATGTAAAGTTCTTCCTCAATTTCTCCATTCAAATAGGCGCTGTTGAAGTCAAATTGATGAAGATCCAGTCCGAGTTCCGCAGCTAGTGCTATTACAATTCGAATCGAGCTCATTCTGGACACTGGGGAGTAGGTCTCATCGTAGTCAATTCCTTCGCGTTGGGTGAATCCTTTAGCAACCAGGCGAGCTTTACGGCAATTTACCTTTCCGTCAGGTAAATACTTTGTTCGAAGGACCCATTTCGTTTCGATTACCCTTTGGTTTTTCTGGCGATCAACAACTTCCCAGGTATTGTTCATTTTTAATGACCTGTACTCGTTTATTAATGCCTCCTTCCATTCGATGGCATTTGTACCTTTGAGTGCTGCGCTCGCAGTTAGTTCCTTCGGGTTCGTTGCAAGTGAAGTAGCTTCGTAGAAAACATCTTCTTGGTCGGACTCAAACTGCTGATTAGGTGTGTTGATCTGGTCTGCAAGTATTTGATTGTAAATTAATCTGGGTCTTCCTGGTTTACCTGTTAACTGCTTCCTTGGCCTTCCACGACCACGTTTTACTGGCTGTCTATCGTCTGGCTCATTGTCCTCTGACTCGGGGTCTTCTGGTTGGATGCTTTCGTTGTCATCTTGGTCACTTTCTGGTTGATTTTCTGCTACCGGCTCAATGTTGACATCGATCTGAGGTTCAATGAACTCTTCGAACTTATACTCGTGCCCAAATAGATTTGTGAAAACGACGTCTCGGCTTTTGATTAACATTTGATTTTCCACATCGTACAGCCTATAAGCTTTGGCATCGGTGCAGTATCCAACGAATACACATTTCTTGGATTTTGGGCTGAACTTGCTTTTCGATCGTTTGTCCAGTGTATATGCAATTTGACCAAATTTTTGCATATGTCTTACAATTGGGACGCGATTGTTCCACAGCTTAAAAGGCGTTTCTCCACATAGGCTTCTTGAAGGACATCTGTTTCTTATGTAGTTTGCTGTGTTTACTGCTTCAGCCCAGTAGCTCGGAGGAAGTGCGGCCTGCAACATCAGGCAGCGAGCCATTTCAACAAGGGTCCGGTTCTTACGTTCGGCTGTACCATTTTGTTGAGGAGTATATTCTACGGAATACTCGTGCTTTATTCCCTGGGCTGCAAGATAACTTTTGAACTCATTATTAGTGTATTCTGTACCGTTATCTGACCTGATTGTTTTGATCTTCTTTCCAGTTCGCCGTTCAACATAGTTTTTGAATTCCTTAAATTTCTGGAACACTTCAGACTTTCTTTTGATCGTGTAGAGCTCGCACCACTTTGAGAAATCATCGATGAACGTCAAAAAGTAGCGGCTGCCGCCATGGCTATTTGTACGCATGGGACCGCATACGTCGCTGTGGACTAATTCTAGTACGTCTCCTGCTCTTGAATTTGATACTGGGAACGGCTTTTGGGACTGCTTCCCCTTGATACATACTTCGCAAATTGGAAGAGTCTCCTTGAGGTTTACTTTGGCTCCTTGTACTTTACCTTTTCTTATTAGTTCTTTTAGGTCCGGCTCATTGAGGTGGCCGAAACGTTCATGCCATTCTTTGATACTGTTTTGCTTACCTTCAGTGATCTGGCTGCATTCGAGTTTTTCTTCTAACTGGTATAAGTCCAATTTGCGAGGAACGGTGAACACTATTTCTCCTCCTGTAGCTCTAATTATTTCAGCTTTCTCCTTCTTGAAAACAATATTGTAGCCGTGATCACATATTTTTGAGACCGATAAGAGATTGGTCCTTAAGTCCGGCACATAGAGCGTGTTTTTCAGGCTGGCGGTGAACTTTTTGTTTGGCGAGAACTGCACGGATCCATATCCTTTTATGTCTGTGGCCTCATCATTTGCCAGTTTGAGTTTCGGGCCTTCTGCATGCTCAAGATTCACGAACATATTTTCTTGTGAGCACATGTGTGACGTTGCTCCAGAGTCTAGACACCAGCTACTGCAATCACTGCTTGTATGATGAGCTGCGTTTACGTACATGCTATCATTCTGGTTCTTTATTGGCTTCGACCTGCACTCAGCTGCACGGTGACCGACTTTTCCGCAGTTGTAACATCTAAACTTAAACTTTCTATTAGTGCCTGATTCTTGCGGATTGCTGTTATTATACTTCTTGTGTGCCAATAATGCTCCGGGCGTCGACTCGCTTTGATTTCTGTTTCTCGCCTCGTATTCGTCTAATAACTTTATTTTCAGTGCCTCCGTTGAGATTAAGTTTTCCTGCGATTCAATCGCGATTCGAAACTGTTCATATTCCTCAGGTATACTGTACAGTAGCAAAATTGTTAACAGATCGTCAATATTCATGAGATCAACCTCGTTTATTTTGTCTACTAAATCGGAAAACATATCTATGTGGCTTCTCATATCTCCGCCTGCATTCATTTTTAGTGGGATCAGTGATTTCAACAGTGCGGCTTTACGGGCTGGTCCCGTTGACTGGTAAGTGCTGTGCAGCTTCTTCCATACGTCGTTTGAAGTTTCACAGTTTCTTGTATGCCTTAGTTCCGATGTTGACATGGCCAAAATGAGATCGGACTTAGCCTTTGCATCTTCGTTTATCCACTGCGTGAAATTTGTTTCGGGTTTTAAATGAGTCCCGTTCACATATTTCCACGAGTCGTTCTTGACTAACAGGGCCTGCATTTGTATTTTCCACGTGTCGAAATTATCCTTGCCCAAAGGCTCTATGCGTATACTTGCAATACTCATTTTTCTTTATAATTTCCGTTCCGTTTTGCTACACAAGCAACTGGTTCACGAAGCTACACAAGCAACTGGTTCACGGAGCTACACAAGCAACTGGTTCACGGAGCTACACAAGCAACTGGTTCACGAAGCTACACAAGCAACGAATACCCTTCCTTTTAGTTTTGCTACACAAGCAACGAATACTCTTCCTTTTAGTTTTGCTACACAAGCAACGAATACTCTTCCTCTTAGTTTTTGCTACACAAGCAACTAGTTCACGAAGCTACACAAGCAACGAATACTCTTCCTTTTAGTTTTTGCTACACAAGCAAATGGTTCACGAAGCTACACAAGCAACGAATACTCTTCCTTTTAGTTTTTGCTACACAAGCAATTAGTTCACGAAGCTACACAAGCAACGAATACTCTTCCTTTTCTCTATCACCAATTTGACGCATTCAGTCTCATTTCCAGAAGTCTCAAATTTTTGCACATGTGTATGTGTGCGTATTTGCGCATTGGCAATTTCACCACAAATTGAAATTTGCCATTTAATCTCACTCGTTCTTCAATATCCTCTGCTAACTATTTTCTGGCGCAGTGGAAGGGTGCTGCGGCCCATAACCTGTTGTAATTTAGCTTGAGTAGAATAGTTTTATTACAGAGATAATTGATACAGAGATTAAGCTTTACACATCCGTTGGAGATAGAGGTGGAAGGAAGAAGGGGGAACAGAGTACGATCGTTAGAGAAGGTACATTAGACTTTACTATCGATAGTTTGGTATGCGATACCGTGCCAATTGCATTTCCAATACATCTCTTATTAAGTTATAGTTACTAACAACTCTTTTATATTTTCTTTTATTTTTCGAATAAACTCATTCCTTAATTTACGTATATTCCCATTCACTTAAATCCAAAATTCCCTAGAACATATTATTCCCGGTAACCCAATCGAACGGGTTACCCTTCACTGCCTTCGCCACCATCGTTGCGCTCAGCCCAATCACTTCCTCGCTAATCACTTTGATTGCCAAATCACCGACAGCCCTCCCTTTCCCCTTCCCTCTTCCCCTCTCCTCTTCCTTTTTCCCCAAACTCGAAACTCCAAGCTCCGACCACGACCACGCCCCCGCCCCCGATCACCGCCTTCATTATTGCACTCATCACGTGCGAGTTGCAGCAACAACAGCAACAAGAACGCCGGCAATTGTAACAACAACCGCACAATCAGTCGGCTTGCACCCAACCCCTCCCCCTCCACTCCCCTCTGCGCCCACATTAACCCCTTTCCCGGGAGTTTTCCCTCTGATTTTCCCCAGATTTTCCCCGCTCTGCGGACTGCGTAAAAATCACTCGTTGGCTTCGCTGGCTATTGAAGTTTTATTGGGCAGCGACGACGATATTGCAGCTTGATGTTGCTGCTGTTGCTGTTGCCGATGTTGCTGTTGCTGGTGTTGCTGTTGCAGTTGGTATTGCCGTTGCTGTTCCTGTTACTGTTGTTGTTGCCGCTGCCGTTGTGTTGGTTACCGCTGTTGTCATCGGCGGCGTCGTCGTTTCCGTTTGACATTTTGTTAACAATTTCGACCACAATGCGTTTTCATTGCAGTCCAAAAAAGATGGGTGGAGATTTCCGAGGGAAGGCATGCGTGTGAATGGTGAATGAATGCTTGAATGAGTGTCAATCCAGTGGATCCCAGAGGGGAGGAGGAGGCGGAGGGGCGGGGATGGTTCAGAAAAAAAGGGGGAGGCGCTCGACCATGTTATTGCTCGGGTGAAATCAAACGACAAATGTCACGAATCTAATGAATCGAAACGTGCCAAAGACTTCGACGCCAAATTAAAGAAGTGATCAGGAGAGTGACGATACACACATGTGATGTTTGGAAAGGGCAATATAAAAATGACACTAAATAAGAAATTAATGAATTAAATAACAGAATCAATTGTAAAAAATATTTGTAATAGTTTAAATAGATCAAAAATTGTATTTTCGTTTATTATGATTAAATTTCTGTGTCTATTAAATATCTTTGTATGGTGATAAGTATTTCCAAACTAACCTAAATTAAAAGAGTACTTCTGCTTAATTACTTGCCATCTCAAGAACTAAAAAAGTATTTTGGAAAGCTTGAAATCAGATCCAGTAGCGCTATCTTATCCTGGCGAGCGAGCTTGGCTTAGCAGCTATCCTAAATGACTTATGTCTGACATTTCCCCTTTGGGGAAGGACAGAGGGCTTCCTCCTTCTCGCCAGCTGGATGAGCAAGGACAAGGCCGCGCATTTACTTAGCCAAGCAACTTGCCAGCCGGCAACCGTGCCCCTCATCATCAAGGGGCCATGTGGCAACATTGTGCAGTTTCTTTTTTTTTTTTTTTATTTCGCCCCCGCTCTCTGGAGACACTGACATTGCAATTCCGCCTGCCATTCTTTTTCAAGCACCTTCCTTCGAGGGACCGTGTTGGGGTGGCGGATTCCTTTTCCGGACCCGGATCCGGACTTGCCTGCCTTGGGGCCCACTTGTAACCGTCGTCGCAGTTGCAACAGCAATAGCAGCAGTAGCAGCAGCAGCAGCAGCAGAACGGCTGGCCGCCCATTGTCACTGCAACTTTTGTTGCAAGGCGCAACGCTTTAATCTTAAACACGCCAGCGGAACACTCGAGCGTTGTCAAGTGGCCGCCTTGACTGCTTGACTGCCAGCTGCCGCAGTTTCGTTTGCAGCGCCAGTCAGGGCCAGAAAAAGAATCTAGAAGTCAAGGCCCTGACGGCCAGAGATGTCGGCAAACCCGTTTCCCTGACAGCTTCAAATTGAAAATTGCGGATAAATTAAGGGATTATTTAAAGTAAATGGAGAATCGTTTTTTATGACTCACGTAAAAAAGATTTTAAACGAGTTGACTGGTTAGACAGTTAAGCAAAGTCTGTTATTCAAGCTTTTTATTAAAATAAAACCATATAAAAAATCATGTTTTCAACCATTTATAGGATGAATTATCATATAGTATACAGAAATGTAAAATTATATTCTTACATTATGTATAAGCCACTTTAGCAGAAATTCGCATCTTTATGGTATTGTGTTTATTGAATGTTTAGCAGTGTGAAATAATTCTTTAATAAATATATTTTTTTAACTGCTATAGAATGAGGTATATAAAAGGAAGATAAGTATGGAAAAAGGCCAAATAATCATAGCTGGTAACGACTCCCCCAACACGACATTGCCAGTTGTCCTGGGCACACGCAAAGTAGACAGTTGACTTGCAGCCAGCTCTTGGCTTCGGTTTCTTCCTAGCCCCTCAAGACCCCCTCTTGGCCCGTCCCTGGCTTTTGACCCCCTCAACGAGGAGAGTGAGAGGCGTTGGCTTAAAGCGCTGCCCGATTTCCATTTCGTGGAACGCCCTCGCGCAAAAGCAGCTTAGACACCCAAGTCGAATCCCCAAATCCTTTTTGCCATACTCAAGTGTTTATCTATATCGCTTGCTGGAACCGAAGTTCCGCCATTCCGGTTCAGATGATAATGCTTTAGCGAAGCGTGATGGAAATTTAAGCATCACGTTTCGATTGAATATTTAGCACCATGAAAAAATCCTTACCGTAATTTTATAAAAGTAAGCACAGGTGGTCTTATTTTTAAGCCATGAATTTATCAGTAATGTAAATGCTGTTAAGTTGCAAAAATACGTTGTTTGCTTGGTAAACTCGTTGAGTAATTTGTAAGGAAGTGATACCGCCACAAGGGTATCTAAAATTTCGATCCCTAAACACGACCCTCCAATTTGTTTTGGACTTTGGTTCGGTTGCCCTTTTTTTGGCATGTGCGCATTTAATTGAAATTTCCACAGACGCCCATTTTTCGGGGGAGGGGCGTTGCCAGCCACGCCCCCTTCGCTAGCTATGTTACGCACTCGCTTTCGTCTTGGCGAATTTTAATTAAAATTTTCGTAAAGCATTCACGTTTCCCGGGCATTTTTTCCAATTGCTTCGTCGCCGGCACTTTAAAGTGTGAAGTTCCGAGACAATTTTCCGGTTACTACTGAGCTTCCATTTCCACCCCGCCCACATTTGGGTGGGTGAAATATTTAACATGCAAATGAGTTTGGTTGTGCATAAAGTTTCGCTTTAAATGTGTTTATTTTAGTTGCCACGCCCACTCCGGCAACGCACTGCTCGTTAAAAAGAGTTACAAAGTTGGTGAATATTTTAACACTTCTTCGCTGCGTTTTAACATTTATTTAGTCCGGGCCAGGATTTGCTTTTTGGCCCCAAAACCCCCCCCCCCTTCCACTCACCTACTTGCCGGCTTTTAATGAGTTTTTCAATTTCAATGAGTTCGGTTCGGTCCCTTTTGTGTCACTTCATTAGGCTACTCTCGGCAAACACCTTTGGCTTTGGAATCACGGGCACTTGTCACTGAAAGGCAACGACAAACAAACATCGCCGTAAAGCGGAGTAAAGGATACTCGATACTCTGAGTGGTACTCGATACCTAAACCGTGTTTCGTCGTCTACTTAATTAAGGAGACTCGGCAAATATTTGTTGTAAACACCTCGTTCGCTGATTTATATTGATTTGCTTTTAATAATTACTGAAGTGAATTATCTAAATTTAATCAAACAAAATGAAACGTTTTTGGTTCGTTTCTTTAGCTTGAAAATTCAATTTGATTATGCATAACCATTAGCACAGTCTAATCTCATCGATTCCAAAGACAATTGTTTGCAGTAAAGAAGGCAAACTGTTCCGGCGCTCCTCCACTTCAGATGGATTCAATCATGACCAACTGGAAGCAGACTTTTCAAGGAGTCTCCCTGGCTCACCTGTGTTTACTTAGCCATAGTTGGCGCCACTGCAAGACTTTCCCGGCCAACTGCATGGAGGCATCAGGAGGAGTTGGAAAAGTTTTTGCATTGGCAACTGCCATCGATCCCCTGCCAGCCAGCAAACTCGCTCTTTGTCTCTGCGGCAGTGGCTTTCTGGACTCGCAACTGACTGCAACTGGTGTCTGTGGGGCATAATTGATTCGCCAAGCGGCGAGGAGTAGTCGGCAGTGTGTATTTTGCCACTAAACGCTCTGCTGACAAGCAGCCACTTGTCTGCCTTCAGCTCTCCAGATCTCCAGAACTGCAGCTCCTCATCGTGTTAGTCAATCAGTGACTTTTCTTTGGCAACAAATTTCCCAAATGAAAATGCAACATCATTTATCAACATCAAAACGGCAAACGGCAGCACATTGGCCAAGAACAATGCACTCGAAAAAAGAATATATATATCGTCATTTTAAAATAAATATGATTAATAAGATGATAATATGATTTGTTAAACTGTTTTTTTTTTTTTTTAAATATTTAATTTGGTTTAAGTCACTTTGAAAGTACTATTTAAAATGGTATATCTTCCCTTAATTTTTTTCCAATGTACATTTGCTGGAAGAGTAGTTGGAAAAAGGAGGGGAGAAACGGAACCACCTCTTCGTTACTCTTGAAGTGGCAAAGTTGAACACTCAGCACTTCACTTGCCAAGTAACCGAGTGAAGCTGAGCTGCATTAAAACTTGGACCCAGATGCCACACCTTTTAGCCGCAAACTTGGACTCATTAGAAGGCGCCGGTGCTCACATCAAGAGATTTGCATGCACTTCATTAGGCGCAGTTCCAATGGAGAGACGCCCACATGGAGGCCGCATCTCAAGCCGGTCCCGATCATCCGTCCATGTCCTCCGGCCACATCAATGACAATCCCGAAATTGCTACTCCTGCTGCCTGTTTACTTTGAGTCCCTCCGCTCCCTCTCCTCCCCAGAAACTAAGTAAACACAGTCCGAGTGGAAATAAATTACAGACGACTTTGTCATGTTGTCCACTCAGCCAAGTCGCTCTTCTTGGCCAGCCTCCTTCGAAAGTCTTTGGCTTACACCCTCTTCCCAGCGAACGTTTTGGCTAAATAATTGCAATTTTTATCAGAGAACGCAATAAATGCCAGACGGTCGAGGAGAGTGGCCAAACTATCCACTCACTATCGGGATTATAATACTCATCGTCATTGCCATCGGAGACTGCGTCAATGACGCTGTTGCTTTGGGCACTGGGGAAAGTTGTTGACCACTCGCAGTTGGAATACTCTCAGTAGAAGTTGTATAAATTCAAGGATTACTAAATAATTTTCCTTCCTATAGTCCCCAATAATTATAATCATTTTGTAGCAGAAACTATTTTAATATTGATTACATTTTGAAGCCTTTAGTAGAGTCAACAGTTTGCATATAAATTGAAACCCTAAGGAGTGACTTGCTCATTATGATGCAATGGTTCTGTAATCATTCTCTTTTAAGGGTATCTTTTCTTCTTTAGGCTCTTGTTTGATGAATTTCCAGTTTCGCCAAATGGCAAACTTTCTTGGATAGACATCTCGGCTCATATGCCTCGGCACTTAATTGGATTTCTGCTAAAATTGCGTTTATTATTGTGGTCACTTTGCCAGGTCCCCCGCTTCTGCAGCTGCCCCTTCCCCATTCGAGTGGCTCTTTATGAGGTGTGAAGGGGCCAATCATGTCCATGGATCCCCAGTACTCCCACCTCCATTCAAATCCCCCAATAAGTAGCTGCTGACCAGGCGGTAATTAAGTTTTCGGAATGCCCTGGTCTATGCATAGCTTGTGGTTTCTGTGGTCTGTGGTCCACCTGGATCGAGGTGCGAATTGGGTGGCATCTGGCTTTAGGTTGCCTTAAAGGCAGCTGACTTAAAGAGGGAGTGGGTACGTGGGAGGGGAATGCCAGTTCATCAGACTGACAACCGAAAAATCTCATGTCAATTGTAGGACATAAATCAGCAGTTAGTTGAATTGAGCAGATGTAAATGCGAGACCCTTTGAGTGCCGGAGCATATTTATCCAGGTTGACTTTGTGCCAAGGACCTTTTGGGTGCTCAGCACCGGTAAATGGCGACAATTTGTAAAGCGAGAAGGAAAGCTGGCTGAATGGAAAAGCTCCGTGAATGCTTGGCTCACATGTGAAGGGGGGAAGTGGGGGGAAAAGGGGGAGGAGCTCCCCCTGTTTATTTGCCTGACCCAGTTTGCTTAGCTTTTTTGTAAGACTTTCGACTTGATTACGGTTTTCTGGCCGAGAGTTGAATGGCGTTCTGATGGGATCTAATGCAGCTATCTGGCAGCGCGATGCAGTCCACTTAGTGCCAGTTAAGCTATGAGTGCACTGCCCACTTTCACTGCCACACTTTGGTTCTTTGGCTGTGGTTTTGGCTTTGGTTTTGGTTATCTGCCAGCACAAAGTCCCCCATCTCGGATCCCATGCAAATCCAGGTCCTTGAGCCTGGACACTTCCAATGGCTCAGATAGCCAGCTATCCAGCCAGCTAGGCAGTCCGCCTGCCATAATACACTTGATGTATTCGAGTATTTTTGCATAGCACTCGACGTTGTTTCGCCTTGTGACAAAGTGTCAGGCAGGAAGGGTCGGTCGCCCGACATTCCGGCCATATCTTCTTGTGGAGCTGAATTATATTAAAAATTACCGCCTCTGCTGGCACTCGTTTTGCCACCGAAGGGCCCTCGAGATTTATGGCCCTGTGATTATTGCTTCACTTGTCTGGAGATAGAGCAGAATCTGTCTCATAAATCCCACGTCACTTTGGATTGGTTTATCATCCAGAAGAAGGGGGTGTACACACAGAAGATTTAAACCTAAGCAACTTCCGGTTCTTGGAGTTCCCCGAGTTCTTGAGACTGCTTCCTATTTATTTATATATATATTTAGTAGAGTAAGTCCCCGACCCACACATTCATACAATTAAGCACTTAATTGTCTGACAGGCAAATTGCTTTGTCAATATTTTCACCAAGTCACCGACCCTCCATCTATCTATCTATCTATAAGTCCGTCCATCCATCCCTATCGCACGCAGTTCTGACAGCCTCGAGTGGCGAACTTCATTACCCAAACCCAAGGAAATCGGGAGGAGCGAACCATCAAAGAGGCTTTCAAGTTTGACCACAAGTGTTGTTGTTGATGTTACCTAAAAAGCTTCCTTTTTCCTGCCATCGAACGAGGCAGGGGAGGGAGGTGGTGGTGTCTGCCTCGTGTCACTTATAAACTTCACTTTAAGCTGTCAATATTTATAAATATTTACACGCCACGAATGGTGGCAGGATTGCTCGGTGGGTGGGGGTTGGTTGGCTGGGCTTGGAGCCCTGGGTTTTCGAGTGGCGCTTGACGGTTGAACGTATCTGGCTGTCTAGCAGGATTGTAGCCCATCACCCAAAGTAAATGGAAGCGGGATGAACAGGTATTTTCGGGTGAAAATGAACCAAACGAAAAAGTAATTTGGGTGAGGAGTTTCAGAGCTTTGGTGTGGATTAAAGCGTTGATATAAAAAGTGTAAGCTGGTTAAAGTTTTGCCAAACACAAAACCTTTAAATTAAATTAAATTAAAGAGGAAAAAACGCAAGGTTCTTAAGGTACTGAGTTTGCTCTTTGTAGCTTAAAAGGAAAAAGAAATATAGCAAAGATACATCCCCCTGTAAATAACATTTTAATTTTCCTAACCCCTTGGATTTTTCCACCCCAACTGGTGGTTGCGGAGCAGCCTAACCCACATCTGACAATCATTAGGCGCAATAAATTTCTGCTGTCATCCATCTTAAACCCTTTCGAGAAGGCTTCCACCTTTAAGACCCCGACTCCTTCCTGCGGATAACAAAGGAAAACGATAAAAGACAAGAGTTCGCTTCCTTGAAGGCTCGATTCGGGGGCCATAAATGTGCAACATAATTCTCGGGGCCCTCAATCCGAACGATATTTTTATGCAAATTGTAATCAAGGAGCAGAGGGCACACAATCAGAAACACACATGGACATATGCCGAGCACAATTCGGCCCAATAAAAAGCGAACAAATGCCGCTTGGATAAGTGTTAAATTTACAATTCCAATTCCAATTCCGCATCCGTTTTCAATTTACCAACAGTTGTGCCGAGAGTCTTTAAAGTCGAACAATGGGCTGGAAAATTGTTAAGCCGAGGGGCTCTGATAACAATGATGTCGGCTAGGGACTTAAGGAACAATGCCGCAGATGTTTAACACCCATATTTTGCACAACTATTTAAGCCGTTGATTTTGACGCCCAATCGAGTTAAATTAAAAATTCTCAATCCAAATCGACTCGAAGTCTTCGCAGGGGAGGCTGTTTTTCCATTGCAGAGAAAGGCTCTCTAATGAAGCCATTAAGGGTTGGTAGTTCTCAGGTTTTTCCGCCTTGGCATGTGTGTGGTTAACTTTCGGCAAGCACAGAGGTCCATAAATGTTGTCGTTCCAGCCGGCAAATGAATAAATTATCAACTAGGCGAGGTAGGAAAGGTCCTTCGGCCTCATCTCTTTCGGGTAGTTGACTTCCAGCCTGAGTGTGCTCTAATTGCAGCTCCTTGTCGTCGGGCCATTAGAGCCCGGCCTTAATGGCTCTCATTGAGGGGGCGGTGGGTGGTTTTCCGTTTTCCGGCAAGTTAAAGTTGCCAGAAGCCGCAGAAACATTAGCGCATAAAAAAGGCATTTGTAAGACATGAAAGGTACTCAGTCAAGCGAACGGGGGGGCGGCAGGTGGCATTCATATCCGTTCCCCAAGTCCAATGACACAATAAAGTAAAGGATGCAAAGGATCGAATATAATGTACCCTCTTAAAAAAGTTTCACTTTCGTATATTAACCAAATGATATACAATGAAAGATAGATTCTCAAAAATATTTTAAAAGTGATTCACATTTAATTCGTTTATTTAAGTTGTTAGATTATTTTTTGGAATGGATTTGGATATTTAATTTCATATATTGGTACCTATGACATGCCTTTAAATGGTAGATTTAATGTTTTCTATGCAGTAAGTATAAGAAATATTTAAATGCCCGCGTATCTGCTTACTCTTCATAAAATGATTAATTTATCTGTTCAGAACAATTATACTTTTGCCTGTTGCTTTTAACTCATGGTTCAGCATACCCTTCGACTGCACGGTAAAGGGATACAAAAAAGGAAGACAAATCAATGCAGGTGTCACAAATGTCAGACGACAGCTTTTGGATCCGTCCCTTGGCAATGGAGGATATTAATGTCGCCAAGTGAATTGATGATGCCGATTGTTGTTGTCCCAGGGCATAAGCCGATTTGCCATCTTATCACGGGTCCCGTCGCTCGACGACTCCGCCAGCAAATCCCAGCCAAACTCCGTCTCCGACTCCCAGGAACGATTCCGATTCCGATTTCAATCTCTGAAGCGAGCTTTCATAATGGGCTTCCCCTTCGCCGATTGACAGGCATAATAAATCATGTGTTATAGTATTAATCAAGCTGCCGGCTTCTGGTTGCTCTTCTGATTGCCGAGCCTGCCATTGTTGTCGGGATAATCGCTTGACATTTATTGCACCTACCTACAGGATGGGATCGTGCGACTTTAAACCGACTTTAAGCTGTCTTCGGAAAGTGTCCTTTAATTGCGCCTATTTTGTCTGCCTCCTTTTGGCCTTGCAATCGTTTTGCTGGCCATTGTTTCTCTAATTGCTATTTGTCGCCAGTGTCCCATACAAGTGGCCAGCCCACTGTCGCCCAACTTTCTGTCTGGCCGTCACATTAAGAACTTGTAAAGTTAAATTAAGTGTTTCGTCTAGTAAGCAGGAAAAAAGCAAATGGCAGCAAAAGCGCCAAGAAGCTGCACAACTTTCGAAAGGGATAATTGCGGAGGTGGAAAGGCAGTTTTCAGTCCGACTAGATAAAGATATTTAAAGTTGAGAGATAAATGCAAACGGAATGTTAGTTTGGTCCATACAGAAAATATTGCAATTTAAAAATAAGAAATATTTTATTCAAATTAAATTGTATACAATTTCTTCTACAATTCGTTGCTAACAAATGTTTTTCCCTAAAAAAAGTTCTACAATTATTTGATCCCAAAAATAGTTATCCAATTACTTTTTGCACATTTTACGCCTAAAATCCTATTCACAAAGTACTCAACAACTCCAGTGGCTAAACGAATTTTGAAAGTTGAATACAACAAGTGCCAAAAACAGTTTGCATTAATTACAAAGCTCCAATTTAAAACTAGAACTCTCGCAACCAAATTTTGAAACCACCCACGCAATTTGCCTGGCCTCGTTTCACCTACACCGCATTGCTGGCAATATTATTTAATTCGCAGACGGTTAATTGTAACGCAATTAAGGGATTAGCTGAGAATGCCATTAGGCTTTATTGTCCATACGGACAGGACACAATGCGATGGGAACGCGGATGAATAAATTCGTAGGTAGCTGCTTATTTCTCTAAAAGATTCATTTTAACTCCGAAGCACTTCAATCTTGCCCCGAACCAAAAGGAGAGGGGAATGAGTTTTTCAATTATTTAAATGACAGGCAACAAATCTTAAGTGTTTACATGATTTGCCTAAGAGCGAGCCAGCCGTTCCGATGAACAATTTAATGTAATTGCTATCGATGTTGCTGGAGGACCTCAAAAGCCGAAGCCGAAATATAAAATTCCGCCGGGAGCGAGGACAACTTGTGGGACGTCCATACGGTCCATTTAAATAAACCAAATGTTTACTTTACCCAACTACTTTGATTTCTTTTGCCCCATCTTTTCCACTGTTTTTTCTTTTTGCTTTTTTTTTGGTACAAAATAAATGTCCTGCATTTTATTTTGCTTTCCATTTGATTTGATTTTTGGCCTAGGTCTACTATCTGCGACTGTCCTGCCGGGAGTTTCTTTTCCAGCTGATATCAGCAAAAATCGCAAATCAAATAAAGCAAATTGAATAAGAGACAAGTGCCACGCCTCCGCTGGCGCATCAACTTCCTATCCGGAGTGGGCGTTCGATGGGCGGGGGGCGTGGCAACGGCTCTTTGGTAGAAAATTAGTTGCTAGTTCCAGTCGGCCAACGATGTTGTAAATGCGAGGGCAGAAATCAAAATGTTCGCATAAAAGAATTATCTGTGCTTAAGTTAGATTATCCCTGGGCCATAGAATCCAATTGGCAATTGAATGGAAAGATGTCGCAGATTCGATTTGCCAACTTTATTTTCCTGCCCATCGGTTCGCCCCTCCCCGATTTGAAGTTCGAGTGCCACTTGAAAGTTGCCCAGCCTTCGGTATCTCTGTCTTCGAATGCATTTTCTTTTTATCGAATTTCATTTGATTTTCTTTTGGGCTTAGCCAACAACAAAGCTCATTCGTATGTTGCGGGTTTTTTTGGGGGCTGGCAAGGTTTTAGGGTTAGACAATTGTTGTGGGAGCCATAAGGCAGAAGGTGGGGATCGCATTAAAGTTGTTGTTGTCGATGTGGGGACATTGGGTGCCTGATAGAACCTTTCAAGTCATACATTTTATTCGCAACAATTTAATTTTAGGTTTAATGTTTTATAACCCTTTTCTACTTTAACCTTTATTTATTTCACTATATTTGGATCAAAAAGAGTCCCAGACTTGTTTTAATAACATTTTTATATAGCGGATTACCTAATTTAACGATAATTATAACTTTTTAGTTAGTTAAAAAAAACTTTCTTTCCCAATTTTTGCCTTTTTGGTAATAATTTTTTGCGAAAATTGAACAAAAATCAAATTCTTTAGGTTTGAATGCCAATCGATTGGAAATTTTATTACGAGTTTGTCTAGGTATGACATTGCATATTTTGACCATTATTTCTTTTATTATGGCAAAAAAACCCATTTATTGGCTAAAAACATAAAACATTTTTTTTCTTGCGAATGTTCAGTTATAAGCGTCCATAAAAAATTTGGTATTACTTTAAGTAATACTTTAAAAATGTTCCCTTTCCGTTTAACACAAGCGTCCTCCGCCAACTTTATCGCCTTTTGTGGACTCCAATTCTTGAATAACCGAAGACAGAAGACTTATTTCACGCATGGAAAACGTCAAGATCTTATCGATCTCATAGCTGTGATAGCTAGGAACAATGTCTGAAAAGAACAGGGTTATACATCTATAAAGGTTAAACGATTTTGAGAACTTACCGCGACGCTTGCAAAGCATGCGATAGAGAATCTGAATGCCATCGAACATGCGATCCTTGTCGAGATTGTAGTTTGAAGTGGTGTCCTTGCAGGCGCTTAATATCTTTTCCCATTTGAGGCAAGTGGCTCGCGAGTTCACATAGGATCGGTCCAAGCGGGCCAGATCGTTTTTAAGACCCAGAACGGTTAAGGCCGCTTCACTGGTAATAGCCACCATTCGCTTGCGCATTTCTTCGATTTCGTGGAGTTTTTCGCTCTTCAGCTTGTTGATTTCCACTTGGGCCAGCACTTTTGAGGAGACATTACACAATTACACTTAGAAAAAGTAAAATAGACTTACTCAAAGCATCGCACCGATCGATGCAGTCCTTAGAGGATACAAAAATATCTGATACCTGGACCACTTCCTCCAGAACTCTTTCGTAGGGTTGAAATTGTGCCACCGTGGCTTTCAAAGCATTACGAAAAGTACTCAACTCTGCAATAGAGGTCTTGAACTCGTTTATTTCCTTGAGAACCTCCACGTGGAGAACCGACTCCTCTCGAATGGACTTATCGGCACTGCGTTTCTTATCCGCACAATCCTTGATGAACCCATTGACCTCCACAAATCGTTTGCGCAGGCGCTCTTGAATTTTGTACATCTTGCGAATGCGCTGCACATTCAACGCCGTTTGGCGTTTGGCGTCCTTTAGCAATTGCCTTTGCACCTGTTTCATGGCATCGTATTCTCTCAGATTGGCTATATAAAGCATTTCAATGGTATCCCCAGCGGAATCCCAGTTTGGTGGCTTACTGGTTAACATCAATAGTTGGACACATTATGATGTTTTTATATTTTAACAAGCTTACACGAAGAACTGATCCTGCTGACGAGAAACGCGAATATCATCGACGGCCACCTCCGGGTTGAGGTCCAAATTGCCGATCACATCAGTTTTAAAGGTGGGCTTATAGCGCGGCATCTTGGCTAACTATTTCTTTAAATATATGTTAGGAGTTAAATATTCAGCAATATTTGTAGGACGATGTTGTGTTGTCGGGTTTTGGGGTTTTACTGAAAGTCCGACAGCAGACAGCAAAGTCAATGCTTAAGCAAAAAATTTCATTTTGAATAATAAAATCAACTTTCTACATACAAATCTCAATGCTCCTAAAAGAGGTCATTCATAAAAATGTACGCATGAATATGAAAAACCAAGTTCAATGGAGTTGCCATAACAGCAAACTGGTTTTACCTTCTTTGGTTAGCCATTGCCAGGGTAATTGGAGAAGCTCCTGGCAACCAATGTTTTTTTGTGTCACCCAAATAAAAATCATGTTCCAAGTAGGTCTTGTTAATTTTTATTACAAAACAATAACACATTCCGGGAAGTAAACACAAAGCACCAACAGCTACACGAAAACAGAAACCAAACGAAAAAGAATAAAAAACTAAACCAAACTCACACTTGAAGCTTTTGTTTTCGGCCAAGGGATCCAAGATGCCGCGAGTGAAGCCCACCAAGAAGCTCGATGTCCTGGGGAATCTGGACCTTCGTCCCGAGGAAGCAGTTGGCGATTTTATCTGCTCAAAGCAGCAGAATAAGTTCTTTGTGTGAGTAGGTAATCCAGTTTCGACTTTTGGTAAATAAAATGCTATAGGTACACCATCTATATGTGTGGGTTTTTCTCTCTAAATCTTAATTGAAAAAAATCTGGCACTTAAATTTTCATTAAACGAGGAATAGAGCTAATTATATTTATAACTATATATAATTTATAATTATAAATTTATTTTTATAGCATTCCACCCAACTCGGACTCCGCTGGCGATTCCATCGAGTTGATTTTCGTGAACAATCTTCGTGAGCACGATGCCATGCTCAAATTGCAGGACGAGATGCTGGCCAGTGCCAAGCGGCAGAGCAAGGTGAACTCCTCCAGGGTGCGGAACATGTACAAGATTCAGGAGCGACTGAGGCGACGTTTCATCGAGGTTAACAGCTTCATCAAGGATTGTGCGGATAAGAAGCGAATCGCTGAGAAAACCGTTCACATGGAGACGCTCTACCACAAGGAACTCGGCGATGGCATTGAGAACTTCAAGGATTCGATCGGAGAACTTAAGGATTTTCGGGAGGCTCTCAAGGCCACCGTCAAGGAGTTCCAGCCTTACGAGAAGGTGCTCGACGATGTGGTTAAGGTATCAGACATATTTGTATCTCCAAAGGATTGCATGGACCGCTGCGATGCTTTGAGTAAGACTTTTATGATAACTAAAACATATTTAAAACATAGATTATTTATTATTTATTTATGAGATGTAATTATCTTTTTTAATTGATCCCTTCTCCCATTTATACAGTGCTTGCCCAAGTGGAGATCAACAAACTAGAGCATGAAAAACTGGTCGAAATTGAGAATATGCGGCAGCGTATGGTGCAAATTACAAATGAAGCGGCTCTGACTGTGTTGGGCCTAAAAAACGATTTGGCCAGGCTCGAACGCTCCTACAATGAGTCCAGGGTTCAGTGTCTAAGGTGGGAGAAGATCCTGGCCGACACCAAGGATGAAATAAGCAATAGTTATATGAATAAGGAGCGAACTATAGATGCGATTAGCAATCTTCACCGGATTCTTTGTCGGCGACGAGGTGATCCCCAAAATTATTATACTGACTTACTTATATTATATATAATACATTATCAAATTTATTTAATATTTTCTAGATATACCTTTCACCTCTGCTCGCCTTGAATTGGGAAAAATGTTGGATTCCATTAAAAACGAGGTTGAGATTCTGACTGGTGTTCTGAAGCAAGTTGAAAAGGAATCCATGGTTAAACTGGATGAAGTAAAAGAACAGACTCTATGCTAGTCAGATGGAAAAATTTCAAGTGTTCCGATTAAAACTTAAATAGTTCCTTAAATCAATAAAAATTTTAAAAGAATTAACTTCCAAATAAATCTTGTACAAAGACTTCTTCAAAATGGTTACGTACTTTAGTTTATCCATGCCTTCGGCTACTTCTGCAGTTCGTAGTCGTTATTAATTGTTCTGCCCTCTGCATTCGGTTGTTAATGCCACTTTCTAATTGCTTTTACCTCATAAATCTTTCTCCACTTCTCCACTTGCCCAACGCTTCTGGTTGAGTGCAGGGTCGAAAAGCGTTCTGCTCTGCAGTCATCATAAGTCACCAAATTGTCGGACACTCAAGACAAATGTGACACTGGCTTATTTAATTAGAGAGCTGCAGGCGGGATGAGAAAGGAGCACTAAAGCTTCAGAGTCTGTGCATCAATTGGACATTTAGCGCTAACTGCGCCAACTTCGCTTGACGGCTTTTTAATTACGTCAGCCCGGGAAAATGTTCCTCGTGCCACTTCTCTGCATGACAATTAGCCGCTCTAAAAAAAAGGAAAGCGACCCGCTCAATTGGCCTTTCCCATCTATTTTTCAGTTTGGGGAAAAAACTTTTTTAATTACCACCGAAAAGAGACGTTGACAAAAAAAAAACAATGGCCAACAATGCTGCCGATGGCTCTGATTTTCAATTATTTATTGACAGGAGTCTCGATTCGTCGCTTAACCTGTCCAACACTTGACACGCCATCCGCCCCCCGAACAAATGCAGAAGTAAGTATTTGGCTTTTGCACTTCGGTGCAAATGCAACTTTAATGTTTAATGCCAGTCGGTTTTTGTTGAATAATAAATGGCAAATGTATGAAACTATTTCCATCAGGCAGTTTTTAGACTCTTTCCTTTAATTATGCACAAGTTACAAAAACATAATTTCAACACATTAATTATTTGTGAACCACTTATTCATTCTGTTGCATGTAAGTAATTTCAAAGTGCCAAATAATAATAAGCCCAAAAATCGGAGGAGCAACACCACAAATTATCGCATTGACAGAGCGGCCAGAAATAAATTTTAGATTTTCTCGAAACATGCGATCTGAAAGTTATTTCCCGGCCCCCAACTCTTTCGGTTTTTGACATCTTTATGCCGTGTTGGCTTATAGTCGTGTTTTCGGTTCCCATTCGCCAAGACATTTCCGCTCTGGCCCGAGAAAAGGTGTAAGAACTCCACCGAGGTTGATGTATGGAAACATTTTAATTAATGCTGACAGCTGAAAATGTCGCGGCCACCTTTTGTTGTGTAAATTTCATCGACTCGAGGCGTTGGTCTCTATAATTATGATTGGATTTCGTTGCACGTTCCCCGCTTCCCGCTCCGATTTCTTTCTATTTTCAATTTGCCCAGCCCGTTTCCCCATTGAGCAGCACGTCACTAAATTAATCCGCTTAGCCGTCGCATATTCCCCTCGAGGTTTACCGGACTAGACAACCAACAGACCCCATCCCCCCAAGAACCCCGTGAATCTGTTCTGGAGATGGGGAAAACCCGCCAGACGCTTGACCAGACGGTTAAGCCTTAATCCTTGATAGTTGTTTGGCCCTTAAACTTTTCTAGGGTTTCCACTCCGTCGTTCTCTTTTTTTTTCCCCAGGTGTCAAGGTGAATGAATGGCACAAAGGGGAGTTGGGCTCCACTGGCATGTGGAGCTAATTAATGGGTTCGATTGTTACGTTAACGCATGACAAATGAATTAAGATAAGCATTAATCCAGCGTTGTTCAGCAGAAGTGGTTAGTTTCAAACAAATCATTTAAGCCATATAAATGGGTGATCATTGAAAATAATATATAAAACGGCTATTAAGTAGAATAAATAGTTTGCTGATTAGAAAATAATATATGACTACATTAATTAATGGAAATTATGATAATTTTTAACTATCATAAAGAAATCGAATTCTAGTTAAATATTTAAAAATATATATATCTTGCAGATACCTCTTATACATAAACTAACAGAACGTCAACAAAATGATCAACTTAATAATAGACACTGCCAAGAGGAATGATGAATTATTCAGCTCGGAATCGAATCGATGTTCTGCGGAGGGAAGCCACCTCAATGCCAGCCGAAACTATTGACCCTGGCCAAGACGCCGTAACCTTTGCTTTGCCCATCGGCCAGAAGAAGTGGACTGCTCCGCCTGACTGCGAGCAGCAACAATTTTCATTGTAATAACAATATATAACACACAAATTTGAATAACAAATTAACTGGCACACACACACATGGTGACATTCGGGAGGAAGTCTTCAGTGTTCAGTGTTCAGTGTTCAGTCCTTCTCCTTGTGGCGTGTGACTGACTGGAAATAGCCATTCGACTTGGGCTCCTGGGCGAGCCGTGTTCAACATACAACATGCAATATAATTGAATGCCTGCAGGAGGTATAGACACAGTGTGTGTGTGTGTGTGTGTGAGCTATACACAATATAGAAGCAAGCATGGTAGCCGCAAAATATTTGCTTATGTGGCCCAAAACCAGACCGGACCAGACTGGAGACCAAACCAAACCAAACCGAACCGAACCGAACCGAAGCGGAGAGTTAGAGCCCGGCCCAAACAGCTTTCGACCAACGGCCAAATGTGACTTTGCAGCGTCAACGTCAATGTTGCATAAATCAACACACCGACGATGGCGCTGCCAATTTTGTGGCTCTATATCCGCCCCCGCAGCTCCCCTCGTATATCCCCTTCGACTTGATTGAATATTTCAAGCTATGCATCTTTAATAATGCGCCACGACGGCCACGTCGATGTTGATGTTGATGTGGACGGGGATCTCGATGTGGATGTTGGTGGAGTCGCCTCCGGCCGGCCAGTTTGTGGCACCGGCCATGCAAATGCAAATGTGCAAAATGCAAAGTGCACAGTAGCCGTCGCCACGCTGCCGAGGATGTAATTTGGGCGTTTTTCCTTCTTCCTACACTAAACTGGCCGATGTCTAAGTCAGTCCTCCCCGGTTCACGGGGCCAGAAACGCCCTCTAATCAAAACCAACTTGGGTTTTATTTTCCAAGTGCTGCGTCTTACTCTTGCAGGGGGTATACAAATAATTGGAGTCCCAACGTAGGTAAAAATAAATATATTTACATATTATTTTAACCCAAGTTATGGGAGCTTATAGATTAAATTTTACTGTCTGAAAAATCTTACGTTTTCTATATTTAGAAGTACTTCAACTATAAATTCCTATTTAACATTTATATTGATATACCAAACAAAAAATTGTTTAAACAATGGACTATTTTTAACATTTTTAAAAACAAAATCTTTACCTTAAACTACTGATTCTTAAGTTTTTAAGCCTGCAAGGGTATTCCTTAGAAATTCTAAATCCATATCGCCTTGCCGCCCAAGAACAAGTTTAAATTTCGAATTGAGCCCGGGTCTCGGTTAAGATTTCCTTTTCGGTTTCGGTCTGGCAACATCTAATTGAATCCGACCGCATCAAGATGAAGTTCGTCTTTGGCGACAGTTTTGTTTGGGGTTTCCCCTCCTCTCCTTTTCCCCCTTGCCTCCGCCCCCTCGGGCCCTTCAAATCCATCTACTTTGTGTGTGTTTAGTTGACCGCAGTCAAAAATAGCTTTGAAAAACTTTTGGCTGGCAAAGTCTCGCCTGCGGAACAGCTCCTCTCGGTTTTCCAGGGGGAAAGATGATGCGATGCCGGCTGGATTTTGCAGTTGCTAGCATCTTTGTCAAAGTCAAAAGTTTGTCATAGTTCAAGTTAATGTTCTGTGACTTTTCGCAGTTTTCTTTTCGTCCCAGGCAAATGAACCATGTTTCGGATGATGTATTGATGTATTGCCAACAGAAGAATAAAGATAAACTTTTAATAAGTTTGTCAATTGCTGGCATAGATTGCACACAGGCCAAGGAAGTTCAACTTTCGTGGCTAATAGAAAACTCAGAAAAAGTATAAAAAGTAGAAAGAGTAGGGAAAGTATAAATTGCACTATCCTTATCTCGGCACTGATTTTTCAGTTAATTAAAATGTTGCATAAAAAGTAACTACTACTGCGGTGGCTAATGCTATTATTTCAACAACTCGTTGCGTATACGCCGTGTTGCCGTCGAGTGAGACGGCTGAGGATAGCAATCGGCTTAGCTCGGCTCAGCCCGGACTACAGACTACGTAGTCTAACTACAAGACTCAACAATGGGTGAATTTAATTACGCCTCTGCCGTATATTGTTAACCATTGCCCAGGTAAGCGAGCACCATGAGACGCATTACACATACGCAGCGTTGTCCGGCCATTGTGGCTTTTCCCCACTGGGGCTAACCGCAGGAAATTAATTTGGTGTCTGTGCATTTTATTCCCAACCAAATGCACAGGGGGCTGGCAGACAACCAGTCCTAATCCCGATTGAAGCAGGGCGGGCCGGCAAACAAAGGTTGCTTTAAGGTGCCGTGTTCTCAAGTTGTTTTCCACAATGTTTACCTAACATGCAAACTTAAATACCACCGGTTTTTCTCATACAATTTGCACATGCCTTTAAGGTTGAACCAGGTCAAAGTACTGGCAGCTGCCAGTTTATTTTTAGATAGAGAAAAAGTTTACTTGTGCAGGAACCCATCAGAAATGAATAAGGTAATCGGAGCTGCTGGCATTTATTAGGTGCTTGCAAATTGCCCGAATGTCCAGGCAGAGATCAAGACTCCTTCGGACAGATTGGTCGTTAAGCGGCAATTAGTCACACGACAGATTCCACAGGCACTCTTGATTAAGGGAGTGGGCGTGGCAATCAAAATTACACCCTGTCAATATTATCGACACGCATTATAAGCCCCCTTCTGCTCCTATTCTCCATCGCACCACCCACTTTACACGCCCAATTCCATCGCACTTGAGGAGCCACCACCGCTGGCCGTTCGGTGCAAACCAACTGCTGGAGATGATATCCTGCTGACACTTTGGACAGCCCGCAAACCCCACGACTTTGATGTGGGCAAGATTACGGGGCTATGACAAAGGTAAAGGTGTGTGTCCAGCAGCGGAAGCTGTGCATAATTGGAAAATAGTTTGGCCGGCAAACAGCCGGGGGCCATTAAGTGCTTCTGCCGGCCATTCCGAGTGTGTTTGAGCCGGCTGCGGCTTTCCCAAATAATTGGCCATGAGCCGGATTCTGTTCAACTGCCTCGAGTTGCTAAATCACTTCGTAAATCAAACTTAAGAGAACCTTAATTGAAATTGGTTTCGATTTTGGTACTATGATAAACAACTGTATACTCTAAATAAAGTTGCAGAAATAAAAGCTAAGAAAAAATTTACTTGAAGTGCAAGAGAAACTATACTTATCTCTATAAGTTTTAAGAGGAATCTCCAAATTGATTTTAAAGTGTTTATCCTACTGAAATACAAACCCCTTCGAAATGTTGGCAATCCAATTTTAAGGATAAGGGAAACCAGATACCCTAGGTCTACTCATCAGGCGCCACTTTAATATTCACTTTCCCATTAAGTAAAAGTTGTGGAGCTACCTACTCTCTTCTTTGGCAGCTGGCTGGCTGGAAAAAGTTTGCTGGCGCTGGCTCATAAATTTCAAATTTGGAACCAAGAACATAAGTTCCGCAATTCCCCCCAGTTTGGCGAGCAAAAAAGAAAATTCCGCAAATACACAAATCGCAAAACTCATTACGGTAATTAGACAAGGGGCATGGCACAGAGTAGGCGGTTGGCTATAAATTAATGTGCAGGACTAAGTGCCTCTGCGGCTGACGGAGCATTTGAAATTTTCAATATTCGGAATTGATTTCTGTTTCCCGCCAACAAGCGCTATCATTTAGGCCAATTTGCAGTGAATCTGTGTGCGAAAAGCGGCAGGGGTGGCTATATATATATATACATGTATATCGTCGTACATATATTGCTTATCAACTGTCAGTTGCATTTCGCTCTTCTGGGTCAGTGAGCTTAAATGGGATTGCTAATTGAGTGGAAGGTGGTTTGGGCAACACAGGAAGCGGACCCGTCCGACCATCCAGCAATCCGTTCAGCCACCCCGCACTTTGTAAACACTTCATAAATAATTTGTTGATAAATTTGTAGTTGTTGTCGTGTTGTTGTCGGACATGCTGTGAAGTAAGGCAATAAGTGCATTGACAATGGCAGCGTAATTATGAATTTTACATCGATAAAAATTGCATTTAAATTCATTAATTTTTGCCACAATAACAGTCCGCACTCATTATATATTGGTCATTATTGTGCCTGTCGTGCTCTGTAATGCGCCAGTTGTTAAGTCCTTTAATTCGTTTTCGAATCACTGACACTTACATGCCATTTATTTTCACCATACTCTTGTTTAAGTGGCCCAGATTGGGTCATCGACCCCCAATTGCATATTGACACCGTTTCGTAACCGCAACCTTTAAATTGAGCCCTTCTACGCACTTCTCATAATTTCGAGTCGCCTGCGTTGCATAGCATTGAGCTTTTGTTAGCCAGTAAGTACACTTTCAGTCCTGTTCATTTGGGATCTCTCTGTGTGCAAGTGAGTAAACCACAGACACGCCCTCTTTTCCCAGCCACCGCCTTTGTACACACACACACTTACTCTGTATATATAGTATGTATATCTTTATGTACACACGGAAGAGTCGGCCCTTTTGTCTGAGGCGACCGCATTGAAATTAACTTTAGTGCCATTTAAAGTTATGCGCTTCATAAATTTGCAAAAACAGTTTCAATTAAAATGCGGCCATCATAAAAAGGAAATGCTGTCGGCTCATATTGCTCCTGCAAATGCAATACAGTTGTTGTAGTGGTTCCTGTTGTTGTTCTAGTGGCTCGTCGTAGTTGCTATATAGAGAGCCGAACAAAAGGCGCAGCATCCGACCGCACGGCCAATAATGCAATTGTCCAGAGGCGCGGGAACTAAGGAATATTCTGTGTGTTAGGAAATATTTTTTTTTTTACATTATTCCCTTTATTATGGGCTTCATTATCAGGAGTTTTATTATGTGTTTTATTAGGAATTTGCTATATTTTGTTTTATTTTTATTCCTAAAATAAGTTCAAGTTATGAAAGCCATAAAGTATATTGGTTCGTTATAGATAATTTTTTAATAAATTTGTGTTGTATAATAGTAGTTTCTAGTTATATCAAATGTTTTACTTTATTTATTTTTTTGTAAGTCTTTTCATTGCAAACAAAACCACTATAGTCATGATGATATACCTTTCAAAGCCATTACATTATATATCTCTTACTATTAAATTAATTATGTATATTCATTTTTGCTTCCTGAATTCTTGTTTTTTTCTTATTTAGTTTACTGTTAGGTACTCCCCTCTCTAGGGACCCCTTTTGGCAACGCCACTGGCGTCCGATGACTCCTCTGTTCACAGTTGGCTCGTTTGCATGGACTGCGTCCGGTTATCTGCTACCCGACCACGTCCACCGCGTGAGGCGGCCATCATCATCAACATAATTTGAATGCAATGCTTTTAATTGCAAACTTGCATTAATTATGATTGAACAATTTTAAAATGCAACTGCGCACACAAAAGACATTCTCCGCTTTTCCGCCTTTTTTCCGTGCTGTGAATTTGCGGTTGTTCTGTTATCGCACAGAATGGATTGTTGGCAGCCTTTGTCTGCCTTATCTATTCCTCGCCAGAACTTCAAAGCAGCTCGGGGCGACGCGAGAAAATTTTAATTTTCCCTCACTCCTGCCACAGCGCTTTTCCTTTCCGCTTATCGCTCGTGAAATTCTATAGGCTCACCTTGGCCCTGCCCCGCGGCAATTGGGATCGATAAGGGGCAATTTGGGGGCAGGAGTGAGATGGGGATGCTGCCCCAGTTAGGTGACGCCATCAAATTTATCGAATTTTGTAAATTGACGGTAAATTGCCGGAGCCAGTGAAAGTTTTCCGCGAAGAAATTATACAAGTTTTCTGCTAACGATGAAAAACTCTTAAGTCACGGGTTTCCAGCGAGCAAAGTTGGCGGAAAAGCAGCCTTTAAAATGGTTAAAGAGCTTGCTTTCAATTAATTCCTCCAACGATTTTTATCGTTTTATTTTCCCCCCATAATGAAATTACAATTCAGCAAGAAAACCAAGGCAATCAGTGGCAACAGCCAGTGGCAGTGCGGTCAATTCGAAGTTAAATATATAAATATTTGATGTAAATTTGCTGGGTAAATTTACTTACGATATTGCCAATTTTGACAACTGCTGGCTTGCTTTTTATACCATTCACATTTTCACGTTGACAATTTCTGAAAATGCCAACTATTTGATAAACACGTAGACTCATATTAAAATTCTCTTTGGGTTGTGCGGTAAAAGGAATGGGAAATATGATAGTGGACAACAATTCAATCGGTTCCATTAAACAGAGATTCGGGTGGAAAAAATTGAATTTACAGTTAATCAGACATGGCCACAAATGCGCTATAAGTAAATACAAAAAGGCAGAAAAAAAAAACGCGAGGGAAAATGGCTAACGATCCTGGTGCCCTGGAGCAGGGATTGAAGCGTTGGCTTTCCATTACACACGTGCTTTTTTTTTTTTTTTGTATTTCCAGCTCGGTTTTTCCCTCAGCTGCTGTGATTTTTTCCCCCACGCACCCACTGCACCCAGGATCATAATTGTTGAATACACCGTCGACGATGGCGCCTATAAAATAAATCAAGGATAATGTCGAACGGAATTAAAAATTAAACGAAGTGCGCCATTTACGCAGCTTGTTTTTTTTTTTTTTTTTTTTTTTTCGTTCTTCTCCGTGAAATCATCCGCACCGAGTATCAGATTCCGTTGACGGTCCACGTAGTCTACGGGCATCCATATTGCATATCGTGTGGGCATAGCCGATTTTTATAGACGCTTTTTATTGCGCATTTTCCATTGATGTTGAAATTCTCGCCCGTTTTTCTTTTGTGCCCTCCTTTTGCGTCCGCCCCCAATTGGGCTCCTCTTTTTGCCCTGTTCGCTGATTTTATTTGAATGAAAATTGGCGAATTGTATGATAGACGTTGTCTACGATTGGGCGTGGCATGCGGGCGTGGCGTATGCGTAATATTTTACGGCGCCGCAGGACGAGGCGAGGACCTCTCACTCGAAACGTCCTGATTGCGATGGTGGCAGGAGTGGGGGGTCGTTTGCTTGGCTGCACATCTGTTCAAGTAGCTGATTACATTTGAAGGGCAAACATTGTTAACTTTAAGAACTTTAAGTGGACAGAATGCTTCTTAAAAATCAATTTAAAGTGTAAGAAACGCATCAGCTTGAGGGAAGAAAAGTTTTTAATTTTTAATCTGAATGGAGTATCGAAAGGAATAGAAATATAATCGCCTTAAATCTTTTTTATTTAATTTGAAAACACAAATATTATTTTAATCCTTGCTCAAATACGGCAACCCAAGTAAATAAATAAACTCACTTTTCTCCATTAATTTCTGTGACCCAAAGTTCCCATACTTTGAAAATTGATTTGGTTGGCAACATGAAAAATTTGTCAATCTAAGCTAACAAATACAGGAAACTCAAAGGACTCTCAAACATATTTACACTAGCGCCCGAGCCCTGGCTCCTTTTTTTGGGGCAACATCATTTATGTCAAATGACCCTCATTATTTTGTCTTATTACCGAAATAAATTGAGTTTTGGCTGAAAAATCTGCTTTGTCTGGGTTCCACGGAGAGGTCCTCATGTGTAACCCAGCCAAATGAGCTTTTTTCTTGTATACCCACAAGTATTTTAAAGCGATTGAAATTAAAATTAAATAGCCGTTTTCTTCTGGCACTTAAATTGTGAGAAATTGAAGTGAAAATTGAGTTTACCTGGGGAAACTGTTTGTCCTACTGCTCCATTGAAATTCCACCAAGGGAGCCGTCAAAAAGCAGCAGTGCTCCCCCGATTCCCGGCCAAAAACTTTAATTGCTGTTGCCGCTGGCGCCTCTGTAAATGTGAGAAAAGCCAAATCAAATATTGACAGCCAGTAAGTAAAAGCGTGACTTCCATTCGCGTCAAAAACATGGTAAATTCGATTAAGTGCCACGCCTCCAGCGCCGCATTGTGAAGCCATTAGCAGGGTTCCACCATCGTAGATTTCATTTCCACTAAATTGAATTAAAAATGCATCATAAAATGGACGTAGATTTGATTAATGGCCTTCGTCCCGGTAAAGGACACTCCAAATATAAATTTTAGACGTCGACAAAATGGCGAAATATGCAAAAAGGTCTTCCGAAATAAATGACGGTCGAGACTTCTCGAGAAGACAGTCCAACTAATCATAAAATTGGGTCGTTGCTCACATGGAGGGAAAAAGCAGCAAACACTAGTTTTTCTCCGTTGGCCTATCCATCTTTTTTCCAAAGTTCGAAAGTTCCAGCTTCAAACAGGTCCTTTTTGACGCTTTCGCCTGTTAATGAAGCCCCTTCAAGGCAGTAAAAAGTTGCAGAAACTTGAGATGCCCGTCTGCTCTGAAATTGGGCAAGGACGAGACGCATAAATTAGAGGACAACGAATGGGTTGTAGGACAACTTTTTTGCCAAGCAAACTGGGCTGCCAAATTGGGTTGGAGAACGACGGAGAGGTTGGGCATTAACCATCGTCGTAGAATCGTAAAAGTCAACTGCCATATGGTGAGGTAACAAAAAATAACAAGCCCAAGTGCGGGGACTTTTGGCGTTAGTCACCCTCTGGTGACACATTACCCAAACTCTAACCCTCGTCCTCGATGTCCTTGCCTCCTTGTTGAACGTGCTTGCGGCACATAAACGTATAAAAATATATTTCAATTAGTCGCGTCTTTTTCGAGAACGGAGTTTAACTTTGAACGGCCAACCATAAAACGCTCGCGAAGCGGTTGCGAGTTCATTTCTGGTTCGGTTCGACAGACTCGTAAATTACGCGGCGGCAAATCGTAAATAATTTTTAGACTCCTAATAGGTTTTTACAGCTCTCTCCTAGAAAAGCGGAGCAGCAGATGTTCCTGTCTGTTTTCATGGCCCATAAAGACACGAGCCCGTTCATCCGGCGAAGGGGTTCCAAACTTCATGGGGTTCTCTATTCGGGAATATGATATGTTCGTCCGACTGACGGACAAAGTGTTTATGACTTGTCGGCTGATTAAGATTGAAGTGCGTGCTCGACTATTTAAAAACAACTTCACAGATCTTTCATATCAAGTGTAAAGTTCCTTTAAAATCCTCATTCCAATTTAATAAGCCTGACAAACTATTTCATCCAGAGCTAAATACATGGACAACTGGTTGTGCCTGCTCGTCCTGAAAACGTTGCATTTTCCCGGACATTAAGCGCATTATAAATCCAGCGCAAACGTAAGAGTACAGATACTCTGGCAAAGCCCACGCCCCTCTGATGATTTAATTCAAATGGACAGATGCAAAAAGTTTCGGTGCACCGCTTAAAACCATCAAAGCAATGCAAATAAAATCAAACCGAATTATTTTCGTAACATTTTCTGGCCGGTGAAAAGGGGGAAAATATGTGTATGGATGGTGTACAGCGTGTCCTGGCTGCATGTTTTGCTTTGCGCGCAATGAAAATTCGCTGCGAATAAATTCAATTTGAATTTGACCGTTTAGGACACCAATGCCAGGAAAAAACCCCAAGCCCACAACCGAATAAGCCCAACGTTGGTCGCAAAAAAAAAGTAACCCAAAACCCGCTCCAAGCCCTACCAAAAACATTTTGATATGCCCAAAACAAATTGAATTTGCGCTGACGCAAAAAGCGACATAGTTGTATATGTGCTGCTCCGATTCCTTCTGGTTTCTTTAATGTCCCTGAACCCGAGGAGCTTCCGCTCCCGAAATCTTGGTAGCTATGCAAACCAGCTTAAGAAATTGAAAAACCAAAATTATTTTCTTGCCCATTTCGTGTGTTTTTTTTTTTTTTGTTCTCCTGGCTGGTGCTTGTTTTTATGGCAATCTTATATTATTATTTGGCCAAAGTTTGTCTGTGGTTGCGGTGATAAGAGTATATAGAAAAATAGAAACACCGCCATACTCGTAAAAAATGGGCACGGAAAACCTTGAGCTCGATAAACGAGGGGCCTAACAAAGTTTGGTTGGCTACTCACATTATTATTGGTGTTTCAAGGCAAATAGAAAATTTAGTTAATTGATTTTTATTAAAGAAGTGATAATTTTATTTCTTGTTACTTTTTACTTTTAACAGCATTAAGAAAGGAAATGTAAACAGGCTTAATTTAAACTTATAACTTGGGATTTCATAATGCTGTACTGTGCGTGTTCCTTGAACATCCGTAGTTTTCCAACAATTTCCTTCGGCTCCATCGAATTTCCCACTGGGCTTGCGGCATCCGTAGCTCCCTTCTGCCACCGACAGTGGCATCCGCAGTTAGCAGTAGGCAATTCCAGTTACGACGACAGTCAGCAAAATAAAATCATTTCTTCTATTCGGCGGTCGGCTTGTCTGTCTATCTGTCTGCGAGCCAAAGGAAAAATATCATAAAATACGTAACGAACGACGATTTGCCTGCCATCTACACGGACCGCGTTCCGCTTTTTTTTGATTCCCTTTCTTTCGAGGGCTATATCCTTTCGAGACAGGGAATGTCAGACTAAAACCTGATAAAAATTATAAAAAAAAAGTTATTTGAATAAATAAGAATCACTTAACTTATACATTTTAGTAAATAACGAAGAACAAATAGTTTTAAACTATGGAAACAATGGGAATATATTTTTCGAAACGCATTTTGTAGATTTCCCTGCCTGAAGTCCTTTCTGGTATTCACATGTCCTGGGCAGTAGTCCTGCATTTAGTTTCCTGTTGGCATTGCTTTTTGCATGCTCAGTCCGTTGGCAGATAGAATTTTCCGCTTTGTGTGAAAGTTTTCCTTTTCTAGGCTTGCTTTTCCCGAGCCCAGTGGAGCGTGTAAATGGCGCTGACAATGGGCGTTTGGGTGGCTGAGGGGTTTTTCCCTGGGTGGTTGGGTGATTGGGTGGGTTTTGTAGGCGACGTCAGTAACAGTGGGGAAATTCCATCTATCAACAAATCAGCTGCCAAATTCTTGTTCACGCGTGTAGCCATTGACAACGTTTGCCGGTTCCTACGTTTTTCCGTTTTTTTTTTTTTTTTTTTTTGGCCAATATGCATCATCTACCCCTACCCTTTCCCTCCCCCACACAAATCACAAAAACTGCTGACGCGATGGAGGCACCAAAAAAAAAAAAAGAGGGAATAAAAAGTGAAGCGAATCAGCTGAAACAAATGCAAAAAGACGGCAGCCAAATCAAATAAAATTGTTAAATTGAATAAAAATCGGCAGCTGGAAAACGGAAAAATATTTGCGCATTTAATGCAATTGCAGACATGGGAATGCCGCCGCAACCGGGAGGCCAATTTGTAGTGCCCCCGGCTGCGTCACCTCAAAACTCGGATCCGGGATTTCGGATCTGGCGGTTTATCCCCCAAATCCCCAAACCCCAAACCCCAAAAACCCCCTTGGCCACCGAGGCGTGGCGTAATTAATGGCCCATCGCCGGCATCGTTTTAATGGACAGATGCTGGCCCTCTCGACTCGCGACCCTCGGACCCTCGGCTCTTGGCACAAAGCGATAAGGTCTTCATTTGGCATTCTCATTGGTAACTCCATTAGCGCCGCCATTCAGCGGCCCACATTAAGCAAATGTAAATGGCCAACAATCAAAACGGAGGAAGCGCTCATGCCGTATATTAAAGAACTCTTAGAGATGAGATAGGGATTGTGGGGGAAAACTATACAAGGCCACGCTAACTACAGCCTTAAAGGGAAATATGTTCTAAGCAATAATTCCTTTGGGAGGGTAAAAAGCCTTTAAGCCTTGGATTTTCTCTTAAAGAAAATCGTATAGAAAGTAGGAAATAAAATATTCTTTTAGCTTTGCAGCCGGGGGAAAACATTTCTCATTAAAGTTTTTTTTATTTATTTTAAGTTGATTTATAAGGATTATGTATGGGATAAGTGTGCGATTTTATTTCAATTACCTTCGATTTCAAATTGGAAAAATATAAATATTTTTTCTAAGCATTAACTAGAAATGTTAATACAAAGGAACACAATAATGCAGCTTGGTGCTGGTTTTTAATCCTGTAGAACAACATTTTCTATTTCTGAATGCCCCGGAGACTCATTCAGGATTTTTATCGCTCCGCTCCACTCGAGCCACCTTTGTGCTCCGATTTCCTCTGATTAATTAAGGGGCAAGCAGCCACAGGGCAGTGAAAGGCCTGTTGGCAGTTCAAGAGTCGGCAAGTGAGCAGTTTTCAGCTGCAACTCGACTACAAATTGTGTTTACAGTTGCCACCGCGGAGAGTAGTGGCAAACTCGAAAGTTACTTTCAAGTTCAGTCGCACTGCGCTCGACTCATTAAAGTTACACAAAGATGTTCTGGCTGAAACAAAAGCCGCAGGAGCAGGAGCAGCAGAAGGAGCAGGATTCAATGTGGCAGCTCAATCGGAGCGCCATGGCGAGTGACCAAGTTGATGTCTCAAGCAGGCCACAACTTTTTCCTCCTTGCCGCGTTGTTTACACAATAAATGCCACAAGAAATGACCGAAGAGGAGGAGAGGGAGCACAGTACTTCATCAGGACGAAACGAAATCGTCAAAAATCGCACTTATCGCCCTGGCTAAGAAGTAGACGAGTGAGTTCAAGACGCAAGAACTTCAGCCCTCTCGTTCTGAAAACTTAATTTCCGCTTTCGGTGCGAGCAGGGAAACCCTGAAAGTTTATGGCCGCTCGAGAGCCCCATGGAACAACAAAATAAAACTTAAAATAACAACAACTATTTACTCGTAAACAAGAAAATTCCACCCAGACACTAGATGGGTGGATGGATGGAAGGATGGGGGTTCTATGCGAAAAACTTTGGCCAGAAACAACCGAAAAAGCCAGCCAACGAACCAAACTCTGAATTTGTCTGCCGGAAATCCGCAGGAAATCGTTGGATTGTCCCACTCCCAACCGACTTCGTTTATCGGGACAAAAAGTGGAAGGGTTGTGGCAACCGGCAACTGCCAAAATGAAGACATCGAAGGGGAGATCGAGGTCTCGACAAATTGTCTCGTCTTTAGTTTAATTTCCATGGCTCTGACTCACGTTCATCGCCTGGTAATTATGCGTCCCAACAATTGGACCTTGGACGTCGGCCAATCGAGTTAATGTGGCAAACATTTGGCATTAGCATCCATCCATTCAGCAGATGAGGAATCGAATGGCTGCCCATTTGACGTACAAATAATTTCCAATGAGTTTGCGGCTCATTGAGCTCCAGGACGTGTTCGAATCAAGGGGAGGAGTTGTGAAGGGGGCAAATGCCCGATTCGCCATTGTCCTGAACAATTGACCATGGTCTGCCGTTTGGCTTAAATGTTTGGGCTGACTTGAGGCTAACCGTAGCGCATTTTCCACTGGCTGGCAGTTTGGGGTCTGCGAATTCGTGTTCTTGGCATTCGGGCGAAACAATTTGACATCAATTAATGCAAATGAATGTCTTCATATGTGGGGATTCTTTGCAGGCTGCACAACGAGCCTCTGGGCTTTGGGCTTTGGGCTCCCAGCAGTTGTTGGCTTTTGAACTCATTAGGGCCATGCATGCCGGAATGCTGGCTGAGAATGTAATTTCATATTAATTATTCAAGAGTCGGGGAAATTCCTAACAACTATTCTCTGTTCGAGACAGAGCATTTATGTGAGAGTGTCTTGTTAAAGGTCTGCAATAATTGCTTGTGAATTAATTGTATTGCCTTAAGGGGTTATATACCTTTTTTATTTTCAAAAAATCGAAAATTTTTTTATTGCTTTATCTTAAAGAACCACTCCTTGAGAACATTTTCCCAAATTTTCATAGAGATTCGAGCAGTTGAAAAAAAGTTACAGCGCTCCTAACCGCGCGCCTCGTAGCGGCCCGAAACTGAACTTGAAACTTTAAACGCGAATATCTCGAAATGGTGTTTCTTGAAAAATGACTTTGCGGTGATAACGATTGGCGGAAAACTACTGAACCGATTTACTTCAAATTTTTTTTCAAATGTTCGTAATGAAATTGTCTTGTGCTTGAACGATCGACTTTTCACGCAAAAATTTTTTTTCGCCGAAATGAATTTTTTAGTGAAATTTCTAGAGAGCAAAAAGCTCATTTTTAGCATAAAACGTTCCCGTATGCATACAAAAATAAAAATTTTTTAAATCGTTCGTTCAAGCACAAGATATTACTCTAAACTAATGAAATTTTTTTACTTTTATGGTTTCAATTGACTGGTTCGACCAGGAGCGTTATCACCGCAAGGCTCTAAAAAAAAAGGCCTCTAAGGGAAACAGCCACCCCTTAAAAACTAATTGATATTTTTCCACGAAATTTTGCACAAACATAGTTAATAAAGTGTACTATCAAAAAATTAAAATACCCGTGCAATTAAATAATTGCTACATACCTAAAAAAAATTCCGAACTTTCCTCTTTTTCTTCGACAAAGAAGGTATATAACCCCTTAAGTCAATTAGATTGCAAATAATAACGTTTAATTTATTTTATCAATTAACATCTTAGTTATTATATATTAATTCGGCATTTATTTGTATTATATTTATTTTATTATGTGAAGTACCAGAGTTATTTTCTAGAAAGTTAAAAGCCAACTGAATAAAGTTTAATGATCTGCTTGCCAACCCGAAACAAAAAGCTTTTTGGATTGATTAAATTTAGGGACACAACTTTCTGCCATGTGAGCCACTTAAATTTCAATAACGAGCAGGTAAAGCCCTCCACGAGAAAGAGTGTCGTCACCTGCCCCGCCCCCAAGTTGCCCACACTCAACGAGCCAACACAATGCATAAACTTATTCCGCTCTGGCCCCCCGTGGAAATCGGAGGAGCCATGGCTCACGTGGATGCAATGGAAAACTGGCACTTTTCAAGTGGCCCAGCACAAAGAGCAGCTGAAAAGGGGTTTTGCATTTTCATAAATGCCATCGCATAAAGCAAAGTTGTTGAAGCTGTTATTAAGTACATAATTTCGGGCAGGCAGAGAGCAGCTATAGCCGCCACGCCCACTTTCGCCCGTTTCCGTTCAACTTCCTCCCGTTCGCCGTTTGCCGTTCGTCGTTCGCCGCAGCAATGTGTTTCTATTTAATTTTTATGAAATTGCAACGCAACCAAAAATGCGAGAAGGCAAAGGCAAAAAGGCAAAATGGCAAGCTGGCAAGAACTTTTTGCCAGGGAGGTCGTTAACACGTTTACTACCAGCCAACTCCTTCCAGTTGCCGGGTTGCCTTTTTGGGCTGCGAGGCGTTCTCCGAGGAGCAACAGTTAACGTGGCGTATGCGCAACGTATGCATTTAATTTAATTTCATTATATTTATGCGCATCTATGGAACTGTGGGCGGCAGGCGGTGTGTGCATGCGGCTGGTAGGCGTGGCATGCAAATTGCAAAACTTTTCTGCTCGTCCCCATTTTATGTTAAATAATTTATGTGGCAATGTATGCCATACACACACACACATAACACACACACACTGAAACGCTATGTTGCCGTTTATGAATTTAATATTAAAGTGTCATTTAATTGACATTTTTTGATCAAACATAACGCTTTTCGTATATATCGCATGCATATATTTAAACTCATTTATTTTTATGCCGAGCATGCAATATTAAAATGGGCTGTGAAAATAACTCAATTAATTAGCAACAAGTATTTTAACTTTAAAACGATTTAACCGCTCTTAGTTATATCGCAAAAAATGTGCAGGAAAATTTTCAAAAATACATTTCGCTGGAATTCAATTAGCCAGCAAACTTCGCTTGACGTCGAGGGTCGCATATACCATCTGCTATTTAAACAGTTTGTTAATTTGCATTTGCTTTCAGCTAAAACACCTCCGACACTCTGTTTCTAAGCGCTAATAGCCAAAAATGGCGTGATAACATTGCCGACTGTTGGGGCTTCAGCAATCATTTTGTTTGCCGCGACAAAATTTCATAAATAAACATTCGGCAAAATTATGCGGACTTTCGAATTGGAGAGTCGCAGAGAACAGAGTTTGGGTGCTGATGGCGCTGGAATTGCTTTTAACTAAGCACTCGGGCAAATGCATTAATGCCGCTGCAATTTAAATTTTGAATTATGCTTTTGGGATACAAATTAGAAGGCGAACGAGCTGCATTCGTTAGTTATGCAGATACAGATACAGGATCCGCAGGACGAAAAAAGGGTTCGGATATCAAAGGCAAGGCTTTTTATCCTGTAATAAAAGAGTCTTCGTTGCGGTTGAGTTTCACACCATCCGGCTTGAATGCAATTTCCACTGCAAAATGGTTTTATGGACGCTTTCATTTGAAATTCAAATGCAAATCGGTATTGCTGTGCCCTCGCACTTGACTAAAAAGGGTTTAATGTGATTTCGGTTCCCTTTAAAGGGGAAAATTGATTAAAATCAGAACATAACAATTGGTTTTTCAGCTTTTTCAAAGGTTTATCCTCTTGATATTTGAAGAGCACTCCAAGTACAGATAAATTCCACCCCAATGCTAATTCTAAATGTCCCCCAAAACAATGGAACACACTTGAAAGCACTTTCGCTCATCTTCAGCCTACTTGTGTGCGCTTCCAACTGCCGGGCTGGCCAAACTCTTTGACCAAGTTATTTACAAGCGAATTAACTTATTATCCATAAAGTAAACCCCATTTGGCGGGGCTTTTAAATGCAACAAGCAGCTGGCTTCTGCCGTGCTTTTGCTTTTGCTTTTGCTTTAGCCTCTTCTTGGCGCCCTTTGTTTGAGTTACTTGCAGTTGGCAATTGTCGGGCCACAATGGACCAGACCGGGCTCCAGACCAGAACAGAACAGACCATACCAAGCACCGTCCTCCTCCTCATCATCATCATCATCATCTGGATGGTCGTCATCATCGCCGGAGAGCCGTGGAAGTCAAGCCAAGCGGAAATGCTGCTTTTAGCTCGTTTTTAGCTCGTTTTCAGTACAAATTTTTCTCATTGTTTTTAGCATTTCTATTTTGCGTTCCGTGTTTCCCCGCTCAGCTAAGAGATTTTTGCACGACTAACACAGTTCCGCTTTTTATGTGCCATATTTTAGTTTAGGTCGTAGTTTTTCCCTATGCCTTTGTTGGCTTTTCTACCATTATTTTTGCTCTATTCCCCTTTTGTTTTATAGATTCGTTAGTTCGCAACAAAGTGGCCAAGGAGTGAAGGGAAATTTGAGGGAGAACGGCTAATGCAGATGCAAATGCAAATGCGAACGTGAATGATTTTTAAGTGCACTTTTAGACAGATTAAGCATACGCCACGGGGTCCCTATAATTATGCACAAAGCCAGGTGACCCAATTTCCAGCTGTAAAGCTCTCTCCTCACATGACTTTTGTTCTCCGCAATTCCCTTTTATGGTATAGGATAACCTCGCTTTGATGGATGCCAATTAAGCTTGAAACCGGGCATCCTTGATTAACCCATCCAACAAAATTAACCCGCCCTCGAGAAAATAAACAAACAAGAGCGGGAAAAAAACATAAAAATCTTTTCTCGTAATTGAATTTCACTCTCGAGTTGTGTTCTGAACTTTTGTTTGCTGTTCTCCTTTCGACGCCCCCAAAAAGAGATTTAAATAAATATACAAATGCCATAAATGTGCAGGAAACTTTTTAATTACTTTATATGCGAACGTATTTTGTGCTGTTTTTCTCTTGTTATTGTTTATATTTAAATAATTTTTTACCATTGTTCCTCTTTCTTTTTCTGGCGACGCTGAGAGCTAGGCTTGTGTTTTTGTTTGGTAAATTATTATCATAAATTTGTGAGCTCCTTGTTTTTGTTTTTTTCCCCCACTAATTAGAAGTGCTATTGTGACCCTGTTTGCGTCCTTCGTTTGGTGTGTGTACGTGTCATAAAAGTTACGAAAAACTTTTCAGCGCTTTTTTTTTGCGTTGATTGCTTTGACACTTTTAAGGAATTTGTATTGTTGTTTTTGCGGCTCTTGAAATATAATTGGATTGTTTAGCCAGATGAAGCCTGGATGATTGGCAGTCCTTGTATTTATTTCTTCAAGGAAGTAGGAACAAAAAAAAAAAAAAAAGCATTGTATTTAAATTCAAAAACCTTCTTTTTGACCAATATACAGGGTGCGCCATCTCGAGCTTCGGTATGAAAATATTGAATAACTTTGGAAAAAAACAAAAATTCATGGAAAATGTTTTATGTTTATTTAGATTGATCCTTTACAATTCATTTGAGTTAGTTTTTGAAGGGTCTAGAAAATTTCTGGTTACAGCAGGACGGGGCCCCATGTCACACAGCAAACGAAACCATGCAGTTTTTGCAGCAAAATTCCTGGATGCGTTGTGTCAAAAAGAGGCGATATCGACTGGCCGGACTTGACCCCGCCGGATTTCTTTTTGTGGGGTATACATAAGCAAGCCCTAGACCATCACAGAGCTCAAGGAGAGTATTCGCACCGAAATGGCCAATATATTGGCCGATTGCTCAAGAAAGTAATGGAAAATGCTCGAAAAAGGACACTTTTTGCCATCAAGAACAAAGGAAGTCACTTAGTCGATATTGTGTTCAAAAACTAACTCAAATGAATTGTAAAGGATCAATCTAAATAAATGTAAAACATTTTCCATGAATTTTTGTTTTTTTCCAAAGTTATTTAATATTTTCATACCGAAGCTCGAGATGGCGCACCCTGTATACTACTGTGTTCCCTTTAAAATCTCCATTGCAAAGTTACTCTCAAAGTTAGTGGCAAAATGCTCAACCCATTTGGGGTTTATCCGGCAATCTCATTAAAGTTTCTTCAGCTCTCCATTAACCCTAAACAGAGATGCCTTAAAGTTTCGAAACATCCACAGCGCAACAGTTAAAACATTTGAAAGTTTACATTTCCAGCTCATTAACTGGCACAAACTGTGAACATTTCTCTAATTCCCATGCAGCCGGAGTGAATGGAAGGGTATTCCGGGAGAGGGAAGAACCTAAAAGCCTGGGCTTGACCTTCCGGCAACCGAAACCAGCAGCCAGCAACCAGCAACCAGCAGCCAACAGCCAACAGCCAGCAAAACAATGACAGCGGCAACAACTAATGCCTAACTAAGAACATATATTAGGGGTTAGAGATGCCAGTCAGTCCGCAACTATTTCACTTGCCCCAACTTTGGAGGAGACACGCTTCTAAAACTTTCCGGGCAGCACAGAAACTTGCGGAGGGAAATTGATAAAAATTTCTTAAAGTCGCCTTGGGGACGCATTCCTGGAGAGTCGGGAGAACCAAAAATCGGGCTTTCAGTGGTCCTTAAAGACTCGTGGCGAGCAAAGCGCATAATCATTCGCACTAAGTGGGAAAGTGGAGATATAAGCCCCGACATCGGGGGAAATGCGTGCGCACGCGTTGCAGTTGCCAAATTTGCATTTAAAACTGTTGACGGCATTTTATTAAGTTGAAGATAAGACCAGGAAAGCCACAAACTAAAAGTAAAACACGAAACTTTCCCCCAAAAAGCTGCCGAGCGGAGCTGTGAAGCGCCACGCACCTACAACTAACCCAGGGGGTTCGGGTTTTGGTTTTTTTTTAGGAGGGAAGGGGGAATGGCAAAGCAGATGGAGAACCACAGAAAGCAACGAGTTTCGGTGGGGCACTGTGGCAAAATAATATTGAAGTTAAATGCATCAAAAGGATTAATTTAGCAGGGAAACGCACTGCGGCTTGTACTCGTAGTGCATTCAAATTCTACAAATTATTACTGTATCTTATCTTCTGTACTGTTTTTAAAGTTACTTAGGTTTTTTTCTAAAATATAACTATTTTTTATATTACGAACACATAATTCTATACAGTATTTTTTAATGGATCTTAATACTTCAACAGCAACTAATATAATTTTTAAATGATTGGTTTTAAGATTTTAGAACCTTGCAATATTAAATTGGATAATATCTGTTGTATTAATTTATAAAATTATTTTTGAATACCTTAAGATAAATTTGATGATAAAGATGAAATCTACCTCGCTTGCTAAATTCAATTTGCAATATTATTCAATTTGTTGTATTCAAACCTCTAGAGACTCTTGCAATAAAAACCAGTATAGCTTCTTTTAGTATTTTTTTTACTTGCATTTACAGGACACTGTGCTTTGTCGATGTCGGCGCTCTGGTTGTGCGTTGTGGCTCCCAGGACCTCTTCGTCCTGCCAGTGGTCGACGGTCGACTTTGTGTGTTAAGGGATATGTAACTTGTGGGCTGCCTTACACAACCCCCCACCAACCGAGCTAAACCCCTTTTTTCGGCACCCGTCCTTTTGTCGGTTGCAGGTTTTATTTTAGCGAGCTTTTTCTTTTTTTTTTTTTTATTGTTGCAGGGCCAAAAGTTGTATGTAAACGAAAGTGTTTACAAAATGAAGTTGCCACTTGAACGAGTAAACAAATGAATGAATTCATTGCTTCCTGGTGAGCAGAGGGGGGTGAAGGGGAGGGGGAGTGGCCTGCGGGGGAGGGACTACGGCTCTCCGGCCGGAGGGCTGCCATCAGTTCCGGTCTGGGATTCCCGCTTTCGAGGTCGGGCTATTTGCCCGTCGTAGGTGTCAAAAGTTAAAGCATCGGAGCGCAAAAGTTGCGCAAATTTTAAATGCTTTGCCATTTATATATTTGGCAGTGGAGCAACTTTTTCGGGTCACAATGTGGGCGAGGTCGAGTGGGTGGGTGGTTGTGGTTTTGGGTGGGCGAAAGGGTAAAGTGGGGTTGTGGGACGAACTGAAGTGGGAAGCAGCGCGTGTGCCAAAGCAATTATTTCCCGCTGGCAGCATTCTAAATTGAGGCTGCTAATAGAGCCAGAGATGGCCGGGAGCAAAGCTTAGTTAGCGGAACACTTGCCATAAGCTATGTCCTCGATTAAGTTGAGTTGCCACCGCAAGAAGGACACAATTAACTCAGTTGGCTTAGTTGCGAGATTGAGCGGATATTCCGCAACCGCTTTAAATTGTGCTTCACTAGGTCAGCCTGCTTAAGATGTGGCCTGATGGCTTTCAATTCAGCTATGATTTAAGCTCGGAAAATAAGAAGGAAAGAGGTTTTAGTTACGACAAAGAAATAAATGTTGTTGCCTGACGTAAGAGGTTATTTTTGCTAAAATTTTCACATATGTACATGCGTTTTTTCCTTCGAATGAAAAATATTTCCCAGTAGAATTAAAAGATAAAATTTGATAAAAATATTAAAATAAATTTATGAAAAGAATGGGAAGGATTTGCAAAGCAGATTACGATATTTCATCACAACATATTTTATGCAAGTTGTATTCGATTTTTATTCATATTCTTTATCATCCCATTTAAATTTAAATAATTTCCTATCCCAAATCCTTTATTTGGGTATTATTATTTTTATTTGCCACTTGCTTTCGCTACGCTCAAAGTTCTCCCAACCAATCTGAGGAATAAATTTGTATTCTTTTTGGGCTTTCTCTCCAATTAGGTGTGTATTATGCAATCCACTTTCATAAATCCGTTCAAAAGCGCTTCCCCACAATAAGTTATTCCTTGGTCTGTCTTGCATCGACTACAACTGGCTGAATACTAAACATTTTAAGCAAATGACCATAACCAATGGCCATTGGCCATAACTTATGCCATTCAAAATGTTTTTCATATTTTCCACTTTCGCACTTCATGACCATAAACCATTTTCGCCGCCTTATATATCAGGGACTAACGAATATTAGACCGGAAACTTGCCACACAGCTCCCTACTACTTTCCGCCCTATAAACTAGACCACCACCACCATAGTCGTCTAAAGCTGTGAGCCGCAGAAACAAGCCAGCAGCAAACCCCCGAAACAGAACAGACAACTTGAACTTTCGCCCCCAAATTGCGCAACAAAATGCAAAAGTCAAAATTTTGTGGTGCCCCAGGAGGAGGAGAAGGAAAAGGGGAGGGAGAAAGGGGAAGGGGAGGGGATTGTGGGCGTGGGCGTGGCAAGGGGCGTGGCTATGAAATGAGCGTTGCCAAATTTTCTGTACTGTTGTGGAAACCTAATGCATGCATAATCAACTTTGTTTAAACTTGGGCGCCATTTTCACAGTTTCTTGTTGTTGCTGCTATTTATGCTCCAATTGCTCTTAGCCTTCTTAACTTGGCCTTATTGTTGCTTTTGCTGCTGCTGGTGACGCCTTATCTCGCTGGCTAAAATGGCGCCAAGTTAAACTCAAGTTAAAGGTTCATTTCATTAATTTGCAAGTCGCATTTAGTGCGTCGATGTCGACAGAAATTTGCATTTAAATCCCGTGGCAAAACGAGCAGAAAAGCGTCGAAAGTCGGCGATGAAAGCGAGAAAGGAACTACTGGGGATTTTTTTGGCCGGGTCGGATCGGATGGAGGCGGCTTGGCTGGTAATGGCTGAAATGGATGGAAGTTGGGTGGCCGGAAGCTGATTTCAGCGGCTGCCAGGCAACTTATGTCACTAACGCTAGCTGACAAATACCCTGCGATGGCAAAGCGGGTTTGTGGCAACTTATCATACAACATTTATAAGGGATTGTTTGATGGGGTAACGAAAATGATGTCAGAAGTCCAAGGAACAGAAAACTAGTTTGATTTGGAATGGTAAACTTAATCCACTTTTTAAATCAATTAAAATATGCTTAATTTATTAATTAAATATTAAAGGGAAATTGTAATTTGTGTTTCTTTCACGAAGGAAAAAATATTTCGTAAATTAATAAGTTATTTTTATTGCATAACCAAAGACTTTCAAGGAACTCCAAGTTCACAAGTTATTATTCGAGAAGAGTACATCAACTGGGGACCTTTTTTCATCCAGAGTGACTCATGCGAAAGGAAATTGTTTAGCAAATTAAGTTGCCACTTGAGCCGCTGATAACTTTTTTCCCCGCACTTGACTACACTCGCTATCTTTTCATTAGCCATTAATAACTTGATATCGATGCTGGGAGCAGCAGGGCCGCAAATATCCTTGGGGCCAAAGTGCTCCGGATGGTTTCGGTGGTCGGTGGGCGGTTGGTCAGCGGGCTTGGGTTGTTTAGCCACAATTGGATACGTTGCCGGGACATTCGACCATCTATGCCACTCCATTCCATGCCACTCGATTCCATTCCATTCGATTTTGCCGGTTTTCGCCTGCGGTTAGGGGCAAAATTATGTTTACCACTTGAACGTAGCCGAGAGCTGCTAATTGGCTGGCCATTTCGAGTGGGCCGCCCTGTTTTCGTTCGGTTCGGTTCGGAGAAGGCAGAAGGCAGAGGGCAGAAGGCATCAAGGTCCCCAAATCCCCGGCACTCCGATTTAAGGCTTTAACTACGGGCATTACGCATACGCCGCGTGGCCGCATTACAAGAGCAGCTCTCTGAGCACTCTACTGCCCGATGCGCGCCACGCTCCTTTGCATAATCAGAAGTCCCAGTCCTGCGAGAGTCCTCGAGAACTTGGCAGCGACTCCCAGTTTCGAGCTCGGAGTTCCCAGTCCCAAATCGAGCCCCCCATTAAGTGCCGCGTGAGAAACGGCACAGCTGCCATCGGTTTCGATGGTGAAATAGGAGCCCAAGGAGCCGAAGGAGGGCACATGGCCAGCAGGATGGAGTGGCTCTTTGGACCGGCGAAAGCGTCGCCCTATAGCCGTTAAAATAAACACAAATTATTTGTGTAAACTTTGCCGGCAGATCCCACACTTAGTGCTCCGCAGCTTGGAATATGAATTGGGGGATTGCCACGCTGCCTAAGTGGCCACTTCGCCTCGAACCATCGTGGATTTGGACTTTGATATGAGGCCAGCGCCTAGAAGTTGATTGATTGAAATTGATCGCTCTCTGCCATTGAAAGCAACTCCATGGTTTGGGGGCAATCCAATAGCAAGTGCAAAGGCAACCCTTCTCAGGCCTGTCAAGTTGGTGGAGCGGAGTAGTTGGGCTGAGTCCTTAGTCCTGGCCGATTCCTTGGGTCAGGGATGGTTAGGTATGCGAAACATGCAAATCGATATGTCAATTTGTCACGCTTTTCATTCGCATGCTGGGCAAATGGCTCAAAATTGAAATAAACAACAAAATTGTTTGTTATTTCAGTAAGCCGATAATGAAAATACAGCATAAAATGTGGTTGATATTTTGTTTGGAATTTAACTGAATGGCAATTCGAGGAGAGATGTTTGATTTTGTTTTTCATGGGAAAAGAGCTTTTGTTTAATTTGCAAAATGTATAATCCTTAATCCTTAAATATATTTTCATACTAGTTTCTATGTTATTTTATTGGTTGAACTTACAACTTTGCTAGATTCCCTCCTCTTTTATTCTCCACACGAAGTACATGAGGCAATCCCATTCAACAGAATTCGTTTACAACTTAATTGAGTCGATCTCGGAAGTGTCGTGGCCATCAAGAATGTCTTCCAGTTTATGCCCAATTCGGTTTACCATTTCAACACCCACCCAATGTCGAACATAACTCATTGACAATATAAACGACTGCGACAAAAACAACGACACCGACAAACAGTGAACGCCCGTTTCATGTTCCGTTCGAATAATTTCGGAGTAAATAGGAACCGAAAAAAAGAATCCAAACAGAGACACCTAAATCGCAGACGAATGTCAAATTCTTAGCCGAAACATTGCCAGGGGTCGGATCTTTAAACGCCGCCGCTGCAACGCCACATATTGTTGTCATTAATTAAATCGTTTAATGGATTACATGGAGCGAGGCGGAGCGGAGCGTGTTGTTGTATTGAGCGTGTATTTTCACCTTTCCAGTGATTTTTCACCATTTTTCAGCCGGCCACTAAATCACTTTAATATTCAAATATTTTCGAGAGTCGCAGACCCGAAACGAAAGAATGAAAGACAGAGTCGAACAATAAAACATAAAAATGTCAGGGAGATGCCAAGGCCCCTTGACAGGAAGTCTAAGGGAGGGGAAAAAGGTGGAAGGGGGGAAAAGCGTCGGCGGGAAAATACCAATCCCCAGTCGGTCTATTGATATTCTATAGGGGTTTTTTTTTTTTTTTTTTTTTTTTTTTTGGGAAGTTGGGGTCCTACGGAGGAGCAAATGCTTGCTATAAAAATGTCACATAAATACCAAGTCGAAGATGGAACTTTCTTGGTTTCTTGGTTTTGCCGGCTCGTTTTTCGACAATTGTGACCCAGTTTTCGGGCCCAAGGAATTCCAATTTAGCCAACTGCCTCTCTGTTTCTGTTTGGGATGTGTCGATGGCACTGCCATTACCATCATCCGGCTGCCGGAAATTAAATGCAATGACAGGCAAGCCCCGGACAAGGCTACAGCCGCATATTTTAACCCTTTGTTGACACAACCAGAAAGTCTAAACCAGCCACAAAACATCCATCCCTTTCCCCCTTCGTATTACTTCACTTTGACGCCTCAAATGTCAGAGGCAAGCGTCTCCTTTCTCCTTTCTCCTTTCTCCTCTCACCTTTCACCTGTCGTCCTCGTCCGTGTTGATATTTATGAAATGTGCCAAGGAGTTGAGGTGAGGTGAGAACTGCTCCCGCGGGTTTATCCTGCCAACTGCACATCAAAGGCAATTCCCAAGGAGCTCGGCTGGTGGTGAAGAGTTTTCGGCTGACTCTCGCTCATTTGCGAGCGAAAGGCAAACATTTAAATGCAGCCAAAAGCAGTTTTTAATTTATTTTATGCAACTTGTGTAAACACCAAAAGCGAAAATTGTCAAAGGCCGTCGACTCGAACACAAAGGATGAAACTCAGAAAAGTTCACGCGGCTTTGTGCATCTTTCGTGGGGTCGAAGTGGGTTAAGAGCTCCAAAGTGGAGAGCACCTGGATCTGAAGAGTTTGGCGGCAAGTCAAAGGTGTCCATCAAAAAGCGGGGAGCAACTCCTTTTAATAGACACACAAAAAGAGAAAAAAACTTAAGCCGAATTTTATATCAAAGAGAAACGTTTTTATAGATGATTTTAAAATTTCTTCGGTTAAATTATCTTCATAAAATCCAAAGGTAATGGAAAAATATCTCTCTGTTAATCGAATTTACCTTTCTCTACGATTTATTACTGGCACTTTAATCCATTTCAGTAAGCCCAGGCAAAGCCCTTAAAAATCATCCTCTAATTGCGTATCATTCATCTAATGATAACACTCCTTCAACTCGCCTTCAATCGCTTTAAACTGCATTAGGAGTAAAAGCACTCCAGATCCGGAGTTTCGATTCCATCAAAGGCAGAACGATGCCACGCCCACCGCCCACAAATCCTGGCAAGCTGAGGCAGCAGAGGCGCCAAATGCAAGTGTCAAAAACTTAATTAAAAACGCGTTGCTCGAGCTGCTCGGCCAAAGTGCCATGGCAAACAAACTTCGGCGCCAGCTACAACTACTTGCACTTCTGCTGCAACTGCAACTACTACTGCTACTGCTGCTGCTGCAACAACAACTACTAGCAGTAGTACAAGTACAACTACTTCTACATCCACTGCCACGGCAGCCACTTAATTAGACGTTAAACACTTGTAAAGCGCTCAGCGATAATGGATGCGTGAGAGGACTGAGTCCTCGAGAGCCAGGAGTTTGGGTAATGCGCCTGGCTTAAAGAACAATCAAACAAAGCGAAGAGGGGGAAAATAATTTACTAATTTTATAAGCCTTATCAAACGAATTTAAATGATAAAGGAATTAAAATAAGTTCCTCAGATGCACTGTATTAAATGAGAATATGTCTTAACATCTACTATTAACCATCATTAAACTTTTTAATTACTTCCTATGTAAAACTATGTATTCCTTTTGTGTTTTATAAGACCATCGCCAATTTGATAAATATCCCCCTGGCGAATGTGCTAATTTTTCCAGCATCTACCATGTATTTAGCAAATTAATTACTCCAGATGGGAGGCGAATGGCTAAGTGCGGACTAGCAGGCCAGCGATAGCTTCTCGACTACCTGTCCATGTTGCAAACTTGGTCATTAGTTAATTCACAGAGCCGAGAACGTACCAGTAGTGCTAGTAACAGTAGCAGAACCAACTGGCTAACCATAAATACGGGGGCATTGCTGTTCGAGGCATTAGAAACAACGATGCCAGGGAGTTGCCAAAGTGTAAATTGGACCACACAGACACCAGAAACAAGCCCGACCAACCGACCAGGCCGACCAGGTTAGATACTCCTCTTTGGCCGGGCCAAAACATCAACTCAGGTGAGCTGACGAGCCGGGCTGCAAAAGTTGGCATGCAACTCTCAGACGAAGATGGAGCGGGCGAAACTTTATGCATATCATGCACAGTCGGGGAATGGGGACTTCTGGGGGTTTCTGGAGTGGGTATGGGGGTATGAGGGCGGTGTATATTTCGGTCTCCACTCACATATATTTTGCATAAATTATCATCCGAGCCTGGGCGGCCAGGGCAACAAACAAGATAATGCCACAGCGGTGCAACATCATTAAGGAAATTACTTGTAGTACAGGCAGCAGGTACTTACTGCTTTTAGTTACCCAGTTACAAGCTTTCTGCTTACTGCACACCTGAAAATGCTGCACAGCGGAAAAAATGTTGAAATAACAAATAGTTCTTTATATCGAAATATTACAGTAATTTTATAAAAAGGTTTCCTAAAAGGTGGTTGAACATTTATGATTTTTAACTACTAAAAATGTTAAAGTATTTGTTAGTTTGCAATAATTATTTATAATATTTCATAGTTCTTAGAATATATTTATTATTTAACATTAAAGAACTTCTATTGCTTTTTTCTCTCTGCAGCGGTCTCGTTGAGGTGGTAATTCTGGCCATGGAAAATTATCATAACTGCTGCAAGCTCTGGTTGACTTGTGCGTTCTCAATATTTGTGATGCAAAAATAATTAATGTGAGAAGAGCTTTGGCAGGTTGGTTTGGTTTTAGTTCTGGTTTCTGATTCTCACCCTGATTCGGATTCGGATTTGGCCTCCCCTTTTCCCGCTGGTGCGACTTCTGCTACTTTAATCGTGGTCGTGGTTGGTTTAATTAGTTCACCTGCACGTAGCTGTCATGCCATCGAAAGGCTTACAAATTAAGCTATTTGCTGTAGTTGCTCCCTTGATTAGCCTTGGGTTGGTTGGTTCTGAGGGAATGGGAGCTACTCAATGGGAGTCACGAAACAAAAAACAAATTAGGGTATCTTAAGGTTAATTTGTAGGGTAACCGCAAAAGTCTTTTCCTAAAACTGGAGCAATTGGGAAAGCTAGTTGCAAACCGCCTTTAAAATGCCAACTGACAAAGATTTATTTATTATTCATGTATTTTAAAACCAGTACATCGGGTGAAAAAGTTGATCACTCACTGTGTCACAAAGGCAAACATCAAAAAACAATTAAAGTCATAAATACGAATGTTGTATGCAAAAACACAGGTTACATGAATAAATGAAAATGTATATTTTTAAACGAACAGCAAAATATTTTTAATGCAAATTCATTTGAAGGGGGAGTGTTTTTTGTTTCAGTTTTTCATGCAATGCAATGGAAAATTGAATTTAAAAATGTTTTTTTATAAAGAAGACTTCAAGTCTGAACTTAATTAAATTAGTAAATTTAAAGGCTTAAAAGAGCAAGAGAACTAAATGAACTAACCCGACATATTTTTAACCTACGTGGCTCAATATTTTCTTCTTTGCGTAACCACATGTAATGCAATTTCTATTAATATTTGCTTAAATTCTCACAGACGGTTCATGCGGGTCAAAATTGATTTTCTCTCCGACATTTGCCGCAGAAGGCAAACCATTTGCTGCCTTTGGTCAGTCCCACAAACACTTTCACTGGCCAATTCCAGCCACGCCACCCCCACCGCCCAAACCGCCCACACCGCCCACAAATCCAGGCCGAATACACAGATTGGGCGGCGCATTGAGGAAGGAATCCTTGTAAGGACGAAACATTTCGGTTTCGTTGGCTTTGCTCTGCTAGTTACCCGAAATTCTGCTGCAAATTACACAAAAATTAAATGCATGAATAATTCGAATGGTTGCTGTGGTCAACAGCCCGAGACCTGTAGGCGTGGCAGCGCCCCCAAACTAATCATACAAAAGGGCCAAAAGGACCAAAAGGACCTCAAAGGATGCGGGGAACGTGTGGCGGTGACGTTGTGGGGGAGTTCGGGGGAATTGGGTTAGCTGCTTTGTATTTACACTGCATTTTATCGCTTTAACACTCTGACACAATGAATATAAATATTTGGACAGCAAAAACAGCAGCAGCAACGGCATGTCCTGGCAGCAGGACATGGACTTCAGCTCCATTCGTGTGCGGGAATGTGTGGTCCTGACCTGCGCATAAATTTTAATAACCAATGAAATGCTGTCCGACGAAATGCAAAATTATACGTGAGTTTTGGTCAGGCCAATTTTTCGTACTCACTTAACAGGTTCATTTTTCCGCAAATGCTTGTGAACAATCGATTTATTGATCGCACAGAGGTAACTATATTGTGCGGCTATTAAAAATTGACGGCAAAGCCTTGTTTATGTTCGCTTTTAGTTAACTTTCTGCAGGAACAAAAGGAACAAAGGACACGGCCAGCAGCGAAATAGTAGCAAAACTCGATAGACCCATAAATTGAGTACCAAACAAGAAGTCAAAGTTCGTTTAAAAGGAGCACTCTGCACTCCGCTCGACTTCCACTTTGTCCGCAACCTTTTCGCCTGGCAAATTTGTCGCAGGAAATGTGCGTTGTGTCCTTTGGCTCTGTTTTGGTTAGGTGCCAGTATTGCTCCTTATTCTCTTTATTCTGCGCTCAAAGCGAAATCAATTTCCGCCGTAGCAAGCCGCCAGCTCCGTTCTTCGCCCCGCCGAATTTTCCATTTTCTTCCTGTTGCACAAATAAATATTTTGCACCGGATGTTTGGGTCACAATTTTCGTCTGACACACACAGCCAAACAATTCTGTAATTTATTTTAAGTGCAAAACTTTAAAAAAAGCGAACGGTTTTATAGGTCATTAAAATAATTTGTTTTTTTCATGAACTTATTTTTGTAAACTTTTTTTAACTACTAGTTCATTGAACTTAGTAGTATTTAAATATTTTGTGTGGTATTTTGAACAAACATATCCTTAATTCATGAATGTATTTTTTCCAAAGTTTAATATTCAATATTCAATCAATTGGTTAAAATGTATCACATTTGTTTGCACACATTTAAATAAAATTCTCAAATATTTGATATTTATTTTAATTCTAATTAAATTATGGCATAAAATTTAATTAGTTAAACCAATCACATTCCAAAATTCAAACAGCAAATTCTGCTTTTCTAATGTGACTTGATTGCTAATTGAAAACATGATAAATGTAATCAAATTATTTTTTCGACACTCAATGGAGTGTTTGTAACAGTCACCTAAATTATATTTCATTTATTGAATATTATACATTGTTTGTTTGTCATTGAAAACTCAAAAGATCTCCAGGAATTAAAGTGTGAAATTGGAGATTCCCCAAGATTCAGGTGGTCTTCCTAAGCTGGCTTTAAACTTTGGCCAAGAACGGCTTCATTAGTTGCCCGGCACGACTTTGTCTACGTCTGCGACTCCATCTCCATTTGCCGTCTGCCTGTTGTCTGGACAAAAAACCGCAAAAACTTTAAGGCACGCACTGCCCCAAACCCAATCGCAATTCCAATTCCAGTCCCGATCCCTGGCCAACCTGTCCTGGCCATTCTGGGCATCCTGGCCATCCTGCCTCATCGGCGGAGTCCTTGGCCAGTGCTCAGCTAGCTGATTCTTAAGTCGCAAAAAGAGTGGCAAAGTTTTTCTGGAATTCATTTTTTTTTTTTTCTTTTTTGGCTTTCTTCTTCTGGCGTTGTTCGACTGCCGACGGCAAAGTTCCTTTCCTTATTGTTGTCCTGGCATGTTGCTAAAAGTTATATTATGATTTTTCCTGCTCGGTTTGGTTTCTGTTTTTCTCCTTCTTTTTTTGTTTGCCCTGTTGCTTTTTGTATGATTTTCATCCTGTTTTGACTTTGTTGACAATTGAAATTGATTTTGCGGTCACTCACAATGGCTGTTGATTTTCGCAAAATGTTTTTTATTCACAACACGGAGATTTAATCACACGTCGCATGACGAAATTCGAATCATTTTCAATGTTGCAAATATTATTTGATATTTCGCCGAGATACAAATTTAGTGTCATGGCGCAAAATGTCATTAAATTTGTATTTATTTGCTGCCACTAAACATGAGCAGCTGAAAAGTCTTTGGCAAATAACAAAAACACAGCGATTGGGCAAAAACAAATAAAAATTGAAACCGAACCAATAAATCACATACAAAATATTGCGCATTAATTCAAATCCACCTAAAGGCAGACAGGAAACTGAGCGAAGGGTTGGTGGGTAAAACAGGAAGAAATGTTCAACTTAATTGACATTTTAATACGCTGATAGTTGGCCAGCGATAAAAGCGATTTAATATTCTGATAATTGCAGCACTCACAGTTACAATTATGCCAAACTTAATCGAATTGTCAGTTGGGTGAATGGCGAAAATGTTTTTAAGTTGAGATTGGATAACGCCTCGTATGCGCAATGCTGTCATATGATATTTTAAACCTTCAAAAAAGTGGGATGGCAATTTAAATGGAAAAACGAGGTAGTTCTCAACTTAAAATACGCTATTGTTCTCTCCAGCGCGAGACATTCCAGTTAATTTCTTTATTCTTTGGCTCATTAAATAATCAAATAATTTCTCCCTTTTTATTATACAATTTTTACGTTGATCGCAGCTTGAAGTCTTTCGAATCACTCGATCACTGTCCAGTGCTATATTGAATTTTATTTTCCGACAAAATGTTCCGCCCCCTGTGGCTATTCTCACCAATTTCCCTCATCTTTCGAAAGTCAATTTGTTGTGACATTTTTATAAATGAGGATGGGTCTTTTTTTCATAAAGCGAATATAAACACTTCGGCTTCATAAATATTAAATTGGTTTATGGCATTGAAACCCATGAAAAATATTGGCTAATAAAACTATTAATCGTTAATTCTTGGCAATTAAGATAATAAATAATTTATTTGTTGTTGCCGAAAATGAAAACCACTTGTTTATTATATATTAATAATTTACAGTCCTTCAGTCCTATGTTCCACATTGCAAAATCAATGTGATAATCGTGTGAGATTTCTCTGAAATGTGAAATTTGGTGAACCGAATTCCGCAACATATATCTTTCCATTTTCTGATAATCCCGCGATGCAACCACCTTCTTCATACCCCCATGAGCGAAACACCTTGAGCAAATACTGGGGAATAATGATTTCGTACGTTTTATTTGCGCCTTTTTGTAGCTGGCATTAAAATTGAAATTGAAATGCCACAGACGGACCGCAGAAGTGGGACCGAACTAAAACCCAGCCCAGGAAGCTGGAAGCCGACTGCTCTGTCAGCTCCTGATGATGATGACAGCGTGGCCGAAAGGAAAAAGCGAAAACCACGTACAGTGGGCACTGGCACTAAGGCACCAAACCACTGCTGCCAATCATGTGTCAGGCTGTTCAAATCGAGGGCGCACTTTACCCCGAATTCGGAGTGGGAGGCCGGGTGGGTGGGTGTAAAACAAACGGGATGGCGACAAGCGCATAGTTTCATTATCCTTCGCCGGACAGACGGCGGAACAGGCACGGAACCGGACCCGTCGCTACACGAGGCGCATTACAAATTTTCGAAATGAAACTGAAATCAAATAAAGGACAGCAGCCGAGCTCTCCGTACACAAACATCAGCATCAGACGGCAGAGAGAAATCTATCTATATGTTGAATGTGTAAAGAATACCCAACAAAACCAGCAACAATGCCACGCAATTAAAAATGGCCGTGGCAGGACCAAAAAGGAAAGCGCCACAGGGGGCAAGGTGGGTGGTGGATGGTGGGTGGTAGAGATCGAGAAAAAAATAAATAAAACAACCGAAAATTGGCAGCAGCAACTGTGTGGAATGACAAACATGCTGCGAATTTGTAATCTGTAATATGAATTCGAATTTTAAAGATACATTCCCAGGCAGCCGTGGGGAGCTGAAACAATGTGGAGCATGAAGCGGAAACGGATGCAGGTGAATATGATTGCAGTTCGATTTAATTGAGTTGCCCTGGAATTCCAGGCAAGAACCATACAGACACGCCGTTACACACACACACTCACATATGCAGGCAATTCGACAAGGAACAAAAAAAGAACTGGGGGAAAAACAATCAAAAAAAAGGTTGGCAACAATCCAATCAGCTATACTGTAATTGGCAAAATGCAAAATTGCGAATGAACGAATACTTTTTGCGGCAAATTGATTGAGAACTCAAAATTGGCAAAATGATGAAATGTAATGCAAATGCGGTTTCAGTTCGGTTTGATTTCTGGGCGGGCCGAAGTGATGTTTTTGGGGTGGGACAAATTGTGTGAATGATAAGTGATGCTATATCGAGCGGAAAAGTGCATTGGGTAAAACTTGTAAGTGGGAAGAAACATATATTATTTACATGGTCATATAATTGCTTTATTTTCTTGCAACTATATTGTTTCTTAAAAATGATTCCCACAAAATCAATTTAAAATTGAAATGTATCTAGAATCCCGTTTTCATCAATAACATATAATTTATTTTCCCCATGCCATCGATCACTATTCCAATTATATCTACCTTCGATGCCTGCCAACATATATTTTGCACACTTTGCTCCGCTTTTTCTCGTACCTTCGGCCAGTTTTCAAACTTCCTGACTGGCTGACTGATTGCTTTGTCTTATCAATGCCCTCGAACCGAATACAATTCAATTTGTACAACTGCCACACCCACCGGCCAAGTGACGCCCAATTTGTCTTTGGCTTGTATTTATTTCTTTTTGGCCTTGTTTTACCTCTGCCAGTTTGGCTGGCGCTTCTAATCAGAATTTGTAACCAATTTTCAATGCTCGGTGCGTTTCCTTTGTCGCTTACGCAATCATCCAAAAACCATTTTGCAGCAGCTTCGAAAAAAGCATTTGACTTTGCGATCGAATCAAACAATCAATTATCTTGTCTTTTTCTGTCTTACGGCCTTTTTTTCGTAATATTTTCTTCATCTGGTTCAGCTTTTCTTTTCGGTCTTTGGTGTTTTTTGCAAGAAGCTGCCAATTTTATTGGCCACATTTTTTGTCAAATGCAAAATGAAATAGGGAATTGACTGCAACTGAAAAAAAAAAGAAAAAATGCATCAAAATGCTAATTTCTTGTCGTCAGAAGAGTAAATTCGCGCAATTGAGGAAATGAAAAGGTAAGGCACTACAATTTGTTATGTATGTTATGTTTACATAATCTAAAAATTATTATCTAACTCCTTTCAATATATAAAATGTTATCATTAAATTGTACTCTTCACGCCATAAACTACCATAAAATAATTCCAGTCCCTATTTGCTCCACAATTTGGAAAGCTTTCCCGGCTTTTAGTGGCCGAAACTCCTTTGTCGACCATCTTGCACGTCAACAGGAAGTCAAATATTCGCACACTCACACGCACACGCACACGCACACGCACACCAGCTCGCAAGGACACACACGCTTATGGCTCAGCAAATACAAACATGTCCGCGGCAAAATGGCGAGCATAAATTTCCGCTCGCCATCCGCTTTCTGACGTTTTATGAGCAGCGAGGAGAGCGAAGAAGAAGAAGAAGAAGAAGAGAGAGGCGGGCAACTGAGCCAAAGATTGTTTATGATGGCCAACAGTTGATTCATCGCATTTAATGGATAACGCCGAAGAACACACTCAGCAGAAAAAGAATCCAGAATCAAGTTCGCATATGCGAGCTCTGCCATTTTATGCTGAATTTATGAATTTATTTCTGCCCGCACACAAATGGCGAGAATTCGCGAAGGGGCGTCTAATATATTGGGCAATAAATTTGGCGGAGGAGACACGTCTCTTTGCAGATACCCGGGCATAAATGGAACGTAAATGGCTCAACTCGCTCAACTCCTTCATCAATTATGATTATTTACATGCAAGTGCAACATGATGTTGCTCTTCAGCAACAACGCGCTCCCCTTAAAGCCCCCAATTACCAGTGATTGTTTCTCGACTGGCGTGAAATTGCATCGGCTGATCCCCCAATTGTTTGGCCAATGGCCACATGTCGATGGCTTATCATTTAATGAACTGCCCGCCCAGGAACAACATCAACACAATATGACTATTGTACTTATGGCAATATCCCCCTTTTATTGTCCCCAGTGTGTGTGTATATTCAGGCATTGGCTTTTATTTAACGCGCCAAAGTCGGCGCTTATTTTTATTTAGGTCAACTTTATTATATGCACATAATTACTAAAGCCAACACACTGAGCCTCCGTGTGTGTGCTGGCCGGAGATAAAGCATTTATGAAGACAGACATGTGGGAATTGCGGTGCTGGCAGGACAAACAAAGTGCCATCGGGGGGCGGTCCTTCGTTGGCCTTCCGAGTCTCATTTATTTGCGCTGTTCTAATAATAAGAAATAATGTCGTTTCATGTCCTATTCCAGCCCGGCCCATTGTCTATGTCCTGGCTGCTACGTCTCCGGCTCTGGCTGCCAGGCCGTTCTAAAGGACCAAGTAAAATATTTATGCGACAAAAGACAATTTTGGATTTATGCCTCCCAGTATGTATGTATATATAGCATGTACTTCGGTCACATCCAACCACCAGCACTAAAAGCAGCTGACTTCGGCTTTTTGTGCCCCTAGTATTTTTCCCTTTTCTGGTTTAACAGGAACTGCTCCATAAATAGCACAGCCTTGTCAGGCCCTTTCGTGTGCGAATTTATGTGGCATCGGGCAGGAAATTGTATGGCTAACATGGCTCGATTTAGGGGAGCATTGCGGCCTAAACTGGGACAGCCAACCAAAGTGTGCAAACTTTAATTGAAGTTCATTTGGATGGATGCAAAAGCATTGCATTCAATTTGCAAAGCTAAGCGCATTTTAAACGTGACATGGATTGGGTTCACTGAGTTGATTTTTACCAACAGTTGTTTTGTTCACTGAAACTAGTTTAGAAACGCATGGTTAAACCAGAACCTCTCCCTTCCACAATTTTCATCCGATTTTAAAGTGGCATACTTCTATACCTTTGTAATTGCATTCGTAAACCAACTGCATTCAAAATTTCGTTTCTAGATACTGTCAAATATTGCCAAGTTGGTTAGGGTTTGGGATCATCGGATCGAGTCTTAGATCTAGCTTTCATTTTCTCGAATATCAAGCCTAATGGCGAGCAATAAAAAGGATACAAAAATTTACCGTGAGAGAAATTCAAGAGTAGTTCGTTTCGATCTGAGCGGAAATGAGCAGGCGGACATCGCGGCCGCGTAAATCCGATTACCTGGAGAATAACCCAGGATTAGCCAATCAAAATTCATTTGACTACGTCAAAGACAAAGAAGCCATTACCTGGCTAACCAATTCTTCAAAGAATGGTGGTCGTGGGCGAGCCCACGACATGGTGAAGGATAACGTGCTGCTCGCTTGGCAGCAAACTCCTCACAAGGACACGTTGGGCTTCTATGGCGTGGGGTCGCCCATCCACCAGCCCGAATCGGTGGTGTTCAACCAGGTGCTTTCTGAATGCCTGGCAAAAGCCAGTGGTGGCATCACCCGGCGGCATCTTTCCAGAAAACGAGGATTGCCACCTCAGAAGATTAGGACTTTAGGCGATATTCCTAAGCCGCAACGTTGCAAAACCTACGTACTTAACCGTCGAGCATTGCAGTCGGAGATCCAGCTGATGCCACATACTCGACAGCAGCTGGATCCCCGGAAAGCTTTGGAGACGATATATTGCCCTCATCCCATTGTTGTAACCCACCAGCTAGAAAAAATGATTCCTGGGGAAGCCCTCAAAACGAAGCGTAAACCAAAACCAAAAGGTCTTCGTCGGCGTTACTGGTTTTGCCCCATGGATTGTGGTGAACATAGAAATGATTGCACTCTGTATGAGTGGACCAAATTCAAGATGGATCCTCGACCTTATAACAAAAAGTTCCGCGAATCGGTCGAGGATCAAAAGGAAGAAAGGAGATCCGAGCCGAAAAACTACGAGCAGTTGTACGACAAGCTTATTAAATGTTTTGAGGAGAAACCCTCGTCGGATCCCCTATGCAAAACCTATAAGATTTGCTGCGAACCGCCTAAAAAAATCAACCAAGGAGGTGGAGATGGTAAGGATCGCAAAGGTTTTCGAGAAGGACCTGGAGGACCTGGAGGACCCGTAGGACCTTCTGGTGATGGAAATGAAGTGACTGGGGATGATAAAACCGAAAGTGAAAAGGAAACGGGAAAAGAAGAAGGAGATCAGGGCTATGGTGAGGAAGATGATGGAACCGGCGATAAAATGAAAAAACAAGATGGCGAACATGAGGACGAAAAGGAAGAGAAGGATAAGCATACTGATACAGAGAAAAACAAAGATAAAGAAAGGCAGAAACAAAAAGAAACAGATAAAGTTAAGAAAAGAAATATTAATAAGGATAAAGATAATTATGAGGATAGCGAGACTTATCGTATAGGCGAAGACGAAGAAGAAGGGAGGGGTAAAAAGAAAAAGAAGAATAAATATAAATTAAAAAAAAGGGACAGTTATAAAGATAAAGACGAAGAAAAAAGGACGGATAAAAAGAAAAAGAAGGATAAATACCAAGTTAAGAAAAGGAAGAGTTCTATAGACGAAGGCACAGGAAAAAGGACGAGTATAAAGGATAAAAAAGATAAAAATAAAGTTCAGAGAAAACAGAGTTATATAGACGAAGACGAAGAAGAAAAGTCGGGTAAAAAGAAGAAGAAGGATAAAAATAAAGTTAAGAAAAGGAAGAGTTCCATTGAGGAAGGCAAAGGAGAAAGGTCGAGTGAGAAGGAAAAGGAAAAGAAAGATAAGAATAAAGTTGCAAAAAGGGAGAGTTATGAAGACGAAGACGAAGACATAGGAGAAGAGTCGGGTAAAAAAAAGGATAAGAAGACTTCGAAACGGAAAACATCCAAGGATTCTTCGCGGAACTCCGATAAAGACAGAGCTAGTACAATACCCAATATTCCAATTGAGATAGACCCTCATAGAAGTTTCACTGGCGAAGTAAACGAAAGTGATAAGGATCTTCCAATTAAAGAAATTTGGAAATTCATTCCCAAAATCCCAAAGAAAAAGCCTAAAAAGCCAAAGAAAAAGGGAAAGAAAAATGGAAAGAAAGAGAAAGATGATAAAAATGAAGACAAATGCAGGAAGGAGGAAAGGATTTGCGATCCTTGTCCGCCGCCGGTTTGCGAGTGTGAAATCTGTGACTTCTTGGATCGCCATTGTGGGCAAGAGGAGGCTCCTTACATGAAGGAAATGAGGCAGGAGGAGAAGAGACGCCAACTGCGAGCTTACTATCGCCAAATGTGCCACCGGGAATATATCCGAAATCGAATTTGTGTGGAATATCGAGCACCGCAGCACAAATGCGATCCCATCTGCTGCGAGGACTTCTTTTGCAAAAATCCCCGCCTCGCTGAGCACTGCGAATGCCTTGAAGCCGTTCAGGAGCTGCAGAAGCTCCTCTGCGGCTTCAAGGATAACCAGTACTACTGCGAGCTGATCCTTCGGGTTGAGAAGTTATGCGAAAGTCTCTGTCAGCGGCTGTGTGAAAGCATTTTAGCTTAAAATGGTTTGGAGATTTTTTTGAGTTGATTGCTTTTAGCTTGATTTTTTTGGTCGGACAATAAATGTTTTTATGAAAAAGTATTTCGTCTAGAGCTTAGAATTTTTAATTAAATTTAGAAAAAAAAAAAAACCAATTTTCCTAAACATCAGAGAAAATGATTTATTCTTAAAATCAAGTAAACTAAATAACAAGCAATAATTATTATTAAAACTAGCCAATTTGGAAACATTTATCTGGCCATAATATACATACATTTTATTGGTAAAATCACGTTATCCATTTATGTGACTAACCACCCATCTGAAAACATAACCCAGGCAATTTAGCACTCAGCCATAACTCAGCGAGTACACAACACTTATTACACAATACACATTATGGCACTCAGCAAACAAATCCTAAACGGCAAGCTCAATCACAAAAACACAAAAACCTAAGGCAATCCGATGCTCGGATGAATTTGGCCAAGCCTCGCATTACAGCCACTTTATTTTCAATATCGAATTTCCCAAAAAATTTTCAACAGCCGCAAACACTTGAACGCTTTCCCAGCGCTCAATTAAAGGCCATTAGGCAGCAGTTAGAAATGGGGGGAGATGAGGTAGAAAGGTCCACAGCCAGCTATCAAAAACTACCCAAAGCCCCCTGCCAAATGGGTTGCAATATGCGAGCTATGTATGGCCAAAGGATATACTGGAAACACGCATTGAATTTCGCAGACAAAGGACACAGGCTTTTGGAGAATTTCCCCCATATGCAGAAATTCACATGGTGGAAATTCCCCCCATCCGTTTTACCCCCGGGCGCATTACTAGTCGGAAAAACGTTTCGCTCCTCGGGCTGGGGAGTAATTAAAGTTTTGCTCAAGTGTCGATAAATTATGCGGAAGACGCTCTATGCAAATGGCTTACAACAATACGAGCAGCTGCCAAGCGAAGCTTGACGAACTGACAACTTGACAGACTGCCGGACGGACGGACAGACCGACGGACGGGCGGACAGACGGACGGACTGACGAACAGTAGGATGGTGGGGCAGTTGGGCATTCTTTCAGCCTCCGAATGACAGGCACTTCATCATCGTGTCCTTCGGCGAGTGTGTAATTCATCACGCGAACAACCGCAGCTTCCCGCTCCTTTCCATCCGCAAAAGTGACATGACATGTTGAGCCTGCAGTTTGGCCCAAAAACGAGGTTGCTGGGGCCCCGAACGAATCCGGTAATTTCCCATCTCCACTCGAGGGAAGGCTTTAAGTTCGGTGAGCCGCCTTTCGTGACGAGGAGCAAAAGGAATGCTATTAAGCGAGTTGACATTAATCGTTCTGACTTCCAGCGGTGGCAAAGTCAGGGGGACCTCATGTGTCCTGGTGCTAATGAAGCTCTGGCAGTCACTCGGCTGCCTGTAATGGGAAAACAATTAAGTATGTAAAATGCAAATGACGAGCCCTAAAAATCTTGTCAAAACGCTCGTCATGCATATTGATAAGTTTAGGGAGCGGTCCCGAGAAGGGGTTCTTACAAGCTGCGCAATTAGTACATCCTCCTTGGCTGTGAATAAATTTAAGCTTTAATATGAGTGAAGATTTCAATGAATCACACACTAGTTATGGATTGCTCAGGATTTAAATAAACGTTTAAAATTTGCCAGTTGCCAAATCAATTTGCCTTCTTGCAAATATGCTTTAAATACCACAACCAAATTAATTACCTGCAGATTTCTCTCATTTTCAGCTTTTCTTCTAAGTCCACGTCCCCAGGCAAAGCATTAAATCTGCCGAAAATTAGGAATAAATAGTGGAATCCAATAAACCATCTTCAATAATGTGCAAATAAATATCCATTCACCTATCTCCATGTCATCTTGAACGCAATGCTGTCGCTTTTATGCATAGGATTTGGAGCCAGAACAAAAGCCTAATTAACCCCACGGTGCTTCTCCGCAATCAGTAGTTATATGCTTAAGTCCTAATTTATGTTTGGAATACGAAAATTGTTGGTGCAGTTTAAACGATAAAACGCCAGGCAAAACGGTTGGGGAGATCCAATGAACAGGATTACGCATACGCCACGCTGCCACCCACAGATTTCCGTTTCAGCCTCCTCCGTACGATTAGACTACTGAAAATTCCCGTATGCACTACCATATATTTATGTTTGCTTAATTAATGAACACTAATTCCCTTGTTTACCGACCCACAGCTCCAGCCCCTCAACCTTACTTAACAAATTTCCTGTTGCTCGGAGCCAGGAGCAAATTTCCAGTTAGTAAGAGACAAGATGCTGGGGTCTATTGCTTGTCTTGTTTGCGGCGAACTGACCATTAATGTTAATGCAATTATGAAATTCAAACCTTGTTTATTTGTGTGCTGATAATTCCAGGGCTTTGATTTAAGCCCACCGAGTAATTGTCTGAGGAAGTTCGGTATTGACAAAAACCCAATTCAATGCTGAAGCAAAACATGTTCCATGTTTATTAAGTGCGTAGCAAATGGTATAGCAACACTATGGTTACAGGGCACAAATCGTAATTAACATAATTTGGGGTAATGATAATTCTAAGATGGTAATAATTCAGTAATAAGTAATTAAGAAACGCCATAATCGTATTGATTTTCTTACTAGATCTACGGAAATTCCCTTGAACTTCTGTAATTCAAATTTAAATCCTCAATTGCTTACAACTAATTTTACTCTATTGAAATTGGCTTCCCCTTAAAAACTTCCTCCTAAACTTTTCCCTCCGCTCACTCACTTAAATAGCGCTAATAATAAGAATGAAGTTGAAGTGCCTTTACGAGCGTTTACAACGTATGATGATGGCGATTAGCATTAAATTGGGCCCGGACCCGCACATAAAACCGTTTTATGTCCTCGAATAAACAGGTGAGGGGCCCAAGAAAGGGGGGGGGGGGGGAGGACTCTCAAGGAAACCAACACAGAAGACATTCACCTCCTCCAACAAGGTGCCCAATTTTCGGCAAATGTTTTGGCTCTTTATTGGACGCGTGTCCCATCATCCCAGTGCTGCTCCTCAGACGCCGCAGTTGACTCTTCAAAATGGCCAGAACATAAAAATTGTATTAAGCCATAAAGTGGAGCGTAGAGTGTAGAAATAAAAGCAACCGAAATATACATAAAACGATTTTATATGCGGCTGCCAGAGAATTGAATTGACTTCTTGTACTTTCCTCAAAAGGCGTGTCTTGATTCATCTATTAAGCTCCATTGTTCTGGTAGTCAACATTTCACTGGATCTAACTTCGTGTTTTCGTTTCTTTTTTTCTTGCTAAGTCCTTTTGCTAGTGTAAGCAAAAAATGAATCCTCTATTCGGATTTTTTCGATTTTCATTTGATATTTTCCTTCTATATCCATTAATCGTTGTTTGAGGGCATATACGCATATCCTTTTCAGCTTTCTGTGTGAATTCCCTCTGTTCTGCTTTTTCAGCTTATATCTTCAGGACAAGATTTAAAAGCTTTCATACCTAAGCAGCTTTAAAAAGTGTATAAATATATTATTTTTTATTAAAAAAAATGCTTTAAAATATTTGAAATATCATAATAGGTATCCTTTAGTCACATTTCCATGTTCAATGCTTTTTTCTGAAGAACTCACGATGTTTGTCATTTGTGAGTTGTGTGATGTTTGTGCGAGGGGAGGTTGAAGCACTTGAATCCGGAATTCCCCCGACACGAAGTTCGCAGTCGAAAGTCAAGTGCGTCGGTTGTTCCATGCCCCTGCACTTGCCCCAAATATGATTTCAATATTTTTTCTGCTAAGAACATTTCAATTTATGTTCTTTCGGTCCCAGTTTTGGGTTTTGCTCGGCATGCGAGTGGCTGTCCCGCTCTCTTCGGATCCGCAGTCCTCCGGCTTAGTGCAAACATAAATCGCAGAGCATATTACACAATGCTGGATGCGTGCCGGCTTTTACGGGTGGCAAAAGAGGTCCTGCTCCTGGCTGCATCTCCTTTTTCCCGGCACTGTTTGCATTGCAAATGGCTGAAACGATGGTGGGGGGCCCGGCGGATTGAGTAAGCATAGTTAGGGTTACGGGAACAAAGAGCAAACTTTTTACGCTACGATTGTCCTGTTGCTGCAGGACGAGGGGATTGCCCCCTCAGAACTAAGGAACCAGCTAGAGCCAGAGATGGGGGCTCGAGGCTCCATGAACCCAGGGAACCCAGGGAACCCAGCACGCTGCGATTAGAGCCAGACAACGTGGGAAACTGCTCAACTATCAATATTGAAAAGGGAGCGTGAAAGGGATTTTTAAAATATTCATTCGTCCTTGATTAATCTTGTTCTGCAATCAATCACTGCTCTGGAAGGGGTCGAAGTTCAATATTTCCTTGCGCACTTCTTTGAAAAGGTATTTTTAACGTTGCTGGGAAGGAAGAGTAATAAGTACTTTAGTTAGCTGGAGTAATAAAAGTTGAGCTAAAAGTTCAAGCACTAGATATAATTTACAGGTTTAAAACCAACCAAGAATATATATTTAAAATTATAAAACATTTGCAAGCCCTCTTACATATAGTTAGTGTTATATTCAAGTAATATTTTTTGATAACTTCATTGGAGTCAGTCGTGAGTAAAGCCACTCGTATATTGGCTAATCAAAACGATCCCAGCTCGTTCGTGTCACTCTGCTATCGCCATCGCCAAGATAGTTTGCCGGGGAAAAGAGACATCCCCAGTCAGTGGTTGTTCGGTGGCTAAAGCGTCCTGGCTGCTCCTCGTCTACGTGTCCTGCCTGCCAAAGCATTCAAATTGTTTACCGTATGAGCGGGGTGCGCACGTGAAAGCCAAAAGAAAATTGTAGTAAATTTTAAATGGTACGGCAGCAAAAATGTGCAGCGGCTCCTCCGGTTCCTCCGGTTCCTCTGATGTTCCTCTTCGCTGTGAGCCAGGAGCCAGGATTCAGGATTCAGGATCCAGGAAGCAGGAGCCGCTGCCTTGACGCAGTGTAATTTATTGGCAGCACGTTTATCATGCCGTCGACTCGTTCCCCGTTCCTCCGTGCTCCTCCACAGATCCTCAGACTCGGAGTCAGCAACTCTCGCCTACATGCAGTGTAGTCCTGCCATTTTCCCCTCCTTGCCACAACTCCTCGGGTTCCAAACTCCCTGGTAAGCCCAAAAAATGCAACCATGCGCCGCATGCAAAAATGCCTATGCCTAGGCATGCACTAAGCTTTAAGTCGTAATCTAAATTGGAAAAAAATTCTAGACAAATTTAAATCTGTAAAAGTATTTATGAAAGTTTTTCCCTAAAGAAATTTGTTATAATAAAGATAGATAGATAACAAATTATAAAAATGTTATTGAAATCGTTTATACAGACATATTAACTCAATTAACTCAATCTTTTCTGTTTCGGTGAGTTAAGAATACACTTAAAGTTTAGATACTTTACTGATTGGTATGTCTAATTTAAATAGAATCTGCTAAGACCTATGGTTCGAAACCCCCCCATTTCTCTCTGTGCATTCTCGACACAGAGTGCTGCAGTTGAATCCGTTTCCGCCCCTCTTTTCCAGCCTTCAGCTTGCCACAATATTTGCACAAATTGCATCCAACGAGCGGGCGATGGCGATGGCGGGCGATGGCTCCTTTTCCACATCCACATCCTTTTTACTTACTTTTATCGCTCGGGCCAATGTTTGTCGAGCATTTTGAAAGCCGGCTCGAAGCCCTTTTCCCATTGTTTGTCTGCGGCAGCGGCGGCTGCAACATTCATTAAAATGTTGCCAATGTGTTTTTGTGGCAAATTGAAGCTGTCTGAGGCCTCCACTCGGCCTCTCCACTCGGGCATCTGGGATATGCATTCTCCGAGTAGTTTCATATGCATAAACATGAGGCAACGGATTAGGCAGCCGGTGGATAGCTGGATAGCTGGATAGGTGGAGTGCTGGGGATATAGCAATGATTGGAAATCAGAAGTCTCTAATGGGTGCGTCAGGTGTTGTTTGCCTGGGACTTCTAGGAATCTACTGAATCAGACAAAAAGCCTGATTTAAGAGTACTGTACAAAGTCGAATTCTTAAGCTTCTTACCTTCGAAAAGAGAATAAGAAGTATAAGCTATGTAATTGCTTAATTTTCTTAAATTATAACTGATTTTTCATCCTCTTACTTTACTTTACCTAGATGCATTTATTATGGAAGTATCTTTTGATTCCACTGCATTTCCGCTCTTCGCTGGCATATTTATCTTCAAGCTCTTTTCTCTGTCGCTTCCCTTTTTTCTTTTCTGAGAGTCTCCAGTTTCAATTGCCGGGCATCCAGCATGAGCAACTGCATCTAATTGTTATTTAACTAAATCATAAACGTTTGCAATTAAGACAGCGCCTCAGCTCCTCCTCTGCCATGGCTTTTCCCACAAACTGTTGACACTTTGTTAGCAATTAGTCTGCTCAATAGAGTGGGCGAAAAGGGGGAGGGGAGAACTACTGAACTGAAGCCCGAACTCAAGTTGAGTGGAGCAGACAGGAGCTGAGACGGGAAAAAGTGACTGGACCAGGCATCGCCTCAAATGTGGAAAATTGCAGCAATTTTTTGCCATCTAATTGGGGCAGTCACAAAAAGGAAACGACGATGGCAAGAAATGGTGGAAGCAGCAACAGAAACAGGAAAAATCAGAGGGACTTGGCCAGAAAATTAATTAAAATGCTGACTTCTTTTCTATTTACACAACAAATTGCGCCAAATGCGCATAAATCAAATTGTTCGCACCATTCAATGTTTGCCTTTGCCAGCCATCCCCCAAAAAATATGCGACCGAGGGAAATTCAATTTTCCATGCATATTTCATGTGTTTGTGTGTGTTTTTCGGCGTGTTTAAAGCCGCACTCGATGCGGCCCCTTAAAACAAACCCCGGCCAGGCCCAAAAACCCCAGAGCAACCCAACCATGCGCAAGCCAACAGGTTTTTACCACTCATCGTTGGTGTTTGCGGGGGTCAAATCGGTGGAAAACAAAGCAATGCAGCGGAAAAAAAACCAAAACGGTTCAGTTTCAGAACTAATGAATACCCATTAAAATCTGAAATAATTTTGTAAAATATATTGCAAAACTTTTTCCTTCTAAAATAAATATGAGACGTTGTTTCAACAATTATTTGAAATTCAGTTGTAAAAACCCTTACATTATAAATATGATATGAAATACAAATACTATATACCCTCACTGGTTTTTGGGGTACAGTGAACGGAATACAGCAGAAAAAATGAAATGCGTGAACAGAAAGCGACCCAAGGGAGCACGCCAGAAGGGCAGGACCATAATAAAAAGGGACGGAGGACTCCCTTTGGAGTGGGCAAAAGGGCATTTGGAGCAGGGACACTCGTGCTTTTGGCACTGACTGTCAGCCTGCTTTTGATTCATGCGTTAAATGAAAATTAATCCGATTTAATCTGTCGCTAATTAGGTTTACTTTGGGTTTGTTTCGCACCTCTCTGCGAACCATCTGCACCGGAACCCCCGAAAGCGCCAGCCTTCCGTAATTGTAACGAATCGTATCGATTTCGATATCCACTTATAAGCTCCATGAGTATTGTGTTCGAAATCAATTAATGTTCCGAGAGTAGCTCGGAATACAGTCAGCAATTTGCAAACGCCGAAATAGATTAATGGTTTGGCTGTAGGAAAAACCTTGATTTATTGCTCGGTTAAATAATTCGATTTCCCATTTGAAATATTTATTTCGTTGAGTAATTAATAAAAGCCTTCGTAATGTAATCATGTCTGTTAATTATAATCGGTAATTGTTTAAAGATATAACTTGTTAACCATGTTCCCCCTCCAATTGAAAACAGTTGGAAACAGGTTTTACAACTTATGAAATAACAAACAAATTCAATGGAAAACATTGAAGAAAATAAACGAAACCATTGACCGACCATCCCATCGGCAAACTTATAGTAATGTCATAACATTTAACATTTTCTGCACGATTTCCATAAACACCTTTAAAAGGCTTTAAGCCGATTTAAATAACAGGCTTTGATAACACTACGTTCGTACCTACCTGTTCAAAGGACTCCCCAAATCAATGCTGATGATGACACTCATACGCACTGTTGCCCTTTCATTTTAGCCCTTGCTCCTCGTCGGCTGTTGTTGACAACATTGTTTCAAACGCACACTGGCGCACAAATGCTGATGTGCACAGCCGCCCACATGTGTGTGGTGCTGGCATATGGCCATGTCTGTATCTTGGCTAATACACTGAGGAAAAATATTTAACTATAAGCTTAAAAAGAATTTGTACGGTACAAAAAACTTCTTTCACAATTGTACTGTATTATACCTATCTTTAAGAACTCAAAGTCAAATCAACAAGTTGGTGCAATAATAGTTAATAAAAGCTTATTGTAAATATTAGGATTTTCTATTACCCTCGAATTATCTTTGTTTTATTAATATTCCACTCATGTTTTTGCAAGTGCAGCTGCGTAGACCTATCCTGGCTGGTTTGACTGCCTCATTTCCATAACGAAAACAAAGCCAAAAATCTGAAGTTTCATTAGACGTGGCTGGCTTGTGCATCCGCTCCCAGTTCCCCACTCCTCACTCCCCACTCCCCATTTCCCGCCTCATCCTGTTTGGGCTTTCCATTCCGGACGATGTCAAGAACCAGCAAATCCAAAGTCCCGGTGCGCCGCATCGTCGTCTGGCAGGCGTCTGTGCCTGCCTAGATAATATGCTTAATACGTTTTTATGTGCTCGCAGCTCGGGCCAGGACCTGCATCCTCTTCTCGGCTCCTTCATTTTTAGTGGCAACTGCCATCGACGGCTGCTTTTTCGGGGCCTCGCGTGAAATCAAATTTCCACTGAAATGACTTTTGGCCCAAAACAAAAACTTTTTGTTGCTCGAATTTCGTTTGCTGTTGCTGTTTGTGGTCTGCTCTTGTTTTGTGGAGGGAGCCATGAATTATGCAAAAGGACTTTAGGCTGGCGTTCGGTTGCCTGTTGGTTATCGGGAACTATTGACCCATTAACGGGTATTGTCTCTGCGGAGACGAGTCTGTGTATGTGTGTGTGTTTGTGTTTGTGTTTATATGTGTGTGAGAATGACACTCGAGTGCAGCAGCAGGCGATGCCAAACAATCCGCAAACTAATTAACATAACGCATTAAAGCGGCAAACACTTTGGAATTATGTCAAGTGGCTCAGTCGGCAGAGGCATCAAAGGATTACCCCAGCTGGATGGCTGCATGGCTCATAAGAGTGCTGGGGATTATTCGATTCGATTTTTAATACCTAGTTTAAGTATAATATTCTATTATATCCATAAAAGATTCCCATTTAATAACCTACACATTACCTTACTGATTTCCAAACAAGACAATAAATAGATGAGTGCTTAAAGCCGAACATTTTTAAACAAAAATGATAATTCGAAAACATAAAGAGATAATTTCTAAAAACATTATTTAATTAACTGCTTCTGGGGTGCTTTTCAGTCGATTCACGTCTGAAAGTAATCTTCTTGCTTCTTTTTTTTCCTGGCAAAAATGCATTTGCATGAATCAGGAAGGGAAATGGTGAATTCTGAAAATTCTGGAAGATGGGTGCGATTTGGACGCTGGGAGCTTTGTTTGCGCTTTGACACGCGTCCCGACACTCAAAAGGCAGCTCAAAGGAACGACAACCAAGATGATGAGAGTGATGATGATGAGGATGATGGGGATAGTGATGGTGATGGTGATGGTGATGGTGATGCGACGCTCCGACATTTTCGACAGCGAGCAACGCGAAAGAAGCGCCAGACGTTGCATATTAAACACTCAAGTGGCGCCACTCGCCTCCAGTTAGTCAAAGAAACTCAGTCTGGAAGACGAGGAAAGAGTCTTGAAGAACTGCATGTGGAGAAGATTTGACGGAGAAGAAATCGCATGTGATTAGTTCTGTTACTTGAATGGCAGGTTATCTTGAATGGCCCACTTGTACGTGAACCTTTTCTTCAAGAACTTTTTCCTTAAACTTACAATAGTTTAATAGTAATAAAATAATCAAATATTCTTAATTGAAATAAAATATTATAATAATAACACTTTGGGGTTTATTTACACTAAAGTGGGATATAATTTACACTGCAATTGTCCTTAAGCTTATTTGTTGAACCTTTATATGAATATATAGCTTGTCAGCAGCAGATATTGTGCGTTATATTCACTCGAAACAATCACTTAATCGGCCGCATCTCTAGAGCTGTTGGCACTTGTGCTCCAATCATTATTTGCTCATTATTTACATTAAAACAATGGCCGGCCGTAATAAGCAATTACATACAAGTTGATGTAATTATTAATTATTTAATGTAAATATAAATAAAAGTCACGACGATGTTCGCGCGAAATGTCATGTGTGTGTGAACTGCAATAAATGTATTTAAATTTATTGCATAATAAAGATTAAATATTTATTTACACAACGTTTCAATTAACTTTCGGCTTTGCTGACCCTCCGTTCCCCTGCATTCCGCTGCATTCCATACCCTCGACTATTATTCGCGTTTTTTGCGCCAATTTAATTATAAAATTTATTGTTTAAACTCGCGTCAGCAACAAAATGGCGGCCGACAAACCGGAAGTAGGTTGCCGCCGGCAGCCAAAAACCAGTTGAACGACCTTCTGCTTCTCCCTCTTTTCATATATATATCATATATATATACATGTGGATATTCCATGTCTCTGTATCCTTCACTATCCCCATCGTCTGGGAATGTGCCACATTTTATGCGGCAAGGCGCGGGAATGTAGGCCGTAAGCTTGCCATAAATTTCCCAGCGCCACACGCACAAATGGCAAGGAATTTGCTTTGGTTTTTTTCTCCCCTCGCTTTTCGTGTGTATGTAAATTTCACTCAATTGACATTGGTCAAGGGGCTGCAGCTTTCCCCGGGGAACGGCAGCTTTCCCCGTTAGCTCTCGTTTTCCAGCACTTCAAAGTCAACGCAGCTGTTGCCCGGGCACAGGAAAAAAGCGAGTCCGGAAACTGCACGGAAACGGAAGTCGCAGTGGCAATGGCAATGGCGTCGGCTGAAAAGGGAGACTGGGGAAAAAATCGGGGTGAGGGGGGGGAACAGACAGAGATGGCCAGAAGTAGCAGCTGTGCTGACCAGCCACACACACACACACAGAATCACCCATCCACCCACGAATCCTCCTCCTGCTTTTCCTTCTCTGCCAAATGTCCGTGGAGAGATGAAAGTCGCGCTGCTGCTGTCGCTTTCAAAAATTCATATTCGTAATTGTTGACTGTATTGTCGCCCCAGAATTGTTGCCGCTGCCACAAACACACTCAGTTGCCGGGAGGAGTGCCACAGTCAAGATTCGTTAATAAAGATAAACAAGTGGCCGGCACTGAAGTGGATAGGAGGAAATTAAATTGTGTGGACTTGGTAGGGAAATACATATTTACAGTCTTTAAATAAAATTGTTTTAAAATATAAAAAGCTTTTCTTCAAAGTTTATTTGGGTTCCCTTCCTTTATAAACAAATCACTTTATCTTCAAATTTCTTTATAGAATATAACACAATAGGATTGAACCTTTGTCTTTTTTTCAAGCACACTCTTCATTTTCTAATACCCACTGTCTTGCTAAAACTTTACACTCCTTTTATTTCTGGTTTTGGCACTCAGCTGGGCTCTCATGCAAAATATACAATATTTTACTGGCTAATCTTATGCGGCCGGAACCGCTGAGTTCCGGCTCAGCTTTGCCAGCGTTTTCCGCTATCCGGCGATATCCTCGCTCCATGCATATGTCTTCCACATCCTGTCCAGCCAGCCAGCCACATGCAACATGCAACGAGCTTAAGAGTTTCCCTAAAAGGAAAACTAGCAAGCTTTCTATCGAGGTCGAGCAAAAAAATTATTACGGCTTGAACTTCTCTCTACCATAAATTGTCGCCTGAGCCGCTGCTTTATGAGCCCCCTGCAAATTCTGGGGAAATTATTTTTAGACTTTCCCTGATAAGCAACTTGAAAATTGATGGAACTTTCTTTTGCTTCCCCGCAGCTCAATGTTTTCAAGTGCACGGAAAAAATTGAATTACAACTTTCACGTTGCAGGAAAATGTTGTACTTTTCTGTGAACACTCTAACTAATTTATCTTCTGGCAAACTTAAAATAATTACAAATGCACCGAAATACTTTTGGAAATTTATACTTATACGGTAAAAAAAAAACTTAATTTGAAACTTTGAAAATTTGTTTCTGTGTGCACTTAGCAAAGTGCCGCCAGCATTATTCCACACATCATATTTATGTGACCCACACCCGCACAGTGCAACCTCCACTCTGAAGTCCAACCTCCTACTCCAACTTGTGGAGAAAGGAACGGAGTCAAGTGCAGACATCGCTTTGTTAATTGCAGACGAGAGAGACCGCCGGCACTGATGAGTTTAATTGAAATAATGCGATGCACTCTTGGCGGGGGCACAAGTGGAAAAGGCATTAATAATAATTTTGTCTTTTTCGGTTTGTCTTCCCAATGAAGTTCATTCCCCAAAAAAAAAAAAAAAAAGACAAACCAGAACGGACATGAGCAGAAGCCGCATTATAAAGTGCTTAATTGCCAAAGCCTAATGAAGCTTATGATTTGTCGCAGAAGTTTGTAAATGCCTTTTTAGAGTACTTCTCGAGTTGCAGCTGCTCCAAGTTAAGCTCTTAAGATTGACATTTATATATTTTCCCGTCCCGATTTTTTTCAGCTTAAAAAATGGTGAGATATTATTCATTCTGTGATACCAAGGCAGAATGCTTCTTATATTTACATTAGTAAAATGTTATCTAAGCGGAAAATCATCTTGCCAATCATTTTACAATGAGTGGCAGAGAAATAACTGCAGTTCTTTTGTAAAAAACGAATAATATTTAAATATTCAAATACCTCTGCATCAACATATTTGTAGTAATTCTTCATATAAAATATTTAAATACCTTTAACTTACTCTCGTTTTAAATAAAAACTTTCTCTATTTCTTCCTCAGAAATCCGAACTTCGATTGCGAATTATTACCCTTTAAGCGAATCGAATTCCGAGTTCAACATTCAATTTGCCAGCGGAATGTTAATAGGTTAGAGTTCAACTGACAAATAAAATAATTGAAGTAAGTTTCTGACTAAATGCATTCGAGTTGAAAATATTTGCACGCTTCCACCTCGTCGCTGCGCCAATCCAACTTGTCGGAACTTTATGCAGATTCCACCACCCACCCACCCAACCCACTGGCATACCAAAAAATGATCTATTATGCCGCTGCTGCCGCCAAAGTCATCTTCAATGAACGAATGCAACGGGTGGCAAGTGGGAAGGGAGTCGTCAGGAGTCGTACTGCGAAACTTGCGGCTGCTGCCCAGAAAGTTAAGTGAATTGTGCAAAAGTTTCGCGCTCACTGCAAATTTGTTCAGGGCACCCCCGAAAAAGAAAAGTTGTAGGAAATAAAATGGGTAGCAGGACCCATCCGAGAAACAAGCTAAAAGGTAAATATGCCCCAGCAGCAGAAGGGGCAGCAAAAAAAAAGCAACAATGGCCATACAATGGGCCCCATGGAATGTGCTACCAAATGCAAAAATGGCTTCTGCGGTTTCAATGGCAACGCGACTCGACTTCTCCGCGAAGGGGTTTTCCACTTTTCCGACATCGGGTGAACCGCTGACGCTATGAAATTTACCGTTGCGAACTTTTATGGTGTTGCGCTTGGCCAGGCGTCCGCCAGGTGGCGCCCCAACACTCACACACACACACATACACACCTACGAAACACCTGAGCCACCAGTTGCATTGACACAAACAACGTAAAATGAAAAGTTTTTATCAGAGGTACGAGATGTACCGAAAGGTATGCAGGGTAGGTCGAAATGGTGTTCAATTTATCTTAGAAATTATATTCAATTATAATCAGGATTTTTTTCGTAAGGCATTTTAAATTTACTACACTATATTGATCATAGTAAATATTTATAATTATTATTCTTATAATTTCCACAAGCTGATGCTAAACAAAACCCGTTTTGATTTTAAAAATATTACCTAAAGGGTAATCTCTATTCGAACTATAAAGTTTTGCCTAGAGCATCAGCTCAGGTGTAATTTGCAATTGTTGTTGTTGCATGAGCTCTTTGCCAGATGAAGTAATAAATGTTGCATTTAATGTATTAGGGGTGTTGCGGTAACGCAAGGACCTGGTTCGAGATGGAAATGAGTGAGAAAAAGGGGGATTTTATGCACGCCATAAAAGTGATTTACGAATGAGATTGGTTTGGCTATGTTGGTAATGATGACTTCAAAGGAAGTTCATTAAAGTATGTATCAGTGAAGTGCATGCATTGAGATAAAAAATTTAATGATTTACCTAGTTTATTTAATAGGATAATGCACCACTAAAAAACAGAACAGAAAATGCAGATACAAGTTTTTTGGATGCCTTGAAAGCTATGAACCGTTTGAAACAAGGCCTCTTTTCCAAAGTTTTGAGGGTCAGTTCTTATATTTATTTATTTAGGGCCACATACCTTAATACCCCACACACCCATAAGCTGTCCACCGAAGCCCCACAAATGGTCACGTCTCCAATTATATCGCTATAATCGGCTGTTAAATTCGTGTTACAACCAAATAAAGTTTGCGCACTGGTGAGCTTGAGTTTCCTGGCCACTGATCCCCCACTTATAGGACTTCCCAATACCAACTTAATGACATTACTGGGGAGTGCGAGGCATTCGAAATATGTGCGGACCCTGTTCGACTGTCACTCGATATCATAAATCAAGTTGGACCCTCACTCGGCTTAGCTCCTCAATTGCACCATGGGACAGTGCAGTCGATTAATTGATTGTCTAAATGCACTTGTAAGCAACTCGACGAATCAATGAAGTGTGGAAAACAACCTAAAGTCTGCCCAACCCAACCGCCCCCTCGCCAATTCCATGGATTTCTGGACAGCGACTCGCAGACGAGCGAATAAAAAAAAAGTGGCGAAAAGACAGCAATAAAAAAAGAAAACGACAAACCTCGAGAAACAAAGAACTCTTGTCTGGGAATTGGATTTTGCGGTTTCACGTTTCAAATTACCATCGACAGCAGCTGACAGATATACCAGGGGATATAACCGGGCGGGCCAGAGATTCCCGGGAATTCCGCAACGGAGTTAGCCACTGTTAATTGTCACTATCGCTGTCTGGTCGCTTGCTCGGATCGGATTGGTCTGGTCTGGTCGGGTCTGGTTTGCTTCCACCTCCTCCGAGTGTCGCAATTATGCCGTATTGCATTTCAGAGGGCGTGTGTGGCGCTTTTTTATAGCAATCCTCCACTTGGTGGCGGAAAACCAGCGAATGATTCCATGGTAATCGCTTGGAATTTGTCTGGAATTCATCCGCATCTAAGCCACGCTTCGTTGGCTCTTGAAGGTCTTGAGCAGACAACTGTGGAATTGCGTTGGCAAGTTCATCAAGTTGTTAAAAATTTAAGAGTTGCATACCTGGCAATCCGAAGCTAAGGGAGTATATCTATCTTATGGTGAGGATGGTATTTATTGATGATGATTATATCAGTTACCCATCGAATAAAAATTCTTTCTGTTAATAAGAATCCTTTTTATATAAAACATTTGCTTGGTTAGGAATACCTTGATAGGTACTCATAGGTATTCAAACTTTAAAAATTCATAACCGCAATGATAACAAACATTCCCATTGTGGTTTTTAAATCACTTTAAGCCACAGCGAAAGATAAAAAGATATCAAAAAGCAAAAGCCAAGCCGTTATTACTCATTCCTTGTCACTTTTCTTCTTTGTTTCACACTGCAGCAAAGCTGGCCAACTGGCTGACTGGCTGACTGGATGGCTGACTGGCTGACTGGATGGCTGGCTGGTTGGTTTAATCATGTTAAACATTTTATGGACAAGGCTCGGCGGCACTGCTCCCAGGCAGACGCTTTTTGTTGGTGCACCAGAAAAACCTTTTTGCGGTTGTCATAATTGTAATTTTGGTCACTGCAGGGCTGCGGCACAAAGTGCATAAATTTATGATGACCAACCCAGGAGTCGGAGCGGAGTTGAATTGAGACCGGGAAGTGGAAAAGGGGAAAGGGTCCGGGAGCAGATACCCCTGACACAGATTCGGCAGTGTCCGCATCATAAATGTCACTGGAGGTCTTAAATATATATGTGCACTTCATCTATATGCTAAGTTATGGTGTACAATTTTCATTTCCAACTGGCCGGAGTCCGGAGTCCGGAGTCTAGTCAAAGTTGCCAGGGACTTGTGGTTAAGTGCATATTGAGCAGCCTTTTTTGAATGGAAAGCAAAAGTTTTCAACTTTCTGTTGCTGCCGACCGAAGTTAAGTGCTTGACCGTCGGGAGGTGGATTCAAAGTTGGTTAATAGAATGGCCAAGTGAACTCGAGAATCGAGTCCACCAGGGCCTTGAGTATTGAGTATCAATAGCCACATCTTTAAACTTCCTCTCAATTGATTGGCCCTGCCTCCACACACACTTTTAGCCAACTTACCAACTTGTTGGCCAGTGCAGTGAGGCAATAATTTGGGGCCACACTTTGTTAGATCAAAACCCTCTGACTCTGACTGGTGCCGATTTTATTGTTGACTGAACAATCATACAATTTATACGTCAACGTTTATTCTATTTAAAACGCAAAACAATTTCGGCTGGCTTAGTGAAGAACAACATAGCAAATTGTAAGGCCACAAATAAAGGTCCATCAGATACATCAGCCGAAATTGTTATCCACATTCGGATGGCTGCACGGTTACTGAAACTGGATGGCTGTTATCAACGCATATATGCATACTATATGTACCCAAATATATACATATCTAAGCTCGGCTGAATCGCTCTTAAATAACCAAACAATAACTACAAGTGGAAACACACAGTGCAGCGTGCGATTGTCGTTGCTGCTGCTGCTGCTGCTGCTGCTGCATTTTTTATTTACTCCAGGACACGCCGCAAAAAAGATTTAATTCGGTGAAAGGGCAGAAGCCAACAGAAGGGAAAATTGAAAATGTATTCTGTTTGTTAGAAATTTATTTCAAAATTGCTGGCCATTTCTGAACGAGATAAAACAACATAAATGTATTCCGTTTCGGTTTGCGCAGAAGGGTCTTCAGCTTTGTCGAAAACATTTTGATATTACTTGATGTGTATTAAAACTAAAAGCTAGTTTTGCAACCACAATAAATTTCACGTTGCCATGCAAAATTGGTTTTACTTTAAGTGAAAGGAAGGTTATAGAATGTGAAAACCAGACCTTACCTCACTTCCTTTCATAAAAACTGTTAGCATAAAGTACCATATATATAAATAATAGTTATTCCCCTTTACACTTTTTTTTTTATTTTTGAAATACAATCCTCAGATTTATATTAATGATTTTTCGAGAGTGGAAAAACATTAGAAAAACCTGTCTCATCGTTTTCATCCAATTAGAGTGCCTTCCACTCCCCCCAACCTTTTCCAGATCAATTTCATTTCCTGCATCCGCATCATATGCAGTCAGCCCCATAAAGTTGTAAGGCACACCGCCAATAAACATAACAATGGATTGCCGATGCGGATGCGGGGAATGGATCGGGTATTCGGGGGATACGGGCATCCCATGTAGGACCCGTTTAGGAGCAGGACCTCAATTTGTTTTAGCGCTAAAAATACAAATAAAACACAACCTCCTCCTCGTCATGGTGGTGGGAGCAGTGGGGGGACCCTTGAAAAAACCACACCAATTTGCAGCTGCAGCCAACATTTTGCGCCGGAATATATGTACATATATACAACAACGCCAAAAAACAACAAATGAAAAATCGTAAAAACAGTAAAGAAATATCGCTGGAGAGGGCATAAAATGGGGCAAGGGAAGCTGGCCGGCGAAAAAATATGTCTATTTAAATTTGTTTTGTGGTCTCGTTGTGTTCGTCTGCGGTTCTTTTAGGTAATTTGCACATTTTACACGCAGACAGGACGACGAGTCCAGGACATAGATACATATTGAACCTCAGACGAGGCAGGCAGCCCGGCTATAACGTAAATATTGAAATGTATTTGGCAGCTGCGCTCGAATTTCGGCCAAAAGTAAATAAGTGAAGACGCGAGGGTCGGTACGAAAGATATGGGTATTTTCCTCCCCACCCCCTCTGGAAAATGGGGTAGCTAACATATGGGCTTGTCATAGGGACGGCACGTGATTTGCATTTTAAAGCGATTGCCGTCGCCGTTTTAATGTGTAATATGTAATCATAATGCAGCGGGAATTAAGAACGATAAAAATATTAATCATACGCCGCGTGGCGCTCATTATGCGCCACTTGAGGAAAATTCCAAGACGCAGCCACCGGCAACGGGGCCAAATAAAACCGAAGAAAAGCCACTCCCCAAAGGAGCGAGGGAGTAAAAGGCTGGTAAAGAGTCGGCTCCCAGCTGAATGGAAAGTGAAAGGCGCCACGCAGAGGGGGGCGTAACTGGATCCAAAGAGTCCTTTTCCCGGCCCCAAAACGGAAGTTGGAAAAATTTAATTAAAGCTGACTACGCTGTAGGCGCCCCACAAACACAAGCAAAGCAAAGTGGGGAAAGTTCCTGGCCAAAAAGTTTATTTTATTTAAGAGTTTTAAGAAAAAAACCCGAAGATTGTGTTAGCAAAGCGGAAGCAGGAGGATCGATAGAAAGGAAAATAATTCCTAAAACTGACTTAATCGAATAGTGGCTTCAAAGAAGTTGCAAGTGTACTGTAGAAAATAATAATAAGTTTATAATTTTCTATATTTTTTATGAACTGTACCTACTTACCCCAAGTTTAAAATTTAAGTGTAGAAATACGATGAGAGACATCATTTTTATTGCCTGTTTCTGGTGGTTCTCAAAAAAATCAACTTAAACGGGAAGTACCCCATTATTTGTTGTATAGAATAGACTTAAAACATTTTTACTGGCAACTTCAGAAAAAAACAGCACATTTAACCGAAATTCGCAGCACTAAGCGAGTAGGTAGTTTATAGTGGGGCCTCTTTTATGTCCAACTAACGTCTTTATGTCCTGTCATGTCCTGTTTTAAGTCCCAGGTGGATGTGTGAGCAATGGTGTGTGTGTGTGTGTGTGTGCATGTGGGTTAATAACGTCATTTATTATGCACTTCTTTCCGGCATTTCCGGTATTTACCGCGCACGCGACACGACACATAAATGTTGCCATAAATTTTGCACTGCAGCGCCGCAGGACTCGTGGGTTTAACAGTGGATGTGTGTGTGTGTGTATGTGTGTGTGAGTCGAATGCAGTTCACGTTTGTTCGGCATTCCCGGTTACGACTCCTCCGACGACGTCTTCACTGCGGTCTCGCGAGGTACGTACTTCTGCTCAAATAACTTGCAATTTATTTGCCATACAAGTGCACCTCCACGCGCGCTCGTGTGTGTGTGCCTGTGTGTCTGTGTGTGTGTGTGGCGAAAAGCAACTTCCGCTGACGCCTCCGCCATTTTGTTGGCACGCCGCAAACGCCATTTTGCAAGGGCAACAACATGGCGTCGAAAGAAATGCAAATGCAAACTGAAAACTGCATGCCACCTGCCCAGAATCCCGTGGATCCTCTTCACGCCTCTTCTCTCACCTGGACCCCTGCTTTATTTTATTTTATTTTATTTTATTCCATTGCCTTGGCGGTTTATAAATTTGTATTTCCCGCTGCTTGTTTTTACGATTTTACGGCGCAAAACTTTACGGTTCACGCGGTGAAAGTGGCTTCGGTTACGCCGGAGTTCCTTCGCTGCACATAAATTTCCATTTCGTTTCAGCCATTGGTTTTACCCAGAAATTGAGTAGCTGCAAGTCCTCATAAATCTCAGCCAGTTCAATAAGGTAAACAGGGCAAAAAAAAAAAAAGAGGCGAAGCTTGAACTTTGAAAGTTTTTTGGAGCTGTGCTACATGATTTGCATTTATATGCAGTTTGGTTTCCAGCGGAAGTGTATTAAATGCACATGCATGGCGGATAACTTTTTACTTGTCTGCTCTTTTGGGCATCTTAAGTGCCTGGTATAAGCTGCTTTTGCGGCGGCAAGACATAATCTTATTATATTATCTGTTTGGTCCCTGCATATATGTATAGACCAACCACTTCGCGGACATTAATTAATGCGAACGAGGACCACCAAGAGTGTTGCTCAATTAGGGAACATCAATATATACATGGGTTTCAGTTGGAGTACCACCCACATCGAAGAAGTTGACATAAATTAATATCGACAACATGGGTGTAGTAGTTGAAGTTCTAGGAAACACGAAGTAATTTATCTATAATTTATTAATAATTTATTTATTCTTATTATATGTCCAAGGAATCGTATTTAAAATTGAATAAAGCTCTTACTTATACTCACTTAAAACATATTTATTTTTATAGACTATAAACTGTTTATTTAGAATAAATATAGCATCACAATAAATTAGCACTAATCATACTAACTTCAGTTCACTAAAGCAAGAAAAACCGGATCCCCTCAAGATCTTTTCTCTGGAAAGCTACGCCTCTGGTGAAAATAGCGAAGAACGACAAGCTTGGCGCCATCCTCCGTTCGACGGCTGCCCTTGTCCTGTTTATTTATTGCCATAATTCAAACTCAATTTTTATCTTTCAATGCTCGTGTTCCTCGTAATTTGCTCGAATTACCGGGAGGAGCTCCGATGGGGGCCCAGTCGCCAACGACTGTAAAATATGCAAAAATAATTATGCGCAAAGTGCAACCAAACAGGCAGGACTGTACCGCCTCGCAATGAATCGCTGAATGCAGTTGTAAATGTGTCCGTTTATTTGTTTGCCTATTTGTTTGCCTATTTGTTTGTTTGCCGCTCCTGACAACCGAATGGTGAGTTTGGAGATTCCTGTTTATTTGCTCGCCCCGCCTGTTTTGCATAGTTTTATCAGGCGGCTTCTCTAGGGCGGCGATTCAAAAATTTAAAACTCATTTGATTTGCATGAAATTTCATTGGCTTTCCTCGGTTTATTTACCTCACTTTGATGTGAGTGCACTGCACTAAAAAAGGGAAGGCGTAGAGGAAATAAAAGGTTAAAATAATACTTGATGGTACAATTTATTCATATTTTTATTTAAGCAAAATATAAAAATTAATTAAATCAATGTAAAATATATTTCGATACTGACAATAATTACTTTTTACTGAACATTTTTTAATTTGTGTAGCTATTACTTTTAACAAGTTATTCCTCATGTTTCTTTATGCTATTTATTTCTTTTTTTAACTTGTATCCCAAACTTTTTCGTCAAGTGTTTGCGTGTGCTGGCAACTCGCAACTATAACTACACAAATTGATGTGCATTTATAATTGTTCGGAATGTACACACAGCGAGTGCTTTCATTTTATCATCAGCAGAACAGAACAGAGGAGAGCACGAGACCCGATTGCGAATTGGAATAATGAAAATGTAATTTCATTTCTGGCCGAAAGACCCATCACTTAAAACCCTCCAATCAGCCCAGCCAGCTCCTCGCCATTATCCTCGTGCTCCTTCCCCAGCTTTGATTTTCCGTTTGTTTCCCAGTGCGGGAAAGCGTTGTTGCTTTTCTGCTTATAAAATTAATTTTCATTGATTTGGCAAACGTTGAATTCATAATTTTGACGCATTATTTTTGCGTGAATTTCGAATTGTGTTTATCTGAATACATTGACGCATTAAAAGATAATGAACCAGTTGGGGTAAGTGCTCAGATTTATCGGTGGGGTGTGCTAAATTTATCTGTCTGTGGGCATCGACGGCAATTTGCACATGAAAAGAAGAACTTTTCGGAATACAATGGAAATATGAGATACTCGTTTGGATAATACAGTGCGTTTTAAAAATCAAAATTTAAATAGCAAAATTCTATACCAAATGAATGAGTACGGCAAAAATAATTTCCCGAGCTGCAGAGCAAATGTATTTAAAGCATATTTAAGCACTGAAAACAGCTCAGCCGTCAGAGAAAATTCGCAATTATAAATGTACCCACTTGAGGGCCACTTCCAGAAACAATAACCTTGACATCTTAATTAAGCAACTTGCCATCTACGGAATTGGCACTCGAAAAGCCAAGTACCAACTCCAACGAAAGCCAACTGAAAATTTCAACAACATTTAACACATTGCCAAATCTAGCGAAACCCCCTTTCCTTGGCTCCGGAAAAGTGCAAAGCCAGGCAGCTGGACTGGAAAATCTGGGGGGACGGGAAGGGGAAAAACTGAGGGAAACACCCACAGCAGAAGTTCATGAAAATTTTATTTACACGCTACCAAACGGTCCGAATTAATCTCTTGGCAAATTTATTTGAAAATGTGCCATAAAAATGCATACAAAAAAAAAAAAAGAAAGAAAAGAAAAGCCAGGCGCAGAGGGTGAAGAGCTGAGCAAACAAGCTCTATACAATTTTCCCTCACTTGACGCTTTTCCCAATTTTCGCCCAGCCGCCCCCTTACTTCAAGTACATCTCCCACACTTTTCTAGTTTCTTCTGTGTGAGCTGCTTGATTTTCGATTTGTTTCTTAATTTCTGCGAATTTGTTCGCTGCTCAACGATTTGGGCAAACACACCACACACACACACACACCGACGCACACACACACACACTCACCCACACACAGAGAGGGAAAAGCGTGGAAAAAGGGAGGAAAATCCCTGGAGCGTCCACCCAGTCGAACCATAAATACTTCCTCCCCTTCTACTGTCAGCAACTGATTTCCCTCTGATTTATTTGCAAATGCGAAATTTGCTTTTTATGTTTTTATTTTTATTTACTTTATATTCGCACCACGAATTCGGTAAGCAGTCCGCACAAAAATCTCGAGGGGCGAATGTCGCCCAAGCCCACGCCCCCTCCATTGCCGCCCCTTTCTCAACCCCTCGGAGGTGTGAACATGTTTTCTTTTTTCACCTCCCCACTCCCCCCTCCCCACTCCCCTTTGGGTTCGCCCACCTCCTTCAGTTGGCAGTTGGGTAATTTTTCTCTATTTTGTTCAGCACTTTCACTTGGCTTCACCGCATTTCCAATTTTTCTAGCTGCCTCCTCGATTTTTTCTCTACTTCAGCTGCCTTCCCTTCGTTTTTCTGGGCTCTTTTTTTTTCTTCGGTTGGCATTTACTATACACACAATAATCATTGCAATTTTGATGCTCCAATAATTTGGAAATAAGTTGGCAACGATGCAAGGGTTGTTGTTTACTTGGGAGCCACGAGTTGAAGGATCTCGTAATTTTCGTCAGGGAAATTTGGGTCAATGGCATTGTGTTTTTTGTGAACTGTGGAGTGCTTTGAAATTAGTTGACTGAGAGGTAAATACAAAAAAAATTTCAGTTAATATATACATATTTTTTTTTTATATGGATGTGATCACTAGAATTTTAAAGACAGACTTAAGAATTTAATTATGTAACCAACTTTAAAGTACTGTACCAAAATGTTAATATAAAAAAAGTTGGGATTTTTTTTCAATTTTAGTAAAAGGAGTACAATAAATAAGTCAGCGAATTGACAGCTCGTTTGGCTTCTTTTAACCCCTATGAAAATCAGCAGCACACCTAAACCAGTAACAAATCCCTCGGGAGCTCTTAGGCAACACCCACCAACAACTGGCGGCTTTTCCGGGAGCTCTTCCATACCCAGCTCACACACCTAATGAATCAATTCACCTTTATCCATGCCATTCAACAACCACCGCCGCCGAGTTGCTCCTCAAAGGACACCCTACACTCCACACACTTATCTGCCGGGCTCGAAATGAGTCATATGTGAGCTGGTCCTGCCCACGGAAAGAGCGGAAATCACAGTTCCGTGGTAGAAGCACCCGAAAAAGCCGACAAAAGCCGACAAAAGCCATAACTCCAACCCCGGGAATTAACCAAAAATCCCTCGCCGGGCCATGAATAAAAGCGACAAATGTCAGTTAACGCCCAACGCCTCGTATCCCAGCAAAACAGTCATCGCGATGTCTATATAAATTTGCATTAGAGCCAAACGTCAGGGTAACTACCGAAGGGTCGCATTATATCGTTTCCTATCAGTTCGGTTCAGTTTGGTTTGGTTTGGCTCGCTATGTATCCTCCCGGCGTCCTTCTTCATATGCATAAATTATCTGCAGAAAAGGAAGTGCGCAACGTTTTCATTCCTGTCAGAGAATCCGAGGATATGAGAATGGGAGAGTGCGAGAACTTGTTTATATTTAAATTAGTAGGCAACGCAAACAAGGCTGGCAAGGACATTGCCCAAAGGGTGATGGCACAATCCTCGCACCACCAAAACCTTTCCTCCCTTCTCCTCGAACTCCTCCTTCTGGCCAAAAGCCACCACCTTCGGTGAAAGGACCTTGAATTGTGACATCTGATTTGCTTTGGTTTGCGCGGTAATGAGCATTTTATGAAGATGCCACCGAACTGACTACTTAATTAAGTTGCTATTGTATGCACAGGCGGTTGGGGGGTGGACTTCGGATGACTTCTGGTGGGGGAAATATACTCTAATACTTGCAAATGGGGAAGGGTGCTGAAGGCAGGGCTGTAGCTTCTCCGCTCGAAACACGGACCAATTTCTGGGCAATCAGAGTTCATTGTGCACGGAATGTCACAGCAACAGCGGCATAAGCCGCTCCCCTACACGCCCCATTATGATCGATCGATCCGAACCCAAGTCGGGCTGAAAATCAGACCGCTGACTGCGCAACAAATAACTGCAATTAATTTCAAGCGTTCCGCTTATTAATTAATAACTGGGCTGGCCAATGTTTCTACACTTGAAATAATTTTAAAATTATTTAAAATTGAATCAATTGAGAGAGGAAACTATAAAACTAATTCAACATATTGCCAGTGATTTAACTAAATTGAATTTAATTAATATTTAATGCCTGCAATTACTGGCCAGGAACTACGTTTAAGTATTAACAATTTGTTTAAGTGCTATCGTGATTGGTCTTTACTAAGACCAAACTTGTTCCTGGCTATCTTGAAGCTCAATAGTCTCCATCCTCCCAAACTGCCCCTGCTGACTAATTCGTGGTTGTTGCAACTCATTAGCGTGCAATTTTGGTGTGAAATTGATTGTTGGTCGCTGCAAGATTTTCAGTTAGTCGATCAATCAGCAGGAAAACGAGTTTTGTGCTAAGGTGAGCGGTTGATAAGTTGCTCGGCATGATTTAGATATGGCAACAGCTGGATTGCTAAAATTATAGATGGCTGCATGGGTTTGGCAATCAAACGTAAGTGAGTAAGTAACTTATCACTGAAATTAAACGTTTAAGGAAAAACAATGTTGCAATTAATCTGTACCAACTGAAAGCCAAGACTTTTAAAATATTTACTCTTATTTCCTGTGAGCTCCTCTTCAAACTCCTTTCGGCGATTAAACATTGTGCTAGCATTTCTATTGTCACACCCATTTCCCTTGTGGTAACCCCAGCTTAATCCCGAACAGAAACCGCCTTCCAACAATGATTACCGGACTCAGGGCCAGAGTCAAATATTTTAATAAAGTGCCCGAAAACTGTCAGTGGCAAAAACTCAAATTACACTTTATTCCACAGACGATCCCCTCAATCTCTCAACTCGCTCCCTCAATGTTTTCCATCTGCCGGGGGGGATTGTGTAAAATGCAAAGGACCCACTCTCCATCAAACCGAAGGCATTGTTTGGTGCACGTTGGACCCAGTTGGAGTCGCCTGGTGGCATATTTATTTAAGCAATCAACAGACCGCTGCTGGAGCCCAGCTCATGCCTCCTTCCGCAAATCAAAAACACAGAACTAATTCCTTTGACAATGCCACACGCAGCAGAAGGGGAAGGGAACTTTCGGTGAGTTCTGTGAGTGGGAAACTGGGCTCTAAACTGGGTTTCCATGGCCAGTGCACCGATGGCTTAAGCCTCCCCCTCAAATGGGGGGACGATGATGATGCTGTCAAAGATGCATTCAAGGATTAAATTAATGTCACTGCCAGTGGACAATGGCACAAGGACGACACCCGAGGAGCCTTCAGCGGGGACGCTTAATTGTTTGTAGGCAGCGCGGAGAACCTGCTACCGAAATGAAGTCATAAAGAACCTTTTAAATATGGAAATGTATTCCCAGGGCCAAGGGTCTTCACTTCTTCATCTTCATCTTCATCTACATCTTGATTCTGTTCGGCTTTCTATTCTTTAAATCAAATCGCATTAACATTTCTATACAATTTTCTGGGCAGCTTCGTGACAAAGCGGCGGAAAAAATATTCTCGTCGGAATATAAAGTGTTTTGTTGGCTGGTCGGCCAGAAAGTGGCAGTGGCAGGGGCAAAGCGCATAAAAAGGATATTTGACACTTTTAAATGTGCGCTTATTGTGACTGCCGCCCTTCCTTTTTCCCATTTTTTGTCTATATATATTTCCCTTTTTTATTCCCTTTGTCTGCTGAACTATTTGCTGGGCTGCCTTCAATTTTTGTTATATTTCTTGCGCTTCTTTATTTTTATTTTTTTTTTATTGTTTGCTTTGTGTGTCTTGGGTCTTGACTGCCATCACACAGCAGCAAGCAAAAGTCCCCGAGGTCCCCCTTTCCATTCCTATTCCCATTCCCATTCCCCGCGGTGGTAAAATCAAATCTATTGTCATTTTGCCAGCTTCGTCGTAGTGTTCATTCATACACTGCAAATAATGTTTAAAAATCAATGCACAATTGTAACTATGTAGATAGCAAAATAAGTATTCTTTGATGAAACATAGATAGCTTAACATTTTCTGTAAAAAAATTCTATGCAGAATCTTGCCTTGAACTGTTTAATAATCTTATTTAAATTAAATCCGCATCTTATTTACACAAAAATCCATATTCCTTTTTACCGATTAAGAATTATAAAAATATTTCAGGTGAATCATAGTTATGTTAATTTATTTAAATTTTTCAAAGTGTAGATTGTAGGGTCCTTCCAAAGAAAGGGCCCCCTTTGCGCTTAGCACTTTGGCGGTGTCTCCATCCATCGCAACCTCGTATCCTTGGGCTGTGTGGCATGGTTTAAAAGCCCCGAGCATTCGCTTTTATTGAGTTTTTATTGTTTTTTATACGCCCTGCCTCGATATCGTCCTGTCTGCCTGCTGCGGACTCTAGATGCGGTACGTCATTGCTGATAGTTTTATTATCTGGAATCAATGATCTATAAGTATTTTCTTGCCACGTTTCTCGATTCCGTTTCTTTTCTTGTTGGTTGCAAACTGTCAGCACGTACAGTGGCGAATACAGTTTATCACAAAGTACAGGGGAAACTAGACTAAAACAAGCTACAAAATTTATTAAAGTTAAAACGAGTAAAGAGTTTATTAGAACTTGCCATTCAAAATTTGAAAAAAGGAATACATCATATTTGAAGGACTTTTTAAAATAATCTTGTTCAGTAAAATTGTAGTTTCCGTTTAATATTTATATACATATGTTACAATATTTTGCTAACAAGAACTTTTGTGCTTCCACTTCCACTGTTGCATTGATAATCCCACAGAATTTACTTTGATATTAACAGGAATAACCCATCCTGCCACACATTTCAAGATGAAATGGATGTAACCTGGAATGGATGTTTGGCCCCCTGGACTCAGGACATCAAATGTATGTCAATAACACTGGCCAACACAATTCGCATTGCTGTCAGCACGACTAGCTACCTTGTCTACTTCTGTTCCCCATCTCAAGACATTCGGTAAATCGTATTTCAAAAATTCATTCCATTTCCCCCGAAGAGAAGAAAGAAATTTGAAAAAAAACAGAAGCAGAGGCAAAAATAGCTGGACGGAATAAAGAAGTGTATACAACGCAGTCGCAGCATGAAGCTCTAGAAAATTGAGAAATGAGAAGTATTTTCTGCAATCGTTCATTGAAATTATGACAAACGCATTTCTAAGCTGTCGCATTGATTGAATTTTCCGCCATCCGCCGAACCCTCCGTTTTTCCACATTCCATTCAATTCTCATTCATTGTGTGTCCTGAATTTTGCACCTTTTCATCAGCGCGCGACATTCAGTGAGATTAAGAAGGGCTCAAAGCCGTTCAATTCGATTTTGAGTTCGGTTTGGAAAAATTGAAATCTCACCCGCAGTTGGCAATTGCATTTTCATTTGTGTCACCTTTGTGTCGACACCTTTTGTCTTTTGTTCCTCAATCATGATGACTGACATCTACAAGCGATTGGAAATCAATTAACCAAATCCCCTTAAGTAGGATAAAAAAAAGGCACCTGGTTTCCAGGTAAATCAAATCATGGTAATTAGATAAATAAGAAGATTTTGAATTTCTTGGAAGCTGACATTTTAGTATTTACCCCCCAAATGCTTTTTATACTTTATTTGTATCTTTGTTTATTTCTATTTATAAACCATGTTATTGGCACTCACCATCCATAACTCCGTTTAATTGACTTTGACATTTGAGGGTTTTTTTTTTCGGCTGACTGGGAGGAACCGAAATCAATTTTCATAAATATTGAGACAGGCGCATAATTGATGCCGGAAACCACAAGCAGTGCGATAACTACTTTCGAGCTCTTTGCATAGTTTCGCAGTTGATTGATGGATGGATGAAACCGAAACCGAAACCGAAACAGAAACCAAGACCGAAATTGGAAAATACCCCGGCTGGAGATCGAGATATGTGGCTGCCGAAGAAGCTCGATGGACAGTGTTATTTATTATCTATTGCAGAAGCATTTTCCCCATAAATTCTGTCGCTTCCCCCTCCAAACGGAGTGAATCGACAGATCTCCTTATCAGAAATGATTACTAATTGACTGATTTCCCCGACCCTCGTCCACGCTAATATTGTTAGCCACTTTCCGGTTTCTTTTGTTTTATTAATGCGCCTGTTTCGGGCAGATCAAAATCTTCTGCCCACACTCAAATTGGATGCCAGGGGGGGTAATCAAGTCGATCAATCATTTGATTGACGCCACACAGCACAGCGTGAAGGATATGGACGTGTGTGTGGGTGTGTGTGTTTGTGTGCTCGTGGTCGTGGGCTCGTGTGGAAAAGCGGGGAAACTGGGGAAAAGTGAGTGAAGCTGCACAGGCAGCGCCACCTGTTTCGATGTGGGTGTTTCTGTGAGAAAAACACGCAAAAAGTTGTTTGGTCAGCAAGCTGACGCTCGTTACTGTTTCGAAAGAGAAGGCATCGCTCATCTGGTAAAAAGCAGTCACTTTAACTCCCACCCAACCACCCACCCACAGCAGTTTCGGTTTAACCCATGTTTACACCTCCGCTTTTCCACACTCCGCCAAAAAGTGTGCGCCAAACTGCAATCAACTTATTTTTCGGCTATTTCTTTCATTCGAAACCCTTGCAACTGACAGCTTTTGATGAGCTGCTATTTTACGCTTTTCCCACTAATCATCAAACGAAATCCATTGACATGTAAACAACCTTTGATTAATTCTTTCCTATTCCGGTTCTTTTTTCGTAATATTTTATTTTTGGGGTTGGTAGTCAGGTGGAGTAAATTATTGGCCGAAGCACGAGCACGCCATTTTCATGTTAGCTCGTCGACAATTTTTTTTTTTTGGCACACCCCTTTAAAGATAAGGAATATCATTTAAAAAGTCGGTTGATGTAAATAAAATATTTATCTAGTTTTTTTTACAGTACAAAAGCATTTAAAACAAACTTCAAAAAATCTTTCAACATAAATACGAATTTTCCTTTCACAGTTTCTGTGCCATATCATACTTTTTTCCCCACTTACCCTTTTGACCCCGTCACTTTCCAATTAAAAACTCAATTTTCTCCTTCAAGAAAAGCGGAGAAGCGGTGGAAATCTGGGAGTTTTCTTTGGGTATCTTATAGTCGGTAGCGATAATTAAAGTGTTCGTTCCTTGTCGCTTTTTGTTTGGTGCCAGTAACGACAACAAACAAGGCAGGAAACCAAACGATGGCCTCTTTTTTTTTGGACTTTCTTTTATTATTGAAAATCGCTGGGCAAAACAAAAAAAAAAAAAAAAAGAAAAAGGGGGCAGAAAGACGGGTAAGAAAAACAAAAACAAACGGCGGAGCCAAAAAATTCGCTGCTAATTGCTTTTAAAATGCAAAAGCTCAAAGGCAGACAGAGGAAGAGTCCTGTACAAAGGACCAAACATTGACTTTGCCGTGGACAGACAGGCGATGCGAATAATAAAAACCGCAGCTGGCCGACGCGGCACAGTGAGTGCAAAAAGTAAACGGTCCTCGTAATTGTTTATGGCGGAGGCCCGAAAAAAAAAGAACGCTCCGATGGATGTGTACCAGCAGGATACACATAAATCAAGGATAATGGCCAGCGTCGTCGAGTCGTCGTCGTCATCCGTGCGGTTTGAAATCCGTAATTCGATGCCTCTTGCATCGGATTCGATTCCATTCGATTCGATTCCCGGCTAGCCGTTCATTTCTGCTTTATTAAAAATTGAAAACGCATTCAATTTATTCATTCGAGAGCAAGGTCGTCCCTGCCCAGCGTCCCATTCAAATCGATTCAATAGCTCCGGCCCCGGGGGGTATGTCTACATATCGGATATATAGGGAGAGGTGAGGTGCGGGGATATTCGGTGGACTTTTCCTAGGGATCCGGGATTAGGGCGTTGTCTGGCCTGACGTTTCGTGGCAGTTGTGTGAAATGCCGCCCCGCTCCGGGTTCCTTCCTCCTTTTCCTACTTTTTTTCCACCATCACCCCGAACCGCCTTGTCTTTAAATCAATGTTAAAGCAATTTGTCACGGCCGACGTTCCCGGTGACAATGAGACCAAGGAGCGTTGAGTGGTTGACAGGGCAAAGGGGTACCAGCACACTCAGAAAAACTTGTCACTTTAGATTCAATCACGTGATCAAAGGGTTAGCAAACCAAAATGGGATTGACAATAATAAAAATCTGTCTCGTTTAAATAAGTGTTCATTATTGACCTGTCAAATAAATAATATCTTGAAGAGGGCTCCGTTTTGACAAAGAAACCACAATGAGGATGAATGCCAAAAAACCAAAGAATTTATAGCTTATATTTTTAAAGTATCTCTGTTAATTTAAACCTTAGAACTCTTCTTTGTCGCAGTGTAATTTCAGCGGATGGCAGAGAACTTCCTCTGGGCTGCCATTACCTGTCAAGTGAGCTGAAAACAAATCGCAATGGGAATGTCAATAGGCCAGGACCAGTAGAGCCGAGCCGAGGCGAGTCAAGTCGTTTCGAATCGAATCGAATCGAATCGAATCGCAATGCTCCCAATCGAGAATGCAAAGTGGCGGCAAAAAGGCCGACAACGTAGTCGTCGGGTCAACTCAATTGAGTTAGTGGTTGACGGATAAAATCAATTCGCATTGCTGAAATTCGAAAGTGAATTTGGTGAAGTCGAATTTATGCATTTTGTGGCCCGAGCTTAGTTACTTACTTACCGTTCAGCCTGGTGTTCAATGGGGCCTACATTGTGCACTGCATTGCCAAGCTCTCACCCAAAAACTCGCTACTCATGTGTAATGCGCATAATTGAGTTGGCTTCGTCTCGTAGAAACATAACAACTCCATTAGAGTAAAACGCAGGCAGCGCGGGGAAATAGTGTCCTGTACTCACAGCTAATCCAATTAGAGTCGGTCGGTAAACGAAAATTTCGATTCAATAAAACAGAGCAGACACACAAAGAGCAGCAGACAAAGCCGAACTGAACCGCAGTTAGAAAATGCAAGAAAATTTTAAGTGGTCATTGGCAGCAGTAGATTGATGCCACTGTGAAAGTTGCAGGGGAAGTATTACTAAAGATGGAATATACTTTCAGGTGTTTTGGGGGTGCTTAAAACATAATATATTGTAAGAAATTGTATATTTAAATGAACCGAATTGTTCTTAAGAGTTCCCCCAATATTTTTTGAAATTCTTAGATTATAAACCTAATCCTTTAAAGCTCTTTTAAAAAGAATCCCTTTAGAAAAAATATCAATAATTATATATACCGAATATTTTCAGATAAAACTCCGAATAAATAAACTACAGACTTAATTTAATTGATCCCAAAAGTGAGAGTCTTCGTGAAAAGTCGTATTCGGATTATGGCGCGTGCAAGGAAGTCGATTCGATGGCGATAATTATGTGGGCGTGTTGGTTGCCAAATAAAGCCATGGCTAAGGCTTCCCTGCATCAAACGCAAAAAGCCGCACGTGTCGCCGTGGCAGTCTCATCCATGGTGCATATACAAGTCCTCCACTCCCCCTCCCCCTCCCCTCCAATCCAATCCCCATCTCTTCTCCATAACAACCTCCATTGCCGGTTTGTGGGTGGGTGGATGATGGGTACGACAATTGCTGATAATCGCGCCTGATCGGCGGCGGCCTTTTTGCAACACCCCCGCGGGCCGCGGCACCTGCCACTTCCATCCAGGCTGCACTTCACTTAATTAAATTGCAACGCAGCAACGTTCGCCACGCGGATGTGCCGCATTCAACGCAGCGCTGCTTGAAAGTCGCCGCACCATAATCGAATTATGCGGCAAGTCGGTACTGAAAAGAGAATTACGATGGCAAAAGGCGAACGACAACGGCACAAAAAAAAAAAAAATAATAAAAAAAAAGCGAACGAACAAAATTGCAGAAGATATAAAAGTGAAAAAGGAAGCAAAAATCCAGAAAGGAAAAACATTATTAAAAGCTCATCAGCAATTGACATGCGGAGGAGTTGACGAGGCCGAGCGGAAAGGTTAGACAGCGACGACCCGCAATTAAACGGAAGCAGCAACTTAAAAATGACTTCATTAACTAACCTTTTAGCAGAACAATGGGTGGGCCCATCGCCATCGCCGTATTCATCATCATTATCAACCTCATCGGAAGGAAGTGGTGGAGCAGTGCGAATATGGAAATCCAGCGTAACTCGGTTAACTTGGGTTCGTATCAATAATGAACCTCGATTGAAATGTAAATCCCTTTTAATCAAGTTCGGTAGGGAAAATCTTATTAGTTGTTGCTCACTGCAACTAAAAGAATTTTAATGACATCAGTCTTCGAATTAATTAAGTAACAGAGATTAACTTAAGATGCATATTTTACAATTTTTTTAAATTTCCAAGTATTTTCCTTCACTCAACAAGCAAAACCTTGGATTGTAATCACTTTAATAACTCATTATATATGGTATTATTCTCTATTCATTCATGCAATTCCTTTTCCGTTTCGCCACTTTAAATATCTGAGGAGCTGCTGCTTCATGCGAATTCAAATGGCGTCGTTCTATTTATTGTCCAGCTCCATCATCCACTCGCACTCCTCCAGCACTTTCCAACCAAATCGACCTCATATCGTTTACATTGAGATCCCTGAGAAGTACTCAGCAAATGTTCAAATAACGTGTGCACATTGCAATGCCCATTATCGGCGACATCAGGACCCGAGTTGAACACTCTGAGGTTCCACGGACTCCTTGCTCCTGCATCTGTGATGCAATCCACGTGCAAGTTTTTCAAGCTTGTTGTTTGTTTTTTGTGTGCGAGCATCTCATATTGAATGCGACAGGAAAATTATGTCCACACATTAAATTGACGCTGGTCGTTTTTGGGGCGACGAAGCAGGGCAGAAGTTCTGATGGGATTGAGTATTAAGACTATAAGATACCCAAATCAAAGGAATTGAACTTAACCCAGAAAATCAGCACATTTAATTAACCAGAAAATGGCTGTACAAGGCTTAAATCACTTTACAATGTTCTTCTTTATTTTACAGGATACATATATTTAAAATTTGTAAATGGAATGGTGTTGATTCTTAAAATTTAACCTATCAAGTAATTTATTCAATAACTATTTAACTATTTTATGTCATCAAATGTTTATAAATTGTTTTGAACAACTTATCGCAAATAGTCTGGTATACCCGCGGATTATAAAAAACAAGAGGCACTTGAAGCAGAATGGAACTACGAGTACTAGTACAGACACTCAGTCACCCAATGTGGCAGGCAGCAGGAAGGCGGGGAACGAACGAGGGGCACCGCATCTTGCATCTTGCATCTTGCATCTCGGGCGCTTGTCAACTTAATTTATGCTCGATTCCGAAAGAAGGCAAACAGCCCATCCTGCACACCGCCTTTCCTCCGATGTGCGCTGCATTTGGCAAAGGCCATCGATCGCCTCGAATCGCTTCGAATCGTATCGGTTCGGTTCGGTTTTTAGTATGGTATAGTCTGGTCTGGTCTGGTCTGGTGTGGCAGATCCAAGATCGGAGATCTCGGATCGCAACGTGGTCGTCATCTCATCTCATTGCTGTGGCAACTTGCGGCGACATTTTTCATGTCTTCATGTGATCGAAGGCATAAATTATCGCAGATCGCAGATCGCAGCTCGCACTGCGTTGTTTGTCTTCTTATGGCCTCCAGTCCGCGATTCTCCCTGCCACAAGAGGCATTCAATCTTTGTGTCAACAGAAATTATTTTTAACAGCAACTACAACTACTGAAGACGCGGACAAACTCGAAGCAACGGTGGAACGAGTCTTCAGATTAATTGGGCCTGATTACAAATGTTTTGTATGGCAAACTAGCTGCAACTGCCACCGCAACGTGCCACTTGCCGGGGGGAAATTTAAGCATTGTAAAATAAACATTTGGATCCATTAAGGCTAAAATGTGTTAATGGTTAATGGTTAGCATTGCAAGATATTCCCACTGACTGTAGGGTGAATTTGCAATGCTAAAGTTCGATCGATAAAGGTCCATATATGAGCGCAACCACAACAGACTTCAATCTTGAGTGATGAGGACGTGATCAGAAAGAGTTATGCCCGAATGGCACCTGTGGAATAAAAGAATGCCATTTTTCATGTGGATATCTTGATGATCAAGTGAAAATGTCGCTCCATGAATTGCTGGCAATCTTTCGGTTATCTCGTTTTGATTGTGTGTCATTATTTGATTGAAGTATTTCAGGAACTCAGAGATTTTGCAGGCCTAAATTTTTTAATTGAAAGTTTCTTGCACCAGAATTTGATTGAATAATGATTGAACATGCTTAACAAGCTGCTCACATCGCTAACCAGTTTTTCCCTATAAGGTTTCCTTGATCCCATAACTACCGATTAAGTTTCAGTTGAATCATTAAGCTGTCGAAAGCCCTTGCATCAAATTTTCATTCTTAATGTGAATATCTGTGGCTTCCGTTTGGAGATCAAAATTCCCACGTCTGCCGCGAAAGTTTTCCGCAGGCTTTGAACCCCAAGGAAATGCACACCCTGGCCACTCCCCACAAAAGTTTGGAAAAGGGCGGCAAGAAATACCTTAATAGTTTATTAATGATTTTGCTGAAGCCGTCGACGGCTTTTGTTGCTCTAGGTGGAAGTTTATTATAAGCGGCTCGAGTAAAGTGGAGTGAAACGAGGAGAAGGGGTATGGGTGTACAGGATTACTATCTGCAAGTATCAAACCAGGCAACACTTTCTTTTCACGTTTTTTAAACCAATTATAAAAGTATTCAGTGCAAGAAGTTGCAAATGGGCGGTGCAAGGGTTGCTGGTTCGGTTCGGTTTGGTTGGCTGGGCCAAAGTCTATGAAGCCATCATGTGGAAAAACACTTAATTACTTTAGAAGAGAGCTTGCCGGCTGCTTGGCACAAAAGTGTAAAGTGCCTGGCCACGCCCCTTCCGATGCCCCAGCTACTAGTTCATAAACAGTTAACTAACTAAGGAAAAACCGTTGGTCGGGAACGTTGGAAGCCATCAAAGGTTGCCCCTTCCAAAACCCCCCAACCCCCCTGCATCCTTACTTCCCGGGGAGCCTGACGTGTAGTCGTATTTAAATTAGATTTGCCTGAAATCGTGCGTGATTGTCAGCGTTCCATGGGATTCGTTGAGTTCGTTGGGAAAGGAGCTCTAAAAAGTATGGGTAGTGTATACCTGAGCAAACACCATTACCTATTGCGAGTGTGCGAGGTGTGTGTGTGTGTGTGTGTGTGTTCGCCACTTGAGAAACTTGCAAATTGGATTTCGGTTTTCCACCCACCACGCCCCAAAAGTCGGCGGCAACTTTGAGTGTTAAAGTTCTTATTTTTCCGGGCCCACGTGGGCGCCTCATAAGTGGCAAAAGGCCTTGGAGCAGCGCTTTTCCACGTTCCTTCCCCAACTCCAAATCCAGTAAGTCTCCGCTCCTTGAATTTAAATCATTTCTTTAGTTCGGGTTGGCTCGCCGTTGGTTTCTGGGTCAATTAAAGTGAAGCATTTGCTCTTGATCAATTAAATAAACTCCAGTGACAGGCCGTTGTCTGAAGAGCCTCTCGTGGAGCGAACGCTGCGTTGTTAATTTTAATTCCCATTTTGGGTTCTACACAAGAAATGGGTATATAGTTTCTATAAAAAGTAGCATTTCTATGGCTAAAAAATAAGAAAAATAAGAACTGCAGTTACATTCCACTTAACGATACATTTTTTTATATTAAAAGAAAATAAATGTCACAATAAAAAATTTGTAGAATTGGTTTAAAATATATATTTTTGATGAATAGTAAAATTATTCGAATTCCGTATAATTACTTTAACCACTGGCTTACAAAAGTGAGAAAAATGCAAATACTTATTTTAAAATATATAATACTAGGTATCTTGAATTCGATATTTAACTTTTATAATTTATTTAAAGTTTTATGTTGGAAAGGAAATGAATCATTTATGGGCCTTGAATGCTTGAAATGAATTGGGAATTTGTCTTAATCAGCGCTTGAGTGGTGGGAACTTTACTCACCCCCCAAAAAAAAAAGTTTGAATTTCAGGAGCCATTACAATATCAAGAAATACCCCAACTGCGCTAGATTCCGAAACGGAAGTATAAATAATGAAATGAAATGGCTGACAATTAAAGCCGTTTTAACGCGCATTTGTTGCCCGAACACCGCAGGACATTTATCCCCGGCCAAGGACAAGGATATCCAAGGATCTCCAGCCAGACCGAGTCCCTGCATAACGTTGATAATAAATGAGCCTTGCGGGAGTTGGGGGGCGGCGGCTAAACTGTTTTGACTTTGTTAATAAATTGAAAAATTATGATAATGCCACCGGGACAACGACAACTGTGTGGGCACATTAAATTAAACAAAAGCAGCTCCTAGAGCACTGCGAATGCCACTGCCCCTGCCACTCGGACTCGGACTCCCAGACTCGTGCACTGCGCAACGCAACATTAAGCAGGCGACGCGTCGCTTCAGGACATTAAGGCCACCGAGGCAATGATGCAACACATTCCGCCGACCGTCGAGGACTCCAAGACGCCGCAAATGCGCAATTACAATCTCCCGTCTCCTGTGTCCCGTGTCCCGTGTCCTGCGAACTGCCTCCTGTTTCTGCCACCCCCTCTTTGGATCCAGTTCCTATACGTATCCGCATCCGTGTGCGAGGACGAGTGCGTGTGCATATCCTGCAGCCGTTGCCGGTGGCCCTGCAATAAAGTGTCACTATAAATAAATAATAACGCCCTCAAAGAGAAGCCAACAGAGCGATTGTGAGCAGCTGAGAACCCTCCAGCGAAATATTGCAACTATTGCATACCTTTAATGCTAAAAAACAATGAATATTTAATGAGTTAAAGAAATCCAATTAATATCTAATTTGGTTTAAAAATAAATGTAAAGCATTAGCCTAATTCAGAACATCATCTGAGATTTAAGCACACTTATTTTTATTACACCATCTGCATTTCCACATTTATCTCCTTTTTGTTTTTAATTTAAGCATTGATTAGATTTGCAATATATATTGTGATCTTTTGAGTAAAATATGAATAGTCCAGCACACCCTAAAACCCTAACGAGTACGCGGTAGCAAACTGTCTCCCAGCGTACGCTCGCGAGGCAGGTCGCCCGCTGTGCGAAAATATTGAAAAATTGTAATTGTATCTATAAGATACAATTACAGAACGGAGCCTGACACGTGACCGTCGCATCGCGTCGACGGATCGAGTGCGAAAAGTCACCGCCGGCGACGTCCTTCGACGACACTTAATGGACCAGAGTTCCGAAAAGCAAACAAAGTAACGCTTGATTGCGGGCGGATCGGCGAAAAGGGCAACGGGCAAAGGGCAAAGGACATCGCCGGCTGGGGGCTTCATTTGGCGAAAAGGGCAGTGCGTGAGCCCTTCGCTCGAATGCAAACAAACACGTTCGAGGAGTGAAAGGGGGAGGGAAAAGGGGATGGAAAGGGGAAGGGGTTGGGGGAAAAGGAAAAGGGAAACCGGACAGGAAGACCGGAAGCGACTAACGTGCCACTGCAGATGAGAGATGCGATGTGATGAGTCGCCGGAATGGATTGGAATGGGTTGCCCTTGCAGCGCCGGCGGGCAGGAAAACGGCTCCTGCTAAATGCGAAATGTTCCCAGCCAGCCAGCGAAAGTGTGAAGCTGAAACCAGATGTCAGTGGCAAACACGGGAGAAAATTGGAAAAAGAGTTCCAGGGCAGATGAGCATCGTGCGAACGCTTTTCTCGACAATTCTTTAAAGCGCAGCTCCATTCTGCCAAAAGGATTGAACTCCACGAGAGTAGTAGATGTGGAATTTAAATGCTACTTTTCACTTAAAGAAAAAAAAAAAACTTATCTAAAGTATATAAACAGTATAAAAAAGAAAACGATTTATTTTATTTCAGTGATTTACTATGCATTCTAGAGACTTCCGCTTGTCATACATAATCCACTATAATCTAAAAAAAATGATTATTCCACCACCCTGAGTTACCGAAAACTTAAAGTTGCAAACTTCCCCCGACGCATCGCCACTATTAGTTACCCCATTAGCAAATCTCATTATACAAAACGTTTGATTTATGATTGCAATCTATGAATGTGAGAAGCGCACACAAAGCATTTCCTGCGGTCTGTAAATGCCGCACTGAAGGACTCTCGAGGAGGGGCGCGTGTCCTTCGGCAGGACTCAAAGCCAGGCGCATAAGCAAAGCAAAGGCGCAGGATCAACTTAAGTACAGGCCACAAGGACACACACGAGACGCGTGTCCGTGTCCGTGTCCGTGGCCCAAAGTCGCATAAAGTATATATAATCTCTTATTACAAGTACGACAAAAGCGACCCGACTGCCATATGCTGCCACGCCCCCTCCGCCGCCCCCCTTCTTATACCTCGACATTCACAATCGCAATCTTGGTATCCGGCTCACTGCAGGCAGTCCGAATCTCTCGGCCCGAATTTATTGCCCCTGCAGTGCAAACCGAACTGGGAAACTGGGAAACTGGGAAACTGGGGAACTGGGAGTGCAACAAGCGGTGGCTGGAAAAGTATTTATAACTAAGGCATAATGAACTCATATTTTATAACCGCGTTTATTAACCCATTGATAACCAGCCCGACCGGGCAATTTATGCGTCTGTCCTCTCTGGCCAACCCACTTAAAGGGGTTGATGGATGGCCAAGGGCCGATTCGACGAGGGTGGTGCGTAGGGGGGGACCACTGTGTCTGACGGGTTATCGGCCAGTCCTAAGCAGGCGGGTCCTCTGACAAATAAATGTCATATTAATGTCACAGAACCCACAAGCAGAATTGATTCGCTGCGGTGCTTGGGACCCCAACTTCAGTTCCCCATTTCCCCCGATTGCCCGGTATTCAAATCCCTGCGATGCCCAGCTCAAGAAATGGGCAGAATGTTTAAGTTGGAGATGAAAACGTGAGGAGGGAAAAAAGTTTAGTTCTATTAAAAGCTATTCTTTAAGGAATGAATTAAGTTAAACTTGAACTTATTGAAAATAAAATCTACAGTTGTTGATAATATAATTAAAAGCAAGTATATTAGTATAAAGATACTGTTGCTTAAATTTGTGCAGATATATTTGTAAAATGTGAACAATTTTTAGAATAATAGTTAACCCAGAATAATACCAATGAAAGCGATGGTTTTAAGAAACTTCTCAACTTTTCCTCGTGTCACGCCCCCATCTCCAAAAATCGCAAGTATGTGTTTATCCTGCCTGAAAGATTTCATGCGTGGCTCGAATGGCAGGCGTTTTATTTCGAGAATGTCTGCGATAAGCGTGCATTATGGCTTTGGGATAGTCGTGAATGGATGTCTTGTTTGGCCCATTTCAGCTGGGACTGGCTTAGTGCACCAGCAGTGGCTATCACACAGCACAAATTGTTCTCGGATATTAGCAGGGAAATTATGGGGATAATGCGAGTTAAGAAAATCCGCTGGGAATTCGAAACGTCTTCATTCAGCCTTCGATGACTCGCATTACCCATTGTTCCCCTTTCGTATTATGCCAATTGTTTTCAGGTGCTACTTGTGTGGCTTCGTGGGTCTGCGACTTGAGTTCGTGTTACCCAATTTCTCAATAACCAAAACAAGACAAAGGGAAAACCAAGACCTATTGACCGCCTGCCAATTTCACGTTAATAATACCCGTAAAACGAGCCAATCCCCTAATGAAGCCGTCTGGTCCTCAGTCCTCAGTCCTCAGTCCCCATTCCCCTGTCCACCTGCCTTGTAAGCCAGTTCTAACTGTGATTCTGCAAAATAGGAGAGGATAACTAAGCCGTGACCAGGATGACCGGATCGAAAGCCATTGTATTTGGGTGTACGCGTGTGGTCGAACAGTCGGCCCTCAGACAAAAGAAAAGCAAACAGGCCAACAGACAATAAATAAACAATAGATCTGTTTAAGGATTGCTACCTCATGTTCCCTATTCCCTCCATCCATATAACTTTTCCTTTGGCCAGGACATGCGTTTTAAATTTGTCGCCTGCATAAATTTCCCATCCGCCTTCGATTATTCTTTCGCATCCATTGTTGTCCCTTCTTGAGTGCGTGTTTGGCCTAACAAATTTCCAGCTAATGCCTATTTCCTTTCCCTCGACTCGCTCATCGCTTCTATCCTATCCAATATCCAATATTGTGTAAACAAATGATGGCTGTAGGTGTCGCCTTACAGTTTCCTCTGTCATACTATCCTTTTTTCCTCCTTCAGAAAATGTGTGTGTGTGTGTGTGTGTGTGTCGCATAGATCATGTCTCAGTGGCAGCAGCCTGTTGGATTCGGTTCCGCCCATATATTTTCGTATCCTATAATGGAAATTTAAAGGAGATAAGCACAATTTCTAGTCACTGTAAAATTGTAAATTTCGATTTTGTTATTTGCTTTATGTGTTTACAAGTATTTCTTGGAATTTAACTTTTAAAATACAAGTTACTGCCAATAAAGTAATACTTAATGCTTAAATTAAATTTAAAATCTGTATCTGTTTTATACAAAACATTAATGCCAAATATCCAACGTTAAAAATATATTTCTGTTAATAGGTACCTTATATTCGGTATGCTCATAGCTCTTGGAAAACTCCGACTTCTTTGAGTCAGACTCACTGGGTTGACAGTTGCCAGCAGCTGTTCATGACCATTATCATTCCGTGTTTATCTGTCTCCGAATGCGGGTGAACCTATTGACACAATTGTTTTCGCCCAGAAAAGAGCAACCAGGGGTTGGACCTCCTTCCTTGGACAATTTGCGCCATTGTCTCTCCCTGGGCTATTTTTAATTATTTGTATTATGTTTCAGTTGTTTACGTTGATGCATTTCGAGTGTAGCCATAGCCTCAACCTCTCCGCTTCCCCATAAATTTCTCCTCGTTAATAGCATTAGAAATTAATGTTCTGCTCGTTGCGGATAGATAAATGTGTTGCAGCTTTTCCAATATTTGTGCCTGGTCTGCGTTCGGTTTCACTTACATGGTGGTCCGTCACAGTTATAGGGGATCGATCTAATGCGGTTACTGTGTTAGGTCAGTTGGGTCAAGCACTTTCCCGAATGACTTTCACCGCGATTCCAGCTGCCTGTAAGTCTGAAAATGTGAAAACCTTAAATTTCAATTATCCAACCTCACCCCAAATCATCCATCATTATCCGCGACCGTCTGGGAGGCTTAAGCCACGTTAATACCTTCAAAATTGCCAAGAGCCATGGGTGGGAATTACGCTTTATTGCCAGATAATTTCATTATTTAGCCAAAACATAATCAAATGCGCCCATATCCATATCCATCACCGCATCTACCCCCATTCACACACACACACACACACATAATTAATTTCATAAGCCTGTAAAAACGTGCCAAGGCAAAGGCGAAAAAATCACACACAAAAAATATATATGTATATACCTAGCGAATCTGATAAACCGAGAGGTGCTAAAAGGCGGAGGGTTGGGTCTTTGGGAAGACCGAAAAACCGAAGAGAAATTATACATAATCCCATCGTGCAATCAGCGTGTAAATTATAAGGGACGAAGCCTCTGCCAAAGGACCGCAATACTTGCTAGCGGCTCTGAAAATAAAGTAATGCGAAATAATCCTCGGTTTGTTATCACACACACACCCGTACACCGAGAGAAAATCCTGGCCCAGCACGACACTCGCCGTGTGCCACACAAAAGCCTAATATCACCGCTTTGAGGGGAGGGGGAAAACTGGAAAATGCAAAGTGGAAAGCGGAAAGCGCAGCCACGATATGGAGACAGGATATTTACACAACGTATAATATTTGCTTGCCGTATGTGGCGCCTCCTTCGATGTGTATAGGTAATTCGACCGAGGCAATGGACATGGCACAGTAAATATCGAAATCGTAAAGCAAATCTAAGCTTTAATCTTAATATACTCGATGTGAATTTTAATATTAAAAGATAGAAATATAATTAAAAAATAGAATTTCTTTCAAAAGTTCTTTAAAATTTTGTAAGCACTTGATTAGCACCTATCCATAATTATACTTACCTATATTACAAAAATATACTTAATAAATCTTCAAAATCAATCTACCCTGATATGGTTCATAAATCTTATAAATAATTTGTCTTCAAGCCAATATATATGGCTATACATTTTTGAAACGCACTGTAAGCCCGTGCATATTGAATACATTGTATCCTCCCTCCCAAAGGGGATGATATATGGGATATACGATTCGCTCGCATCGGTGAAAGGCGATCTGATGTGGGCGGAGTTCGATAACAGGCGAAGATATTTATTGAGTACCGAGTTTAATTGGTGGTTAGAAATGGTTTATCTTCAATGAAATGGCGTAACCGAAATCCATCGAATTAAAGCGACTTAAATGGAGAAGATCTTTTGCGCGATAAGGAAATCAATTCCAATTGATTTGGGCTAAGCTTCAATTGAGGATTAGGCAAGCTTAAATTGAAGATGGTCTGCACTGTTGTTTTTACTTCAGCTCTAAAGAGGTTCAAGTAAACGTTTTAAATAAAACTATGAACACACTTTATTTAATGCCTCTTAAACGGTATTTTAACAAGGAGTTCTCAGCAAGGATCCCCTCAAAGGATCCCCTCAAAGGATCCCCTCATTATCCGGTTAAGTGTAGCGCCTTCGATAGGCTTCGAATGGAGGAGTTCTGCTCTTTCACTTGCCCCGCTCGCATTGTAGGCCCCTATTCATATTCTCTTATTTTTTTTGTCTGCTGCAAAATCAGTTTATAATGGTTTTAATGAAAATTTTTATCTTTTGTTGCGCGCACACACACTAACACACACACCGACACGGAAAACGAAGGCTGGCGAGGCGATGAAAAGCCGCATTGTCATCAATTTTGCCTTTGAAAGGAAAAACAGAACGGAGTGGTTGGCAAGCGGAGGCTGACAAGGCAATCTCCTTTGGCACCCGTTTTTATCGCTTTATAGTTTATGTTATGAACCAATTTTTTAATTTATGCACATTTTTGCCCGGCCTTAAATGTTTAGGATAAGGTTTTCTCTGTGTGTGTGTGTGCGCGCCCAACAAGTAGGTCATTGTCACTAAATAGTGCGGCAGCACAGGCAATTGCCCAAGGGTAGAACCTCTAAATAGAGAGAGAAAAAAATAAACCGAAAAAATAAACCCATCCGGCCCTTTAAATCCGATTATGTGCGCATGCAACAATTTGGTGACCCCGCTGCGGACCAAAAATGGATTAACGCTTGAATGGGAATTCTCTTTCGGGGGAAAAAACGTGATCCATGTTCCGAATCCTTTTCCAATCAATTGTTCACAACAGCCTCTGGCAAAGTCTCGTGTTACTCGTGCTGTCTGAAATTCGAGCCCAAGTAATTCTTCAACACATCGCAGACACAAGATTTCGGATACAAGATACGGGTTTCGGTGCCCCACAAAATCTTTGAATTTATTCGAGCTCGCAAAATCTGTTCATAATTCGTGGAAGTAACATGTTAATTGAGTTATCAGTACGCACACACACCTTGAATGGACCCCTCTATAAAATTAATCTCTCCTTCGAGTGTTGTTTTCCGCACTCGCTTGGATTGAATTACACGGGATGACAGCTGTGTGTTTTATCGCCACTGATTGATTTATTGGATCTAAGTTCTCCTCTTACGGCTACAAAAAGGTTAAACGGAATATTTTTCAGCTGTGACCCCAGACATATTTTTATTGAGATACTCATGCATACTTGGCGTACCATGACCATTCAGATGCCGAGCGTGAATACATTTCCTCACATATTCGTATAGAAAAAGCTTTCAGGGCCGAGAAGTCAAGCGTGTCGGGCAACCGACTGCCAACTGTGCTCCTTACCAATCTATCTGCTTATCCATCTATGCAAAAGAAATAACTCGTGTACCGCAGCATTTTATTGATAAACTTCTGCCCACACTCCCTTCCAAACTCCTCCATCCTCCTTCCCCTAAAAAAAAGGCACACTTCACTGAACACAAACCAGCTCCACTCGGAACATGACGGCCAGACTAGGACTCCCAACTTTTTCATCAGCATTGCAGGCCAGAAAAGCCAGACCAAGAAAAGCCAGTCCACAATTTCAATAGCAACGCTCGCAAAAATATACAAAAAGTATAATACATAAAATATTAATCCAGAAGAACAGTGCGTTATGGATATTTAAGTCAGATCAGATTTTATTATATATGTTTATTGTATTTATATTTATTTTGTTCCGATTTTTTCAGTGGCAAATTTTCCAAAAAATTAGTTTACTTCAAATTGACCAAATTCATTAATTTTAGGTCCATAACTTTTCTAATATTAGTCAAATTTTAAAGTGGCATGCCTCTAAAAGATTGTATTTGCAACCTTCTAACTGAAATTATAATATCCTTTGCAAGGATATAATAAACAGTCCACTTTATATTACGGAGTTGCGCCGTAAATTCCTTCAGTAAGTGCCTGGCTCAATCTTTATGGTTATGGAGCAGCTGGAGAGGAGCCAACTGGAGACACCTTTTTGGAAATTGAATCGGACGTGAGCCAAAAAAGTGCAACAACGATGTAAATGCGATGGGGAAGTGTTCCGAGGGGACCAAGGGGCAGAAATGATTAACTGCTCAACTGCAAACCGGGCGAGAACGAGTAATGCGAATAATGTTGTCGCAGTCGGCTGGCTGGCAAAAAAGAAAAATGAATTAAAATCAATAAAATAAAATATACACATACCCATACCGTTGGATGTGTCTCAAGGAGTTCTTGGAGTTCCCCTTGAACCACCGCCAGCTAGCCGGGGAAAAACTAATGAGCAGTGCCTACACGTTTATGGCCAAAAGCCAGAGGCAACTGGCAGGTGGCACTTGCCTCTGCCCCACCAGTACGTGAGTCAGTTGGCGCTGCTCGGCTCCCAAGGAGTGTTTAATTTATGCGCCGCATATGTCGCCATACGACAGACTTTCCAGGTATACGAGTATAACATACACCGCAGTCGTGCGAATGGCTCGAACTCCTCGTTTCACCATTTCTGGGCACGTAGTCCGGAGAGCAAAGCGGGGAGCCCGAACCCCAAAAACTAGACCAGAGCTCCTCACACACACTCGCCGGGGCTAAAAAATTTAATTAAATTGCCGTTGCGAGCGGCAGCATTACATGTATCATTGTTTGCCATTGGCGCTTCCTGGCCACCGTTGCTCCACTTCTGGCTATCTGCATCCAGTTGGTTGAGGTGCCAGCCAGTTGCCATAAACAAGTTGCCAGAATGGATAGCAACTTTGTGGCGTTTGGCTCAGATTACTGGTAAAGTTTTCCGAATTCCAAGCATATTAATTTGTTGACATGGTAATGTTATTATACTCCAATTAGTTTTAAGTAGATTTTGCATACCAATAATATTTCAAATATAGTAATCATTAAAATGCTATATCAACATATGCTTTTATTTTCATTACAAGAGAAGCACCTGATGATTTGAATATTTTAAATGTCAACCAAGTAAAAGGAAAGCCCTTCAAACAAATCCGTTTGATCCTTTCATTACTTGCCCCCTTCTAAGCCTTCCATCAAATGAGATTGCGAAAAATTATGCAAGTTTACCTTGCGGATTTCCACAATTTAAAAGCCAAACATCAGTTGATACTTGCTTCATCCCCGGCAAAGCTCAAAAGAAGGAGAAGGAAAAATTTAATCCGGTTGATACTCCACAAGCAGACTGTACGACACAACATTTATGGAGCCAGAGCAGCAGTGGAGGATGGAGGATGGAGGATGGAAGATGGGACAGGAACAGGAGCCTCATTAATCTCCGACCACATTCAATAATCATGCAGCAGAGGACGAGGAAATAGAAATGGCAACTGTGCAGGCCAGAGATACTGGCCACGGCCATTCCATTCCAGCCATGCATGCCTCTTAACCCCTTGATGCCGGAGAAGAGTGGGTGCTTTAAATTATGCCAATGATTTGTTGCATAAAACCAAGTGGCAAGTGGCAATATGGCAGCCAGTGGATGCCCCAAAAACGGAACCCCCGGGCCGGCAAATTGTGAAAATTCAGCTGAAGCTGAAGCTGAAGCAGAAGCCAAAAATCCGAGTCAAAGTCATAGCCAAGTCAAGTAGAGCTATACACCAGGCCCCCTGGAATCCCCCGCCTCCCCTCTTTTTGGCCGTGCTGATTTTGGCAGCAAGTGGCATTGCCACATTTGTCGGTTGAGTGGAGCTGCACACCCAATGCATCGCACCACATCGCACCACCCAGCCTCTGCCTGCCCATGTTTTGACTCTGCATAATTTTTATTCGATGCCTTGGCAGCGTTTCTGTTTCTGATTCGGATTCTGGCTCTGTCTGTGTTCTCTTCGAACTGGTCCAGCTGCTGGCCATCCTTCGGGCTCAAGTTCAGTTCTAATTCCGGCCATTCAGCCTTCGGATCTCGACCCATTTCCTCCCCCACTTCCCCCCTCTCTGACGACTTTCAGCCAACAGCATCGGTAATGGCCAAAAGGCAGCCGCATTGCATTGACAATGGCAAATGATTAAGTTGCTTATTCGACAAATTGATGTAGCGTTCGCTGCATCCCAAAGAGATGTGGGTTTGTTTGTGTGTGTGTGTGTGTGTGTGTGTGTGTGTGTGTGTATTTTGTGCTGGCAGTCCGTATTTCGCCGATATAATGGCTCGGTTGGCGCTGCTTTGTGCAATTGTTTCAAGCTGATGCCAACGGGGAAATCTGTGCAGTAGGAAAGCACATAGAACAGATCTGGAATGGAAAACATCATCCGAAAATCGACTCCAGGGATGCCACAACAACTGGTGCACATTTAACTAAGAAAATATTGACTGCGAGTTGATAGAAAAAGCATAGAATTGTTAGGAGGAATACAAGCACTAAAATTTTAATCAAATAAATCAAAGCGAAACCATTTGTATGTTCTCAAAAACATAATCCAAATTCTATCTTTACTGTAGATAAAATTTAAAACAAGTTTAGATTTCACTACGTTTTGCTATAAATTTATACAAATACTGCTACAAAACCAATAAAAACAACTCATTTATCTATTTGACACATACAGCAATCCGAATAACACAAGTTCGACAGCACTTGATTAGCCAGGTTTATAAATCACGAGAGTGAAACTTGTCAATGCCCGCTTAAAGTACAGACAATCGATCCCAATTCCCCGCACCCAACCAATCCAAAATGGCAAGTTCGGCGAGTGTTTTATGAGCCCTGACTGCAGAATTTAGCGTCAACACAAATAACGAGAAATAACCCGGCACACAGGACACTTAATACTCGCAGGAACCAGCAAACCGTCCATAGGCAGCCTGCCATACTTGCGACAATTAATCACACCGTGTCCGGCATATGTGGGAAATTTTCGGCCAACTTGCCGAAGGGAAGCTCACAGACCGCGCCAAGTGAAAATGGAGGTGGTGGAGGCTGCTCGCAAACAGTTTGCGATGAATAATGACAATTGGCAGAAAGTCAAAGGCAAAGTCAAAGGCGCCAAGCGACGAAAAGTGGCGGTGCAAAATGATAAATGAGTGCAGGTGGTGTCGCCCCTTTTCGCCCAGAGACAAAAAAAAGGGAGGCAGGAAGGCAAATCGATTGACAACGTCGACAAAAAAGTGGGGAAAAAAAGTTTTTAATGAATTTTCAAAAGGCGTTATAATCAAAAGGAAGACGAACTTCCTACACAGTTCGGTTCGGTTCGGCGAAAAAGCCGTAACCACTCCAAAACGATAGACAGTCTGCGACTGGAGGCACGCCCGAGTAATTCAATAAAACTTTGCGACAAATGAAGCGGGTGCTGGAGCTAGACTTCTACACTGAGAAAAAATGAGCTTTGGGAAATCAAAATACTTAAAAAATACTCTAAATACTAAGTAATATGCAGCCAATTCTTTCTATTTTAATTAATATTATTTAGGCTTTTATGGAACATTATAAAAACTTTTAAATAATTTAAACGCATCTACAAGTTTGATTACCAAAATATTTATTATTTATTTATTAATAATAAATATTTATTTATTAAATGTACTTGAATGTATTTTTGTTTGGGTATGTCATTTCTATTTTCAGTGTAGCTGAAGTTGGGCAACCGTAACTTCAATCAAGCGATGGCTGGCAAATGAAAATCATTTCCTTCCATGTCATTATTATGTATTTTAAGCCAACGCGCGATGGTTTTCACTTTTCAACCATTGGCTTTGACTCATCGACACAGCTCGAGATACAGAAATACAGATACAAAGACAGATAGGAGTAGAGCCCCAGATAGAGATGCAAAATTCAGGGGGACTGAGATACAGTCCTTCGTTTCACCGCCGAACAAACGAAATTTTCCTTTGGCGTTTGTCTGGCGTTGTATGCTTTCCGTTTCCGCTTCCTTGGCCGTTTGCAGTTTTGTTGCTGCCCCTCCCACTTCCCTTTATCCTTATCCCACCACCCACTCGCTCCTTATCCTGAAACTCCTTTCCCATTTCCCGTTTCGCAGAGACGGCGGCAATTTGGAGAATTTTTCACATAAAAAATAATAAGAAAAGTTGTATGCTAATGTTGTTCTCTGTTCTGTTCGCTCTCCTTTCCTTCAGGTTCTTTCCGCTGCGTGTATTGAAAAATAAAGGAAAAGAAAAGAAATTGAAAAACAATTTTTGCATTTGGCAGTTTCACAGCGGGCGGGAAAATCGGTTAGGGTCGAGTGGAGAAAGTGGCTTAAGCAGCTTTGCCCTTAAATCTTAGGAACTGTCTATGAATATTTTGTAACCCATAGAGGGAAGATGGTGGTCCAAGTCACCAAGCTGCATAAAAATGGTTTCAATAACAACAAAATTAACATTTAGAACTAATAACCTAAAACTAAGAAAAAAGGAGAAAAATTACTTTAATATAATAGTTCAGAAATTGTATGATTCAGTCTGTTAAAAAATTATATGTCCTTTTATTTTTGTCCTTAATAGTAAACACTTTTCTCTGCTAACTCAATTACCAAACCAATCAAAGATTAGTTTAGTTACCCCAGTTGCTTGCCTCCACTTGTTGTCAATGACAACCTTAGAAGAAATTAACTCTAACCCTTTGAAAAAGTGTTTTCATTCAAACACTTCTACATTCACAACGAACGAATTAAATCTTTAAAAGTAATTCCCAGCGACGAACTTCATCAACTTTTTAATTAGTTTTGCAATCAAAAAAAAAACTTTTTGAAGCTCGCCGAGCTGATGCAACAATCATAGGATTCAAACCAGAAGCTGGCAAACTTTGCCTTATAATTTCAAAGGTAAATATTTATTTTTCAGCTAATGCCCCGTGGCCATAATCAACAGCTTCAAAATGCCAACCGAACCGCACTGAACCAAACTGGACCGCGTTGCGCTCTCGACAAAGTAATCAATTTTTTGAGGACAGGCAAAAGTTGGGTTGCAGTTGGCGAAGCCACCAGCAGAACTGATGCCTACACCCTCCGGAGATCAGAGTCGCCAATTCTGGATTTTTATTGGAATAGTTGGTGTATTTTTTAACAAATAATAATTAACAAATAACAATTTTCTATATATTCATTTATTGAAAAATAGTAGTTAAATTGAAATACTTAACTCAAGGAAATTTATCAAACTATAAAAAAAAGTTTTCTTTTGAAATTATAAAAATAAGTCCTCATAATTTTATGCAACATACATATGTATGTATATATTTTTTCCTTAAATATTCCCCAAAAATTATAATATTTATACAAAACACCTTACTGCTTTTTTAAGCACCGAAAAAGTTAAGATAACTTGTTAGCCTGGTTTAGTTGCCTGTTTTTCGCTGGCCAGCAAAAGTTGTCAGCACTGGCGGCTACTCATCAACCCACACCAGGTCAACCGGCGAAAAGTTCAGACGTCAGGCTGCCTCAGGCTGCGGAGAAAGGTGGTGCAAGAGGGGGGAGGGGTAGGGGGAGGGGGTAGGGGGAGGGGATAGGAGGTAGGGGATCCAGAATGGGGCACGCGGGCGTAGCCGATGGCTTCCCAAATGGCACCCAAAGGACTCCACTCTCACTGAGTGACGACCAAAATGTCGCCCCACTCTCACTCACTCTTGTTTTCCCGCTTTTCCACATTTTCCGCTCACCGGTTGCTGGTGTTTTATGGGATTGTTGGGGGTGGTGGGGAGTTGGCTAGGGGTTACCACCCCCTCCCCCCAAACTGTGGGCAAAAGTTTCAGCGCTAAAAAATTGAAATGCTGCCTCACGTGCCACGAAATTTTTTATATTTGTTGATTTTTGGCTTAGAGTGTTGACCGAAAACAAAGTTCCAGTTGGCTTTTGTTTTTCAATTTCAAGTTTTTTTTTCCCAGCACTCACTTTTGCGATGGTTTCCTTTTTCCTTCCATTTCTGGGCTTTGGTTTCAAATGCGACCTCTTTGACGTTTCGGTTTTGGTTTTTGGTGCGTACCACCGTGGCTTCCATTGGCTTCCATTTATTTGTGCAGGCTGCCTTACCATTTTGTGTTTTTAATAACTTAATATCCTTTGTACGCCCCCGGCGGTCTGCAGTTTTATTTGATTGAAACGCAACTAGTTCGAGTTCACCGGGTTTTTGAGCCCTTTGATTGGCTTCCTTTGACTCTATAAATCTTTGTCGACCGCAAGGCGATTTTTATGGATATTAACTGACAGTTGGCAATTTGTTCAAAAGTCAAAGGGATGCACTTTTCATCGGTGTCACTGGAGTCACGACTTCGCTGCTCTTTCATCGATATCACTTTGAAGTTTTGAACTTTGCTTTAGAACTTTGCAGTTGCTGAAAAGTTTTTTGTTGCATTTTTTTGTAATGCATATTAGGGTCAGAGGTTCTTTTGTAATATTATATTTTTATATTACTGCTTACTTGTAGAGTTTTTTTATTATATAACCGAGCTAGTTACTTAAAAACCTTATTACTCAGGTTGCTGTTTGTAAAGAGATACAGTCATTTCATAATTTATTAGCCCTACTACCGTCTCATTTTAAATTAAACTGAATTTATGCATAAAGCTGAAGATTTGGGACTCTGTATAAGCCACTTTCGTCCCCTAGTCCTTATTAGCTTTCGATTTGCGTGGTGGCTCCTGCTAAATGCCTCAGCTGCGGGCACGTGCCATAGGAGGAGCAGTCCTCTCGCACAGTTTTTACAGGATCCTGGCGAGTGGGCGCTCCGGAGGCGGACAAAAACTAGTCTTCCCTCGTTGACGGTGTGACGGGCATATTAAAAAGGACCCTGCCAACATCATGTCCCCAGCATGACGTGCCAAAAACTAAGTAGTGTCAGCATGGCAATCAGAAGGCATGCCATGACCCGCTGGTCCATCCCCTCCTGGTCCTGCTGAAATTCACGTGCAGGTGTGCTGGGAAGGACATTATGTAGGTACAGTAAGCATCCATTAAGAAAGATGTTATTGAATTAATTAATTAAAAAACTTAATATACTGTATACCCATAAAATTAAATATAAGTTTATACCATCTCTAGAAATAAATAAGAATATGAATGCATTGACCTAAGCTTTTGTATAATTATTTTAATGATATTAGAGCAAGAATCTTGTTAATTGTGATAATTATAGAAAATAAACCGCTTCTGTTTGCAAGAGTAATAAAAGTTATAGATGTTTTTATTACCGAGGCATCCCTGTACTCGAAGGTAGGAGTCATCGCCTGCTTCCAAATAGGCAGTTGGCATTACATGCCTTTTGTGTTGCAAAGAGATTGGTTCGGCTGCGTTGGCTTTGGTTAGGTTCACTTGGGTCTGGGTTTCGGTTGGGGTTTTGTTCGGTTAGAGGGTTGCGGAGGTGGGGTGGGGGTGTGGGGTGTGTGGGGTGTGTGGTAACCAAACAACACATTGCTCTTAGAGTGCGTTGTTTTAGGCTAAGTGACGGGCGTGGTCGTCGGTTTCAATGAGAATGCCTTACTTACGTGGCGTCTCCATAAAACGTCGCTTGTTCCATTTCCCCTTTTGGCCTCTCGAGAAAAAAACCACAACGCAAGCATTTAGTTTTTGTTTTTAAATATTATGCACGGACGTTTATTGAAATCGTTTTTCCTTTTGTGTCTTCGCCATAGAAAACCATAAGAGTAACTTAAGAACTAATGCAAACTGCTTAAGTATATTACACAAAAACTTACATCTCGAGACTGTAAGGGGCTGTAACTTAGGGCTCAAGGATTTCGGGTCGCTTGTGCACTAACATTAGATAAATATTTCGAGTTCTTACTAGCACTACGTTTGCTTAGACATAAACACACATGTGAATACATTTACATAGATATATGTTTCGGTATCGTACTGCTATCCCATTATAATGACAAACTTGCAACGCTCTCTTTGAAACTACGACATTTTGTTTTTTTTTGGGTTCCTATCCTAGCACTGGTTTTTTGTGGGACTCTGATTTTACTGGATCTGCTTTAGCTATGATTACGTTATCAATATTTGCTATTTCTTTTAATTTAAGTTTTCTTTTTTTACTGGTAGAACGTTTGTGTGTCTTAACAGGCGATTTCAATAAGTGTTTATGCTTTGTTTTGTAACCCTAATTCTTGCATTGAAATGTCACATGTCCTTACCGACTAATCATATAACTAGGAGTTATTTGCAGAGACTTCTTCTGGGCTCTCTCTATGTAATTCATGTTTTCTCGAAAGTCTGGGGATCGGCTTTCAAGCCCCATTAACTCGGCGCTACGATTTAATATGTCTTTGGGAACAGAGTGGACGACGTGGTCTGCTGGAAAATCTTGCGACGTCGCCTCTTATTGTATTTACAGGTCTTGGCATGCTTCAGCACCGCTGGTTAAACATATCTGGTTATCTGTGTATGGAACTCCGATAGACAGATCTGCAGCTGGCTGAATGAGGGCCGCTCGCTCGGCATCGAGGCCCAACAATAGGCCATAATGGTAAACCTGAAAGAGAGAAAGGATTACATTAGGAATAGATTACTAATAAGAAAACAAGAAAAAAGTAAAAGTGGTGTAAGCTATCTACATATTTCAGATCTATTCTTATGAGATTAGGATTATAATATGGAATATAAAATGTACTTACAGCTCATCGGGGCAATTGAAAGGCTGAGCCAATCGGTAGCCATCCTTGAGATAATGTTCCATTTCATAAGGATCGATTTCGGCGTAAGGGAGTTTCCCCAAAGTGCACATTTCCCACATAAGGACACCAAAGGACCAAACATCACTGCCCTCGTTGTAATGAGACTTTTGCAAGGCCTCCAATGAAAGCCACTTAACTGGTCTATATTCACCATCGCCCAGAGAATTGTAGTCTCCCGGGAAGAGATCGCGACTTAGGGCACTATCTGTGAGCTTCACACGCAGCTGATCGTCAATCCTGAAGGTAAAAAATTACATTTTTTAATTCATTTACATTGTTACAGATTGTTTAATAACCATTTATTCTATGTAATATTCCATTGAAACAAATTTACAAGTTATAATTTGTGTTTAAGTAAAGATAATTCAATATACCTAAATATTTTATTAAAAGACCCTTATCAATTACTTATAAAACCCCATCCCAGTGAAATACTTACACACAGTTCCTGGCCGCGATGTCCTTGTGGATGACGCCGTGGTTGTGCAGGTGCTCCATGGCCATGGCCAGCTGGGAGCCCATGAGGACCGTCTGGATGGTGGTGACACTCCTGGCGTACGACGGATCCTGCAGGAAGCTCTTCAGATTGCGGACACTGCCGTTGGCGGCGTACAGGACGAAGGGCGTGGCGTAGTCCTCGATGGAGATGCCCAGCACGGAGAGGACATTCGGATGGGAGGCCTCGTACAACATCATCGATTCCTGGAGCAGGAGGTTCACTTGCAGCTGGCTGGCGTGCTGGGCCACTGTCTTGACCAGTACCTCCTGGCAGTCGTTGTAAGTGCCGCGATAGATTCGCCCAAAGTTGCCCTCCTGGACGAGACAGGAGAGCCGGACGCGGCACTTCTGGACTGTCAGCTCCTGGAGACGGCGGTTGAACTCCTCAGGCTCATGCTCATATTCGCGAAAGGGCCGCGTCAACGTGGCGTATGTGGGTGTTATGGTCGATGGGCAGACATAAATCGAATTGTGGGCCGTCGACGAGATGGTCGGCAATCTCTGGAAGCTGGAGGTCTTGATCAGATGCACTCCATTCGAGGGATGTCGCTTTGAAGGACCCTTGGCACAATAGGCAATCAGGATGAGGGTGGAAACCAAAACCAAGGCGAGGATGCCACCCACAATGAGGGTAACCAGTCCACTTGCTGGTGGCACAAGATTCTCCCTCAACATGGGATCAAAGTCCCGCTTGGATCCTCCCGAATTTCCACGACCCACATTTCCCGGTGACTCAGTCACAATGGGGCGTTGCTTCTCCTTCTCCGGTGACAGATGACCATTGGCCACCACATGCTCCTCATTCCTATCCACATAGTGAATATCACTGCCATGCCCTCCACGCGCCGTTTGCATCAAGTCCACATCATCATCATCGTACTCCTCGTGAGCACTATCCTGTTCCTCCCGCAAACAGATCTTTTTCCGCTTGAAGATCAGGTTGGTGTTGTTGTTGGTCGCCCGATCCAGGATCACCTCCACATTGATGGTCACTGTGACCTCGGCATTCCGGGTGCCCGAGCACTTGAGGGCAATGCCCCAGGTTTGTGGCTCCGTTGGCACATCCCCGATCCGGGATATATTCAGTTGGGGGCGGGGCAACACCTCCGTGTCCGAGGTGGCTATATTGATGCTGTACGGAAGTGGGTGCTCCACCAGCGACTGCCACGTGAAGGTCACGTCGCTAATGTTCGCCGGCACGGGCACAGCAAAATTCAAGGCGTAGTCGTTAATGGCGCCCTCTCGCACGTAGTAGAGTTCCGCCGAGACTCCTGCAAATGGATGGAAAAAAAGGGTAAACATATTTAGTACACTCCAAAAAAAGTAGAAGAATTGCAATTTTAATATTTTAATAATATTTTTGAAGTTATTTATGTAGATATTAAGGAATCGTTATTTGAAAGGGAGTGGAGTAGTAGTTTAGAATTTTCAGATAGTGATATGACTTTACAGGAAGTAAATGTTATATACATATTAATATATTTTATTAAAGGGTGTTTCTTCACTTTATTTCTCTTGCATTTTGAGCAACCTTTTGCAATATTTTTCCAGGTGCATTGCTTGTTGCACATCACCTAAGCCCCCATGCCAATGATAATCCCATTCTGCCGAGGCGAAATTAATGATATATCTGTGGGCCAAGTGAATTGAAGAAAAACTTTTCGCTCAGTCACTCGACCCGACTGCATAATCAATCACAAGGGATAACAGTTTTCTTCTGCTCGTTTGGGGGCGTGGAAAATTGATTTTCTCGGAGCCGGATCGGAACTCGGGAAATATCTGTCCGCTGAGACACTTTAGTGACATATTGAAGGAGTTAAATGGCATGCTGCGCGCTCCTAAAGTGATTGTCAATTTCTTTTTTCCGACCGCCTTCGACCATTTTTATTGCAGACAATCAACAAATAAGTTGGCTAACAATGATGGAATGATGGAAGATGTTCAAGGCATTCGTTCTGTAGGAGAATTCCCTCTTTTTCCATTTTAAACGAAGCCTATTTGAGGCACCCACATCACACCTGCTGGCACCTGTTCATGGTTTTCCCTCATTTCACCCCTCTGCTTAACCTTATCTTTAAATTGATCTGATAGTTTTGACAGGCAGTGTGTTTAAAATGCAACTGTTACCTGAGCAACAATGCATTTTTAATTAAATTAGCCGTGTGCTTTGGGAAGGGGATAGCCATTTTATATTGCATCTGCGAGGCGCCTCCATGGGATACACAATAAATCAATCAAATTATAAAAAAGAACCGAATGGAGACCCTTGGCCAAGACACGCGACTCCCTTCTCGAAGTGGAATAAAGGGGCGTGGCCGAGTGGGCAGGTTAAATGTTCATGCTTAATTAATGCTGATGTTGCTGCTGTTTCTGTTCCTGTTGCTGTTGCTGTTGCTGCTGCTGTTGCTGTTGGTGTTGCTGCTGTGTGCGTTGCATGTTGCTGCTGCAGCGTGTTTATTTTAGATTTTTATCGCACAGCCGTCCCCCGGCCGCAGTTACATTTCATACTTGTACATTTTATTTTAATTTATGCCACTTATTCCTCGGTCTATTCATGCCACCGGGAACCAGAGGAGCGCATAAAGCGGTCCGCATTATAAACACATATATATCGTACTAATTAGTGGGGCAAACCCCCAGACAAACCCCCCTCGCCGCTCGCACGCTTCGTTTGCACTTTGAAAATGTAATTAGTAAGCCCTACCGAGTGGTTTCGAGGTGGAGACTTCGAGGTCTAAGGGTAGCTATGGGTAGCTATGAGTAGTAGATATGGGAAACTGTCGCATAATGAACCGAGCTAAGCCAGATAGAGAGCTTGCGATAAATGCGGTGCGGGGGTCAAAGGGTTAATGGGCCTGCGACATGTGAGGTGCAGCTCATTAAACAGAAAAAGAAATGGATATGAAAACAGAAATAACAGAAATAAATGTGGCGATAACAGCCAGAAAGCTGAGCTCTGCAGTTTTAAATCGTTTCGTTTATGCGTCATTTACATGGAAATAACTACAGAATAAGTAACATTTAATACAGAAAGTTTTGGAAATACAATAAGTACCCTTTAATATTGCAAGCTTCATTTAACCAATTATTTAAGAACACTTAAGTCTCTAGAGGAATCGGCTCTTTTTCCTCTTTTCGCTTTCCGCAGTCACTCATTCTAGCATTTAACTTTGAAAACAATTACAATTAAAATTCCGCAGATGTAAAACTTTCCGAACGGCCCCCTTTCCCCCGCTTCTAACACAATTATAGACAAGTAATAGCAAATTACTTTGAGCAACCCATCACCCACAATCCCTCAAACTTCCCTCGCGACGCGTTTTGCATTTTAACTTGGTCTGGTGCTAATTAGAGCTGATTGCCCAACAAATGAAGTCGATGCTGGAAATGTGCGGATGCTGGAAGGCTGGGGCGCCAGGTGCCATGGAGGAAAATCGATTTGGCCAACATCAATCAAGGCGGCGGAGGGAGGGCGATGTGGGGGGAGGAAAACCCGGAGAGACGGCGCCCAAAAACTTCCACTTCAAGTGCCAGTGACACATAAATTCAGCGCTCGGAGAAAAGTAAAAGTTGTTCAAGCTGTGCGAAAATAGTTACCCAAGTGCAGGAAATATGTCTGAAGGGGAGGAAAAGCAATTGCTTTTCCCACTGGGTGTTGATAAAAGAATGAAAAAAGGAGGAAAAGAGTTCAGTTTAAGTACAGCCATTTCTGCTAGATAAAGGATGAATGCATTTCAGCTAACAGCTTTCGCTTTGAACTAGTTTTTACTATCTAGCTCAGAGATTACTCCAGATCTAGACAAGAATTTAATTTTTTGGACGACAAATTTATCTTCATTTCAGCTGAAGAAACCCCAAACATTCTGACTAGCTTTAAACCTTTAAGACCCGCATTTTGCCGGCGATTTGAATTCATGGCACGACATCTATTTAATTTCAATTACAACCCTAAAAATGCCATAGCAAACGCATCAACCAAAAGGGAAAACTCTTTCACACACAGAGGGAGTGTGTAAAAAAAAAAAAGAAATAGCCATTTTTTGCGCTACCAACTGACTATTCTCCCCGGCTCCAAACTTCCTTTTCCTTTCAGCAACCCGTCCAGATCCTAATTTATGCAAACCCAAGCCAGACACGAGCGAGATTTCCAAACGGACCAGACCAGACCAGACCGAAACCCAGACCAGATCATAGTGGGTAGTTTGGATATCATTTTATGCTTTCTTAACATATTTTTTGTCGTTGTTGGTTGTTGGCTGTTTGGCTGTTGGTTGTTCGCCCACATTGCGTCATTCGTTGGATTCTCGGCGGAGGGGTCGTGGATTTCGCAGGCCATAAATCCGAAATTGTCTTTTGACACATGAATATGTTGTGCATTAAACCCAGACGGAGGGACCCAAAAGCGAGAACCCCAGACGGAGACACCCCCATCGAAAGTCAGACGACATTTTTATTACGATTTTCGCTTGGGTTGGGGTTATATCTGTTAGGAAAGAAGGCCCGCGCCCGATGATGACATTCGTTTGGGCATTGGCCTAGAAGCTGATGCTGATTTAGGGTCATTACCGCGGGCTTTTTTTCGGGGGAAAAGGGGGAAAAGGCTTGTGCCGACTTCTAATGGGCTCTGCCATTTCAATCTGCATACGAGGCCAGAGAGCTGGGAATTCATCTAAGCCAGCGGCGAGCCCATCATAACCCAAGCAGATTCAATTTGCTGGCCTCCTTTGAAAACGAGAACATCATTGAGCCTGGGAACTACATGCCCATTGTCCCTATCTCATGCAACTTGCAATTCACAAAATTATACGTTAGTCGGCGAGGCTGATTAAATCGGAGGAGAGTCGAGTGCCGAGTCGGGAAACCAAGACTCAAGCTCATGAAAGGTCAAGAGCGGTCTCGAAAGTGGGTACATTCAGAGAAGTTATTAACAAAACAAATAAACCATCTTTTAAATAACTCCTATTAATACACCTACCATAAAAAATAATATTTAAAGAGTAGGTATATTTAAATGGAATTTCGTAACACTTTAAGCATCAAAAGAGATAAAAATCATTTTTATAACCATTTAGCATATTTCCATTTTAAATAACATTTATTCCACTACTTTCAAATATTGTAGTTCTAATAAATTCAACCTATTTTTTCACCAGTGTACATCTGGCCAAGGAAAGGTAATTTTGATGCCCAAATGGTCATGATTCGTGCTCGGCTGCGTTGGCCCGACATTTGGCCAAGTCTCGTCTGGCCAAACAACTTTACTTCGCTTGGCTGCTGCGATCCACGGAGCGTCAGAGTGTAAGACAAACAAGCCAAAGGACATGTGAAGTGACTGCGACTGACAGACAGTCTGCCCTCCCCTTGGTGTTCCAACAACCCGATACCCCGATACCCCGATACCCCGATACCCTGATTCCCTGCCAGTTGGCCAACTCTGTGGCAACTTCATCCAGCGTCCAGTAGCTGCCAAGTATTTCTATTTGTATTTCATCGCCCCGGTCGAGCAGCTGCAATTTATTTGCCTTGGTCTTTCGTCTTTGGTCTTTCGTCTTTGGTCTTTGGATCTGTTCTTATAGTTATGGCCTGCCTGCAGCACATCCGAGCCGCAATCGTGTGTTTTCCCTTACATTATCACCTCGACGAGGAGACCATTGGTCCAATGGATGCTCTCCTCTGGTCAAGACCATAAATTCCGCGCTGGAAGGCGGTCTGTGTTGCATAAATTATGTTGCCAACTGTTCGCTGGACTTCTATGACAAAGCCCATAAAAGAAACGCATTACATTTGTGGCGGCTGCTGGCCTTGGCCATCGGCAATGGGAATGTGAATGCGAATGTGAATGTAATGCGGTCTGTCTTACCTCAAGCTTCGTTAGTTGATTCTTGTTCTTTAATTAAAAATGTTAATCTCCTATATTTCTCCAATATACTCCAAGATCGTTACTCAGACTTGGGGTATTTAAAAAAGAGTAAAGTAGGTAGTTTTTAAACTTTTTACGGGCTAATTAGCTCTTCTTGCTAAGTAACGCCTAGCATAGAAAACTATTAAATGTATCTGGAAAAAACTAAAGCTTTATTAGCTGATTTTTAAGCTGGCATAAATATGTGGAAAATCCAGAAAGAAAAGTATTTTTGTTATTTAATATCATGGCCTTACAAATTCAACTCATTTTATTAAAGCAGAGCAATAAGGCAAATTCTGAAGGAGCTCTCCTGACAGAAACCCATTTGGGTCAAGGCAATTAAACAGCTTAATTATTCCACCACTAATCGGTAATTAATCTAATGGCTGAGCTACTTGGATATCAGCCAGGAGTAGGTCCTTCGGTAAGCACTTGGGCAGGTGCGCAGTGGAACCGCAGAATGTTGAGCTGATACATGGCCGAGAATCCCTCCCCTTAATTCCACTGAAGGAGTGATAGGGAGTGAAGTGAACCGAACTGAGCTGAAGTCTTATTGACTCATAAAAAATCAAAAGGAGCATTAACAGGCGAGCTCTTAAATTTAATGTGATTATCTGGAGAAGTTAATGTGATTATTATCAGAGCGATGGCAACCGACACCTGGCAAAGACAACGGGGAATCGAGTTGGATGCGGCAACGCCCACCCACATCCATCCATCCAGTCCTGCCCCCAGGCTCCACCCTCGACAGGGACTCCTCCTGGCACAGAGTTGCCCATTAACTTGCCACTGGTGCCAAGTTTTCTTTCAATTTCTCAGCTCAAACACTGCGGGAAATAGTCTGCTTCACAAATATAAACAACTATTCCTGATTATCTACGATATGTTTTTCTGTATTGCTGATTAAAAAGAAAATATAGTTTTATATACAAAAAATTCTGTTTACTAATTGAAGTTTAAGCCTCGCATGAAATCAATAAATAATTTAAGAAGGCTTTCGTCGTCTTAATTGCTTGGTTTCTTTGAAAACAAATTGTATCTATCTGTCTGAGATTTGCCCCCCTTCTGATTTTATATTTTTTTTTTTCAGTGCTCTTTGCCAGCTTTTTGCTCGAGCTGCATTGCGTGACGTAATGAAATTTTTATCACCTCTGGCTGAGGGATCTCCGAATCAGTCTCATTCGGTGCCTGTATATCGGTGTCTAGGCGCTGTCATAAAATTTATGGTAAGTCATAAACCGGGGGCGGTGGGTCGGAGTCGCTTCACCGGTGGGTTGGGTCCCTGGGTCTTGGGTCTTGGGTCTTGGGGATTTCTGGGGGACAGGTGGCCTGCGCATCCACCTGGCTGGGAATGGCCTGCGGTTTACGGCTGGATCTGTTCGGGTCAGTTTCTAATGTGCGTTGTGGAGTCGGATCTGCATGCCAGCCTCCATGGGTGGGCCGCAATTCCAGAGACAAAACACCAAGTCGTACGTACATAAAATACATATGTGAATGTGAGCGTTTGTGCTAAGTAAACAGCAACTTCCTGTGCTGAAATTTCAGTCGGTTTGGGCTAAAATTTATGAACAATTTTTGACAAACCAAAAGCAGTCGTCGAGAAGCAGCTTTGGCCAGCGGCGCTGGAGGAGTCGTTGCCTCCTCGGGGCATCGTTGTGGGCCCAAACAAACAGAGGGAGCGAAACGCACATATTTTTCAATAGCACCCCAGGGATGCGGTAATTTATGACTCTGACCGAGTGAGGAGCACCTCGGTCCTTTTGGACCCGTCCTACTCGTATTGACTTTTTTGCCGAGCAGCTGCCGGCAGTCAGGGCAACACAGAAACAAACAAACAACCAGAAAACAAAGAGCACGTTGAGCAGCAGGAAGAGCAGATTAGCATTGTTGCATTGGCGTAGGCGTTGCTCCCACTGAAGTGGACATTGTCACATGGGGCCCAAGTCCGCTCAAAAAACCCCAAAAAAAAAAAAAAATGAAAAAAATACACAGTGGCTGGTGTTACACCCCCGAAAAAGTTTTCAGCTTTTGTTTGTTTCGAGTGTTTTTTGGGGTCAGGCAAATATACATATACATATATATTTGGGTTTTGTTTTCATTCGCCGTTGAAAAGTGGTTAAGGCTTTATCATCTTGTAAACGTGACGATGCAGAAGGGAGCGAAAAAAAGGAGAAAATCAACCGAAAAAAGTGTAAACCTTGCCACACACGAAGCAAAAGCTTTTTCCCACTACTTTTCTTTATTCCCTTTGGCGGTTTGTTTTACTCATCAAGTCTGGTGGATAAGTGGATACAGAATAAAAAAAACGCTGTTGAGATCTGTATAATTAACACAGCTTAGCGGTGAGATAATTGTGTGTGGGGGTTTTTAAGTAATTTACAGGATGTTAAATAAATGTTTATTTAAGTGGCTAAATGGTAAGCATAATAACGAAGGTGCAAAATGAAAACAAACGGTGTTAAACTACCTTATTTAATGTGCAATCAAACTTGTTTAAAACGAACGCAAAGTATATCAACAAATATGTATTTCTCATAAAAACTTTTTGAACGTTTAATTGCCCGGCAATTAAAAACTCAAAAAGTAGCCATATCAAATTCATTCATGTTATTTTTCCGCTCACTTAATACATTTACATTTGAGTTCATACAAACTTGTACACTTATTTATTCATTGGTCTTATCCCACATTTAAATATGTTAATGATAATGTTGCTAATGCCCATTCACCCTCGAACTACCGAACATTTCACGCTCCACACCAACTAAAGCCCAACAATAACAAAACCAAGCCGGGAGTACTTTGTACGTAAATAACAAAGAAGCGCCGAACAGACATGATAATAACCGCGACTAATTCACGGAAGAACGCAGAGCGAATTGCATTCGCCGTGGAACGAATCAGGCAAATACCCCTCGCAATTCCCCCTTCAGCCATATCTTGTCCCCTGTAAGTAAATGAATTTTATAAATATTCTGTTTCAGCGCTTAATTAAACATAAAATAAACCGCAAAATAATCAGGATTCTGCGGCTGCCAGTCTTTCAATCTTCACGTGCCATATGGAGTTGCCATCGGGCGTGACAGGAAAATTACCAAAGCATATGAAATAAGGGAACTCTTCACTGTCGTCGGATTGCCGACATAAATTATATAGGGGAGCAGACCATCCCATGTTGGTCAAACAGTCCGCGGGAGGGGAATATATAATACAATGTTGGCGTTATTTCGATTAGCGCGAAATTGTTGGGAAACGATTGGCACATGTCCGAGGGTGTTGAGATCCATCACTCCATCAGACAAGGCGGATCCAACGAAAAACGCTAAATTGGGTCAATCGAACGCTTCGGAATTTCGAGTTTCTGTCGACGGCGTTTGTATGAGTTATGGGATTTAGTTTGTGCACGCTTCGGAGCGAAAGTTTGTTTTTTATGATGCCAAAGAAAATAGTTCTTGAAGTTTTAGCTGCTGGCAGAAGTTTTGGTAAATGTGTTAAACTTTTCAAATAAAATTTTGCTACTCCTGCTCTTGTTTTATGAAATTCTAAATATTTATAGAATCTTACGTATTTTGCATACACTCAATTTTAAGCAGCAAAAATCAATAAAGAATGCAGAACTGCTTAAAAGAATTTTCTAGGACTTACATAATTTATGAATATTTACTAATAGCTCTGATATTGCATTAAATAGCAATAATTGCTTTCTTTTTTGACTGGAGAAATATATAGTAAAATACGACCCCCTCGCAGCTGTAAGTTCCATCTTTGGATTATCCCCCCAATGAAACTCATTACGAGCCCCCACATGCATATCGTTTTTTCGGCACTTAAGTGCTCCAGAAAATGTTTAATTACCATCCATGTTATCAGGACACACACACACACACGCACGCACACGCACACACTCTCAGCCAGATGTGTTTTCATAAAGGGAAAATGGAAAGTCCCCCACTTTCTGCTATCTTTTCCCTGTGCGTGGGAAGCTGCTGCTACTGCATCTGTAGAAGTTTGTGCGGGCGTGTGAAATTTTCCAATAAGCTGCATTTGTGAAATATGTGCTTTTGGATTTTTCGTGCTCGCAACAGATAATTGTGCGGAAAGTAATTAGCATTTTGTTAATGGTTTCCCTGACAGACGCATAATATGCTTCATTTGGGGAAACTTTAGCGCTGAATTTATGCTTCGGCATCTCGTTGGATATCGATTGGGCATGACTCCCTTCCTCTGCTTTATTCATCAGACCCATCAGATTCGATTCCCACAATCAATTCGAATACCCAGTGGCTGCCACACACGCTCCGTCATTTTTCCCTCTTCCTGTCGATGTCCTGAATGTAAAGGAGTAGCGAGCAGCAACAATAGCGGGCAATGAAAAAATTAAATACAAAATAATAAAAAATAATTTACGGGCTCATTACGAGAGTCAAGTCGAGAGGGCGAGGGGTGGTGGTGGGCAATAAAGGAATAAAGGGAGGGTGGCGAGGCGCCCGCCGGAATTCGCTGCCTATAAAAAATGTGAGATGTATGATGTATGACAGTGGTAACAAAAAAAGGGGATACCTAATGGGGAAAAGATTATGAACATAAATAAATTTAATTTTAATTTATACATAAATAAAGTAGATTGCGAATTTTGTCAATAAATACAGCTCTAGCATAGATTAAAGGTAATATATTGGTAATATTGGTAAAACATTGTCATGCTTATAATTTTTTAGCCATTCCTCTAATTTTTTTTTAAATGTTTATATAGTTATATAATTTTTTGTATAAATAGCTCTGTAATTTAGTGCTCTCTGATTTTTCCTGATACCACTGTGCAACTGTCATTGTGGAGAATGTGAGCCTGCAGTTTGCCTGCAGGCGAAGGCTTCTGGCCCGGCGGTCCACCCCTGCCACCCCAGTGGTTGCAAATAAAGCACTCAACGCGGGTAGCTGCCAGGGATGAAAGAGGAGGAGGAGAAGGAGGAGGAGGAGGAGAAGGAGGAGGAGGAGGAGAAGGAGGAGGAGGAGGAGGAGGAGGAGGTCCCTGCCTTTCGCCGGTGGTGGCTGTCTGTCGGGTTACTTGGAAATCACCGGGAGTGGAAGCCACGGCGTGCTCAAGTGCAGGGACCGCCTGCTTTTCATTCAGTGCCAGCGTTTTCCCCTGCAATCCTGCCTGGCATTTCGCTTCCGGGCGAATGTCCTCCGACTCCACCCCTCCCTCTCTACCTCCTCCTCCTCCATTTGTTTGCATACGCAGCGTTGGCAGGACGAGGGTCAGGGACACATCAAACTGGGATCGAGGGGAAGGGAGGGGAAAGGGAAAGGGGGAGCTGCTGTTTGCACGACGCATTTCTGGTCCATTAAGTAGCGACGTCGTCCTGCTGCAAAGGTGGAAGCCAGTTGTCCTCCTCCCCTTCGCTTCGATTCATCATTGTTGTGTGCGACTTTTCTCACTTTGGACGGGAGTTTGAAGGAGGGTTAGATACGTAGCTAGGTATCCACTAGATACAATTGCTTTTTGGCCAGCACGCGTCGCAATGCATTCGCCTTTGTTTATTTAGACATTTTATTTGCAGCTTAGCCCAATGCATTCGCAGTACAACCCTCTGCTAATCACCATCATCATGATTGTGGGAAAGTGATTTTGCCACCAGCTTTGGCTTAATTACCCTCGGGTTATTTTTTATTTTCTTCTGCCCCGAGGTTATTTGATTAGCTTTTCGTGCGCGGGTAAGATGATTTTGGAATTTTCCCAAGGATTAACGTAAATACAAGAGGCTTTTCCTCTGATTTAATCCCCACACGCAATCGGAGTTCGTTTTTGTGAAAATCCATGAATAATTTCCATCGCCCACATGTGTTTGCCATCGAAGCAAACCATTAAATCCGCCGCATAATGGACGCAACAATTTGTCTAGGCAGATAATTGCCGGAAGAAAAAAAAAACAGAAATAATAAAAACCAAATGATAGACTCCATCCAGAAATGGGGGAAAAGCTCAAGTCGAGTGGAAGTTGTGCAACTCATTCTTTCTACGGGGGGTGTGGAAAAACTGGGCGGCAACGGAAAACTCTCCCATTTCATGTCTGACCGCCACCAATCATGCAAAATCCAAAAAAAAAGAATATGCAACCGAAATGGAACCCCAGCAAGAAGTCCAAAAGAACATAAACAATTGAAACTGATTAAATTAATTTGATAACAAGTCCGCACTGACTGACAGACCGAGCATTGAAGCACTTTAGATATGACTGAGGAAACTCAATTCTTCTGAGGGGGTGAAAATAGAGTTGATATGTGAAGCACTTTGGGGAATTCGTTTCGTTGCTAAATTGGAATGTGAAATATGATTTTAATTTAAATAAATTTAGTTTAATTGAATCCCGGATAAATGGGCTGGCCCAAACCAATTACAGATAGTTTAATTCAGTTTCGTTTTTTGTTGGCCTTTTTGGCTGCAGTTGATTGTTTCGAATTATAAAGATTGACATGGAAGTGACCACTTTAATTTATTAGATTTCAACTGAGTAATTTATTCACCAAGTTTTTGAAGCAAAAAATAAATTTTTTATTAGCAATTTTTTTTAACAGCTGAAAAGTAAATTGTTTAGAAAGTTTCATAATCGCTTTCGCACCTGAAGCTATGAAGGTGTGAAATCATAATGAATGATAAGTTATTTATTAAAAGTTGCCTTTATTGTCGCCCACAAAAGCTTCTGACAATTATTAAGCAAACAACAGCATTCACAAATCATTTAGTGGTTTAATTAAGCGCAAGTGGTGGCTTCAATTACGGAGGCGTGGCCAGCAAGCCATAACCGATTTTTTGTTAATGTTGCATAGTTATATTAATGTGCAGCACACGGGGATGAAGTGAAAGCCACTGAAAGGACAATGACTAGACAGTTTTTGAGGAGGGTGAGGATGGATATGCACATAGAAAAACTTATATGTGATTTCGAACTGTTTAATAAAATACTTGGAATGCCAATCATTGTAATATATATTTGCATTTTATTCCTTTTCTTAAAATGCATTCATGTTACGATGTATTCCTCTAGTGACATGTGAGTAGCATTCCCAGCTGGATTTCGAGTGGCAACAGATATTTCTACCCAGCTAGCGAAAAGTTGCACATGCTGTTGCCACAGAAGTTGCTGTTGCTGCAGCAATGGATGTTGCTGTTGCTGTTGCTGCAGCAATGGATGTTGCTGTTTCTGTTGCCACCGCGGCCGCGTCATCGTCCTTGTCACTGCAACAACATCGACATTGCTGCCTTCCGTCCGTGTTGTTCATTTGCCAATTACGCGTTTAACTCTGCATGAAGCCAGACATAACAACCTGGCAACTGGATGGATCACTACACGCGGGAAAAGTTCCCCGAAAATTGGTCATTAAGTACAGACATATGCCAATTTTAAAGAGTTCTATTTTTGATAGATATGAACGGAAATTTTAAACGAAACTCTATGCTATCGAATTCTGAATAAACGATGGAGTGATGGTTAATCTGATTAAGAAATTATTTACTTTAGAATATGCACATGCCATGAAATATTATTTAAAGATATTTATATCTGGGAGATGTGAATGCCTTGGGTATATTTCTCTCCGTGTAGACAGCAGACAGGTGGCAGGGGGCAACCGCTTGTTTATGTTGTCGTGGCAAGTTGGCAACACATGCCGCACGCTCGGGCAAATCTAATGCCTTCGATTCCAACTGCAGCATTAATTATTCGGATGGAGGGTGAAATATTTTTGGCCACGCACACGAGAGATTTTGCTTAAGTTCTGAGCCCCGGGATGCTGATGATTCTGATGATGCCGCTGCGCCCTAATTGAGTTCACATTACTTGCCGAAAATATGTTTCGTACTTTGGCCAAATGTTCTTGCTTTTATTAGCCAAACGTGAGTTGGCAACAATTTCCATTGTGTGCGCCGGAAAATCATGTTCAGTTCGGAGATGATGAATCTCTTGGCCCGCGCCAGTTGAAAGTGTCAAACCATTTAGAGAGATGGGGTTGAGATTAGCAAGTGTTGATAGACAGACCCGAAACGTGACTGGCAAAGTCCGTGGGTTACGTGGATCCGGGGATCTGTTCAGACAGCTGGCAGGGATACAAAGTTCTCGGCCAAAGTTGGGAAACCGTCTCGTCGAGCCGAATGTTAAGGAAAACTTTTTCGGGTGTAAAAAATTGCAGGGTCTGGGAATATGATTTTAATTGGATTTCTTTGTTCGAGAAACATTATTCTAATCTCGTAAGCAGCAGACAGAAAATTCCATAAGCTAAGTACTTAATAATGATAGGGGTACAAAAATAAATGGTTAAAATAATATAAGATGCAATTAGGCAGCAGGTTCATAGGATAATTAAAATAAACCTTTCATATCTAGTTGTTCTGTAGCTGTTCTCGTTATTATGTTAAAACCATTTTTCCTTTACACCTTCAACAATCTGTCTCTTTTTAATTATCTAATGGTGTCCCCCAACTTTTAACCCAAATAACTTTCACCGGCACGTGGAAACTTTCAAGCTGTCGTTCAACCGAACCCCTTTGGTCACTCATTGCAACCGCAAAATCCATCAACTGCACCGACTTTACATATCCGCTCATTTCGCTAACGAGCTGAGCCACAGAAGCACCGAACCAAGAACCAAGAAGACCCCGCCACTTCCCCGATTTGATCCACACCTGACATGGTTTACATAGAGCCCAGCAATTTGGGGCGCACTATTGGGTGGTAAAAAAGAAGTGGGTGTGGGTGTGGAGGGGGGGGTGGCATACTCGTATAGTAAATAGTATGGCATGGATGTTAACCTAACGAACAGTGAATGCCATGCCATGCCATGCCGCAGCTGCAAGTGCATAAAACTCTTCTTCGGGCGATTCTCCTTCACTCTTCCACATGCCGCATTGCTGCCGGGTTGACAATTTAATTGATGTGCACTCACACAAAGGCTTTTGAAGCGACCGCTAAAAAAAATAAAGTAAAATAAAATAAAATAAAAGATAAAGTGACACCTACCTACCCGACGTTGCGAACACATAGTGGAGGATCGGAAAGTAGGTCAGGCATGCAACCCGCTGTCATCGTTGAATAATTGGAATGGGTATCGTCACCCAGCCAGCCAAAACCCACCCAATCCCCAATTCCCCCAAATCCCGAAAAACCTTCGAGGGGAGACTGCAATCGGAGGAGCCGGGCGAAAAGTGAATAGCAGCGGCCACCGCTTAATGGGTTTTAATTTTGATTTCGTTTGACACACGGCTGACACCACTAATAAATTTCCCGGAGCCATGTCAAGTGGAAAGCCTCAACTGGCCATCCATACGAGCCACCCACCTCTTGATTGATTGTCCGCTGGCGCTTTCAGCAAATAGATAAGGCAGTCGAGGAGCCAGAAACCAGAAACCAGAGCTCGAATCAAACGTGAATTACGACGAGTGGCAAACGCTGATAACTGGCTAGATAAGCGCCTGATTAGCCCTGCACAACAGTCCAAATATTTACCTAGTTATTCACAAGTGACGCGATGCAATCTGTGGAAATACTCCTAAGCTGCCGAACTCCTGACGCCCATCAATCACCCGGCCTTTTTTTGTTTGCACAAATAAAAACACGCGAGTGTTGTAAATTTTACAACATAATTTTTGATAATTTTTCCCCTATCTCCAGCTCCTGATTTCACCCATCTCCATGTAGCCCCCATATATATACGTATAAAATAAACACTTTGCATGTGTTTTATGATTCCACATGGATTTGTCCCCACTCGGTCACCCTTTCCTCGGGCTACTGATTTATTTTTTATATTCACTGGGTTGTAAATTCTTTGTCTGGGCTTGTGACACATTGTAAAACAATTTTCCCCACTTTTATTAGCTAGGCAATCTTTTTGGCCGGATTTTGTGGGTGTTTTCTTTTTGGTCGATAACAGCTTGAGTTTGAGATACGGAAGGGACTGATGTAAAAGAATAAATTGGAGAGTAGATTTAAGGTATTGAGACGATGTTTTAAGATATCTTAAAGACGATAAGTTTACTTTAAAGTTCAAACAAAGTTTAATTTTGTATCTTTCTGCATCTTTTAGTAAGATAAACAATACCAACTTTAGCTAGCAGGCATAACGGCTTAAAAATTGTTACAATATTCCACTTTAAAAAGCCCTTTTGGCCAAAATACAAACAAAATCTAATAGTTAAATAAACAAGCCAATTTCACAAAAGCAACATCGAAATTCCTATTGAGACACTATTTCAATGTAGCTTTCTTATTTATCAAGGTAAATGAAATAATAAATTAAAATATGGAAACATGCTTGGACAAATACCTAAAACTCAAAATAAACTAGACAATTTGACAAAGGGACTTAGTAGCTCTAAGCCTAAAAGCAATTAAAAGCATATATTATTTACAGAAAAATAAGTAAATAATCCTCTTCATTTGCCCGAAGCAAAACAAGAAAGCCTTGGCTTGGCATAAATCAAATTCGATTTAAAGTCTGACGCAGACCAAAAGTGGCAAATAATTGGTCGCCTAATTGAAAAATCAAATGGCAGTTTAAGTTTTGGATTTCCTTGATAACTTACCGATTAAACGCAACACCTCGTGCAGATTGAGGAAAATGTTTAGGTGAGCCTGACCGCTGGCGACCAGGGTCAAAAGTAATCCGATTGTCAGGAAATTGCTCCGGCTATTGGCCATCTTGAGATTGGACTTCTACCGATTTATCGCTATTAGAGTTTAAACAGTTTTCTTCTTTTTTTTTTTTTGTTTTACTCGTTTTTTGGCACTGGCAAACAATTTAATTTCCGCTGCACTTGCTGTTCACTTTTCCCGTTGCAATTGAATTTTCGTATGCGTCGCGTAGATTTTAATCCCGCTGATTATTACACGAATTGTTCGTCAGAGCATTTGGCACTGTGCCTTCTGGCCGGGAAACTCAGGCGCACATATTTCCCAATCAGCAGTCTCTGCACCCGTTATTCCTCGTTTTCCTCGCAGTTTTCCGCGTTCGATTCCCGGCTGATGCGAGCACCGTGACGATTTTCCACAAACTGTCAACTGGATAAACAAACAATTTGCCACGAGCCGAATTCAAGACTCTGTGGGCTTGATGGAACCCTGTGCAACGAGGGTGGATCCAGCGTTGCAGAGGCAACAGAGAATCTGTTGGATACATGTTCGTGGGTATAACAGTTCGACCTTGGCAGCTCCCATTGGTTGCAGTGCGATGTTGGGATGTTCGTGGTGGTTCGAAGTCAACAGCAACCTTTTCGAACCCATACCAACGAGAGGTTTGAAGTTCAGAAATATTTGAAAGGACGTCGAACATTTATCGGTTTGTTTTTCATGATAAAGATTATATCTTTACTAAAAACCAACCCATAAAGAATGTGTTATATTTTATAAATAGCTAATTTATTTATTGGGATTATATCAAATAAATATAAATAAATACGTATACTTTTTAGGTACATTATTTTGCAATACAAATTATCCGTTAACAGACATGGAATGGGAATATGTAAGTACTTTTACATATAATAGGAACCAAAAGTGTAACACTAAAACACAGTAACTAAGATTAAATTTGCACACAAAAAATATTAGGAAATCTTTGGAATTTCTATAAGCTGCCTTCAACTCATCTGAACTACTGGTAATTAATGGGATGGGTCCAACCCAAATACTTGATATTTTGACACAATACCTTCAAGTAATGCAATACATCTATTATTTTTACTTAATACTAAGACAAGCACATTAGGCCTCCACCTTCAGCTGATCGATGGAGCTCAAAGTAGTTTCAATAAGCAGATTGTAGTCCAATTCGTTTAGACTGGCCTTGGCTGTCAGCAAGTCAAGAAATGAGTCTAGTGGCGAAAGGGCTTCGGCAGTTAGATCTAGAAATATAAAACACAAATTATACTTTAGCCAAAGAAATGCTATTAAAACAAGAAAACAAATTGCTCAAATGGTACAAAGACTGGCGAACACTGATCAGCTTTTCAGCTCTTCTTACCGTGCAGCGATTTAGGTTTTATTTCTACCAAGTGAGCGGACGTTGCCTGAAAACATAGCTGGATATGCTCAGGACGACCGATGTCAAAATGATAAGCAGAAAAACCAAAAGCAGCGAGTGGCAAACAACAGTGTTGGGCTTGCCCAAAGCTGGACGAGATGTGTGTGTAATGAGTGTGCAAATGAAAAATGATTATGTTAGGATGAGTTAAAGGAACTATTTCTCACCGCTACGCGCATTATTGCGCGACTGGTTCGCACAAACGGATGGCCTCTGCTGCAAAACCTCCTGTTGCTGGCCCGACAGAATATTGGCCGCATGCTCACGACCACGAATCATAAGACTATCCGGATGCTGCCAGCATTTCAGCAATCGTTGGGCCCTTTGCTTGGGCAGAGCCGATAAAAGCGACAGCTTTCGCTCAATACCCAAAGGGGAATCTTCAATATCTACAGATCGAAACAAGAAGATATTGCAATAAAATGTACAGTAAATGAGAGTATTACAAACCCACCAAAAACAATGGCCTTCATCACATCCACTTGCAGTTCGAAGACATGATTTTCCACATATTGCAAGAACATATCATAGCCCAAGGCACGATAACCCAAGTAGGTGAAGAACGAGGAGAATCCTTCGGGCAGGGGAAAGGCAATTGATTCCACAGCCAGGCAATAGCGTTCAAGAATGAGGAACAGCGAGTGCTGCTGGTTGGCAGCCATCTGGTCACTGCAATTAACAAGTACCTAATTAATATAAATAATAATCATTATCTGAGCTTAGTTTAACCCACATCAACTGAAAGCCCCTCAAAGTCTCCATGCGAGCATCTAGACCCGCCGCTCGACAAACCAGTGAGCAAAGGGCCCGCGAAAGCTCCAATTGCGAGGAAACAAACTGTGAGGCGACCGCATGTACATGAGCTGGAGCCTGGGAGCGCTCAAAGAAGGTCTCCTTCAACCAGCGAAAGCCTGTGTGTGGCTTCGAGGAATGCTTCACCAAATGGACGCTCAGTTCGCGCAGATACTGAAAGAAGCACAGCTTTAATAACATGAATTCATCTGGAATAGATTCCAACATACCACTGAAATCACATGCTCCTGCTTGCTGGCCGTGCATCCCTCCAGTTCGATAAAGGGCAGCACCTCGTTGCTAAACGGAAAAGCACTTCCACTGCTATAGTCGCCAAAGCCACCGGTGCCCGCATCCGGTGTAGTGCATCTGGAAAGTGCCTCCGGCTGATAGCAAGCCAGACTGAAGATCAACTTTTCAGTCACCTGCTCGGCACTGAACCTCGGCTGCTCCTGCTTGGCCGACTCGTTTAGAAGATCCCACAGCCTCGTCCAAATATCCGTGCGATATGGCGACAATCTCTGCTGCGGGGACAGCAACATCATGCTGGTATTGTGCAGGGTTTCATGGGAGAGACCCACGCTTATATCAGCCACTTTCGCATGAATTGGTCGCGATGCCAAAGCAGTTGTTAGGGGCAGCAACCTCATTAGCGGCTTGGCCTCCTCCGGCAAGCCGCGCACTGCAGCCGCATAACTTCCCGCCACAAGAGCCTCCTTCAGCAGGGCCACTGTGTCCAGGGAAAGTGGACGCTCTAGGATACTATTCAGCAGTTCGGCCAGCACGTCCATGTCGTTCGAGTGCAGCAAAAAGTAATGAATGATGCTGATTCTGTTATCCAGTGAACTATCATTCCGGAAGGCCTCGATCAAATGGGATTTAGGCACGGTAAGAGAGACCAGATCCAAAGTGGCCGCATCATAGGCCAAGGCTCCCCACTTTCGCAGGGGCACCAGTTGCGAGCGATCGACACTTCGATTGTGAGCGGCACACACGATGTGGCAGTTCGGTTCGTGGTGCAGTCCCACGTCCAGCAGATGAACAAAGAAGGCGGACGATACGAGCAAATGATGCTGGCCGTGCAGCGCAAATGTGGGCCTCAGCAGACGGGCCTTCTGCCATGGAACACCGGGCATGACGCAGTGCACCACACAGCCGTGGTGCAACAAAGTCACTGAGTAGGCAAAGTGCACGTCCTTCTGATCCGATTGCATCGGCTGATACAGATAGTAGTGGCACACAAAGAACATTCCCGATGTGTCCGCCAGAATAATGAGATTCAGAGAACTGTCATGAACGCGCAAAGGAACCGCATCGTCATCGTAGCTCGGATTTTCCTCGTTGGAACCATTGGGCAGCTTTGGTAGGTTGAGTGGAATATTCAGCTAGGAAAGAGGAAAACGTAAGTAGAAATGGCAATAATCTATATTCCGATCAATATCACCCACCACTGTTTCCGTGGGCTGTTTCTCGTTGAACTGGAAGGCCGAGAGGGTTGGACTTAAAATGGGAGCCACCTGTTCACCAGTCTCCTCCCTTTCATCGAGCAAACTGAGGCTCTTGGCCTTCGGCTTCAAATGGATGTAGTAGAGGGCCTGGCACTCGGGATCCCACTGGGCCCAACTGAAGTTCTTGGCCAGCGTTTCATGGGTCAGAATGCTGGTGTCCAGATGCCAGGCGCTTGCATCCCCTGATCCGATTGCCGGGGAGGTCGTCGAGCTTTGCTTCACTACGCAAGTAAACTGTTTGATGGCTGGGGAATTATATAAAAAATAATTAATTAAGATAGATACGGTTCTCCAATAGACTTACATTCCTCATGGGTGAGCACCAGTAGCTTGTCCTGCCAGCAGGTGCGTGTGGCGCTCTCCACACGCCACAAAAACTGGGTCATCATCTGGCGTGGGGTGGGCTCTGGATTAAGGGGCGTGGCAGTGCCGCCCTCCGAGCTACGCACCTCCACGATAAATGCCTGATAGAGTTTGCCTTCGGTTTTCTCCACAAAGGACAGCAAGGTGACACTACTATTTATGGTCGCCTGGATAATCTCGCGGGAGTTCTGCAAAGTCCAAAGAAGTCTTAGCTGCTTTTTGGTGGCATGAAAGTGCCCAATGCAGGTCTCCTTGCGCTGGTCTTCATCGGAATACTCAAATATCCAGGAGGTTAGCAAGGATCCATCCTGTTCCTGTCCCAAAATTCGCCACTCGTTTGCCTTCTCTGCTTTTTAAAAGAGCTATGTGTCTTAAAATCAGTGTCAAATAATGTCCAAAATGGTCTTACCCTTGTAACCCTGGCTGGCCAGCAGGCCACAGAAGTTGGCTGCTAAATTCTCCTGCCGCAGCATTTCGATTTTAATTTAATATTTTATAAAAACAACATTTGGTACGAATTTTCAATTCTCCAATTGGAATTTTTGCTGCCAGTGTGCACGTTGCGCGGTAGCACGAAAAATACCATCCCCTGCAAAAACCGTTACACTTACCTACAGGGTGAACCTTGCCATATTTCAAATCCGTGAGTCAGTAAAAATTGACAAAATAAACTTAAAATTTAAATACATAATTAGCACCCGAAACATATAATAAAACTAATAGATATGAGTAAACGAAATCGATAACAGAGTGCTCTTAAGAAATCAAAGTACTTTTATCTTATAACAAATTCTGCTTATATCGATATCAACTCTTATATTTCTTCCTCAGCTAGCATAAATTTAACAGTTATTATTTAGAGATAAAAAAAAGCGAAAGTTTTACCAAAAAAAGAACAATTAAAAATGCCAAGTGAAATAATAACTCTTCAATTGGGCCAATGCGGAAATCAGAGTAGTTAAATCAAACCGGTAAAATTACAACTTAAACAATAATCTTACTTTCGCAGTTGGTTTCGAGTTTTGGAAGAGATTGTGCCTGGAGCACGGGATCTCTCCTGATGGCGTCCTTGAAGACTTTGCTACCGATGGACAGGATCGCAAGGACGTTTTCTTTTATCAAGCGGATGACAATCATTATATACCAAGAGCAGTTCTGCTGGATTTGGAGCCCCGGGTCATTAACAACATCATGACCTCTCCATATGCCAAGGTCATTAAACAATTTTTACTACCTTCATATTTTTTTTAAAAATACTTTAAAACAAAAGCAAAATATACAACAAATTATTGTTTTTTATCATTGTTATTTTTAGCTTTACAACCAAGAAAATGTTTATCTCTCAAAACACGGTGGAGGAGCGGGAAACAACTGGGCCTCTGGTTTCAGCCAAGGAGAAAAGGTTCAGGAGGAGGTTTTCGATATCCTCGATCGGGAGGCAGATGGCAGCGATTCGCTGGAGGGGTTCGTTCTCTGCCACTCGATAGCTGGCGGCACAGGATCCGGAATGGGATCTTATGTCCTGGAGCGTCTCGCGGACCGCTTTCCCAAAAAACTTATTCAAACATACAGTGTTTTCCCCAATCAGGATGAGATCAGCGACGTGGTTGTCCAACCATACAACTCGATTCTCACTTTGAAGCGACTCACGAAGTGCGCAGATAGCGTGGTGGTCCTCGATAATACCGCTCTAAATCGCATCGCCACCGAGAGGCTACACATCCAGACTCCCACTTTTACGCAGATCAACAATTTGGTGTCCACCATCATGAGCTTGAGCACCACCACTCTGCGATATCCCTCTTATATGAACAATAATTTGATTGGTTTGACTGCCTCACTTATTCCCACACCAAGGCTGCACTTCCTGATGACTGGATATACTCCACTGATCACAGACTACGAGGTAAGTTTGCTGAAGTTTAAATTAAAGTTAACATTTTTTAATATCATTGCTCTTAAAAAAAAATACAAAATCTGCAGACCAAAACAAATGTGCGGAAGACCACCGTGTTGGATGTGATGCGCCGCCTTCTTCAGCCCAAGAACATGATGGTGTCAGCCACAACTGACAAGCAGAATCGGCATTGCTTCATCTCGATTCTAAACATTATCCAGGGCGAGGTGGATCCCTCCCAGGTGCACAAGTCTCTGCAGCGCATTCGGGAGCGAAAGCTGGCCAACTTTATTCCTTGGGGTCCCGCGAGTATTCAGGTGGCCTTACCGCGTAGTTCTCCGTACGTCCAATCGGCCCACAAGGTTTCCGGGTTGATGATGGCCAATCACACGGGAATAAGTGCGCTTTTCAAAAGGGCCCTAACCCAATACGATAAGTTAAGGAAGCGCAACGCCTTTCTGGACAATTTCCGTCGAGTGTCCATGTTCAAGGATGATCTAACCGAACTTGATATTGCTCGTGACACAGTAGATTGCTTAGTACAGGAATACGAGGCGGCCACTCAGATAGACTATCCGCAGTGGAGTCCACGATTGGAGGCTTCCAAGGCCGCCTAATTTAAAAGTTTACGAACAATTTTTAACACAACACTTTTAAAGTATATTTTGTTTAATCAAGCAACCCTAGAAGTTAAATTCAATAAACCTTTCTTTGAAGCCTCATACCTCTATAGGTTTTTGTCATTCGTTTTCAAAAATTCATTGTGTTAACACCTTTTAAAATAGTTGTTGTCCAAAATTGTTCAATACATATTTTGTTGGTTGTAAAATCCTGTTTCTTAAAAAAAACCTGAATGTAAGTTTGGTTAGAATTTTGAAGTCCAATCGTAAATGTATTTTTTATCAGAAGGAATCAAGGATTTTTTGCTGCATTTAGCAAAGACAAACTTTTAGGCTTACGTAAGTATAGAAAGTATGTACAGAGCTTATTATGTAATAATAATAATTATAATATTATATTTGAAAGATCATGTGCTGCGGACCTTGTGGACCACGATGCTGCGATCCTTGCGGAGGTTGCTACAACTGCTGCATTGAACTTTGCTGTTCGCCATGCACTCCCGCCTATATTCAATGCTCCTTCATGCCGTGCGGTCCCAGCGGTTGTTGCTAATATATAACCTGTTAAAGAAGCAAGGATTTTAATTTCCATCATTTTGAAAACGAATAAATTCGGATAGAAAATAATTTTTCAATTAATTTTAAATGGTTTTGTGGTGGGATATGGGTTTCTTGGTCATATATGGTGGCGTGCTACCTAAAATAATATGAAATGCCAAATTTTTCTTTGAACAAAGTATTAAAAATCAAAGCTTGCTTGATTCAGACGACATAATTGAGTAGGTACATGCGAGTTATGTATGTTCGTTTTTTAGTTCTTAATGGGAAGCTTTAAACACTATATGTAAGTATTATCAAAAAAAGATTATGAAACAATTTCGATATATTGCATTTTATTATTACTTTATTTAGGCCGATTACCTTGACTTAGTTGCAATCATCTACTTATTTTTGCCCGCCACTCTTACAGCAATAATAATTGTTGTAGCAGTGTAGCGTCAAAACACTTTTCAGAAACCACATATATGTAGATTTTGTAGGCATCTAGTAGCTCCACAATTTGATCAGAAGTCAAAAGTTTAAGAGCTGGTGAATGCTGTCAAGTTATTTCCCCATTCCATCTCCTAACGTCGTCGTGAACACATCAAAAATAAAACACAAATTTTTTTGTTGTGGCGAGTATCTAGCAAAAAAATAGACTATTTAAAGCAAAGATAACATTTTTTTTATTTTTTTCAGTTCACATGTGTAGCAGGACTTAAGCCTTCTTCCTTTCTTCTTTCTCCCTTTGTTCCGGCCTGAACTACTCCCGAAATCTACTGCTTCAAGATGTGCTGCAATCCAGGAGGCTGCTGCAATCTACCAACTTGCATCCAGTGCACAAACTTCTGTTTCAATTGCTGGACGGGGACTGCAGCAATCCCTTGTTGCCGTCGTACCTGCGTTCCAGGATGTTCTAGTAGTCCCAGGTGTTGTTGTTGAGCCCGGAACGACATGCTCTTCAAAATTCTGAAATAAATTTCATCTGAATAAACCTCTTAAATAAACTGCATTCAAAATTTTCCGTAATAAATTGCTTTTTAAATAATTTATTGGTGGTTGTTCATGTCATAATTATCCAAGTTTTCGATGAAATGCAGATATGTAGGTGACCACAAGCGGGGCACCAGGTCCCATAACTTTTACAATTTTACTTGGACTTTAAAGTGGCAGAGGTATATTCGTAATTGTATTCATGCATTTCAAATTTTCCGTTTCCAGGGGGTCCAATTTTTTACCTCTGTTCAGGTCAAAATTTTTCAAGTTTCCGATGGGTTGCAGAAAGGTAACTCAATGCGGAACCACCACATACGATTTCAAAGTGGCATAGCTCTAAGCTTTTGTAATCGAAATCATTTGGCATCGTTGCGGCCACCGAGGTCTGGTCACACCACTCCAAACAAATACGCTAATCTCTGGGCAAAAAGTAAACAAAAAGAGCGTATTAATGCGATAAGGTGGCCGTAAAGGCGAATGGATTCCATTGCCAAGATGACGGAGGGCAGCCACTGGCTAACTTGGTGTCGCCTCTGCGCCAAGGACGATGCCCGTGGCAATGTGAAGGTGCAAACGGGGGACAATGCCCAAGGAACCTGGGATAATGTCCTGATAATGGCCATTCGCAAGTATTTCGAGGTGCAGGTATGTCGGTAAAAGTTGAGATACATGTCCGGGATACATGCGGCTTATATTTCCCCGTCAGATGCGACTGGAGGATGAGCTGAGCAGCGTGCTGTGCACGGAATGTTATACGCTAATCAGCGAACTTATCGATTTCGCGGAGCATGTCACAAAAGTCCAGGCCATTTTTGAGGTCCTGCGACGTACAGAAACGGTGTCCAACAAGCACTTGGATTTAGCGGCACTGCGTAAACAGTATGGACTAGGCGAGGACGACTGGACGCACATCATCAAACCCATGCAGGCACCCGAAATGGATTCGGCCCTGGATGCCACCGAAATCTATCAAAATCAAACAAAAGTATTAGAGGAATCTCCAATAGCAGATAAAACTAAACTGGATCTGGAAGATTCGGAGAGAGAAATGGTATCGCACCTTCTCCAACCCAAGGACAGCCTGGGAAATGAAATACCAAAGCAGGAGTTTATTGACATAGGTCCTATTTTGTTGGAAAAGAGCACACATCAACCAAATATCGACGATATGCTTGTTGGACTACATGAAGAGGAGTTAGCCGAGTGTCGCGTTGACAGTACAGTCTCACCAGTTGCTCAAGAGCAGGATGTCAAGTCAGAGTTGCTTGACAGTTTTGATGACGATACCGAATTCCAGCCCTTAGAAACGCAGCAAATAAATCTCGTTATTACTACAGCCGCAGCAGACTCTCAAGGACCAAATGCAGCCGAGCCGGCCAAGCGTGGACACATGAACTGCGACAGATGTGGCAAGGTCTACAGGAATCGCGCCTCCTACGAGAAGCACTTGGAACGCAAGTGTCGCAGGATCGTGCGGCGAGTAAAAGCGGACAAGACAACGACCACCTGTGATTTGTGCAACAAAACGCTTTCGTCCACCACGGCTTTAAAGCTCCACAAAGAAGGTATCCATCAGAATGTCAAGCCATATATCTGCGATAGTTGCGGGAAACAGCTGAAGACAATTACAGCTCTAAATGAGCACAAGCTGGTGCATACGGACAATCGTCCATTTGAGTGCAGCGTTTGCAAGGCGGGCTTCAAGAATCAAGCTCGTCTGAAGGCACACCATCAAATCCATGCGGAGCCCAGCTTCGTTTGTAATATTTGCGGGAAGAAGCTGCAGACGCGGCGCACCTGGAACATGCACAAGGTGGTGCACAGCGAAGAACGGCGCCTCAAGTGCGATGTCTGCGGGGCGCTCTTTAAACGTTCAAAAACCCTCAAGACGCACCTGCTCAGCCACACGGGATTACGACCGTATGTTTGCAACTACTGCGGAAAATCATTTGCCTGCAACGCCAATTGTCGTTCGCACAAGCTCAAAAAACATCCCCAGGAGGTTCAGCAGGAGGACGGCGCAAGACTTTCTTCTCGCTTGAATGTGCCAACGCTGGAAGAACTTCGTGCTATGTAAGTAGAACCTTTAAAGCCATTTGCATCTGACTTATTTCAATGTTTCCAGGACTCAAAAACTACCAAAAGGAACAAATTAATATGTTTTTGTTTTTTTTTAAATTTTGTTTTTTAATACTACTAACCAACTAATTTTATGGTAAATGTTTAGGATTAAAAAAAAAAATTATGATATAAATCATAAAATAACTGAATAGACTTCGGCTTCTGTAAACATTTTTGTTTTAATAAAAAATATTAATTACAAAACAAGATTATAAAGAAATTTATTTGTTTTCAACTGCCAGTAATCTTTTTTAAAAATTGTAGGTCCCTTATATTTTGGTTAGGTATTATAACATTTCTTAAAAGGCCTTAAATTAACACCTCTATAAGTCTAAATTTGAGCCCGGTTTTTGTCAGAAATTTTCATAACTTCGCTAATTTTTATCCGATTTGAAATTGGCCATAATCACTAAGAAAAACGCTAAGAAAAAATACCGTTTGGCATCGCCACGGTATTAGCTGAACAACGAGGTCTGGTCACACACTCCAAACAATTGCGCCAATCCCTGGGAAAAAAGTAAACAAAAAAAGAACATACTGAGGCGACTAATTGACCGTACAAGCGAACGGCTTCTATTACCAGGATGACGAAGTGCAGCAACTGGCTAACTTGGTGCCGCCTCTGCGCCAAGGACGATGCCCATGGCAATGTGCAAGTGCAAATGGGCGAAAATGGCCAAGGAACCTGGGACAATCTCCTTATAATAGCCATTCACAAGTATTTCGAGGTGCACGTAAGTCGGCCAGAGATGAGATACAAGCGTGGATTACCTGTGTTTATTTTTTACTTGCAGATGCTAAAAGATGAGTTGAGCATTGTGCTGTGCGCCGAATGTTACACGCTAATTAGCAAACTTATCAATTTCACGGAGCATGTCACAAAAGTCCAGGCCATTTTTGAGGTCCTGCAACGCTCAGAAACGGTGTCCAACAAGCACCTGGATTTAGCGGCACTGCGTCAACAGTATGGACTCGGCGAGGACGACTGGACGCACATCATCAAACACATGCAGGCCCCCGAAATGGATTCGCCCCTGGAACCAAATATGGAGGATATACTTGAAATGGAGTTAACCGAGTGCCGCGATGACAGCACAGTCTCACCAGTTGCTCAAGAGCAGGATGTCAAGTCAGAGTTGCTTGACAGTTTTGATGACGATACCGAATTCCTGCCCGAAGAAACGCAGCAAATAAATCTCGTTATTACTGCAGCCACAGGAAACTCTCAAGAACCAAATGCAGCCGAGCCGACCAAGCGTAGACACATGAACTGCGAAAAATGTGGCAAGGTATACAAGAATCGCACCTCCTACGAGAAGCACTTGGAGCGCAAGTGTCAGAATGCCAAGACATATATTTGCGATACCTGCGGGAAACAGCTGAAGACAACTACAGCTCTAAAAGAGCACTACCTGGTGCATACGGACAATCGTCCATTTAAATGTAGCGTTTGCACGGCGAGCTTCAAGAATCAAGCTCGGCTGAAGGCACACCATCAAATCCATGAGGAACCCAGTTTTGTTTGCAATATTTGCGGAAAGAAGCTGCACACGCGGGGAAACTTGAAAAAACACAAGGTGATGCACAGCGAAGAGCGGCGCCTCAAGTGCGATGTCTGCGGCGCGCTCTTTAAACGTTCAAAGACCTTTAAGAACCACCTGCTCAGCCACACGGGACTACGACCGTATGTTTGCAACTACTGCGAAAAATCATTTACCACCAACTACAACTGCCGTTTACACAAGCTCAAGAAACATCCGCAGGAGGTTCAGCAGGAGAACGGCGAAAACCTTTCTTCTCGTTTGAATGTTCGCTTGCCAACGCTGGAAGAACTTCATGCTATGTACGTAGAGCCTTTAAAACCATTTGCATCTGACTTATTTTTATGTTTCCAGGACTCAAAAACTACCAAAAGAAATAAATTAATATATTTTTGGTTTTCTTTTTATAAATACTGTTTAAATAAAATAATTTAATTGCAAAATAAGATTTTAAAGAAGTATAGTTTTTTCTTTTTTTTAATCTTTTTAAAAAAATTTAGATCAACAATGAACCACCTACATAAAGGTTAAGGAAAAATACTGTTTAGCATCGCTAAGGTATCACCTAGACAACGAGGTCTGGTCACACATTTCAAACAAATACGCTAATCTCTGAAAAAAACGTAAACAAAAAGAGCATATTGCGGCGACTAATTGGCCGTACAAGCGAACGGGTTCTATCGCCGGGATGACGGAGTGCAGCCACTGGTTAGCTTGGTGCCGCCTCTGCGCCAAGGACGATGCCCATGGCAATGTACAGGTGCAAATAGGCGAAAATGGCCAAAGAACCTGGGATAATGTTCTTATAATAGCCATTCACAAGTATTTCGAGGTGCACGTAAGTCGGCCAGAGATGAGATACAAGCCTAGAATACCTGTGCTTTTTTTTACTTGCAGATGCGACTAGAGGATGAGCTGAGCATCGTGCTGTGCACCGAATGCTACACGCTAATCAGCAAACTCATCAATTTCACGGAGCATGTCACAAAAGTCCAGGCCATTTTTGATGTCCTGCGACGCGCTGAAATGGTTCCCAACAAGCAGCTGGATGTGCCGGCACTTCGTCAACAGTATGGACTCGCCGAAGACGACTGGACGCACATCATCAAACCCGTGGAGGCACCCAAAATTAATTCCGCCCTGGAAGCCGCCGAAATCCAACAATATCAAACAAAAGTATTACAGGAATCTCCAATCGCAGATCAAACTAAACTTGATCTTCAGGAACCGGAGACAGAAATGGTGTTCCACATTGTCCAAGCACATAACAGCGCGGAAAACGAAATAACCAAGCAGGAGAGAGAAGTGATATACCACATCGTCCAAGCAAAGGAGAGCCTAGGAAATGAATCATCGAAGCAGGGGACCAAAGACATAGATCCCGTTTTGTTGGAAAAATGCACAAATGTGAAACCACCTGAAGAGGAGTTGTCCAACTGCCGTGTGGACAGCACAGTCTTACAAGATTCTCAGGAGCAGGATTTCAAGTCAGACAGCTTTGATGAAGATGTCGAATTCCCGCCCGCAGAAACACAGGAAATTAATTTCGTTATTACGTCAGTCACATCGGATTCTCAAGAACCAAATGCAGCCGAGAGGGCCAAACGTAAAAACGGGGCGACCTGTGACCTGTGCCACAAAACACTGTCCTCCGTTGCGGCTTTAAATATTCACAAGCTGGTGCATACGGAGGATCGTCCTTTTGAGTGCACCGTCTGCAAGGCGAGCTTCAAGAATAGAGCAGGTCTCAAGGAACATCAAAACACCCATGCGGAGCCCAGCTTCCCTTGCAATATTTGCGGGAAGAAGCTGCAGTCGCGGCGCACCTTGAGCGGGCACATGGCGGTTCACAGCGACGAGATGAACCTGAAGTGCGATGTTTGCTTCAAACGCTTTAAACGCTCGAAGTACCTTAAGTCGCACCTGCTTAGCCACACGGGATTACGACCGTATATTTGCGACGTTTGCGAAAAACCGTTTGCCTGCAGAGCGAAATGCCATTCCCATATGCTTAAGAAACATCCCGAGGAGGATCAGCAGATGCTTCGTGCAAAACTTTCTGCTCGCTTAAATCTCCCAACGCTAGAAGAACTTCGGGCTATGTAAGTAGTGCTTGGAAAAACAGTTGCATCTGACTCATTTCAATATTTCAATGTTTCCAGGACTCATAAACTACGAAAAGAAAAAAAATAAATATGGGTTTTTTAATATTATGTGAATAATATTAACTAAGTATATTTATAAGATTGAACTGATTATTTATATTATAAATAATAAAATAAGAATCAAGACTTTGGCTTTAATAAAAATTATTTGTTTGAATCAAACAAATTGGTTGAAAAAAGGTTATAATAAAAATTGGTTGTCTTACAACTATATATTACCATCTTTTGAAGAAATTTTTGCACTCTCTTCTTACTTTCAATGTTAATTTGGTTGGTAAGTTAGTTCCATGCTTTACCTGCAATTAGGACTTAGCAAATAATAAAACGCATCTGATTTATTTAAAAACAAAATAATTTTATTGTGGTTTAATGGAAATAGAAATTCTTACAATACAATTGTTGTTGCTGGTTGTTCTTGTTGGTTGGTTTAATATTAATGTTACACAACATTTTTTAAATGTTAATTAATACCATATTTTAATATAATAATAATTTCATGTTTTTTTCTTTTTTAATTACTTCGAAAATTGTGGCCCCTAAGCATTAAAAAGACTTTCATTTGTTTCTATTATTATTTTACTGGATTTTAGAGTAGAGTTCAAAATCTGTTATATCAAATTCAAATAGATGTTCCCGAACTCGCCACTCTAGCAAACTGCAGCTTTTAATAAATTATGATTTTTTTTCTTTGTTATACGTTTTTCCACATGTATAAAAATATTTTTATATAATTTACTGTAAGTACTTTTGGTTTTCTCTTACACATTACATTAATGAGTTGTTATCTTGTGTTTGCCTTAATGTTTTATATATAAGTATATATATAAAATGCGCATACAGTTGGAATCTTAGTTAATAATAATAGTTAATGAGTTAATAACGTTCACATTCAATTACATCGTATTCGATTTAGTTACGATTAATATTACATTTTAATTCGCTTTTGTTTTTAGCTTGTTCTTGAGGAATTCAAATTGAATACAAAAAAACAGTTGGTTGTAATTGAAAATACAAAATATTCAAGTTAAATGCGTATTTGGTTTCGATTTTTCAAGAAAATTGTCATTGTTTATTGGTTTATTACATTTAATTGTGCTCGAGTTGTGGGTAAGATTGGGTTGAGTGTTGAATGACTGATTGAATGGTCGAGTGACTGACTGACTGAGTGAGTATCATGCAGGGTGTCTGAGGAGCTGAGCTGAGCTGATCCTGGCAGTAAGTTGAGTCAGTTACAAACTTGAACCGAATTGTAATTGTTCTGTACTGTGGTTAAATCTTTGTATGCATATTAGAAACAGTATATAGCATATAGTATGCATTTGGTGGGCGTGTATATATTTTTTATTTTCCTTTTTCATTTCAACGCAAAAAGTTAACAATTTCTCGTTCGAAACAGCTGAGAATGGCCTGCCTGACAAAGTCTACATGTAATATAGCTTTTTTTTATATATGTATAGAATAAAAATGCCAACCCTCTATGATATACATTATTTGCTTGTCAGTCCATATTTTCCACATTTTCTTGTCCTTTGCTTTAACATTTTTGTTTTGAGTTTTTTTTTTTTTGGTTTTTTTGGTTTTAGTTTTGTATTTCTTAAGTGTAAAACAAAATTTGAGCGAAATATACGAGTTGTAACTGAACGTACAATGTAAACAATTAACCATAAAGAAAACATATTACTTTAGCTGATAAAATGTTTTGTTTTCATACTACTATTTAGTATATGAAAGCCATTTAAGCAACACCCTGTATACAGTATACACTTGTTTTTTATTTTCAAATTCAACTTGGCTTTAGCAGAGAAATTCAAATTGCGGGAGACGTTAAAATCAATCCTTACACAGAAAATATATAAATCGTTAGCTAAAACATAATATATATGTGTATATAAAGAAAACTTAATTACAACGACATTTAACATTAGATTGGTGTTCTTTTTGCGGTTTTTTTTTTTTTTTTTTTTTTTTTTTTTTAATATTAATTATTATAAAAATACATATATGTATGCATGATGACTAGATGATGATTCCATGATCGGCTTAGTTGCACTATATAGCTTTATAAATACTAAATTCTATATTGAATGCGTGATTATGAATAAGATGAGCATTTATGCATAACATTTATGCATATTTCAATGATTTAGCAACGTTGATTCTTGTATGTGTTTGTTTGTTTGTGTGCGGTTCGACCGTAGAGACTCATTTCCACTAATTGCAAATATATTAATATTTATATAATTTTTTGAGTCCCAAAATTGATTTAAAATAATTGCGTAACGTAAACTTGTTTATGCATTGCCATCAAAATGAATGCGATTCACTCATTAATTTCATCTTTCTTTCTTCGATAACAAATTTAACATAACACAATTTAATGGGGAATGTTAAGTTATTAAAAATATTTTTTTTGCCTTTTCTTTTTTAAATGAAATGTTGCTGTATTCTGTCTGCCAAGTAGCTCTTGTTGTTCTCAATGATGTTGCTGTGCAATTTGTGCAATACTGTAAGAAACAAAATTAAAAGTTAAATAAATAAGTTGCTTTTTTATACAAAATGAAGATAATTAAAATCATTTATCACTTTAAGCATTGGTAAATGTGCAATGAAATAAAGAATTTAATAATGAATTTAATAAACAAGCCGAATCCGCTTAAATTATTCATCGCGTTAACACAAAAAAAAAAAAACAAAAAAACTCTTTTAATCGAAATACAGAAAAAGTATATGAAAAATTTATAATGGTTTTATGAACTTCTTACTTAGTTATTGCATTATAAATTGCCCATTTGGTTCTTATTTAAAGTTAGACTAACTTTTGACTTAAAATGTTTTACTTAACAAATTATTTTTTTTTTTTTTTGAGTGTTAGTTTTCAATATGTTGCTTTGCTTTAAAAATTACAAAAATGCTTGGGATATGAACTTGTTTTTTTTTTTTTCGTTTTTGGTAATCTTCAATAGGAAGAATAAGCAGCTAACAACAAACAGTTAATATGCCTTATATTTTGTATATGCATTATATTTATAGATTATATTACGAATGTATATAAGTATTATATTTTGCAGCTAGAAAAATTAGCGAAAATATTCATTTTCCTCGTTCTTGTTGTTTGTCTTGCGCGTTTAGATTTTTTGTTTGTTTTTAGTTCATTAAAAGTGAAAATTCAGTTTAGCTTAAAGTCAGTTTAGTTTTAATTTCTCATTTTAAACAAGTGCGTAGGGAGAAAAAAGCGGAAACGGAAAAATCTGTTCAGAAAAATTCCCTAAATGAGTCTCATCTTCATTTTATTTCACAAGAGTTTTTTATACATTTTTTTTTTTAAGTTTCACGTTTACGTTTTCGAAGCAGTCTAAGATTTTGTTGTTTTCGAGTGTTAAAAAACTGTTGAGTTCACTACTAAGTGGTTGGTTTTCTTGCCTTTAAACACACACATAAATATATATTTAATATACTCGTAGATATTTAAGTTTGTAGCGTTAAATAGCCTAATGTGTAAAATGTATTACAGATGGAGAGGTCCAGGACTTTATCCAGGGCTTCAACTTCAACTTGATTTATTTTTATATAGTAGCAACATTATAAATATAAATATTCATATATATGTATGTATATGTGTATAATTTGTTGTGTAAATCTTTTTCAATTCGTGTATAAAATCAGTCGTAGTTAATTATTTTGTTTGGTATTTATCCTTTATGTTAGTTGTGGTTTGGATTGCTACTTGAAAGTTCGGTGAAGTTCTTTGCCAAGCGCTAAAAATGTCTAAATAAATTATTTACCGAATGAATTGATCTTGTTCCTCAAGTTCTAATCTATGTAATCATAGAGATAGCTTACTCCTAATGAGAAAACAGGAAAATCAAATGGGGTCCTTTGACACTAATTCTATGTTGGTTGTTGAGTTACATACAAATTACAGACATTCAAACAGACACTACTCAAGCATGCATATTAAATATATTTTGTTGCTCATATTTTTTGTATTACTCTGTTAAAACATTTGACGGACTAGAAGAATTAAAATCCTACTTATTGAAAAGGTCCAGTTGCGAATGCAAAACGATTTCGGATCGGTTAGACAGGATAACTCGGATCTGAGATCGTTTTGCAATGGACGCTGGACCAAACATAGACACACACACCCATTGATTATTCAGTTACCTGCATATATCTATATGTTATATCCATAATAATTTAGTGGTTCAAGCATTTTGTTCAGAGCTTTCTTTATGCATAATCTAATAATACTTAAAAACACTTCTACGAAGCCAGTTTGAATTTTAATTTACTTTTTGGATTTGGTTTCATTCATCAATTATCGTTCGCTGCTATTTTGCCATTCCTCTACTGTTTTTTTCGAATCCGAACTGCCGCCAATCTACTAGAACTTGTACAAAATTTAAATTCCATACAAATATGCTCAACAATGCCGACAAATGACTTTGATTTACGTTTTTTGTTCCATTCCTTAATAACATTTATCAAAAATATAAACTACAATTAAAATGATTTTTTAGATATGACATACAAACACCGAATATGCTCGTACTTATATGTATATCCTAACATCTAGTTCTGTTCTGTGTAACTTGTGCCTGACAGTCTCTTCATCTTAACCAACCCCAAAAAGAGAGAGAGACCGATCCGTAGATGGATCGATCTCGATTCGATTCGATTCGATTTCGCTTCGATTCCGTTCAACATTCATAGAGAGCTCCTAACAATCACAAAAAAATAATAGCAGCAATAATATACGATTAATATATGTTTATGTGGTGTCTTTCAACGCCAGCATGCATTGCCATTTATTAAACAACACTTACACTTAGCACTACTCAAAATGTCTCAATGGTTTACTTTCGACTTCCTAAACGGTTTTTCACTGTACTTCTCTTCACTTCTGGTGGTGTCACTTTACTTTTGAATTTCCTTTCAAAAATTTCCTTACATTTTTGGCGTCTTTTTTTTGGGGAGGGGACACGCGAATCTCTGCCCCAAAAAAACTAATCACAAATGGCGACACACGCGAAATGCCCAACTACATATACTATATCGGCAATGTTAACATACATAGATCGGTTTGGTTTATATATATATAATATAGAGCAAGATACCAAAGCAAGTGTCAAGGGGCCTCGACGCCTATGTTTGGTTACATATATATATAGAGGGGTTAGAGCACAGTTAATTGGCGGTATAAATCGTTTACATATCGATCTGGAATATCGAAAATAAAACTGCTAATATAGTTAGTTTTGATAGCTCACTGTGCTATACATAGTTACACAATTTATCTTATAAGTATATATAAATATTATTTGTTTTGCATTTTTCCTCTAGGGTTGTGTTGTTTGCTCCTTAACCGATGTTCAAATATATAGAAATATATATATTTAAAAAAACTTCTATCGGTTTTCCGTTTTCGGTTTTCTTTTTTTTTTTGTTGCACAGTCTATTCGATTCTCAATTCATCAATTTATTTATCAACATACATTCACATATATATCCATATAAAGATTAAATAGTTTACCACTACTATAGATAGACGTCAGAGACGAAGAAAAGAGGGCGGGGCAGGTTAAAAGGGATAAGGGAAGGCGGGAGGGTCGGCATCAAAGGGTTAACAACATCGCATCTGTTCAAACCAATATGAAAATCTAAAAAACGCTAGGAAAGTAAAATAAATACAAACAACAAATAAAAATGTAAGCAAAAATAAATAAATAATACAAACGGTTGGTTTTTTTTTATCAGAATATTTATAAAAATCTTTAATGGTTTCTCAGTTGGTTGTTGTGGCATTTGTTGGGTTGTGTTTTTGTGTAGGATTTTACAACAGTTTCGTAGAGCAGCAATTGGTTGCTTGGCTATTGTTTATTAATCATAGTTTATATTAATTGTTATCATATTTGTTGTGTCCCATGTTGTGTGTTTGTAGTTTGTAGTTCGTTTCTTGTATAACATTTAAAAATGTAATAATAATAATAATAGTTGATAAACATAAAAACAAATTTATGCAAGCACAAAATACAAATAAAGGTCCTTGTCAGAAACGGTTTGTGCACGCTAAAATGCTAATAATAAATACAATTAAATAGTATGCATTAGGCCATAATAAATACCATCAATTAGCAGTTTCTTTTGTGTTTTAGGTTTTTTTCATTCAACAATTTTTATATAAAAAATTTTCAACAGTTTTTGTATGTTTTTTTGTTTGTTTTTGTATTTTTTGGTTGTCAAGTAAAAATGTTTCTCACACAGAAAACGTACAATACTTTTGTTTAAACCCTTCATCGTTATTACAGCTACCATTACATCGGTACATCATCTTCATTACAATAAGTCAATTAAAGTCAATTAAGTTTACAACAAGAAAGAACTAAAAAATATATTTTTGTATATTTAATAATCTCACTTAAGTAAATACACACAAAACATAATTAATTATAGAATAAGTCAAATAATAAATTCAAACCAAATCAAAAATTACACAAAGCAAAGCGTTTTTTCAAAACAAACAAAGAGGAAACTATTTTAGTTAAATACTACGTTTTTTTGTTTAATACAGTAATGTAAAAATATATTCAAGAAATCTAATACCTGCTTTTGTGTGGGTGTGTGTGTTAATGGGGGAGGCGACATGGGCTTTTTTGGGGGGCGGGGTTCGCGACGCGTTCCAAGCAAAACCAACAAAAATAGTGATTACCTTTAAAATTACAAAATAAACATTTTTTAAATGCTGTTCCTGTTAATGTTGCGTTTGTAGTCTCAAAAAGTTTTATTTCCTTGCCTTAAAAGTACATTAAATATTCACTTTAAATATCTAACTTGTTATCTTCCTTTTCAACTAACCCTTAAAGAACACTTTCGTTAGGTTTGCAATCATTTGAGGCCTATCAAAATAAATGCTTTAAATTCAAATCATTGCAAGCTAAAGAGTCTAGATGCATACAGTACGTAACACAACAATAAAAACTTCGTAAATCAAACAAATTGTCCAGTAAGGGAATTAACAACTTATTAGATCTCAAATTCAGAACATTCCGTTGCGCACTGTGTGTACATATTTTATATTGAATACCTATTACACTCGAAGAAACAAACATAAAAAAGCGATTGGTCTGGCTTGGCTTGGCATGTTTTTCTTCCCTTTCTTCATTATAACTATTTAATTATTTGAGATTTGTTTCCTCTACTCGTTAAAGTGTTTATCATACATTAATATATATAAATACACATGCGTATGTGTGGACATATGCATATTTAATTGTATAATTATAGTAGTTATAAATGTTTTAAGTCTTCTGCGCTGATTGCCAACTTTCAGTTAAATGTTACTTGTTTTGTTTACACTCTCTTTAAATAGATTTATGCACACGCTCAAGTTAAGAAATTGCCACTAACATGGAGAGGGCACAGCATTAAAAACATTCGCCTGATGTACATAAATATCGCCTTGTTTTTTATTTGATATACACATTTTAATATTTATTTAAATTCAATTTGACAACAAATAATTTTTTTTCGCATATAATATAGTAATATAGTTTTAGGCAAAACAACAAATTCGTCCGTGTTGCTTTTAAACAAAGAAACTATTTTAAAATAAATGCCTAAACAAAAAATAGTTCAACAATTAAGAACAAAGATTTCAACTATTTTCAGTGCGTTTAGTTGGTTTTGTTTAAAATTAAGAAACGGAAAAAAGGTTTTTGTCTGCATTATTATTAGGGTTGGTTATTCCATCATTTCTTTCTCCAGTCGTTTTACAATAAAACAATGAAAAAACATAAAAACTAAGCGAGTATAAAAATTGTGAATTGTTGTTTGTGTCGCGGTTCGGTTTTGGGATCGGTTGATTTCGTATAAAAGTAGCAAACATGTCTTAGAAGATAATTAAATTATGTATACATATAAATAATCAGTAATCAATAAGTAGTATAATCAAAAATAATTTATAAACGTAAAAAACAGTTATATAATATATAATGTATCAAATGTTTATGCAATCAAAAATAATAATAACAAACAATTTTCGCAATCATATATCTAAGAATTACAATCAAATATTAATTAATTAATGCTCGATACGCGGTTTCCATTTTTTTTCTTTTCGACATTGTTAAGCGGTTAATTGTTTAATTTATGTTATATTCTTATTTTTTTTTTTTTGTTAATTTTTATGATATTTTTGTTTTTGTTTTGTTTGCAGTCTGCAACGAACATAAAAGTGGAGGGATTTCTTTCTGGTATTTTATAGAGTTAAAAAATTGTCATTTCTTTTGTGTTGTTTTTTGTTTTGTTTGGTGCGCTTTTTTCATCGACGACAGCCAAAACGAATGAGAGACTTGCACGCGAGAGAGGAGGGTTCGAAGTGAGAAGTGTGCAAAGATATATAATATATAGAGTGACGGCGGCGGCACTATACGCTTTGAACATGAACATGAATACACATATATATATTTATCATAAACAAATACACACAAAATAAAAACTAAGCTTAACAGTGTAAATATATATATAAAAAAAATAAAACAAAATTCAACAATAATTTAAAAGATAATAAAAAAATCATTCCAACAGTGTGCGTGTGTGTGTTACTACATAGCGAGCAAAGTCTAAGGCTATGAGAGAGAGAGAGAGAGTGACAGAGATGACAGATCGGCGAAGGAGATAAGGATAAGGGATGTACAGATTACAGTTTTCAGTTTCGATTTCGATTGCGTAGATTTAGAATTAGAGCTGGAGAGACCGCGCAAGTCAGACTATTGAGAACTTAGCTTAGAGCAGTGTTGAGAGCCGGACCACAGATCCTTCTCCATTCCGGACTCCCATCCTTGGAGTGTGTATCTATCTGTGTGTGGGTTTGTGTGTGTGTATGTGTTGTGTTGTGTTTACATACCCACTGGCGCCAATTGGACATAGCGATAGATGTAGAGCCGGTAGTCCTTGCTGGCCAGCACCACACTGCCATCGTCCATGAGCGCCACATCGAAGCACTGGGCGTGCTTCACCTTCGACTCGAGCGCCGAGATCAGCTGGCCGTCCTGCGTGAAGATCGTCAGATTGAAGTTGTTGTGATTGTCCGCGATGAGAATCTCTCCATTCGAGTTGATCCCGACGCCAATTGGATAGTTGGTGATGCCCTCGCCGCCAATCTGACGCAGATACTGGCCCTCGTAGTTGAACACCTTGACGCAGTGCGCCCGATTGTCGCTGATGAAGATCTCCTGCTTGTCGTTCACGACCACACCGTTGGGGAACTCCAGATGCTTCGAGCACCCGAACTTGTGCAGCACATTGCCGTTCTGATCGAAGATGATCACCCGCATCACTTTGCACTCCACCACAATGATCCTGCCCTTGTTGTCCACGGTGACGCCGCGCGGATGCTGCAGTATGGTGGCACCGAACTTCCTCACAAACTGGCCATACTGATTGTAGATCTGGATCTGGTGCGTCGGCGAACGCTCGGTGACGATGATGTCGCCCGAATTGCGCACCACCGCCACTCGATTCGGGTAGAGCAGCTGCGAGTCGCGCTTGCCGCACTCGCCAAACTGGAACTTGAAGCGTCCCTCCTTGTCGAAGATCTGGATGCGGTGGTTGTTCGTGTCCGCCACGATGATGTCGTTCTGGGCATTCACCGCCACGCCGCTGGGCTCCGTGAACTGGCCCTCCATCACGCCGAACTCGCCGAACTTGCAGTGGTAGATCATCTTCTGGCGCTTGATCTGCGACTTGGGCGGATAGATGGTGGCCGAGAGCAGCTTATTGGTCAGATCGAGCAGCGATTCCGAACTCACAGTGCTACCGCCGGCTCCACCTCCACTCACCACCGTTCCGCCGACCGAAGACAGACTGGCGAAGGCATCGGCCACAGCCGAACTGCCGGTGACTCCTCCCGTCACCGAGGAGAAGAGATTATCGCTGCCGCCGTTGCTCCACTTCTCGTACGGATTGTAGTGAGCCACGGTGCTGTTGGCCGATCCATTGCTGCCGCTGTAACCGCCTCGCTTGGGCATCAGTTCACCGAAATGCTGATCCACCGACAGGGCGCTGCGATCGCGTCCGTTCAGCAAGAGTCCGCCGTTGCTGAAGGCTCCGCCGGCTCCACTTACATTCGAGCTGCTGTCCAACAAGCTGGCGCCAGTCAGACCCAATCCCAATCCATGCAGCGACGACTGCGCCTGCAGCTGCTGATGGTGCGACTGCGTCTGGTGGTGACTGTGGTGGCCGTGGTGGTGCGACTGCTGGTGGCCATGGCCATGGTGGTTGCTGCCCGCACTGCTGGCGCTGCTGTTGCTCGCACTCTGTGTGGGTCGGGCAATTGGCGGCTGCTTGCCGTGACCGTTGCTAGTCAGGCTCAGGCCATTGTGACCGCCGTCCAAGCCGCTGGCGCGTATGTAACCGAAGGTGTTGCGAACGCCGGCCTGAATCGACTGGTAGTTGGACATGAACTCCATCTCGAAGGGCATCTGCATCTCCTGGATGCCCATCTGCAGCTGCTGTTCCAGCGATTTGCGTACGAGCAGTGCCTCCGCCAGCAGGGAGGATGGCGGAGCCGGGCAATGTTCCACTGCTTCGCAGGTGGCCATGCCCTTCTCGATCAAGTCGCGCGATCGCAGCTGCCACGAGCTGTTGCTGTTCACCTTGGCCGTGTAGAGGGTCTCCAGTTCCTTGAGCAGCTCCGTCTTGCGTTCGTCCAGCATGGAGGCAAAGAACTGGTGCGTCTCGTTCAGTTCGTTGTGCGCCTTCTGGTATTGCAGCTTCACCTTGGTGAGATTCTGGTCCGAATTGCCGGCAATGCCGACAATCTCGCCAATCTTGCCGCGCATATCGGCGAGCAGGGTCTGCAGCGCCGTCTCATTGGCCGTCGATCCCGTCGAGGTTGTCAGTCCGGGCGACTGCACGTTCTCCAGTTCGTGGAGGCCCGTCGAATGCTCCATCACAATGCACTCCTTGCACACGAGAACGCAGCAGGTGCGGCAGCTGAACTTCAGCAGCTCCTGTTTGTGTCGCAGGCAGAAGAGTTGCCTCTGCTGCTGTTGTTGCTGTTGCTGCTGTGACTGCTGCTGCTGCTGTTGCTGGGAATGCAGTGCACCGTAGATGCTATCTTCCCGCTGTTGCTCCTGGGAATTTGCCTGGGCAGCGGCGGCCAGCACAATCTTCGACAATTGCGACATTGGCTGCGCCGGCAGCAATTGTTGCTGCTGCTGCTGCTGTTGCTGCGAGTCGAGTTGCTGCTGCTGCTGCTGCTGCTGCTGCAGCATCATGGTCAGGGAGCTGGCGTACTTGAACTCATTCGAGGCCGGATTGTTGCTGGGCGAGCCCACGGATAGGGGAGAACCACCGGTGGTGGTGGTGCTCGCCTCGAAACCCTTGATCAGGCACACATTGTGCCCGTTGAAGCAGTGCATGAACTCGTGCGCGGTCACACAATTGGCGCACAGGTAGCTCTGGCAATCGAAGCACTTGGCCACCGCATCGCTGCACTTGCTCTTGCAGGCGGTGCACCGCGGCGGTGATCCATTGGCGGATGTGTTGCTCGACGAGCTGTTGCTGTTGTTGCTGCTGCTGTTGCTGTTGCTGTTGTTGCTTCCCTTGCCGGCTCCCACGACCAGACTGCTGATGCCGGAGTTGCTGCTACTGCTGCTGCTTCCGTTGCTCCCGTTGTTCGAACCCTGGAGATTACTGCCGATGACGCCGGGTCCGCCGTTGCTGCTGCTGACCACATTGTTGGCGCTGATCACACTGCTGCTGGTGCTGCCGCAACCGCTGAGGCCGCTGGTCGAGGAGCTGGACGAGGACGAGGACGAAGACGAGGATGACGACGACGAGGACGACGAGCAGGAGGATGAGCTGGCCGATGAACTGGACGACACCGAGGCCGAGATCGGATGGTGGCCATTGATCACCGTCACCTCGGAACGCGACTTGACGCTGCTCCCGCCCGTGTACTCATCACTGCAGATCGCCGAGTCGCTGGCCGGTGGCGATGAGCCGCTCAACGTGAGCGGTGAGTCTGAAAGGTAGCCGGCGTGTTCGTACGATTCAATCGAGTTCGCTCCACCGCGCATCGAGTCCAGAGATGGTGTCGGTGAGGACGCCATCTTTGTGGTGTAATTGCCGTCTGTGGCTCCGTTTACCTTTAGGAGTAACAGCTGCAATGAAATATAAGCAAGGTAGGAATTTATTATATGCTGTTTAAAACATTTTAAAACATTATCATAGGATACTTATTTGATTTTAAATATTTATTTATATTTATATCACTGTCATTTCATTTCCTTTTTTCTTTGCTTAAACAACCAATTTCCCTTCCCTAAATCAGACTAACCCATTAGTCACCTGCGGCCCTTGTCCTTTATCCTTATGAGTCAGCAGCTCCTCCACTTGAACCGAAACGTTTTGGCATTTCCATGACCCCTCCCCTCCCTCCCTCCTCACCCTCCCCCCAAAACAAACAAATGTGCCACACCCCTCGTAAAGTGGGGCCCCCTTTTTCTTAGTCATCCCCTTTGTTATCATAATTTGTAGTTAATTGCCTCCTGCCAAACTGGCATGCCTAATCCCCTAAAGCGCGACAGCTGTGACCCGTGTTTTATTAAACATCTTCGAAGACAGTTGAAAGGTATTACTATTACCCAACCACTCCCCCCGAAATGGAATCGAATCAAACTAGGAAACACACGCCCCCACGCAATGCTTTTAAAACACAATTTCAATTTCTTACGCCAGAGCGAAGAGCAAAGCTAAAAGTGAAGCTGGCTGTACGCCGCAGTCGGGATAAAAGGACTTTGACCGGGAAGTGGAAATCCCGCCCCTTACTTATTCACTACTGGCCCCCCAAAAAAACCGAACACCCAAACCTTTATCCTTCGCTCGGTGACGGACACAAATGCAATAAACGCACGCACAGACAGAAGGACACCCCGTAATCATAATTCTGCTTCCCCTTTTCGCTGCCTTCGCGGTTCGTTGCCTTCGAGAAGAAACGCGAGGAGTCGAGGGGGAGTAACGAATAAATGGGGAGTCTCACAACAAACCACCGTCGCAGAAAGTAAACACAACAAAAAAAAAAAATATATTCTGGGAGCCCCGGAGAAACTTCTCTAGATTTCCAGAGCAGGCGAAACTTCCGTCAACAAGAAAATCAACGTATAAGGCAATTGAAGTGAAAGCCAAGAGAGAGAAACGGAAAATCAACCCCGAAAAATGCGCCCAAGGGGGGGGAAAATGTTGTATGCCGGAGGGGATGGGGGAAAAGGGACTGCAACTGTCTAGACTGAATGTACATTTATCATGCACACACACACACCCGTGCCAAATGCCACTCACAGTAGTCCCTAGAAATCCTTTCTAATTTCACAAACATTTTCATTTTCGTTTCGAAGGAAACTAATTCTGTTCCCAATCATTTTTACTAGGTAAGGAAAATTCCATTTCTAAGCCCTTAATATTATAATATTTATAAGAATTTTGTACTAACGTATTACTTATTATATTTATCCCAAATTTGGATACTTTTTATTTGGCTAACTAAGCTATGCATTTTAAATGCATTTAAGTTTATGTACAATGTTTTCTTTAGCATACAAATGTAAGTATTTTTTTATATTTAAAACAATTTAGAAAATATTTTTTTTAAATAATCATAAAACTAAAATAAGCTTATAAAATTTGTATGGAAACATTTGCTGCCTCTTTTGAATTAGAATGCTCCTTTACCCTCAATTCTCGTAATCCCTGATAACCAATATCTAACGGTAATTTTCCCTACAACATAAGCCTTGCACAAAACAAAAAAAAAAGAAGAAAAACTCGTTAAACGGAGATAAGCCGACTTACCTTTACTGTTTTTTGTCGTATTTTGTTGTAAAATTTTCTATATTCCAGTTGCGTTTCCTGGTTGTTTTTGCTGTTGTCACTTCTTGTTGCTAGTTGGTGTTGCTTTCTCGCTTTCTCGCTCTTTCACACTACGCAGTCTATATAATAAATTGCGTGGGATGGTTGCCGTTGTTGTTTTTATTGTTGCAGTAACAAGTTGAAACAAATTTGTGTAGCATACTTTCTAGTGCTGTCAGTTAATTGCGTTTCGCGCACAAAAGGCTGCAATGGAAAAAGAGCACGAATATTATTAGGAAGGATAATTGAATGCAAGGTTAATAGAGTTTTTTTACTTTATATTTCTCGTTTATTACAGTGACGTGCGCGGGTTGATTTTCCGGCAAGGACACCACTGCAAGCAACAACAAAAATTAAGCTAAAATGTTTGCTGTCTATGTACAATTGCGTCTGTGACGTGAATGCGACGCGTTTTCCTGGGAAACTAACTCTGCGCATAATGCAGCGACCCGGGTAAAGCTCAGGTTCCGACAGCAGCAGCGACGCCGACAGAGGCAGAGAGCGGCAAAATGTCCTGGGGATTTTCCTGCACCGAAAAAAAACCAACAACAAACGAGCCAGTTGCAGCAATGCAATGCAATTGCTATTCCCGTCTGAGATTTTTTTGTCGTCTGGAATTTAACCAAAGAATCTCCTTGCGAAATACAGTGGGCGAAATGGCTAGAAATTGTCCGGGAAAAATCAATACATCCTATTTACATTTACAAAGAGAGCGGTAGCGACGACGAGCCCAAAAAAGAGCGCTCTTTTTGCCGAACTGTTGAATGCCGGCTGCAAAAGCAACAATACAACTGCACACTTATCACCACCCTCTTAGTGCCACCCCCTCTCTTTGCTTATGTTTTAGCCACCCCTAAAACAATATGGCGGCCACTCACCCACAACAAAACAAAAAAAAAAAAAGGAAAACCTGCCCTCCACCCACTGAAAGAGCAACAATTTTCCACGGCAAAAGATTTTTTGCGAGCGCTACAGGTTGCGTGAGAGTAAGTTGAAGAGAGAAAGCACAGAGCGGTTAAAATGGAACGAGAGATGGAAGGCCCAGAGAGAAGAGCTGCAAGCAGGAAGCGATAAACGATAACTACACAAGAAAAAATCCGTTCGATGTTAAACAAAACTGCAGTCTAAACGAAACGAAAAATAAATATTTTTTAATGTTGTTTTGGCATTCAATACTTTTAAGTAAAAATATATTATCTAGTCGTAAGCAATACAATAAATCAGGAAACATTTTTTCCAGTGTACGGCCTGCGCATGTTTTTCTTCCCATTTTGGGCAACGACCGCATCCAAAAGCAATAAAAACAAACGTTCTCTCACATTCCATTTCTCCCACACAGCCCCTCTCTCTTTCTCATATCACTGTTCTATGCTGCCCCAGAACATTCGAGAGGAAGAGACTACTATGCTAGAAATGACGTTGCAGCAGCATCATCGCATTCACATCTCATCAACATAACTGCATAGCGAAAATTTCTGTATACCGGCAGACACGGCAGCGGGAAAAAGACGACAAACAGAAGAGGGCGGAGAGCGGAAGAGATGAGAGGAAAATAGCCAGACGACAGGCACATAAATCCGGACAGGGAAAACAGACACACACTCTTGCAAATACATAAATACAGATTTACACGTGTAAAATAGCGGCATAATCTTTTTTCTGCAACATTACCAACTGTTGCAAATCGAGGAAAATGAGGGAGGCCAAACAAAATTTGCGAAGATCTTTAAAAGGTATCGATCACTCACTTTAGCACTTTTTGCTTACACCTGACACGCACTCACATGTATTTATACTCATCGGAACCTGACTCATAAATTTACCACCGGCAATTTCAACAAATTAGTTAATAAATACAAGAATAGCACCAAAACGTCACTGCTCAAAGGGGCAAAGCGGCCACCTTGCTTGCGAATACCCTTCTTATCTTTTACGCTTGGTAGTGTTTAGTTGTTTATGATTAGTATTTATACGGTAATTTGATTTTAAACAACTACAAAAAAATTTTTTTTCTTTTATTAACTTAAGTTAGTATTGAAATATAACTAACTTTAAGTAAAAATACATATTTATCGGTTGTAGAAGAGGAAATGTAGGGGGGCTGATAATGAGTGGATTGTCTATTGATTAGATTAGCAAATTTTGTGGAGATAGATAGGAGACAGAAAGCAGACAACAGAAGTTGGTGTTAAATTGGTTTGGGCCAAATCAAACTGACAGTTGGATTGTATATCATGACAAGATTAATATCATTTGGGGCCACGGGCCATTAAAAGAATTGTATCGTCTCCGCTTTACGAAAAGAGGGAGTGGGGTGTATGCCATATGTTTTACTTGACGCTCTTTTGGGGCGGAAGACAGAGGGGTCCACCAACAAATTCCAGACCGCTTGTAAAAGTGTTTAAAAATAGAGCGGGCTAATAATCAGAAATGCGAGTGCAGTGCACTGAGGGCGTGCCCGAACCCCCCAATTCCCTCTGCCACCTTCCACAGAAAAGAAGAATAATTGAGGGAGGGCAGAAGAAAGACTGAACAAGAAAGGGAGCAAAGCGAAGCAAAAGAATCGACGTGGTTACCCCATGTGAGAAGTGGAACAAACTGCGCACAGGCATTACTAATGCAAAACAATTTGTACAAGATTATAAATTTCATGGCTCTGGGGAAGTAGAAAGAAAAGAAAACCAAACAAGGCAATGCGATGTGCTGATGACGATGATTATGGAAAAAATAATGATCAGGAACAAGAGCGGATACAGCGCACCAAGTTCAAGCCAAATCTTGAGTGTGGGAGAAAAAAAGGGGGATACAACCCAGTACAGTCGAGCCTTAATAAATCAGATTTCATACCAGTCATAGATAGCTATCTCGGCCTTTGGACAAGAAATGTTCAACAATTCTATTTTTCTATGATTCTGATTCTGTTTCCCTATAGGTCAATTATTTATGAGATGATAAAAACTTCGAGAATATACCTATTAAATCAGGTTGAATTTATTGAAGTACCACTGTAATTCCACAAAAATGCAAAACGAACCACAACACCAAGAGAAGGAAGTGAGGAAAGAAGCAGGGCGAACGTTCTGGTTCTGCAGCAAAATAAACAAGGCTGTATGTTCAACTTCCATGCATTCCCCTGCGGAGTGATTTTGGGGTTGCAACTGCAGCAGAGTTCAATGGTACCAAAAGCGGCAATACCAGCAACAAAAAAAAAGGCAATTAGCATGACACATACACCCACAGATAACGATGGTCAAGATATTGGCAGTTAAAAGTGGATATTCACATTTAAAAATGCATTTATGTTAAGGTGTCTTCTGATGAGAATCAAATTGGATTATTGCATTTTTATTAAATACATACTTTTGTGAAAATTATACTAATAAAAGTAAACCAGTTTTGATTTTGCATAATAATTACATATTTCAAAATAAATAAATTTCAATTATTGCTACTGTGAGTTAATTTGTTGTTTGACACCTCTCAATTTAACGACGTTCTTTTATTTCTATAAACGGAATAAAATTACGTAAGCTTTAATTTAGAATTAGTTAAATTTAAACCAGTTATTGCTTTGCTTGTTTTTCTGTTTGGTTTTTAAACGCTCTAAGCCATCTTGAGTATGTACTATTATTTTGGCCCCAACTATATGCAGAGGATACAGAACCATTCAACTGCAGCGAAAAATAAAAGAGAAGCCCAGCACAAAGAGCAAGCCATAAAACAGAACAAAGAAAACTACCTTTACCTGCTCGAAACACAGACACACACGATTTCTTCTAAGCGAGACAACAACAAATATGCTGTCAGTTGGCAGATAAAATATCCGTTCCGATCCCAATTCCAATCTTCAATCCTCATCCCATAACAACCATCCCATGGCATCCTCAGTTCGAACGCAAAGGCACCGCCAGCATCACGACCGCTGCCTTGGTTCGATGCAAATTACGATACAGTAGATACTGGCAAAAGGAATCGGAGGGAAAATTACTATATGACTTTAAGATGGAATTAAAATAATCCAAATTGCGTGGACGTGTGGACTCTACACATACTAGGTAAAAGTCTCAAAAGGTTCAGATATGGTTAGTTCTTTTTCATAAATATAAGATTGTTTTTCTCCTATTCAGAGCCACCTACATTATTATATCGTTGAGTACCTCCTGATCTTCACTGTAATCCCCAGAGAAATTCGTCGAATTCTGCGACGTTTGCTCCTCCCGCATTTCGAGTAGTTTTTTTTTTGTTAATTTTTTTTCCCGACAACGACGCCAGCTATGCGTCAGCCGAGATGCGACCCCCAAAGCAGCAGCTGCTGCTGAATGAAATTGACTTGACGCATTTTATTGAAGGAGACAATGGGCAAAAAACGAAACCAAAAAAGTCTGCACAAGGGAGTTTTATTGTTGCAAAGAGGAGGAGAAGAAAGGAAGAGGACAAGGAGAAGAACAGCAGCATCCAATTTAGCAGAGGGTCCCGAGATCCCAGACGCTCTTCCTCGTCATCTCCCTCCCATTCTCCCATCTTTCTTTCGTCGGTCGTTCTCCCACGATTGTTCTCTTCTCCCTCCCACTCGCATCAAAGACCCCGCAGGTCAACGGCGTCGTTGCAGTTCTTGTTCTTTTTTTTTTGTCTCCTCTGTTTTTTTCTGCACAACATTTTTCTTTCTTACTGCGCTTTGTAGTGTCTGTGGTTCGTTAGCTACTTCTTCATCGTCCTCTGCTCTGCTGCTCTGCTTACGGGAGCAAGCGAGAAGGCATGTGTCTGTGTGTCCTGGCTTCGACAGTGGTGGTAGGAAATATCGAGACAACCTTGCACAGGTACAGTGTCGGCTGAGAACAACTCGAATATTCCAACATGTTTTAAAAATCTTAAAAGTCACGATAAAATGATATGTTTTAGATTTGTTTCCCAACACGTTTATGGGTGATTTTTGTTTTCCTTTAAGATTACTAAACCATTTATCCTTACAAGCTTTTTCTGACAACAAATTGTAAGTCATTCTGCTACATTGCATACTTCAAAAAACTTCGCGTTTTAAGTGAAAAAATATGTAGGGTTCTCTATTACTTTACAAAAGATAAAAACAAAATTACTTTTTAAAATAAAAGAAACGAAAACTATATAACACGTAAAATGTATCTAAAAACTCATAGATAGTGAAGGCTGAACAGAGTATCTACAAGTTACATAGATAACAAAAAGAATTCCTGTTGACTAGTATTTTTTAACCTCTTAATTCTCATTTTAAAGGAAGTTCAACCGTAGATGCACTCGTCTGCTAACCAAACTTGCTATCTTCTACTGCTGCAATCAAGTGGAACGTGTTCTTAGTTCACCTCGTTTGCGTGTTAACTTTCGATAAATATTTACTATCTGCTTTAACATTTTCAATTAGAGATGTACCAATTTTGGGTTCCCTATGTTATCTATTACGTGGTTACAAAGCAACGCTCACTGATAATGGAAACATACAAAACAACACAAAGTAGAAGAAAAAACGAAATTGGTACAGCAATGAAGAGCTGGCGAAGATTGGCGAGGGAACGACCCCGACCGAGTTCTAGAAAATCTCAGAAAATAACAAAAACAGTACAGGAAATGCATTTTACATAACGCATTGGGTTGCGATGGCGAATCAATTGGAGATGGCCCGAATCGCTGATGAAAGGATCGTAAACGTATCTGAATTGTAAATCAGAAGATCTTCGAAACGTCTGTGAATTTACAGTGATCACTGGGTGAACAATAATGATCTATTGAATTTCAATATTGGGAAACAAATTCAGAGTACAGTTGTACCTGTTTATAAATACTCAGTAAAGTCTCGACTTGTAAGAAAAACAGCAAGCTAAAACAAATTGTTTATACTTTAATGATAAACATGTTTCCAAAGTGGAAAGCAAATTCAATGGTAAGCGATTCTCAGTTGCCAAGAGCACATTCATATACGAATTCTCTAATCTAATATCTGGGCTGTTTCTAAATCCCGCTTCCGAGTGACTACTGCAATCAGTTCCACATAAAGCCCGGCTGGGCGACAGCTTTTAATCAGTAAGCGTAGCTTTTTAGCTCTGCTGGCGTCACCAAATCGAGCGTGAAACAAGACACATGGAATATACACATACGAATGTATGTTTATATGCAGCATTTTGATATTTTATGTTTCGTCTTACCGTTGTGTGTGTATTTATTTATTTTTAAAACCACACAACCGAGATAGGAACAAATTTTAAACACGTTTTAAGTTTTTTTTTCTGATCTTGTATTTTTGCTTTCGGCGTAAATAAAACAGGCACTCACAGACCGGCAGTTTGTATAATAATGAGAAGCCCCAAGCGTGGCTCGCACGTCGATCAGTCTGTCAGTCTACAGTGATTAAATTTAAAGAACATTACCGTAATAATTTTTGTTTAAAATACACACAGAAACAAGAAAACAATCTCGCGTTTATTCTTCCGCATCGCGGCGGCAACAGCAACAAATACAAGTACGAAAACAATAACGATATCGACAAAAAAAAAGCCATGAACAACAGTCGCCGAGAGTTGAATGTTGGAGGAGAATTGTTTAAACAGTTGGGTCGCAATAAATAGGCTCGACTCTCGGACTTTTTGGTCGCGGGGGAAGGTCGTCGAGCATTGAGTTGAAGGAAGTGAGCACTCCTCTGGCTCAAAAGGTTGTTAAACCATTTTATCATTATCAGAGATTGTTTGCTTTCGTAATTACAGTGGCTATTGGCCAAGGGAAGTTGCGAAAGTGTATTTCGTAAACTTGATAAAATGTTTAACTGCTTCGTTGTTAAGCACAAAAAGTGTAATCTGCATATATTGAGTGTTTTTAGTCCGTTACAAGATCCTTTAAAGTACCGACGGTTTTTTTTTTTTTTAATTTTTTCGGTTTTTTTTTGTACAGAAGGACTTTCTACTGGTCACAAATTGCTGGCCGCGAGTATGGAAAGCACAGACATTGGCGCAAAACGAAATAAGAAATGAGATAATAATAACAAAAAGCGTAGAAACGTAAAAAGTTAAAGCAAACAACAACAATGCGCGCGGCCGATGAAAAGAACAAACACACACTCAAAGAGGCACATAAACAGCCGTCGAAAGGAAGCGAAGAGGAGGGGAATAGACAAGAAATAAATGTTTTGTTGCATTGCAGCAAACAGCAACAATGCAAGTGATGCGCCGCCAGAAAGAGACAGCAAGGCACGAAGAAGCGCAGCAGGAAAAGGCAACACCAACACACACTCACTCACATACAGTCACGCACTCACGTACGCGATTCTAAACAAGTTGATGAACTCTACGGCGGCAGAGACGCCAACGTTAGCGTCAGCATCAGTGGAAGAGGAAGAGCAGCAGAACTAAACAATTTGTTTCTTGCGTTCGTTCTTTTATGTTTGTGGTTTAAATACTAATATTTTCCGCATTTATTACGTTGCATACGTACATAGGCTAGGTATGTGTATGTTTCGGGTTGCACTTAGATTTACTTATTATTCCACTAGTATTAATACTTTTTATTGCTTTTTTCGCACAGTTCACACGCACACACACGCAGCAGTAGTTGTGTTGTATGTTCTCTCTGAGCGCGACGGTATATGAACGAGCGAGCGCCAAACCGTTGTTCATCCGGCGAGTGTTAAGAACTGAATGAGAATGAACCAGCATGGCGAAGAAGAATTTTACAAGACGCGGAACGAGGAACAGAAACGAGCTGGAACGAAACGAACGAGCCAAGCCGACAAACGGACAACAAAAAAACTCACTCAACCAGTTATTGCCAGCGGGAGAGACAAAGAACCATCCAGCGAGAGCGAGGGTAAAGAGAGCGGGAAATCTAGTTTCGGCTCTGCAGAACGCCAAGGGGAATACAGTGGCAATTGGAACGGCTATGTATGTATGTAGATGCTAGGCAACGCCGGCTGCGCTGCCAGCGATGAGACTGACCTCTGACAACCTCCTACACTCGCATACGTACATATCTCTATGTTTGTATGTACTCGAACAGAACATAAATTGCGCGAGGGAGCAGTGCACTCCAAGTATTCCGGGCTCTGTATGTACATATACATGTATACGAGTGGGAGTGAGCTGCACTTACAAAGAGAGCAACAAAGAAGAAGAACAACGAAGAGCTGGCGACAGAGGAGGCCGAAAAAAGAAGGGCTGCGAAGCGCGGAAGCAGCGGAGAATGCAGAAAATAACACTGGTCGTGGGGCAATTTGTACAATCTCTTGATTTTGAATGGTAAAACCCCATGCATAGAACCAAGGCAGTGAGTCAAAAGATTATCATTCACATTTATTTTTGGGTTTGTTTCGCCATAAATGATTATACGGTTTTTAATTTGCATAAATTGAGATTTCGCGCAAAAGTGTCATAATTTAAATGAAACCAGAACTGGAAATAATTACAGGTCTCGGTCTGGATTAAATAATGGAGAGGTTCCTGAAATTTGAATTCTTTTGAAACCAAGAATGGCTTTTGTGTGTTTTAATGAAGTCAGAAAAACGGTGAGTTTTTGAAAACATAATTTATTGCTTTTTTGGATTGGGACATTTTTTTATGAAAATCTACTTGTCTTAATGATTGTAGGAAATCCACTGTACAGTGCCAAACTAATTCTTTTGCTTCGGGGGTAGAAAGAACCGACTATAAAGACCAGATATCGTTGGACCTGTTGTAGAGTAGTAGTCAGTCTAAGCTTGTGTATAAGCCAGTTTATCTTTTTATGGTCATTACCAACTAGGCTAGTTTACAACTGGTGACTTTCCTATACCGCTGATGCAATAGGAATGTGTGTGAAAGAGAGAGAGAGAGAGGGAATTAGAAAGATGGGGGGACAAGGTAAAAGTCTGCGCGCTTGCGTCATGTGCGTTTTTCAACGTTTTTCTGATCAAAAGAATAACGTGGAATGGCAACCGCAGACGTCGACGTCCGGGGACTTTGGAGAATAAACCAGTCTAGAAACGCCGCTCGGCTCTATAATTATGCTGCTTGTTCGAGTATGTATACATCATGCATACAAATACAGCCAAATACATACATACATACAGACAAAAGTACACCTATATACTGGCTCTGCTTCAAAAGGGCCTTAAACTTTGTTTAAAGTCAAGGTCAGTGATTTCTTGTGCGCCAATTGCGATGGTATCGCTCGTGAGGCTGCGTGAATCACGCACTGACACATGTCGTACTCTCTATAGCACACATTTCTGAAATCCTAACTTATCATTGAGTAACTTGACAATCAGCCAAGGTTATGATTTTTCGCCAACTCCTCCAATTCTATTTTTATATTTTGTGTCTTGAGTTGAGAGAATAAACAACTATTGTAATGATAAATATACATTTGAATTCATTTGAATAATTCTGTTATTTTTGTTGCCGACTCTAAAATTATTTGAATGAAAATAGTATATTGTTTGAATAAAGTTTATAAAGACTTTACAAGAATCTTTGCATCAAGAAAAAAGGATTTGATCATCTTCTTAGAAAAATTGGTAATCCGAAGAATTCATTTAGAACTCCATTACGTATTTGTAGGCGAAAAAGATACTTTGAATCATTAAAAATAAATACACCAGTCGACCTCGAATATGCATCAAACATTTATCCTGTCTGTGTTTACTATCCTTAAATCGGATTGTTGATCCTCCAGGGAATGTTAAAGCCTCGATTTTCGAAACCGAAACCTTTTTTTTGTTTTCTTTCTTGATTAAACCCGTCTGAATTCCCGGAATTGATGGGTTCAAGTGGTTTTCTGGAATGGGAAGAAGATACTGCTGCTGCTGCAGGAAAACAAGTGTACATATATCTGTTCCGTTTTCTCAGCCTCCCAATGTGATCGATATGTCCATACAGTCGTATTGCCGTCTCTGTCCCGCCGACAGAGCCACAACTTTTGTCCTTGCCCGCGGTTCATGAACCTCGACTTTACTCCTCTGACGAACGACGTGCTTAAAGTAGCAAAAAGATACGGCAGCAAAAAAATCCAGCAAATACGAAACAGCACAAAAAAGCAGGCCGTCAATGGCAAAGAAAAAACAATTACGCCAAGCGTTGAAATATTTTCGCTACGGGCAGAAAATATACAGTTGAACTTCGCAAAACTGGAATATATCGGCCCACAAAACATTTACTAACCAAGCAATAATAAAAAATACAGAATAGCATTTAAGTGACATTTTTAAGATTTATTTAACGAACATAGAACACATGCGCATAAATATGTAAGCTGTAAAAACTTTGACTTGTAGTAAAACATGTATGCAACTCAAATATTTAGGTTCAGTTAACAAAATTTAATGGCAATTGGAAAAATTTGCGTATGTGTACTTAAATCTAAAACAAACCTTGGCACAAAAAAAAATATGTGCAAAGTCATAAATGTATTCTAGGCGTTGGCAAAACATATGTTTTAGTGTCATGGAAATTAAATTAATTTTAATTACTTCTTACTTTACCAAACACTTTTCTTGTTGGAAATAAAAACCTTATTTAGTGATGTTGTTTCCCTTAAAAACATAACCCCTACAATATTTTGATTGAGGGGCAAGATTTGTTGACAACTGAAATGTAATGATTTTAAGAAATTCAAATTGCAATATCTTTTTTCGAATGGACGGGGGATTTATATTAGTCCTCGACACGGCAGCGTTCATTAGAAGACCGACTTTAGCCTCAATAGTTTTATTGCCATATTGACAGACAATTCAATAACCCGGCCAGCCAGGCTAATTTCCAATAAGCAAGAGTGAGAGGGTCGAAAAAGAAATTGAAATGAGGGAGGGGGACGGCGAACGAGCGATCCCTTTTAGCAGCTGTCACACACCAGATGTTTCCCTTGATCGGAGGGGGAAAACCCAACCCATAAACCATATAAAATACAACAAAAACAACAAGAGCAGCGAACGATCACATATTTGTTATGGCTCTTTCAATAATTTTTGGGAAAGACGATGGGCTGGAACAAAAAAAAAAAATGTGACACTTGAAACCGGAAATTAGCAGCAGCATGAGCTGCAGCTGTCGCTCTCTCTCTTTCCCTCATGATCGCCCCGTCTCTGTCGCTCATTTTAATGCCAGGTGAAGTCGGGTTTTTAAGCGCTACATATCATTCGATCGAGCCTCTCTTACAAAAGCAGGAAGTGGTGGAAATTCTGAAAGTGTTGCATGCTCTCTTCTCATCTATAAAACACATTTGTTAGTTCTTATGTCACTAATGGATCTGCGCGTTAGTATTATAAACAGTTAGTTACACCTTTTGGTTCCGGAACATGACCGATTTAAGCATGGCATAATTATTGTGAGTTCTTTCGATTGTTGTTTTTATAACCCAGAAACAAATATAGTTTTAAGGTTAAAGATTCTTTATTAAGGTATAGTATACTATACTAAAACTAGTTTTGGGGTTTGTTTTGGACATTTTGAAATACAAAACCAGTAATTACAGAAAATATGAGACTTATCCGTGACTATAAGATTCTTAATAGGGTTTCATTATAAATTCTTAATTTGATTAAGCAACCGAATACTAAGAATAATAATCCAACGAACGCCAAACAAAAAAACAAATCATGTTTGGAATTTCTTAGTTTTCTGTTTACTTTTTTTGTCAGTTTAAATTTTGAGGAATTGAGTACGTAACCTTAGCCACTTGGCCCGCATACGGTTGGGGATCTCTTGGGGACACTTTTGAAGGTTCGAGGCCGATCGTTCTCGGTTTTCAACGCCCACCATATCCCCTTACATTAAAGCTAATGAGGGCACTTTATTGAACTCTCTTCTGCCGTCTGGCCCCCTTATTTCTTTTCTTTCTTTATTTCGGTGTCTTCCCGCTGTGTTTTTTTTTTTTTTTTCTGCACTGACCTCATAATTCGCATTAAACTACTAAGCGAAGAAGACGCCCCCTCAGGAAATTTCAATCAGCTTGTTGAAACCCGAACTTCAATTTGAGCTCTTTTTCTTGCTGCTCCCCTCTTTCTTTCCATGTTTATTTGTGTTTCTCGGAAAGTTCACAATTTTGGTCAAAATGTTGCGAAAATACTGTTGCGAAGGGGGCGACAAGAGACTTTAAACTTTTAGCTAGAAGCGAATGGCAAAACCCCAAAAAAAAAAAAAAAAAATAAATAAATAAAAAAAAAAAGAGGTAGAGTGAAATACAGAGACAGCCTTAAAATGACATTAGTTCGGACATAATAAATAAAACGTTAACAGACATAGAAAAAAACAACAGAGCCAAGAGTCAACGAACGGCTAAAAAATTCACGAACTTGAAAAAGTGTGTGGCTAAAACGTTGACGTCGACGTCGACGCAGGCAGAACGGCGATGTCAATAAACCAACTAACCGGCGACCTGCGGACCATGAATAGGCAACAAAAACCAAAAAAAAAATAGACAGAAAAAAAGTCACAAACTTGTTGCTATCGCACAGCAAAATTTGGCATTAAAACATCGAAAAGTGAAATAAAATCTGTGGTTCCATCAGCACAATCTCTTGATAAATGTCCTGCGGTTAAATAGACGACGACCTTTGGAAAGGAAGCGGAAACCGCAAGCTACAAGTCGAGGTCAAAAGTATCGACCAAAAAATATCCTGTTTGATCTCAAGAAACTCTATTGCAAATGTTTTGAAAGTAGGAGAAAATAGGAACTATAAATGTTTAGTTATCAGTTAAATAAAAATAATATTTTTTTATATATTTTGAACGAATAAAATATACCCTTTATGTATAAAAGTGTGCCAGGTATAAGAATATAAATAATAACAGCATTAGCACATGTTTCGCATTCGATATGTGGGGTCCCATAAAACATCTCCATCTCTTTCTTGGCATACTCTGTCTCCCTCTAAAGGGGCACCCGCATGGCATACAAATGAGAAGAAGAGGAGCTACTCCAGACATCAGACGCGTACGTGAGATATGATGAATAAGCCAACGTCCGTCCCTTTTTCCGCCTTTCCCATTATAACTCACTCCATTGAGCTTCGCTTCACATGCTGGCAGGTATTGGGTTTCTAGTACGAAGGACACACGGCCGAAAAAACGAGACAGGAAGATGCCAAAGCGGTCTCCAGATAGATTTATTGTCTATGCGGTTGTATAAAATAAGTCCGACAAGATAGACCAAACTAACCCAACGCTGAATACCCTTCCACCTTTACAACATTAGCATTCAAATGTTCTAAGTTTTAATACATTGTATGAAACTTACCGCATAATCTACTCAATGTCAGTCGTAATATTTCAACCGTAGGTCAAGTTTAACAGGTTTCTAAAAATAAATAAAAATAGTTAAACATGTTAGATTTGATGATTTTTTTTTTAAATGACAACATATTTGATTACAGGAAAAAAAGTATTTGTTATTTATGAATCTCTATGAGTTTTGCTTATACATAATTATAATTGAGTTGTTAATATCTTTCCATTATTGTCGGCCAAATTGTTGAACAGATAATAAAGCCATTAGGTAGAGTATAAAAGCCCTTAAGTACACGCATTATTTCCAACATGTCCTTTGGATCTCCCGTACTTTCTCTTCCTTTCCTTTTTTTGATTTCGTTTGCTCTGCGAAACACTTTACGTTAATTATGCTCTGTACACAAAAAAAAAGCATCCCTGCGGGTGATTTCGGGTGGGAGTTGGGTAGTTTAGGCCTCATTTAAGAGCTTTGTCACTGCGGCCTGCTGCCCAAGGTGGGATTTCTATGTGTGGGATGTTCTTATGTAATTGATGAACGTTGTTAATTATGCCCGGCTTTAACTGTCACTTTTAGGGCAATTTCTCAGCTCGAGTGGTTTAATGAAAAAGGGGGTGGTGGGCGGTTGTCTGGAGGGATGAGACCTTTCTCACCTGAAACTCTTGCACAGTTGGGATTTTACTTGAGGTGGATTTTAGTTTTGACTTTTAAATGTATTCATTGAAGTATATATAGTACATCCTTGACCTCGAAGTTGTAACAAATACAATAATAAAATCCTATGGTCTCCTAAAGCTTTAGTGGTTTTTTAAATAATCTTAAAAACATATAAGAAAGGATTCAGAAATCAGCAAGTGGCAAACCAAATATGTATGTGGGCTTCCAGCAAACTTACGACTTAAACTTGGCTTAAACTCAGAACACAAATTGACCTGTGTGTTTGGGGGGAGGGAAGGAGAGGGGGATAGATAATTGGTCCCCGGAGCTATAGCCTTCCTTTCTGGTTTTCTTCTCGACTCGGTTCAATGCCGCTGTTCCAGTTACCATTCCGTTCCCCAAGCGCCCAAAGTTCGCGATCTTCACACGCGCAAAAAAAAAAACAAAAAGGGGGTGGCGAGGTCAGAGAAGGGGGAAGGGGGGTATAATGGTAGATAGGTTAGCTAAGCGTCTGTTTCTGTTCTTTTGTTTCAAACTCGTTTATTGGCTCTACCTAGGCAAGCATTTCAACTTTCAAAAAGAGCCAAAGTCAGCGCCAGGTTATAGTACCCACATACATATATATCTCTATATATGTATGTAAACATATATAGTGCTGGGTTATATATATATGGGTATATGTGCTTTAGACCCCGTGACTCCGGCGAAGAATCTTTTGTGTCTGCGCTGTTGGCCAAAAATTCGCTTTGTTTTGCAGTCGACAACGCGCGCCTTCTTTATTATTATCTTGCCTTTCCTTAGCTGCTTTGCTATCGAGAACTTTTTCTGTTGTTGTTGTTGTTGTTGATGATGTTCTTGTGGCGCATTTTCTTCGCGGGCTCTTGGTTTCTTGGTTTATTTGCTGTCCCCCAGCTGTCATTAGGTTTTCTCCACCGCACCTCGCACATTTCGCAGCCTCTGCTAATGTCTTTGTTACCTTCGTTTTTGGGGTCCGTGCCTGTGTGTTCTTTCACCTTTTTCGGGTAGTGGAAACTTTTTTTCCAGGCAGAAGGTCAACGTTCATAATTGCTTGTGATACACTCTTAAAGCCAACGAACCGCGTGCTTTTCGACCAGCGACTCCTTCTCATAACGCACCAAATTGGTATATTAGATGCGGCAAATTACTTTAACTCTACAGTCAAAGTTGGCTAACGAGAAAAGTTAAGTTTTCAAAAAGTATTTTCAGCAGAGAAATTCTAATTTGATTAAACATTTTTAAATTTATACATTTTATTGAAAAACAAGAAAGGAAGCTAGCTTCGGCAAGCCGAAGCTTATATACCCTTGCAGTTACTAAATTTGTCGAACAAAATAGACAAAAGCTGAAGAGCATCGAAGCTATGACGATTTTTCTATTAATTTTCCATATTGTTCATATGACAGCTATATGATATAGTCGACCGATTTTGATGAAATTTAATTTGTAACTCAAAACTCATTAGAAAACTCTATATTCCGAAAATCATGATTGTCTGATGAAAAACAACGAGGTTATAATTTTATTTCCGTCATTTCTATATAGATTTTTCGATCTTTTCTATGGCAGCTATATGATATAGTATTCCGATTTTTATGAAATTTTTTCTTAATTTAAGAGTATTTAAAAAACTTTATTTTTCCAAAAATCATGCTCGTGGCATTGAAAACAACGACATTATAATTTTTTTTTCATTTATATATATATTTTTTGATCTTTCCTATGGCAGCTATATGATAGAGTTATCCGATTTTGATAAAATTTAATCCGAAATTCAATAGCAGTTAGAAACCGCCATCTGGAAGGAATCAAGTCGATCTGATCAAAAATAACAAAGTAAGAATTTTTTATTTCATTCTCTTGTATGGGAGCTATCCGATATAGTCGGCCGATCCGGCTCGTTCCGACTTATATACTGCGTGCAACAACTCCACAACTTTTGGGAAAGTTTCAGCAAGATAGCTTTAAAACTGAGAGACTAGTTTACATAGAAACCGACAGGAGGACAGACAGACAGACGGACAGACGGACAGACGGACAGACGGACAGACGGACAGACGTACAGACGTATTCCGATTCTGCTCGTGATGCTGATCAAGAATATATATACTTTATGGGGTCTGAGGTGTCTCCTTCACTGCGTTGCAAACTTCTGACTGAAATTATAATACCCTTTGCTCTGCAAGGGTATAAAAAAATGTATATAAAAAACCAATGCTACTACTTTATAAAAAATTTGTAAGAAGCTAAAAGATACATTTACTTCTATAAGGCATTAACATTTTTTTGTAATCTTTTGTATAAATAATTTGTTCTATTTTTTTAGGTGTTCCAACGGAAATGGCACTTTTGGGTCGATCCAGAGATTTGCTTTGCTTTTAAATTCTCTTTCACCTCTCCGTCCAAAAGCGCCTCTTTGTATTTCGCACAACCCTTGATTATTTCTTTAATCAGATGTGGGAAGTTCTTTGAACTGAACTTGGCAAAAGCGACCTCCCTTTCTCTCAGGGGCATTTAGACGTTTCCTCTGCCGATTCGAGTGGGTTATTCCCCTCTAATTTCCCCAAAGAACTTGTGACGGAGGCAATTCTCTGGGGAGAGTTACTCTGGGCAATCGGAGGGTTAGGTCGGTCAAAGGTTCCGCCAGATTACCGATGGGGCCAAGCCCGGAAAACATTAGTTTCGAGTTTTGGAGGGGTGCTTGGTGCTTGTCTCATGTGCAGGCATTAAGCTCTAAATTGAAACAATTAAATTATTCCATAATTATATGGATTGTCTATGCTGGATGAAAAATTAAATGAAGGGAACTCCAGCGGAGAAGCCACGCCTGCACAAAACATCAAGTATCATTAACCAGCTTCATGGCTTGAATTTTATTTGGAGTTGTTTGTACTTTAATGAACTCGAATTGGACAGGGAAAATAGGGTGAGAGAAGAGCGTCGGGTCAAGACAAACCATTTACAACAAAAATTGAAGAAATAACGTTAGGCGTTTCGAGAAAATTATAGTTTCTTTAAAGATTTGTTCCATTTTCTAATAAGGTTGAATATTAATAAATAAGTTTATTTTTATACATTTCTTTTGGTAAAATTAACTTAATTTTAAACAACGCAATTGTCGTAAACTTAACGGCTCTGCGATTTTTGTTGCAGCTTTATGCATAATTGATTCACCCAGCTTTGTTCTTGATTATTTTTGTAAGAGTGTAATCAGATGTGAACCACTACAGGCAGAACAAAACAACAACAACGCCAATGGCCAATCATCAAGCAACATCAACAACAAAGCGCCTGAAGAATCAGTGAAGAACGTCGAAGCTGAAGAATCGGAATCGCAGAAGAATCGTCGACAGCGTTGGCGTTCGAACATTGACCTTCATTAAGGAGGAAGAAGAAGCGGTAGAACCCACAGCAACAACATTTCAAGCACGGCTTATTGTTGTTTCTGCTGCTTTGGCCATCAATCAGTCACTCACTCGCTCTCTCACTCGCTCAAGTGCAGTTTAGGCCTCTTTCATTCTCTCCTTACTTGTGTCTCCTTCTCGCTCCCTACTCCACTGCATCTATCGCTTACTCACCGCCAACAACGGTAAATTTGCTTACGTTTTTCTGGTTTACTAAACACAATATTATTTAACACTGACATTTTACAACCGAGGAACACAAACGTTAAATGCAAAATGAGTTACACTGAAAATATAAATTTGTTGTTGCGAAAACTTTTAGTACAAAAGAAGTGATTAAAAAGGTTGTGATGATTTGTTTAAGTGAAACCTTCTTAGGAATTTAAAAGTTTTTGGGCTGAGTTTAATTTGTGTTATGTTAAGATTTAAAATTTTCGAATCATGTTTTTTTTAGCGTCCACAGGCGTCGCAGTTGACGCCTACTGCTCTGCCAGTGTTTTGGGAGGCGTGGCAAGGGGGCAAGCGGGGCACATTCACTTCTCGTTTTGAGCTGAATCACCATAAACCAAGAGCCACGAGTTGCGGGCCAGCGAAAGAATAAATAATAAGTGTCTTTGGGCGGGAGAGCGAGTGAGACGGACGGACACAAGAATATCTAATAAGAAATCAGCAAAACCGAGTCTGAAAAACGTGTTTTGTGTTTCTCGTTGTTATTCCTTATTTTTATTATTTATATTGTTTTTTTTTCGTACGTTGTTTTATTTCTTTCTTTTCGTTGGATTTCGAAGACTGGCGAGGGGGGGAAAACCGGGAGGTGGAGCGGGGAGGTTAGCTCAACGGAACGAAACGGTCAACTGAAGCTCTGAGCGCGACACCAAAAAGTACATTGTGAAATCATTTCTATTTCTAAACAACAACAAGCGGAAGCAACAACAAAAACACCAAAAAAATAGCAACAAAACGAACTCAGAAGAATTTGATAGGCGGTTCACAGTGGTCGATCGGAAATACTTGGTCTGCGAAATCCGGAATCGCACTTTTTTAATAGCAAGTACATGAATCACCTTATCAGTAAGCCGATAAATACAAATGTAAACATAACGGTTGATACATTCAAAAATCAATTTGCATGCAATCTTGAATCTTGTAAAGCAAATGTATCTAAGAAGCAAAAGATAATTCAATTAACTAATGTTTACGTTCCTATTATTGAATAGATTTTTTTCTTACGAATAAAATGTTAAATGTATCAAGATGATTTTGGTACGAAGAAAAAATTAAAAACTTAAAAATTCTGGTGTTAGGTATTGTCTCTTTCAAACTTAAATTCATTTGTCCTGATTGAGAATTCACTGTACATGTGTGCAACTGGCAGATTTGAACCTCCTCCACCGCCCCCAAATACCAAGCCGTCTTTTGTCCCACCTTCCAAGGCATTTGCTTTGTTTTATCAGCAAATTCAGTTTCAGCTGAACTATACTCTGAATATTTCTACATACAATGTTTCAATATATGTACATATGTACTATATAAGATTCGAGTCGTCGGTCTGCGAGTTCTCGTACTGTTCTTTTTTGCCCGCTCTGTTTCTTTTGGCTCGCTGTTGTTATTATTGTTGTTAGATTAATTTGCTTTAACAGCTGTCTTGTCGTCTGGTCTGCGAACATACAAATATATATACTCGTAAACCGAAAGCCAAACAAAGTCAAAGACGCTTCTAAAGACTCCAAAAGCAAGCAGCGTGTGAACTTTTTGCGGGGAGGAGCCCCAAATGCGAGAAGAAAGAGGGGGAAGTTTTCAACGCAAGTGCAAGAAGACTCGGGAACTCAAGGCTGTGAAGAACCGAAGTTAAGGGGAAGAAAGACAGGCAGACCTCTTGAAAAATCCAAAATGTGGAAGCAGCATAACCCCGATAACTAAAAAACTTTGACTTTGTCCAATGAACATCCCATTTAATATGCTTAAAATAACCAAACATTTTATTAAATAATGATGTTGGTTTGTTGAACATGCAAACTTTTCGTGAGTAAATTTTAATGATAATTTACTGTACTCCCTTAGCTGAAAACTTTACGTTTTTAAATCAACACAGCGGCGAAAAAGCCAACAAGCACATAAAATAAAGAAACACATGCTGTTGCCTTTATTCCGAGAAAATCACACAAATGGAGCTTGAAGGAGACGAAATTCTCCTAAAAGATTTCTGCTGAGATAACCCCTCTCGTCTTGTTCACGAAAAACTAAACTAAAGATCCCCGTAGACCTATTATGATAATGGAATCTCGAACTTAATAACAAAGGGCAACCTGTTCATGCAAAACGGAAACGTTGCTCAGATACCCATCCCAAAGCCATTTTAAAACAAAAGTTTTGACAAAAATTCCCACGAACTAAGAGAGTTGCCGACCAACCTCCCCTCGCCCAGGCCATTTACAACCCTCTTTACAAGACCCATAAAGATTCATTTACAAGACAGTTTTCTTGGGACAATTTACCCATTTGCATGCGTTAAATTTTCGCATATTCATGAGAACGTAAGGACGACCAGGACATTGAGAATCCGAGACCGAAGCCGAAACGAGAACCCGAGAAACTAGAGGGGAAAAACTACCCCTGACGGTTAACAAAAGTAAATGACCTTTAATAACGTTGCTCGGCAAATTTCACGGACAGAATGAAAAGCGAAAAACAAAGACAGAATGGTTGGGTTTACAGGAACTGGAACCGGTCGTCGTCCTCTCAAATCATTCAACTAAAACCCATCAATCTGTATGCAGCCAGAGCCACACCCAAAATAACTTCGCGGGGGCGGGGAAGGCAATAAAACCATTTTATGTACCCCGTCGTACCCCCCAAAGGTAAAATAACACTAAAACAAAAGCTGGCGGATGGGCCTACTCTATGGAGAGTGCAATTAAAGGTGCTTCATGACTTTATGCTGTCATAAACTTGTAATCGAAGATACCGCAGCCTACACAGGTAAAACAGAAAGTTATAATGTTCTCAAATTATCGCTGTTCTTCAGTTTAGTTTTACAATAAAAACAATCACAAGCCATTAAACAATTTTTAATTGTTTTCGTTAAAGAAAGTTGAGTGAAAATCGCATCAAAAGTAAGTATGTTTTATTTTTTGCAAAAATTAAATCTTGAATTTTCTGAACTTATACCACTAATCAGTGAGATCAAAGATAAAAACGTTTTTCTTTTTCCGTGTACTGCAAAGTGTAGCATGAATATTTTAATATATAAAATCGTAAAAAAATAATATACAAAAATTCATAAAACTTCCGATAAAGGTGTAGTAAAGCAAACGAGCAAACGCAGGGCGTTGAATCCGAATCCATTCCACCCTCAAAATCCCATTCAACATATGAAAATCAAATCAGCGAGGGTTGCCATTGTACTATGCAAACAAACAGATGTGCGTGTATGTGTGAGGGGGAGGAAATCATATGTGTGTGCGCTTGTGAGGGTGTTTGGGGGGTGTCATGGGGGGTGTCATGGGTGGTATGGATGTGTGTGTATGTGGGGGTCTTCCGTCTGTCTGGGGTCAATGCACAAAAATGCGTAGAACGTGCTAGTGTCGGCCAGTTTTCAACAGGGGGGTTTTGGTTTGAGTTGAGCTCTGCTGGAAAATCGTTCACTTTTCGCACTCACCAATACTCGCCCGCACGCACTCTCCCAACACACACACACACACACGCAGAATTGATGCTGGGGGCTGGCCCAAAGGTTTGTTGACCCCAAACGCGAACAGACAGACAGAAATGCGTAGTTGAATATATATATTGGCTTACAGTAAACACACGCAAATTGTTCTCAACCTCGATTACTTTTAAATTAATTTTCCCTTCAATTTAAATAAAATAAAATGTTATGATTATAAAAATAAGTCCCTACAATTTAAGAAAAGTTTTTTGGTGAATGTGCTTTGATCAAAGTATTGTATAAAATCTAATAATAGTTTGAATTATTTTTTAATTGTTTTTTTTACGAAACTTTCCGTTTTTAAATTCCCCAACTAGTATGCCCACTGTACTTATTGTGCCTGAATGTATTTTTCGTGGTAAGATGCGTTCCCCTTTTCTTTGTCGGCAGCCCAAGAGGGTTGATTAGCGCCACCCCCTCGGCACCCACCACCCATCTGCACACGAGAACGTAGACCTTAAGCTACCTTCCTGCCTCCAGCCTTCGATCCTTGCTTCCTTCACGGGAAGGCATTAATAATATGGCTGACATGACTATTTATTTATTTGCAAGACACTTTCCCGAAATGCTGCCGAGGGGGTGGCCAGACGACCGAGCTCTCCCACCCCCCGGAAAAGGGATCAAAGTCAGACGCATACAAAATGCTGTCGTAAGTTCCATATAAGTTAAAACCACCCCTGCCAAAAATAAGCCACAGCGAGCGGGGAAAAATGCAAGTTGGACAAAACGGAAAAAAGTGAAGTAACATAAAATGAAATGAAAGCGGCAGCTGTAAAGTTCAACAATAAAAGTGGGAAGCAACAGAGCAAAAACAAAAAAAAAAAAAAAAAAGTGAAACGAAAATGAAATGAAACTAGGCACAGGACTCACAGGACATGCACAGGGGGATGCGAGTCCTTTGAGGCCGTACAGCAACCACCACGAAAAGCACCAACAACAGCAACAACATCAACACCCATCGGCAATATGTGCGATGGCAACAGACAGCATCGGACACATTTTACGGCTGCTTTAGAGCGTATTATGCAAATCCCTTCAAGCATACAGTGAAAAAAAGGAACAAAATAATATAGGCACAATATAAAACATTCATTTCAATAGCAAACCACAAGGAACGATGGTGCTCTTCTTTTTGCCATTTCCCTTTCAGTTCACCTGAAACTGCAGGCCGGAAATCAAAAGACACACTTTGAATGGAAAGTTCTGAATCGAACCTTTGAGATTAATTGTATTTAAAATTTCTTATTACCAAAAAACTGTAGAAACATAAGGAAGTAAAAGTTCATTAAATTCACAATACTATTTTATGCTACTGCTACAACATTACTATCATATTTAAAAAATCATGATGTCTTGTCGAAAAAAAAACACTTTTTATAAAAGAACTATTGGTTTTTCGGAAGATACATATGTATCTATGCACATGTTTAGTGAGAGCAAGGGAGCTGTACACCAAAGGACTTAAAATTCGATGTCGCGATTGGCAATTACGGCTAAGCCACTGGTAAGCCGAAATTTTTACTGCCTTTTGTCCTTTTTTAAACATTGCAAAATTTCGATACCCTTTCTAAGACTATAAACAAGGAAACCTAAACAAAGGGGAAATAAGAGAAAAATGCATGTGATGGTTTTGTTTGTTTTAAGTCTCTCTGTCGACGTCGCTGCTGCTGCGTCTGGACTGAGATCACGCACACATAGAGAAAAGAAATTTTAAAGAAGGGGGAGGCATTCGACTCAGCTTCCTTTTGACTTGCTCTTAATACACTATAAAAGTTATTATCTTTTAATGAAGTCTAAAATCAATATTTGCGAAAAATTTTTTGTATCCGTTGTATGAGACATTTTATATTATTTTAAATTTAAATTTGTAAAATATGGATTTTTAGTCCATAACATTATTTCTTTACGGTGTAGTTTGTGCGGTTACCATCGTTTATTTACTTGTTATTTTTTTTATGTTGATTTTGGGAATTCTAAAAATGCTTGCAGCTTCATCCTTTTGCGACGCTGTCTCCTTCTTTCCTCCTGCTTTTCTTAGCACGTATCGAATGCAGCCGGCAGCGGATGACAGGTTTTTGCTCTCCTCCGCCTCCTGTTTTGCCGTCTTTTCCTGTTTTATGGCGCTCCCCACCTCCTTCGTGATTCGCTGCACAGGATGTTAAAATATCACGTTGTCGTGTCCGTGTTTCCGTCTGTTCCTTGTTCTCTGTTCCGTGCTCTTCATCTTCGTCTTGTGCCATTGCCACCTCACCTTATTCTGTCTGCTATTGAACCCGGCTCCCCTTTGGCCCCTTTCACTCTTCGTGCCATTTCTCTCAACCACCCCACCCCCTGCCGTCTGCGTATTTTATTTTATTTTATTTCGTGTGGCTTATCGGTGTCTGCAGCATCCTTGGAAATTTTTCGTACTATGGGCACTTGAAACAGAACGCGAACATTTTTAACGTATGTATGAGTGACTAGTCCATTTCATCTTACAGTCAATTTGTGTAACTAATTAACTTTATTAAATTGTTGTAAATTTGTAAGTACATACTTAATATTATGGAACCTACTCCTAACTTGCTAATCTGAAAAGAACGCAGAACTAGGAAAGGTTTTTTTTAACGAAATACCACTGTAGAGTGAGTGTCAGCATCCTGATAGGTATTTTCAAGTAGATATCTCCAATACTCATGGGAAGATATTCCACTCAAGGGAGAGCTCAAAATTTCGGTCCCAGTTCAGCTCCGCCATTTATTCGCCAGTATAACTACACTGACATAGTGTAGGCTAGGTTCACACAATCAGGGAGAATAAACTGAATTTGGTAAAAACAAATCTGCATGAAGATTTGTGATTTTGATTAAATGATCTTGAACTTGTTTTACTCTCTAGTAACATTTAAACAATTAAAAAAAAAAAAAAAAACTATAATATTAAGATATTTGTTTTTTCGGTGTTGGATTTTTCTGCAGGTTCTGCTCGTTTGAGTTTATTATAAGTTAGAGTACAATATTACACACGAGTGCGGAAATTGTTTACGAATCAGTTTCGCGAGTATATGCAAGGGAAGTTTTTTTTTTCCTGTACACATGCAGGGCCATATAACGTAGTATTCAACATGGGTTTGTGTTTATTTACAGGGGGCCAAACGAGAACCTCCTGTATCGTATTCCCAGAACCATTTCGCACGTCTCTTTCTGCTTCTTCTCCATTTTGCGACGATCGTGACGCCCAAATGCAATTCTTTTGTTGTAACCACTACAATGCCAAAATAATTGCAAACGTAAAAAAAACCATAAAAATAAGAATAGAGTTAGCCCAGGAGAGAGAGCGAACCCCTTTTTTGGCCAGGAGAGAGCAGCTGCTTTGCTCTCTTTTACACACACATACACAATACAAACGCCGGCAGTAAAATTACATACATACAAACGTACATGCAGCGCTGCAGCCCATGTAAAAACAACAAAAAGGGCGCCCAACATAATGGGGGAAACGATATGAAAACGAAACACAGCCTAGACCAAATTGCAACAACTGCAAATTGGGGGGAACGCATGGCGCCAAACGAAACGTGAGACATACACACACCTACGAAGTGATTATTACAACACAAGCTCAAGCGCGTGGGCGCGCGGAGGGGGAACGCATGAGATAACGGAACATGCTGCCGCATTAGTCACCACCAAAACACAACAGATGTGCGTGTGCTTGTGTGTGTAATAGTCACCACCAAACAAATGAGTGCAAAGGAGCCAGCAGGATACCGAAGGGGTTCGGGCGGGGAGAGGAAGGACCGTAGCAACCAGTGGAAATAAAATACAGTGCATATTGGCTAAAGTGAAGTTAAAGGTGGATGTCCTGGAGCCGAGACATACGATAAAAAGTGCTAAATATCATCAGGCGCTTGAGTCCTTTCAGGTATCAAATATTTTTGCTAAAATATTATTTTACTACTATATTATCTATGTACATACATATATCGCCCACTTATTTGAAAAATAAATGTTTTTTAATAATAGTACATATTTAAAATTTCAACTGTTAACGGTATAAACTGTTTCCATTTTATTTTTGTTTTTTTGGGTACTTTTTTAAGTTTAACGTATTGGTAATAACGACAAGAAAACAGAACAGCAGGCAAAGTAACGCTAAAGCTAAAGCTTAAGCCCCTGGAACTGGTATTTTTTAGCGAGCGCTTCCGCCTTCAGAGGCAGCGACGTCGACTGCGCAACGACAGAGGCAGCTGCCTGCTTTTGCATGTGTGTATGAATTTGCATAATTTTCGGGACTCAAAGGGGGCGTGGCCAAAAACAAAATTTAAATGACATTTTGTTCTCCTTAACGAATATTTGGAATATTTATGTGGTAATATTGATAAGCAAATTGTGTGCATTATACAAACCTGTATTGCAGTTTATTCCTGCCGTGCGCTGGATGCAGAGAAAAACAAAACGAAAAGCATAAAAATGAAGTGCCGTTTGCTTCGTTGTGTGCGTTTTTGGCGGAGTGTCGGTGTTTTTGGAGCAACTTCACGTTGGCTGCATTGCGAAAATAATTATGTTTGCCGTTGCAGTTTTTTTGTTTTTGTTTTTTATTTTTTTAACTTCCCTCTTTGCTTCTCTTTTTTGCCGCCTTTTCTGCTGATGCTTTCAAACAAATTACACACACATGCAAAAGGCGGCATGCAATTATGCTAATGCGGCTGTTTGCGACACTTTTTTTTGTTTTTTTCGGCCCACACCGCAAAAACTGATTTTGCTGCTGGCCTCCAATAAAAATTGGCCACAGAACGAAGCAAATTAACAAACAACACACAATGGCAAATGCCGAGACTTGAAAACCGCGTCAAGAACTAGAGTTGGACGCGATATCGGTGTGGAATCGAAACATCGGTATTCAACCGATGTTTTTCTGACAGCTTTTATTAAAATATCAAAAAGATAATAATCAAATTAATTTTAGTAATAATGATAAATCAAAATAAAAAAATATAATAACTTAAAATTTGTTTTTTATGAGTAAACAAATTCTCTTTGTTAGCTATTTTTTGTTGAATTCTAGCCACTTGTAGCTTGTTTGATAGATGGACAATCGATAGGCACACAATCGATTGTAAGGGCATGTGCCTCGCACGTTTTTTGTAAACAAAGCAGAAACTATTTAAGTATTAAAATGGGAGCTTTGGCAGAGGTTTTTAATAAACGAATTACTGAATTTTGTGTTCTAACTAACATATTGCATTTTAGCTAGCTGGCGATGAGAAAAACGGCGAAGGATCGCGCACTTTTGTGTTTACCAACGAGGGTCACACGCTGGGCAATGCACTGAAAACAATTATTGCCCGGTACCCAGAGGTGGATTTCTGCGGCTATACGATTCCCCATCCCACAGAGCAAAAGTTGCACTTTCGCATTCAATCCAACCGAGATCGAGCTGTCGATATCCTGAAACGTGGACTTGAGGATCTCGAAGGACTATGTGATCACACGATAGCAACTTTTGAAAAAGAGATGACTAATTTTAATTCGGTAAAAGCGGAGAATACATAAGGTTTTAAATAGAGACTATAAACTAGACAACGCTGCGTGCCTTCTTGGGATCATAGTTGGGTTTGCGGAGATGGTGATAATTCGGCAGAACCTTGCGAAGGAAGTCGATCTGAAGCGTTTGCGATCCCTGCTTATCGATGGCCTCTCTCTGAAGTCCTTGCTCGCCATAAACAATGGTGTTTTCTGGCAAACGTTGACTGGTATGGATCTTAATTCCTGCTCCCACGACACAGCCACTGGAAACAGTAACTCCACGGCCTACAAAACTCTTGCTTTCGAATACGTTCTTGTCGCCAATTCGGGAAGCTTCTACTTGACATCCCACTTCAAAGACATTATGGGTTCCAATGCTTAAGATATTATTTGCATCCCAAGTAGCTCCCGGCTCTAAGCGATGGGCTATGGTGGCATACTCCTCTATGATGCAGTTTTCCCCAATTATTATGGGTCCTGCATCGGCAATAACAGTGGCACTAGGATGAACTACACATCCCGAAGAAAAAGTGATGTCACCGCGCAAGTTGCTCTCCTCGCAAACTACCGCCTTTGGCAGTATTTTGATTCTGTGGAAGTATTAGGATTGAACCGACTGTGTTTTTGATTTTCCTATTTCCTATTTTTTCTATAATCACCTGTTTTCCGAGGGCATTTTCCTCTTTTCCGAATTGTTTACGTTTTTACACAAGGTGAAATGTACTAAAAAACACCATGCTTAGTTGTCGATAAAAAGGATGAGCTCTGTGAAAAATAAGCCAAATACAGCTGTCTATTTTTTTGTTTACTTTTTTGATTATACGAGACGTAGAAATTATTAACTATTAGTAATTATTTAAATTCAATTTTTTAAAGTTTTGCTAGTTTTGTTTGACAAACGGTGTTTTGCAACACTTCCCCTTATATCGGTCAATCGAGTATCCGGCGTAAGGTATCGTTTCGACAAAGTTAGCTTGAAGCTGATGCAATTTTGTCGAGATAATTGTGAGATATAAGGAAGGCTCTCAGCAAAATATTAGTCATAAAGCAAACAAGATGCCTGCCGATCAGTTGGCCGAGTTAAGTCTGGGTAAGAAATCAGCTAATCAATAAAGACACGGACAAACTATTTCGTCCACGTTGTCAGTCGGCCGAAAGTATCGATCTATAATGTGCAATATTTATATGTACGACCATGTGCAGGTGCTCTCTTCACATCCGAAAAGAAGGGCAGCGATGAGAGTGGTGAGGGAACGGAATCGAAACCATTCAAGACAATCCTGCAGGCGATGCGTCATGCGGGCAAGGAGCCCTTTCCCACGATTTACGTGGACAGCAAGGATCCCAATGCAACGGAGCCCTTTGAACCGGCTGCCAAATCGCAGTTAAAGAAAATCCAGAAACTCTTCGTTAGAGAGTCGCACAAAAACGCCGAGAAGCAGCAGCGCGAGGCGGAGGACGCCGAGAAGCGCCAACAGAATCTGGAGGAGGCGCGCAAGATCAAGATCGTGGAGGATCCCAGCCTGCCAGTGGCTCGTAAAATTCGCATCCTCGAGGGCACCGCCAACCGGGATTCCCGTGTCAAGATTTACGGCTGGGTGCATCGACTGCGTCGTCAGGGAAAAGCCCTAATTTTCATCACCCTGCGCGATGGCACTGGCTTCCTGCAATGCGTGCTAAACGATCAGCTCTGCCAGACCTACGATGCCCTTACCCTGAGCACAGAGAGCTCTGTGGTGCTTTTCGGCACTTTGAAGCTGGTTCCGGAAGGCAAGACGGCTCCCGGTGGCCATGAACTCAACGTGGACTACTGGGAACTGATTGGCTTGGCTCCTCCCGGCGGTGCCGATGCCATTCTCAACGAGGAGGCCCAACCGGATGTTCAGCTGGACAACAGGCACATCATGATCCGCGGAGAGAACACCTCGAAGGTGCTCAAGATGCGTTCCGTGGTAGCACAGGCATTCCGTGCTCACTACGAGGCACGTGGCTACAACGAAGTAACGCCACCGACTTTGGTGCAAACCCAGGTGGAAGGTGGCTCCACTCTCTTCAAGCTGAAGTACTTTGGCGAGGAGGCCTACCTCACGCAGAGCTCGCAGCTCTATCTGGAAACCTGCCTGCCGGCTTTGGGCGATGTCTTCACCATTTCCCAGAGTTATCGGGCGGAGCAGAGCCGAACGCGCCGCCATTTGGCTGAGTATTCTCATGTGGAAGCCGAGTGCCCCTTCATCACGTTCGATGAGTTGCTCGATCGACTGGAGGATCTGGTCTGCGATGTGGTGGATCGTGTGTTGAACTCGCCTTGGGGCTATTTGGTCAAGGAGCTTAACCCTAAGTTCAAGCCGCCGCAGAAGCCATTCCGTCGCATGAACTACGAGGATGCCATCAAGTGGCTGAAGGAAAACAACGTGACCAAGGACGATGGCACCTTCTACGAGTTCGGCGAAGACATACCCGAGGCTCCGGAGCGCAAGATGACGGATACGATCAACGAGCCCATTATGCTGTGTCGTTTCCCGGCGGAGATCAAGTCCTTCTACATGCAGCGCTGCAAGGAGGATCAGCGCTTGACCGAGAGTGTGGACGTACTGCTTCCAAATGTGGGCGAGATTGTGGGTGGATCGATGAGGATTTACGACAGCGAGGAGCTGCTTAAGGGATATGCGCGCGAGGGCATCGACCCGAAACCCTATTACTGGTACACGGACCAGCGTATCTACGGAACTATGCCGCACGGCGGCTACGGTTTGGGTTTGGAACGCTTCCTGTGCTGGCTGCTAGACCGATACCACATCCGTGAAGTCTGTCTGTATCCCCGATTCCTCGACAGGTGCAGGCCCTAAGCAGCAAAAGGGAACTTTTTCCTTCAGCCAGCATTTAAGAATATTGAGCATTGTCTTGCAACACCTAATTGCAGCTTCTGCTACTAAAAAAATGAATTAATACACTTGTCTGTATATCTTACTATGAATAAAGGCCGCGCCTATGCTTCATTAAAATGAATTATTTATGGTTATACCCTTGCAGATTATTTTATAATTCTGAAAGCTTTTTTAATTTCTGTTTTATTATTATTTAATTGGGTGATGATCACTGATCAGCTTGTTATGTTATCAAAGAGCTGCTCAATATCATTGTCTACAAACTGTTCCGAAGTATTTGCGGCCTGCGATTCGTCCAACTCCGTGTCCTCCTCCTGCGTCTCTTCATCCTCGGGCTCGTCCTCCTCCTCATCGTCGGCTTGGGTAACCGCCTCCACCTCAGCCGTGAGGTTCTCCTTGCGGTAATGATTGCGCAAAAGTTCGCTGATGGTGGCGCAGACAATCTGACGCACCTGAGCATCGAATCCTGGTGGCAGCCAACCGGTTCGCTCATTGCACACTGCACCGGTGAGCGGTGTGGGAATCTTCTCAAGCATTTCCTGGATCTTCACCATGCGAACGTCGCAGTAACGCAGCATACATTGCCGGGAACGCGGCAGCTTGTGCTCATCGAAGTACGGGTAATCGATGTCCTGAACTAAATCGGAGACGCGATCTTCGATTGGCGCAAAAGGAGCATTCGCTGCCCTTCGTTGCTTCACTAATTTCTTCGCGTATACAAATTCGGACAGGCCAGTGCTAAAACGCAGCCGGAAGTCAAACGTCTGGTAGTAGCGACTATGGAAATCCTTGCGAGGATCGTAACCAAACCGTACGTACAAGGTTCGCCACGGACCGTTGCTGAAGTAAAAAGCCAGTGAAGGTGTAATGCATTTAAGCTTGTCGTTGGTCAAGCCAGATTCGTATTGCAGGGCGATCCTGGTCCAAATTGGACAGTCGTCGAATAGTTTCTTGACCACGGCCAACTGCTCATCGGAAACGTATTTTACTTTGAGTCTTTTCAGATTTTGCGAGTCTGCTTGCGTGGGAAAACTGTCGACCATGTTGAAGGAAACGACACCTTGGTTGTCATAGGAGGATTTTGAATGTACACCCAGCACTTCCTGTTGGCCATCTTCTGTTCCATCGAGACGGTAGGTGCCTGAATAGACCACGTCTACGTGGGCAAACAATTCAGGAAGGGCTAGAAGTTGATTATGACGACGTCTGCGGGAAGATTAAATTGTTTTACCTTACAGGTAATATTAAAAGCTTAACTTTTTACTCACTTGAAGAAATCCAAATCGGAAGTATCCTTGGGTTTCAACTGATCCAAAGCGTAGGTAAGTTCCTGAGCGGCATTAGCATTATCACTTTTTGGAGTTGGCCAAAGAGGTAAGTATTGAAAATCACATAGAGCTAAGGGTGCAGATCTCATTAGAATATTAAGCTGTGTTTTAATCCCAAATTGGAACATACTTTCAAAGGTAAAACTTCGGCTGCAGTGACCCAAAACCCGAACAAAATATTCCGGAGGTCGTTGTTTGTCTTTTTTGTGACGCCTCACAGTTATTGAGAGCAGGACTCCAGTTTTATCTGTGCAATCTCCAAAAGTAGGTTTATTGTAGGGATTCTCAGGATGGAAGTGCAACGCCAAACGTTTTACTTCGTCGCCTAGGACCTGAGTTTTTGGGTGGGACTATCAGCAAGACCGGTTGTTATTAGATTACTGTATTTACCTTTGAAATATTGATAATGCCGCCAAGAGTGGCTATCATCCGGTCAGGATTAACCACTTTTCCAGGATATTCTATCAACTCATATTCTTTTTGCGGATTAAAACTCAATTGGCGCGACATATTCTGAAACTGAGGTGAGATATAAACTAAAACAGCTGATAGGCTATCAGTGCTGCTAAATTTGAACAATACGGCTAAATAAAGATAAACAAAATATGCAGTACTAGAAAATAGCTAGAATACCTACAGAAAACAGTTATGCTGTCAGCTCTCTCAGTTATCGCAGTGTCAATCGGAGCCGGTCACTTCTTCTTCTTCTACATTGTTTTGGTTTTACCTCTTAGTTGTTTATTTGTGAAAATGTCCTCTAAAAATAGGAAACGCACGGCTAGCAGCAGCAGCAGTGCCGAGGAGCCGGACAGTGAGGAGGAGTCGCGTCTGAAAGATCTGCAAGAGCGCGATGAGTTCGCTAACAGACTGAAACAGCGGGATGAGGATCGCACGCGTAAGGTGGTGGACTCCACCGGAGGTCGCAAGGCTATCGAAGAGGCCACCAAGCGCCTTAAACTGGAGCATGAGGATCGGGACAAGATTGTGCCCCACTTGCGGCTGCAGTCACGTCGCCAATACTTGGAAAAGCGAAAGGACGACAAGGTGGCCGAACTGGAGGCGGACATTCTGGACGATGAGTATCTCTTCGACGAGAGCGTGTAGGTTCATGGCTATTTCACCTGTCTGAAAACAACATAACTTGGTTTTCTTTTGCAGCCTGACCAAAAGGGAGAAGGAGGAGCGTCAGTACAAGAAGCAACTGTTAAATATTGCTAAGGAGCATGAAAAGGCTCGGGAATTGGAGCGCATTCAGCGCTATCAAATGCCACAGGACTTAAAGAAGGGGGAGAGATGTAAGTAAACAATGTGATTTATATATATATATCTTTAATCCTTTACATTGTTTTTCAGCCGAGTACGTTGAGGTTGATGACTTCGAAAAGCAGCCCAACTCCGAGCAGAAGAAATGGGAAGCTGAACAGTTGGCTTCGGCTCGCTTCCAATTTGGAGCGAAGGATGCCAAGGCGCAGGAGGAGTACGAGTTGCTGCTTGATGATCAGATTGACTTTATTCAAGCCCTCACATTAGATGGTAGTCGCGAGAAATCGTCCAGTCGGCAGCCGGAGCTCACGGAGAAGGAACGCAAACGTCTGACATTGGATGAAACCAGACGATCTCTGCCCGTCTATCCCTTCAAAGACGATCTGATAGCTGCTGTGAAGGAGCACCAGGTGCTAATCATCGAAGGCGAAACAGGATCGGGAAAAACAACCCAGGTGCCACAGTATCTCGTCGAAGCTGGTTTCACCAAGGACAAGAAAATGATCGGATGCACGCAGCCTCGGCGAGTGGCTGCCATGTCGGTGGCGGCGCGTGTGGCCGAGGAGATGGGCGTGAAGCTGGGCAACGAGGTAGGCTACAGTATCCGTTTTGAGGACTGCACCTCGGATCGCACCATTCTGAAGTACATGACGGACGGCACACTGCATCGTGAGTTTCTCTCTGAACCGGATTTGGCTTCGTACAGTGTGATGATTATTGATGAGGCTCACGAGCGCACCCTGCACACGGATATTTTGTTTGGCCTGGTCAAGGATATTGCTCGGTTTAGGCCAGAGTTGAAGCTGCTCATCTCCAGTGCCACTCTGGATGCGGATAAGTTCTCCGCCTTCTTCGACGATGCTCCCATCTTTCGGATACCCGGTCGTCGGTATCCTGTGGATATCTTTTACACGAAGGCCCCGGAAGCGGATTACATCGACGCGTGCTGCGTTTCAGTCTTGCAGATCCATGCCACTCAGCCCTTGGGCGATATTCTAGTGTTCCTAACGGGTCAGGATGAGATCGAAACCTGCCAGGAGGTTCTGCAAGATCGCGTTAAGCGATTGGGCTCTAAAATCCGTGAGCTGATCGTTATACCCGTCTATGCGAATCTTCCGAGTGACATGCAGGCCAAAATCTTTGAGCCCACGCCACCGAATGCGCGAAAAGTTATTCTAGCCACCAATATAGCAGAGACATCGCTGACCATCGATAATATCATATATGTGATTGATCCTGGCTTTGCCAAGCAGAATAATTTCAATTCCCGCACTGGCATGGAATCGCTGATGGTGGTTCCCATTTCCAAGGCATCGGCAAACCAGCGAGCAGGCAGAGCAGGTCGAACTGCGCCGGGAAAGTGCTTCCGCTTGTACACTGCATGGGCATACAAGCACGAACTGGAGGACAACACTGTGCCGGAGATTCAGCGCATCAATCTGGGGAATGCGGTGCTAATGCTCAAGGCGTTGGGCATCAACGATCTGATACACTTTGACTTTCTGGATCCGCCGCCGCACGAGACACTGGTTTTGGCCCTGGAGCAACTTTATGCCTTGGGTGCACTAAATCATCATGGCGAGTTGACCAAGTTGGGTCGACGAATGGCCGAGTTCCCTGTGGATCCCATGATGGGCAAGATGCTGCTAGCAAGCGAAAAGTAAGTATTATTTATTAGAGGTTCTGATGCATTTATATTTACATGTGTTTTTTTTTTCAGATACAAATGCTCTGAGGAAATGGTGACCATTGCAGCCATGCTGTCAGTGAACAGCGCCATCTTCTACAGACCCAAGGACAAAATAATCCATGCCGACACTGCCCGAAAGAACTTCAATCACATGCACGGCGATCATTTGAGTCTGCTGCAGGTGTACAATCAGTGGGCAGAAACGGATTACAGCACCCAGTGGTGCTATGAGAATTTCATTCAGTACAGATCCATGAAAAGAGCTCGGGATGTGAGAGAGCAACTGGTTGGACTCATGCAGCGTGTCGAAATCGACATGGTTAGCTGTCTTCCAGAGACTGTAAATGTTCGCAAGGCAGCCACGGCTGGGTACTTCTACCATGTGGCGAGACTCTCGAAAGGAGGTCACTACAAGACCATTAAGCACAATCAGACGGTGATGATTCACCCAAACTCTTCGCTTTTTGAGGAGCTCCCCAGGTGGGTGCTCTATCACGAACTGGTCTTCACCTCCAAGGAGTACATGCGTCAGGTCATCGAGATCGAGAGCAAGTGGCTGCTGGAGGTGGCTCCGCATTACTATAAGGCCAAGGAGCTGGAGGATTCCACAAACAAGAAGATGCCAAAGGGCGCCGGACGGGCCGAAATGACGCAATAATAAGGGTGTTGTAATGAGTGAAGATTAAAAACAATTTAATTTTAAACTTTTATTTGTTATTTGTGCAAAAATTATTAATTAATTTTATTTCAGGTTAAGTCAGAGCTCGCAAATAACAGTCGACCGTTTCTCGTTGTCTGCTAATAACAGTATTCTCCAGACCCTTTACGAAAAGTCTCAGAGAACGACCGATTTATGGGTTCGTAAATGGGTTCGGTTGCGCTCAGACCGAAACCGATTTTTTCTATTCGGTTTTGTTCAGGTTGCTCCAGGACCGTTTTGTCGTTTTCAGTGAAGCAAAAGGTCTTTTGCATATGTATTGGTATACAGTGCACGTATACCCAGCGGGAAAAACGATGTGGAAGATATGCTATTTTCCAGAGATTTCTTCATACAAGCGGAAGGGCAAAAACCTCCTTCACCCCTTACATTTTTGCCGTCTCTCCTTTCAAAATACACGGGGTGACACACAAAAGGAAGGGGTAAAGGAGGTTTCTATGTAAAAATCCACAGGTTTCAGAAACCCACCCTTATTTAGCGGACCGAAATTTTCAACTCCTACCCCTACGCCTGCTAAAAGAAGTAGGATTTCCAGTAGACTTAAAACCGAAAACCTACTTCTAAAAACCTACTTCTCACTTTCCCGCTGGGTAGGCAAGCAAATCGTAAAACATCGTGTTTGCGGACGAAATATATTAATCGTCTTCGTGAATTCAACGTGTGTGTGTAAATGCCAAGACCGTTTGCATTGAGTTTTTCGGTCAATCGGTCTTTTGGTGACTCTCATTGTGCGAGCGTTTCTCGATCTGCTCCTTACGCACTGCTCATTGAAAGACCGAAATGCAAAGAGCTCAACGAAAAGTGCTCAACAGAAAACACAAATGATGACAGCAAGGGGCTCTTGCTCAGAGCGAGAGCGAGACAGTATGAACTTTTTCGGTTGTGCTCGCACCCAGAGCACTAGATGAAAAACGGTCAACTGTTATTTGCGAGCTCTGGGTTAAGTACATCAATTTAAAAAGCGATTCAAAAGTTTGCGCTTTAATAAATCGAAAGTTGTTTAGTGGCGCCATCTATGTGTCAAATAATGAGGTTGCTACATTTTTTAGGTAATAGTGGGTAGCGAAGTAGTTTGGTAAAATCTCATTTTATTCTCTGGTAACACTGGTCGTCCGGTTGAATTTCGTGTTTTGTTCTATTCAAAGGGCAAAATTGCACAATAATTTCGTTTAATTGAAACCAAAAAGCTTTAATAAGTAAGTATTAAATGTTGGGAGTTGAAATCCGTGGAAGAAACACTTGATTTTTGGATAAACACACATAAACAGCACGTTGTCGGCTAGCCATGACGTTCTAACCTAAAAAACTGACGAAATTTATCAAGTCAAGTCGGCTTTTTATTTACATATAACCCATAAGATAATACTTAATACTTTTAGTTTTGTTTTTTTGAAGATAATGGCTGCTCAGTTCTTCAACCGCATTGGCCAAATGGGCCTTGGCGTGGCCGTTTTGGGCGGTGTTGTCAATTCGGCGTTATATAATGTGGAGGGTGGCCATCGGGCGGTCATCTTCGATCGCTTCACCGGCATCAAGGAGAACGTGGTCGGCGAGGGCACCCACTTCTTCATCCCCTGGGTGCAGCGTCCCATCATCTTCGACATTCGCTCGCAGCCCCGCAACGTTCCTGTAATTACAGGCAGCAAGGATCTGCAGAATGTGAACATCACGCTGCGTATCCTGTACCGACCCATTCCCGACCAGCTGCCCAAGATCTACACGATCCTCGGCCAGGACTACGACGAGCGAGTCCTGCCCTCCATCGCTCCCGAGGTCCTGAAGGCCGTCGTTGCCCAGTTTGATGCCGGCGAGCTGATCACCCAGCGTGAGGTGGGTTGAGCTGATATCGTTAGTTTGGTGGAGGCTTAAGACTTAGTTTAGGGTTACCAGTGATTGCATCTGAGCCCGGTCTGTTTATCATTAACTTAGGTCATTTGGGGCAATTATGATTTTCTTGAGTAAATTAATTTTGTTTATAGTTAACGTTAGTCCATTATTTTCCATTTTATTAATAACTTAATTGATTGCTTTTAATTTTCTCTTCATCTAAAATGTTTAAAATGTTTCATAATAATTGATTGCTTCACCGAAAATAGTATACTACTTGGGTAAAAGCTTAAAAAGTTAGAATATAATTACTAGAATAACACAAGTTTATAATATCTTTACATATTTAATTCTAGAATACATTTCTAACGTTGGTTTCCCCTTTTTAGATGGTGTCGCAGCGCGTTTCCCAGGAGCTGACCGTGCGTGCCAAGCAATTCGGCTTCATTCTGGACGACATCTCGCTCACACACTTGACCTTCGGACGGGAGTTCACGCTGGCCGTCGAGATGAAGCAGGTGGCCCAGCAGGAGGCCGAGAAGGCGCGTTTCGTCGTGGAGAAGGCCGAGCAGCAGAAGCTGGCCTCGATTATTTCCGCTGAGGGTGATGCCGAGGCCGCTGGCTTGCTGGCCAAGTCGTTCGGCGAGGCCGGCGACGGTCTGGTGGAGCTGCGTCGTATCGAGGCCGCCGAGGATATCGCCTACCAGCTATCCAGGTCCCGCGGTGTCGCCTATCTGCCCAGCGGACAGAGCACGCTGCTCAATCTGCCATCCACCATCGCGCAGTAGCTGGGTGCATCTAGTTCCGTTAAGTTGTAACTACCTAATAGCATTTACTAAGTACTTTTCGATTCTGTTTCTGCTGAAATATGCACTAAACTAATGCGTTCGCCCGACTGACTGGAGAATATGAAGCGAAACAACCAAAATTTGTCTCATGTAATCGGTTTTTCCATTATCTTCCCGATCGGGTTCTAAATCCGGTCGCAGTGCGCCTCTCGTTTGCGGCTCAACTTTTGTTGTTTCCGTTTGGGTCCTTCGAGCGTGCGTCCTGCCGAATTGGTCCCTAAGATCTGCATCTGGCCAAAACAACTCCAGTGAATCAAAGAAACACAGACCACAAGAAAATTTCATTACGAAAAAAACAATAAATATTAAACCTTACTTGAGTTGTCGTTTTTATTGACTTATATTTTTGTGTAGATTGGATTGCATTATGACATTTCGACAATAAATTGTGTTACTATAATAATAATTACCTTCTCCGAACCTTAAGTCCATAAAACCAAGTTGAATTCAAATTTTGCAAACTGTTTTAAGGAAAAAGAGCAGTCTCCTGGGGAATCCCACTGCCAGTTTGGTTTGATATTAATAATCTTATCAAGGGTTTATTGCAACGTTGTAATTGTAGTAATTAAAAGTACTTAAGTTGAAAAATGGGATAATAAAAAACCTTTCGATCTTTTTATGGCTTGCTGAACTTAAAAAATTTCTTTTTGCTTCTATCGATTTTATTATTAGACTTATCACCTGACGCTTAAATACGTGACGCTTCCAATCTCTCCAGTTTGAAGCATGGAAAACAGTTTTGCTTATCTTCAGTCTTGTTTACTTCTTCTGAGTGATTATGCAATCCCCCTCTTAAAGGCGCCAACGACCTCTATAAACGCCAGTGACTTTTCTATTCACTTCCAACTCAAGTCGGCCATAAATCAAATTGTAGTATTCTTCGCCCCAATCGACCCGAACTTCAGCCACCCGGAAAGCACAATAATGTGGGTGGTTGGGTGTTTTTGGGTGGCTGGGTGGCTGGGCGGTGCACCCATCGCATTAAAATCGAAAGCAGAGCCGTTGGCATGGCATATAAATCTGTTGATTCAGTCAAGTGATTTGCCAAAGTGGCTTCGTTGAAATGTCAGGCACACACACTTTCCTCTCCACTCAGCAACAGTTGGTCCTCGCACCCGGAGGACACCCGTTTACCACACACTGAAAAAAATGACAACAAACTTATAATAAAATTTGAAAATTTGTTAACCATATTTTATAATGTTTTTACAACATAAGAGTAACAGTTTAGATGATTTTAATAAATATTAAGATTTAAAGAAGACTTGTTTCTTTGCTGTTTATTAAAAACTACATCAATTTAAAATCATTCCCATACACAAATGAGATGAATTTTAACTTTTATATTTATTGTGGTTTAACGAGCCCTTTTTTTTCTGTGTAAACTCCCCTATCTTCATTGAAAAGACTCGACTTAGTCCATTTCCCCTAGCACAATGCAAAAGCGAGTGGGGGATTGGATTATTTGACGTCAGAACCACATGAGCGGTTCAAAAGCCACATCATTAACACTGGATGCTCTAAAAACCGGTTACGCAGATGCGCGTAAAGCGTGCCATACTATCAATATCTTGTGTTTCCTATGAATATCTATTTGTTTATCTTTTTTGCGTGATTTTGTTTTCTTCGAAGCTGAAGAAAACCCATGTTTTTGGTGACTCACGATGGGGGATTTCTCAGGAGAGCGCTCTCTTTTCTTAAGACAGTTTGCAAAGATCGTGAGAAGAATTGAAATCAATCTGGTTTTAATGAACATAATGTTCGAGGGTAATTACCTTAAACAAAAATCAAATTGTTTTTGTTTATACATAGGTATAATATTTAAAAATGCTTTTATATTGTATTTTTTAAAATCTTAAACAAATAAATCAGACTCCTTTTTTCCTTTTTAATTTAAAAAACTATAAAAATAGATTCCTTCTTATTATAAATTAGATAACATACATATACATATGTATTATTTTATACAATATTGAATTTAAAAATATTTAAATTGATGTTATTGTTTTTTTATTTTATTAATATTCTCGAGGATTAAATATAGCACTCCTTAGAAATCAAGTTTACTGCTTTACTGGCTGAGTCACTTGCAAATGAATGCATGTTCCGTAAAAGTGAGAAAATCACCGCGAAGAACGTGCAAAAATCAATCGAGTGCAGAATGTACGTATTTTACGACCCGAATTTGAAGTTCAGCGGCAGCGATTTGAACCGGTCCTGCAGAATCGGCAGCACCGTCGGCTTTAAAAGCCTTGGCCAAGAGCGAGCAGCGCTCAGTTAAGAGACGAACGCCGAGCGCACAGCAGCCCCATTGTAATCAAACAATATACACTTGCAGCCAGCTACAAAAATAAAAGGCAAACTCAACAAAGTTGGGCAAAGATTTAGTTCGGAACGGAAACAAAGCTCGACAAGTGCAAATAATTAAAAGCAACTAACTAAAGTGCACGGTGAGTGAAAAGTGCCTAAAGTGCTCGACCAACATAATGAGTGCATGCGAAAAGATTTACTTCGTGGCCAACGCTGCGTATACTTAATTTGGATTTGGAATATTTAATCTTAAATTGGGCATCTAGCCTCGCTTTGGTTTAATTTCTAAGTTACCGCCTAGTTTTTCGGCTTTTGGTATCTGCATGTTTTGTGTATCTATTAAAATGGGTTTTCGTGTCTATTTGCTGGCAACAAGTCGCCGTTTCAATGCCAACGTGTTTACGTTGTTAAAAAGTGAATTGTGAAAAAATAAACCAAGCTTAATTAATGCAAGAATGCATTAACATTCTAATTACCATACAGAAGCCAAAAATAAGTTTTATGTTACATTAATATTCTTTTATGTTCTTAGTAGCTAAATAAAATATAATGCTTTTTATGCGTGTTTAATTACATTTCTGTGTCACTGTAATTAGTTGATTTTTAAAAACTACTTAGCTGTCACTGATTAGCACTAACTGAAAATAGTCACACCACCTTTAATAATCGCACATGCTCTTTCCTATCAGCTCTCAAGTTTCGATTTCATTACATTGCAAAAACTTGGCCAAACTAAAAATGAGCCAATTACCCCCCACTAATAACAATAAGCTAGCTAAACAAACAAATGGTAATGGTAAAGCTAACATTTTGGAAGATAAGCTCGATCCCAAGGTTTCGGTATGTACATAGGGATAACTAATGCCTGTGAAAATCTATATTAATTTTGATTCGTTACCCCTCTTTGAAAGATCGACATGGAGGCCCCCGAGTTCAAAGATTTTGCCAAGACAATGGTGGATTTCATAGCCGAATATCTGGAGAACATACGCGAAAGGTAAGCGAGAATGTGTGATTTTCTCAATTAGCCTGAATTAAATTTAATTTGTTGCGTTCGATACATATAGATGTTATTTATATGGAATCTGTTGCTTGACCTCAGTGCTTGATTTGAAAGTTCGTTTTGTTCGATTCCGGGCAAGTGAATGACATTTCGCACACGTTTTTAAGCATTAGTCATGGGAAAGTGTCGCCGATCGAACCTTTGCTTTGTTTATATGTATATATATTATATATTTTTAAAGGCAATTCAGGCGACCTTCTAACTTACTTTAAAGCCAAGCACTTTCACAGTTTTTTTCTGTAATTGCTCTTGAGCCTAAGCTAATTAATTATTGCGGCATTAAAAAGGTTTTTTCAAGTTGGCGTGTCAAGGTTGTAGTTTTATGTAGATATAATTGTTTTACAAAGGCCTTGGGCAAAAACGACTGGTTGTTCATTATTCTTGGCCAATTCTAACGGTTTCGTTTCCATTACCTTGAAAACTGAATTCGAGTCCGTAGATAAACAATGTTATTGAATATTGTGTCATCAAGAGCACCTGCAAAGAGTTTTTTACTTATTTACATTCGGTTGATACAAAAACAGGTTCAACTAGAATCAACTTATACTTCAATGTGGTTATAATATGGTTTAATTTTTTTGTATATATAAAATTTTGTATTATTTAAAAACAACATTTTAAGTACTTCTAATATCAAAATAACATAAAGTTCCCTAATATACTTTTTAAAAAGGCATTTGGTTTTCTCTCTTTGTAATAGAAGAAAAAGCAAATATAAATTACTACGTTATTAGCTTTGCCTCTCTTTATCCTTTCCATTAGCACTTTGCTGCATATCCCTATTGATTTTTGTTCCCAGTGGCAACAAGTTGGGGATGCTTTTTCCATTTTCCCCCATTTCCCACTGTTTTGTGTGCTAACCGAGTTTCACAGTCAATTAGCAGAAAGCTTTTCCTGAATGGGCCCAATGCAATCAAGAAGCTAACGCAATTATCCCTTTTACAGGCGCGTTCTGCCGGAAGTGAAGCCCGGATACTTGAAGCCCTTGATTCCGGACGAGGCACCTGAGAAGCCGGAGAAGTGGCAGGATGTGATGCAGGACATCGAGCGGGTGATCATGCCGGGAGTGACCCACTGGCACAGTCCCAAGTTCCATGCCTACTTCCCCACCGCCAATTCGTATCCAGCAATCGTGGCCGATATGCTGAGTGGTGCGATTGCCTGCATTGGATTCACTTGGATCGCCAGTCCGGCCTGCACGGAATTGGAAGTGGTCATGATGGATTGGCTGGGCAAGATGCTGGACTTGCCGGCGGAATTCCTCGCCTGTTCGGGTGGCAAAGGAGGCGGTGTCATCCAGGGAACGGCCAGTGAGTCCACTTTGGTGGCTCTGCTGGGAGCCAAGGCCAAGAAGCTGAAGGAAGTGAAGGAGCTGCATCCGGAGTGGGATGACCACACCATCCTGGGCAAGCTGGTGGGCTACTGCTCCGACCAGTCTCACTCCTCCGTGGAGCGTGCCGGTCTTCTGGGAGGCGTTAAGCTGCGTTCCGTGCCCTCGGAGAATCACAGGATGCGTGGCGAGGCATTGGAAAAGGCCATCCAACAGGATCTGGCCGAGGGTTTGATTCCCTTCTATGCTGTGGTTACCCTGGGCACCACCAACTCCTGTGCCTTCGATTACTTGGATGAGTGCGGTCCCGTGGGCAAAAAGCACAATGTGTGGATCCATGTGGACGCCGCCTACGCAGGATCCGCTTTCATCTGTCCGGAGTACCGATATCTGATGAAGGGCATTGAGTCGGCTGATTCGTTCAACTTCAACCCACACAAATGGATGCTGGTGAACTTTGACTGCTCGGCCATGTGGCTGAAGGATCCCAGTTGGGTGGTGAATGCCTTCAACGTGGATCCCCTCTACCTCAAGCACGACATGCAGGGCTCGGCTCCCGATTACCGCCACTGGCAAATCCCACTGGGTCGTCGTTTCCGCGCCCTGAAACTCTGGTTCGTCCTGCGGCTCTACGGCGTGGAGAACCTGCAGGCCCACATCCGCAGGCATTGCAACTTTGCCAAGCAATTCGGTGATCTCTGTGTGGGGGACTCCAGATTCGAACTGGCCGCCGAGGTTAATATGGGATTGGTGTGCTTCCGATTGAAGGGCAACAATGAGCGGAACGAGGCTCTCCTGAAGCGAATCAATGGACGTGGCAACATCCACATGGTTCCGGCGAAGATCAAGGACGTGTACTTCCTGCGCATGGCCGTCTGCTCACGTTTCACTCAGTCCGAGGACATGGAATACTCATGGAAGGAAGTCAGTGCTGCTGCCGATGAAATGGAACAGGAGCAGTAAGGTGGTTTAGCAGTTCTGTTTCGGGTTTGATCTTTAAATAGATACATTTTATGATACAAAAGATATCTAAAAGCGGACCAATTTACTAAGGATTGTGTGAAATTTAAAACCGGAACAGATCTAAAACCATTCTCCATTTGCGACATGTTTAGGGAATTTACATCGCAATAAAATATAGCTTCCATTGCTATATTTACTAGTATTTTAGTGTCCTATCATCGTATCGTTGATGTTGTTAATGCTTTTATTGTTAACGCTTTACGCATAATTAAAACATATGTATTCTGCTTAAAAATACAACAAAATATTACTATAAATTTTGACTAGAGTTTCTGTGCTCTTACTTTGTACAATATTTTGTAGCCAATTTTGATTTTTAAACGCAGTGCTTGCTATTCAGATAAAAGTCAATGATGCGTTGTGCCTCGCGTATGCCACTGGACCTTGCGGCATCGATGGTTCCAAAACCCTTCAGCGAAGTCGCATCGCCAGCAAAAAGTAAACTTGGTGACCTCTCCCCGAGTGGAGCAGCCAAACGCTGGACATCGCGGGCACTGCTGTTGGTGGAGAAGTAGGGACGACCGCCCAGGTAGCAGGCGGAGGTGCTCCAGTTGGACCGCAGTAGTTCCTGCGGATAAGGAACCAGATGATTGCTTATACAACGCCTCAATAGCTCGGTGATTTGCTCCAGCAGCTTGTCATCGGGCAGCTTCTCGATCTCCTCGTAGTAGCCGCCACCCACGTGCACCTCCAGCACATGCTGACTGCTGGGCACCTGGCTGATCTCCACCACCTGCTGCGTCCAGTTGCGTTCCGCCTGCTGATCGAGCAACGGATTCACCAGCATTCCCAGGGGCCGTAGGTTTCCCTTCAGCCAGCGTACAATGGGTTTCTTATATGAGAGATAAATCTTCAGTGGATTGCCGAAGCCCAGGTTACGAATCGCCTGCATCTTGTCAAGCGGCAGCGTGGGTCGGAACAAGATGCCCGCAAAGCTTTTCAATACGCCCAGTGGCAGGGTGCAAATAATATGATCAGCGTTGTACAAACTGCCATCCAGACAGCCCACACTTTTCATTGGCGCAGGTGTCCACTGTATCTGGCCCACTGGCTTGCCGGTTTGCACCTGCTCCTTGTCCAACTGATGGATGAGATCATCGACCACATTGTCCAGTCCGGTGGGCACATAAAGCGGCCTTTGCTCCTGCTGCACTGGACACTTGGTTATGTGCTCGATATTGACATACTCGAGACAGCAGCCCAGGATGCTGCCGAACTCCTTAAACAGTGACTGGAAGATCTCGCGTGCCGCCAACTGATCTTCTGGTTGTTGAAAGGAGGCGCCAATGATGCGATCACTTTCGGACCTAAAGTAGTTCATTACATTGTCCAGCGACTGCAGGTCTCCACCGGATTTTACTCTATCGGAAAGCTTAAATCCGCGACAGAGCTGCCGGAATAGGGTGTCGATGAGTTCCACCATGGCTGGTTTGATGTGGCTGCCATCCTGTTCCACCTGTACGTAGTTGGGTCGCTCTGGCTGCTTGATTTGCTTGCCCAATCCCTGGGTGTTGCGCAGCAGCTCGTACATCGAGTCCTGAGAGCCATCAATCTTCACCCACTTGGCGCCCAGTTCGCAGTAGGTGTCGCCAAAGCGTTGCGTGTTTATCCTGCCGCCATAGCGATCGGTGGCCTCCAGGATTACGGTGCGCCGGAAGCCGTGCGACAAAAGATGCTGGGCTGCCGATAGGCCGGCGAGTCCTGCTCCAATGACCACTATCTGGGCATTCTGGCGGGCCGTTTCCAGATCCGGACTATGGCGATGCTGCTGGTCCCCGATGTGATCCGCCTGGAGCACCCGTGCATTGTATAAGCTGCGCCTGCTGGCCAGTTTATAACTGCGGGTAAACAAGAGATAAATTAATTGGTGTTAACATCCGACGGTGGCTTCTGCCTCCAAATTTACTGGAGTTGTTCAAAGGCTCTTACCATTGCATGGCAAGCGGCACTGGTTTCCTTTAGGTCCGAAACGGTTAAGAAATGCTCTGAGTTACGAAGTTTTTGAAATTTTGTTGTGAGCTCCAGTGGTGGCACACTAAGCTATCGATTTTTGACCTTGAGATGTTATCGATGGCCGCTCAACAATGTTATCGATGTTTGAACTTTAAATTAGTGGTGAGTTATCGATGGTGAAGAGGGAGATTCAAAAAGTGTAAAGGGAAAAAATTTACACTAATAAAACAACAATTAAACCTTTCATATTTGTCTTCTCTTTTTATTAATAAAAATGTGGTAAACTAACTACGACAATGCGAACTAAGGACAACCTAAACATAAATAGTTTAACTGCAAACAAATGGGAGTGTTTCGCCCTTCTCACTGAGATTTCTCTTGGGTGGAATTTTCGTTGGTCAGGTGGATCTGGAAGTGTTCTGTAAGATCGGCCATATTTCCCGGTTTGCGTGCTACTAAAGACTGATCTTTTTGCAGATCCGTCAGCTGAGATTCGATCTCCGACCAGGCGAAATCAATATCGGATTCATTGGAATCCATTCCGCACACAACGAATCTTAAAAACTGCCGACCTGCATGCTCGGCTTTAACCATGTAGATTTTCTTGCGATCCATGAGGCGCTGCAAAAGCTGCGTAGTTATCTCATTGGCACCTTTGGGCCGGAAGCAAACCAAACCCAGAGCTCGAGGAGCCACCATTTCAAAGCGGGAATCCGCAATCACCAGCTGCTCAAACTGTTTGGCCAAATCGATGTGTTTGCGCATGTGATTCCTCAAACCCTCGGCACCCAAAGTGCGGAACGTGATCCAAACTTTCAGGGCTCGGAAACGACGACCCAGTGGAATTTGCCAGTGTCGGAAATCGGGAATCTGCGACTGCCCCTCGTGCTTGTGCTTCAGATAAATGCGATCCACATTGAAGCTGTCGGCCACTTTGTTGGCATCCCTTAGCCACATGGCCGAGCAATCGAAGTTGACCAGCATGAATTTGTGGAGGTTGAAGTTCAGCGAATCCACGCGATCCAATCCCTTGCGAAGATCCGAGCATTCTTCTAGGGCAAAGGCACCGCCAGCATAGGCGGCATCCACATGCAGCCACACCTTGAATTCCTCGCAAACGGCGGACAAGGTTTCAATATCATCGTAGGCACAAGTACCCGTGGTGCCCAGAGTCGCGATGCAGATCACCGGAATCCTGCCCGCCGCCTTATCCTCTATGATGGCCTGCTTCAGCGTTTCCCCACGGAGCACGAAATCCTCTCCAGCCGGAAGCAATCGAATGGGCATGGCAGCCAAAACCCCCGACTTCTCAATGCAACTGTTGCTCTGATCCGAGGAGTAGGCCACCAGGCGACCTCGAATCTCACTCTCGCTCATCTCCGGATGCGATTCCTTGTAGCTGACCACCGCCTGTTCCCTGGCAGCTAGGACAGCCACCAGAACAGCCTCGCTGGCCGATCCCTGGATGACTCCTCCTCCTGGTCCTTCGCTCGCATGCTGGAAGTGCTCGGGCAGATTGAGGAACTTGGCCAGCCAGTCCATGACCACCACTTCCAGTTCTGTGCAGGCGGGACTGCAGATCTACAAGAGAAAATAGAAGTTAATGGCTATTAGTGATTTAAAAATAAGTTACTAATGTCTAAATGATTTTTATGGTTATTATTTTCATTTCTAAATTTATAAATCTTTGCCTTCATAATACTGATTTCTTTGTGTTCATTTGTAAACTCTCTTTTTTTGGATCTCATAATATTGATTACCCTAATCAATTCTTTATAAATTCAAATTTAATTGTATCCCAGTCTCAGTTTAAAGGTTCATCATAATAATATTATGTCGTGACAATTGTGGATTGATTTGTGTGAAAAACTCTCTTCGATCTGTTGCATTGGCAACCTGTTTGTCGGGTTCTGGGTGTCACTTTCACCCATCGCGGACAATGGGCGCCCATTCAGATGGGCAAAACAATGGTTAAAAGCGAGATTTCACCAACCGATTCGATTAAAGATCCGAACCTACCCAGCTGAATCCAATGATGCCGAACCCGCTGGCCAACATCTCACCCACAATTGAGGGATACGAGGTTGCAGTTGGATAATAGGCGTGCATATTGGGCGACTGCCAGTGGGTTATACCCGGCTTGATCACCCGATTTATATCCCCAAGGACTTCTTTCCATGACTCGGGCTTCTCCGGCATCTCAGAGGGCAGCAGATTCACTAGATATCCGGGCTCCACTGAGGGCAGAACCTCATCATCACGAATATTCTCCAGATAATCGGCCACGAAATCCACTGCTGCCTTGCCAAATTCCCGAAACTCCTTGGCATCCATTTCGCTAACAGAGTTTCGATTTCGTTTTCTATTTGCACTTTTCACGTTCTGTTTATTTTGGTTTTGTTTTTCTGACTTTTTCGGTTTGTTTACCCAACGCGATTTAAAATATATCCGTTGACGCTACTCCAAGTCGATGAGGTTCACTCTGAAACCGATCGCCGGTGACGACCGGCTTTTATACACCAACTTCTCCTCACAGCATCCAGTGCTGCCTCTTTAGCGTTTTTTTTAAATCAAATATTATTATAAAAATCAAATATTTGTATATAATATAATTTGTATAATTTTGTATATTCAAATACTAGAAAATTCATTTTTTATACTTTTTGTTTCTTAAACTTTTGTTGCTTAGAGTGTCATATCTATTTGCACCGAACAGTGGGACGTGAAGCGTGACAAATCTCTAAGATTAGGGAACAAATCGGGCGCATGAACTATAGTTTATGGCGATTGAATAATTCTTCCCATATGATTATCGAAAACCAATTACTTGGCAATTTTCTTTGTCGTGGAGTGGCTAGTTACCAAGTCCACCTATTGTGCAACACCAAACAAAGAATCAACATTAATATAAACCTATTTAAACATCAATGTGGTAATAGGAGTGGAATAATACCTATAATGAGATGCTTGTTAATTTGATGGTTATAAAAATTCAATTAATACGTCAATTGACACCACCTGTTTATGTTAACCGTTAGCTTATTGTGGACACTCGTTTAAGTCTAAAAACTGTTCCCACTTTATTGCTGAGACATTTCTCTTCTTTCTTATTTAAAACTCTCTTAGAGTTTCTCTCTCTTTACAAAATTGATTTTTAATCAAGCGTTGTAATATTTTAATTGATATATCGTTCGTGAGCATCTGGGTTCTTGTAACTGATTCGATTCGGATTTAAGACAGCCTCTAATGAACCCCTAATTGATATTTGTACAATTAGTACAGGGCACTGCAGATTTTTTCCTTTCTCTTTGTTGGAATTACTTTTTTTTAGTGATTTTAATACAAAGCCATAAAAAGCGTAAATACAAGATAGATTTTAAAGGATTTAAATTAATTAATTGAATCTTTTCAAAATATATTTTTGAATATTTCACTTTTTCACTTTGTTTATTTTCAAATAACCTAAATATTTGACTCACCCAACTGAATCCGAGGACTCCAATACCCGCTATAAGCAGTTCACCAATTATGGATCCCGCCGAGGAGGACGAAGGGTAAAAGGCATTGAAGTAAGGTGACTGCCAGTGGGTCAAGCCAGGCAGGATAATGTTCTCCAGATCCTTGAGGACCTCCCGCCAGTGTTCCGGCTTCTCGGGAATCTCCTTGGGCAGCTGATTGATCACCGCATATGGAGGGGAAGTCGGAAGGACATCTCTACGGGAATAGATAGAGATTTATGAACACGTCTTCAAGGATTTTCCATTTCTCCTCGACACGCACCTCTCACGAATTCCCCTCAGGTAGTTGATGATAAACTCTATTGAGGCATGGCCAAATTCACGAAACTCATCAAAGTCCATGGCGAACTAATTATCCTGGTTAATCCAAAGTGAGCGCGATCTTAGGTTTAATTTTTTTATAGTTAGCCGCTCGGTTCGTTCCGCACTTGTGAACTGCTGACATTCGAATCTACAAATGAGCTGGGTGCGCTTTAACCAAGTCTCAATGAGCGCCGAATCTCAAATCTCGAGTCGCGTAGACCCCCAAACCCCTCAATAAAAAGTTCAGAGGGAAAACAACAAAAATCCGGCTATGTGTGAAAATGTGCAGTGGCAGCAAGTTTTTTTTCGTCTGCTGCCCATTGCCGAGATTTATGTAACTATCAAAATACCAAGAAAAAACAAAAAAACTAATGAGATCGCGATACAAAAGTTAAAAATGGAAGAAGAAAATTTAAATAAACAACTAGTTAATTGTCTATTAAAATGTGTTAACCAAACTTAAGCAGTGCTTACTAAATCCCCGTATTTCTCTCTTACTCACTGTCAATCCGGTTCCAAATCATCGCATCATCAGCAATTAACTGTCCCAAGTCGAGCCCATTTGGCAAAATACTTCATGTGTTTAACCATTAACGGCTCCATTAGATAGCCACAACGTAGCGTTGGAAAATTTGAAAGTCAAAGTCGATTTGGTAACCGCGGAAGTGAAGCACCGCATGGTAGACCTTAGATTGGATTCGAATACGGATTGAATTCTTCGTTGGGTGCATTTCATCAGACATTTTCCATTCACGATCAGTTTCAGGGTCATGCTGCATTTTTATGCTCTTAGCCTATTTATTTATTTGTATAATACCCGCTACTGGTTGAGTTCAAGGGTATATTGTGTCTTTGTGATGATGTTTGTTGTATATTAATAAAGGGAATCAAACAAAGCTTAACAAAAAAATATCGAAATTGAAAACAAAGACAAATAATAGAATTCGAACCAATGACCATTTTTTATCAATAAGAAAGATTTTTAAACCCTTGTAGAGGGTATTGGAATTCCAGTCAGACAAACTGAAAATAATGCACTAAATCTAAGTCCATAACCTTTCTAATCAAATTTTGAAGTTACATACCTCTGAATGTATGTATTTTAATCCTCTAACCAACTGAATCTTTAGTTAATTTTTATATTTAGTAGTTTTTGATTGTCAACAAAATGTTTGTAGAAACATGTAAATTTTCTGTAAAGTCGTCTAACCTTTTAATTTCTTTACTTGCGACATACTTGTCAAGCGACCCATGGACTCCAGCTGTTCGCGATACTTGGCTCCCCCATCCCCCTTTGAACCCAACCCATAAGCGACCTTCTTCTAGTGTCCACTTCTGTGGGAGGGCACTCCATAGAGAATGGGTTTCGGTTTTCGGGGATGTCGTTGGGGTTTTTGGGGTTCAAAGTGTTTGGCAAAGTATTTGGCGCGCTCTAAGCGGCTCATAAATAAATGCGAAAACAAAATCGTTTTTGCAGACGCAACGCATTTAAGGGGTTTTTGGGTTGGGATGGTGGACATGGCTATATATTTATGTATATATATAGTATAGTCTGAAGCTACAGACAGACAACACCTTATGCAGATACAGCATGGACACAGGGTGATTCGGGTTAAGAATTTCGCCAACCCCCTCACTTTCTGGATTTTCAACTGCGTCGGCGCTGGAAAGACGTCGAACCCTAGGAATAGTATAACCACCCACCCACTTTTAATGGCGACGCTGGGCCGATAAGATAATGCCACTGCCTGCGCATGTCTCTAGTTTTCTTTGTTGCTGTTGTTGTTGTTGTTTTGTTGCTTTTGCCTATCAACGATTTCCAATGTTTTCAATATAAAGGGGCGGTGCCTGTTTTTCCCCTGGAAGCCCTGCTTTACTTGTTGTTTTTTTTTTTTTTGGTGACCGCGCTCTCGTATTGACTTGGACTTTTGAGTTAAGTTTCTCATATTTGTTTCGCCTCTGTCGACGTCGCTGCTGACTTTTAAGTGCTGTTTACTGTTGTTTTGGGGCCAACGAAGGTGTCGCTCGACGTTGGTTGGCTTTTTGTTCTACCCGCATTTTTGTGTGCCTCCTGCACTCTTGCAGCTAAAAATTCTTGAGGCAGAGGGAAACAAAAGTTCGTGGGGCTTTCGTTTCTTTTTTTCATTTTTTTTTTTTGTTTTTGGGGCTAAAGTTTTTACGTTTTACAAATATTGTAATGCTCTTGGAATTTGGACGGGGCGAAGGGGGGATTTTTAGCAGAGAGATACACATGCGCATGGCCAAAAAAACAAGCATAAAAATGTCGTCGCTGTCGCTGTTGGCGTTGTCGCCTTGTTGCCATTGTTTTCCTGCCATTCAGGGCTGGCTGTATGCATTTTACCATATCATTTGTGTCACATTAAGATCAATTGGTAAACACACACACACACTGGCACACACTCACGAACTAACACACGCGCGCATATCACGTATACGCATAGCATACCCATATGGGCGGCCAAAAGGCAAACGGGCATAAAAAGTATCGTTAAAAGCTTACAGTCCAACAAAAGCGTGAAAAAGTGCGCAAAATAACACAAAAAAAACAAAAGAACGAAAAAACGAAAAAAAGAGAAGAAAAGAAAAGGAAAGAACGGCAGCGGCGAAGAAAATAAATAAAGATGCAGCGCGGCAAATAGAGGATTCCCAGCAGCAACAACAAAGCAGCGGACAACCACTGTCATCTTGCCGCCAGTGTTGCCATGTCCAGGGTTGTCGCTGGTAACGAACCGTTAGCGAACTTACCGTTGGCCATGCCGTCGCCATTTTGCCGCACTCGGTTCGCATTTGCCGTCGTCGTTTCCGATTTCGTTACCGTTAAAGTTGCCGTCGCCAAAATGGCGTTCACATAAAATTGATTCGGAGTGCCGTTGCAAATTGCAACACTGTTAAATCAAATATTAACCAATCAAATATAAATAAAACTAAAGTTAAATAGAATCAATTGAAAAATACTGGAATTGAGTGTAAAGTGCCGTAATTTTTATGAAGGGTAATTTCAGTTTGCCGTCGCAACATGTGTATTGTAATGTAAAGTGAACATATCAAAGTTATGAAACTACAGTTTTTTGTTATTAAATTTAAACTCCTTTGGACTTTAATTTGAAAATAATATGCTAAAAGATGTTTACCCACTGAAGCACAAGTGAAAGATTTAATAAAATTTAAGCTTATCCCAATTACTTTAAACATTACAAAGAATTGCAACGTTTTTATGTAAGCTCAATTGGTCTCTAAATTTTTGTTGATTTTGTAAATTTTATCGTAATGTTATTTTGTTGACATTAATAACAAACAAAAAAAACTTGACAACTTATAGTTTTCTCTACGAAAATACTTGGACCTTGACTCTTTCTCGATAGATAATAGTGACCATCAGTCAGACGATGAATATGAATAGATATCCGCTGATCGTACTTTAGGCCACTGATCAGCTTGGCCCCTCCCGACTTACATAAAGTTCACCTGACTTTCGCCTGGCCGAAAGCACCCCAAGACCAATGATAGTTGGTCTAGTGTCCCCCTGTGTCGCAAGCAAATTCAAATTGTTCAAGTCCCTGGCTACTTTAACTGATAGAGAAGCCGAGCGAACGTAGGGCACGATTCGAACCGAGCCCCGAGTCTAGAATCTAAGAAACGAAACCCCAAAGAGACCGCCGTCGCGATAAGAAGAAAAAGTCAACGGGTCCGCAGTTTCGAACGAACCAATGCCAGTTATCGTTTAAAGCTAAAACGGGACGCGAGTGCGGTAAACTAACTAAAATAGAAATTTTTTGTCTACACACTTTATAGGGCCCAGAGAAACCGAGTGCTAATTGAAATACCTATAAGCTAAAAGAAATATAACTCATACGACGCGTTAGCAATGATGCAAACCCTGAAACCACCGCCACCGCTACATCATCACCATCAGCACCAGCATCCGCAGCAGCCACATCAGCACCAGCAGCATCCGCAGTTGCAACATCCGCAGTTGCAGCAGCAGCAGCAGCAGCAACAGCATCTGACAGCCATGGATAATCACCAGCAACATCAGCCGCATATCCATCAAAACAGCAGCAGCAGCAGCAACAATTGCCTCCCACGCCGCAGGCATCGCACCTCGTCGGTGGGCAGCACCACAATCACCTGGCTGTCGACCAGGATGACCCAAATCCCGAACTGGTGCTCGCCTTAATTTCCAGGAACCGGGCGCTCGAGGGTAAGTGGCCAAGTCATGCCATCTTTGATTCAGCCATGTCCATCTGAGTTTTGCCTAAGAGTTTTTGCCTGCACAGGGAAAAATAATGAATGGAAGATATATACATTATGCAGGGATTGTTTTCAACTTTCAAAGTCCCAAAAAAGGTTACATGCGCCCTACAAATGTATTGACTCATGTATAAATACCAAATAGAAAGCAAAGTTACTGTTATAAAGAATTATGGTTTGTGAACTAAAAAAGCAAACCAAATAATTACCTTTTCATGATTGACTTTTTTACATTAAGAATACTTTAGACATATAATATTTTCACATTTAAATAATGAAGGATAATGTTTTTCTGTGTATGAGCCGCGCTTTAATTATGCAAAGTTTTTGTTTGCCGCTCGCCCTTTGTTTTTATGAACGAGCAGAAAGGTCCTGCGATGCAGATGAGTTGGGGTTATCGGGTCGTCCTTTTGGGGTCATACATATGAGAGCCTTGCGGTTGGCCTGGCTTTGCCATTCCCATTTCCATATACATTTTCCTTTTCCGACCCAGGCCGGTGGCTTAAGTGTTTTTCAATTAAATACGAAAGCTTTCCCGGTGGCAGACCGCCATCTTCACATCTCCGAGGAGCTCATTTCGAATGCCCTTTTAGGCGGGCTCAATGTTGCGGCTTCTCCGGTTTTCCCGCCCACTTTTTTATGCTATGCACTCGCCCAGTGAAATATATGGTCCAAGGGGACGTCAATATATAACTGGCAAACTCCGGCATAAAGTTTCCTTTCAAGGAAATATATGCTGAGCAACTTCCTAAGGAGATGATTTATTACTGCTCGGTTTTCGGCTGGTCAAAGGGATTTCTTTGTCGGACTTGCTTAAACCGACTGGAGAAGATCCTGCCATGTCGCATTTATGATTTCGTTTCATGTCCCCCAAGCACACAGCACACATGCTTATGTACGAGTATATCCAACTCGAAAATCCCACGCCAAATCAATCGGCAATCCCCGGGCTAAAAGCCAGTCCAGAAAGTTGACAACTGACTGCGGATTGGAGTCGACTCGAGTCGAGTGGATCAGATCGGAGTGGAGTGGAGTGGAGTGGAGTGGAGTGGAGTGGAGAAGATGACATCGGACAGAGACACGCGTCGCTGACAAGGACAAAAGCCGTAACCAAATCCAAAGGCGAAACTGTTGACAAACTCCGAATGTCTCCGGCATTGTTGCTAATGCGCTGGGAATAACCGAAAGCCGGGAAAAACCAGGAGAGGCGGTCCAATGCACGTGTCCTCATATCGAGCGCGGGCATTGAAAAGAGCAGGCTCAGCCGATTTTCTCCATTTTCCCGGCCTCGAGTGCGGCGGGATTTCGTTTTAGAACACGCGTAATTACAAACAAATAAATAGCGGGGGCTGGAGGGCCAGTTTTTCGGTAACCGCATGTCCTGGGACCTGGAGATCGCCTTGCCGAGCCTTCGCCACGTGTCACTAATATTCGCTGCATCCCTGACAAAGTGCGTGCACTTAGGGAAAATGTGGGAGGAATGGGGAAATCAGGGAAGACCTGCGAACCAAAACTGCGTATTTATTTCTATATGTTTAAGCTTACAAAATTAAAATAAGACAACTTGAATGTTGGTGGATTTATTCGTAGTCTTCTACATATTTCAAATTAATGAAGACATAAGTCTTGTTTTATTAATCACTGTCCAAATTTGTATTTTAAATACGTTTGGGGTAATTTTTTTTATCGATCTTGTGAAAATTTATTTTGTTTCATTGTTACAATGTTGTGAGTTTAAAAATACTAATTGTTAACCTATTTGTATTGACTGAAAGGCGTACAAGTTATTCTTTCAAAACTAATTGACTTTGCTTGTATAATTTCTTAAGTATGAAGTATTTAATTGTACATAATTTTATTGAAATTTTTTTCTGTGTATTTATTGTATTGTTGCCAGTTTTTCTGCCAGTGCTCTTGGGCAGGGTTTCGCTTCAGCTGGTGTAGCGTGGCAGCTCGGTGTCCCAATGGACTCGAGTGACATGTGCCGGGCGACGTGCAAAAACGAGCAGAAAAATTGAATTATGCGCTTGCGGTGCTTCCTTGCACCCCCTCCCCTCCATCCCTCCCCTTCTGCCGCCTCCCTCCCCCAGGAACCACCCCCTCTGCCGTTTAGATCCTGCCGATCCCAACCCGAAGAGCTGAAAGTCCCACCCCTTCCAACAGTCGTTTTTGGGCAATCGACAAATATTTTGTTATTTGCACATAAACATATTTATCGAGTTTGGGTTTGGTTTTCTTTTCGGTTGTTTCAAGTGCGTGGCGATGAGGAAAACGGGAAAGGGGGAAAAGCGCCTGGAGGACTGCACCCACGGGTGTTTTGTTTCACCCGTTCGCCTGTCAAAAATTGTGTAAATATGTTTATCATTTCCACTTGCCCAGGGAACCCGGTGCACTTAGCGCTGAGCAAACACGACCAGGACCACCAGATCCACCCCGCAGTCAGGACCTCAGTGTCCTGCCTTTCCTTCTTTTATTTTTTTTTTTTTTATTCCCGTGCGCACTTGTCGCTCAAACGGCGGCCGCGTGTCCTTCGTTAGCCGTTCTTGTGTGGCTTTCCTATTAACGGGCCTACATCCCTCCAACCCTCCAACCCACCAACCACCCCACCAAAAACCCACTCCAAAGAGTCCTGCAAAGCGTATCCGTTTTTGGTTTGTTCTTTCCTTCCTTCCGCACTTCCTTCCTTCCTTCCCTCCCTTCGATTTGGAATGGGTTCTCGGCAATTGTTGCCTTTAGCTTATGTAATTTGTCATAATGTCAACAGGCGCAGATCACGCAGTATGAGCAAACACTTCATTCGACAACTGATTGTCCATTGAAATGGCGGAAGAAAGTCAGCGAAACCATTTGAAGCCGAAAAAGTGATTAAATAGATGACTTTTGAAAAGGACCGAATTCTGTTTGAAGTGCCTTAAATGTTTGTGTTTAAGTGGGTTTGCCTCGCCTAAGGTTATTATTCAAATGTGGACTTTAAATACGAGTTCCTTTCTTCATGGATTTAAAGTCAGGGGGTTTTACCCTCTTTAAAATTATCAAATTATTAAGGTTATTAATAAATATTTCGTGGATTTTATTATACTGTTCTATGTTTAATTATTTTGGTAAGAGTGCATGCTTTCCACTGAGGTGTTAAAATAATTCGCATTTAGTCAATAGCTCCTTGTTCCAAATTAGGAACAGAAAATTTTGAACATTTTTAAAACCAACTACATATAGTTATATGCTATCAAATAAACAACGTCAGCATTCGATGCTCCGATTAAATCCATCTCGTTGGTTAGCAATGTTCGCAAGTCCCGGCGAACAGACTGAATCTCCTCTCCAGAAGCGGCAGGATCAATAGCCACATGAACCTCCTGCAGGAAATTGGAAGGAGGTGGTCCATAATAGGTCTCAAAACTGGCATAGGAACTATTTTGAGGAAGCAGTTCATATCCCGTAGCCGTTTGATAACTGCTCTCGGTGGTGTAACCAGAAGTTTGCGATTCAGATGGGGAAAGGTGAGCACTACCGATTGTGCTAATAGAACTCGTTCTGGAGTTAATGTCGTCCAAAGCAATTTGCGATGAGGTTACCATTTGTTGATTATCTTGATTATGTGAAGATTCCCAGGTGTTTCCCCGGCTTTCTTGGGATTTGGAGCGCATTGAACCCAAAAGCGTGGTTCTACTCGATTGCATTTTCACTTCGGATTGCGATCGTGTTGGTTTCTTTTTCTTGACCATCTTACACTCACTTGGATTATTTCTTTCTCGACTTGACCCTGGGTTTTCCTCTTTCGAAGGAGTTTCTTTTTCCATAATTCTTCTTCGCTAATCCAATTCCAGATCGTAGAAATTGGAAAGCGTTAATTCGGAATCTTTGCGATCAAGGTTGGAGTCTATGCCAATATCCTCGGTAAAATCGGTTTGAGTGGACGAATTGAAAGTATTGAATATTTTGGCCAGATCTCGTCGGAATCTATTATAAGCAACTAGATTGATATCGGACATCTATGGGAAAAAAAAGTCTGTGTAAACAGTAAGACAATTTTTAGGATTTTTTTTTATTTTTACCTTGTTTGTTTTTTGATTTGGAAGTTTTGACCGAAACGGATGTCTTTGATAAAGCAAACAGAATACGTATATATGTTATTTGACAAACATTTCAGTGTTTCTTTTTATGACAAATTTAAGACCTACTAAATTTACTTAAACCATTAAGCACACCATTCCTCTCGTTATAAACAAATAAAAAATATTTTATTTTAAGGATTTCAAGGATTGGAAAATGAAAGCTTACGATAGGCATTAATATATCATGCACAAGCACCCTCTAGAAGAATTCAATTTTTTTTTTTCAAAAGCCTACAAAAAAAGCAAAAAAAAAAAAAACAACTTCCCCTGGGGACATCAATATCTTATACCTTTTCTGTGACCCCAATACCATTGGAGTCCGCTGTCTGTGGAGCACACTTTCAGCATTTTTCATTGCTGGCAAAACAAGAATGAAGTCCCGCATGGAAGGTAAAATTGTGGGTCTATCAGCCCACTTTTCCCCCATTCCCTTCACCCTTTTTACTCCCCCCTTCGTCTCTCAAGTCTGGCAAACAAAAGCAGGCCCAGAGCCAAGTTGAGAAATCAGTTGATTCTGTTATTTTTCCCGGTTATTGTTGGCTTTTCGTTTCCGTCCTCTCTTGCCTTTATGGCGTCCACATAAATCATTTTTTCGCCATTTTTTTTCGGAATTCTCATCCCGTTTGGTGAATTGTGGGAGGGGGGAATTGTGGAGCCCTGCACATTTCCACCTCCTGCATATTTGATGGCTTTCTGGGTCTGCGCTTAGCATCGACGACAGCTTTTTGACTAGCCAACTGCCGGTTGGCAGGTAAGCCAAGTTACTACCTCACCAAAACCCAACCATCCAACATCCCACCCACTCAACGTCCCACCTACGATTTTCCACCTTCCATTTCCCTGTTCCTTATTTTTCTTTACGTTTTTTTTTTTTTTTTTTGGCTATGTCTGATGCTCCCCCTTGGAGGGTATTTTTTTTTTTTTTCAGTCCGGGGGGTTGAAGGCGAATGTTCAAGTTATGTTAAGTAAATAATGGGGCGTTCATATGACGCTGGAAACGTGTGGGCGTGGGTTTCCCTGGCCCAAAGGCCGGTCTTTCGGTGTTCCCGTCTTTTTTTTTGGGGGAAGGTTGTATACAGTCATGTGTGTGTTTTGCAGTCAACTGTTTACTTTTATATTTCTTCGCTGCTTAATAAAATAAAATCGGAATTTTTTCTTGGTAAAAAATAAACGGCATACAAATGGTTGGGGATGTCAGCTGAGAATAGCAAAAACATCTGGGGACTGGCTTTCGCAACAGGACTTGCATGTGGATATAAAAAGTGTGTAAAGAGCTTAAAAAGTTTCTTTTGATAACTATGAGCAAACATCATTACACTCTAAAAGAGGCAGTTTTTTTTCAGCTATGTGCTTAATTCATGTATGTTTTTAATTGGCTTTAATTATCCTTAGAAATTTCCCATAAAAATTCTAATTAAAAGGAATAGTATTTTAAATGAATTTTTAGCTCAATAAACTGAAAGTTGAATGACTTCAAAATAATATCTGGAGTAACATTAAAATATGTATTCAGCTTTTGTCTTTGCCAAACTATGTGATTTTGTCTCCACTCTAAAATTGCCATCCACTTGCCACAACTCGCAAGTTCCGCATATTTTCCAAAGTAAAAACTTTATTCGCTGCTTTTGGAGTAAACAAGTGGAATGTATGAAAACATTGCGCAGCTATATATGAACATATAAACGTATATATGTATGTATATCCCCCCTTGAGAGTGTTTGTGGAGTGCCTGTGGCAGGCCCACAAGACAACATTGCGTTGTTACAATGCTACACTCTATATGTAACTGAAGTGAACTGAATATTTTTGTATTTGTGCAGCACACTTTGAGGAGCCACATTGCCCCTTCCACTACAAAAACAACAAAAAAAAAAAGGAGGAAGACCAACACCAGCCACAATTTTGCAGCCACTCCCCTTTTGGCAGCTGGCAAAAGCTGTCTCAATGTTGCTCCGGCTTCTATAAAAAACAATATCCCGCAGCGAACTTTATTAAATTACACGATTTTGACAGTTAAGCAACAGCCAGCCCCTTTGCTCCCCCGAAATTCTTCCACATTTTCCCCCCCACCCCTCCTTGTGGAAATCATAATTTTTCTTATTTTATGTAATATGCTCGAAGCTCGAAGCTGGCAACAATTTGGAGAGGAAGGAACTGCGAATCCGCATCCGAATCCGTATCCGTTTCCGAGTTCTCGTTCTCATCCCCGATTTTGTACCCCATCCAAGTGCACAAAGGATGTCTAGCAACGTGTTGGGGTTCAGGAGCTTCTTCGTATTCCTTTGGGGCCGGTTTAGGCAAATACGAGTCGAAAATGCTGGCAATAACAAAGTGTACGGAGATACGAATTCTTATTTTATTTAATTGTTATACCCTTGCAGAGAGTTTTACGATTTTGAGGGACTTCAAGGGGAGTATTTTTTGACTCGCTGATATGTATTTAATATTAGGTGATTTTAAAAAGAAATATAGGTTCATTGAATATATGATTTTATGACTGAATGTCGACTATATATCATTAAAAAATATTGTATAAATTTTCTGTTAACCATTTAAGAAGATTATAAATTATAAATCATTGGTTTATTTTCAAACACGTTAAATATTTTTTGGCAGCATTAAAAACCGCCAAAATGTAATATCATTGAAACAATTAAATTTAAAAAAGTCTTTTGATAAATGCACTTTAATTGCCAGGGTGTGTATATTTTAGCCTGCCTTACTTAAATAACCCCCTCCTGCGCTTTTATTATTCTACGGAATCCGAAATCCTGGCATTGGTAACCGAGTTGGTGGAACATTTGCGTGGTTTTTGGCCCGCGGTCGTTGGCAACAAAAGGGGCTGACTCTCCCAGGGGGGAGTGGCCATGGTAGCCGCCTCGGTTAGCTGCTTTCCTGTTTTTATCATTCCGCAATTAGCGCACCCATGTCCGCTCCCGCTTATCAACTCCGGAGTCTCCGGAGTCCGGACTCCGGAGCAGAAGCTCCTCCAACCGTCGGCGGTCGGGGGAATAAATATCTTTTTGCTGCTGGTGTAAATATTTGAACGGCATTTCAGTCGATACCTTGAACGCTGATAAGGCTTTAACCGCCGGTATCTAAGTATCTGGGTATCTGGGGGGTATCTATAAATACGCAACGTGTGCACTCTTCTCGTTTTCTATTTTCTATTTTCATGTGGGCCGCGTATCTTCGGTTATCGTCGTATGTGCTACAAGATTTGCCCATTGAGAAGGCAACACCGTTGTTGACACTCTGTTTCATCGGTTACAAGGTGCCTCTCGTGCCCCACGGCTAAAAACAACACACACCGAATGTACCAATTGATAAGGCCACCAACCTGAAACCGAAAAACATGAAACAGAAACTGTGTTCTGAAGAAAAATACAACTTCGAGTAGGAGTACTAGTATCTGGTTTTTGGTTTTGCCTACCGATATGTTTGTGCTGCGGTGAAGAAGTGATTTTTATGGTTTTATTGGTACTGCAGGTCTTCGAAAAAGAGGAAAAAAATAACAAAGGGGGAAGCCATCTACCCCAGCAGCGTTAAATGAGGCCTATTAACATGAATCCGCCGGATAATGCACACAATTCTTCTTTTCATACGGTCCACCCCTGAATTTATTTGTAGCCACCCCTTTTCGCTGGCGGTGGGTCCTTTTAAGCTCTTATTTTATCACTGATTATTTTCCACATCGCTATGCTCTTTGTCTCGCTTCCGGAACTCCTTTGTCCGGAGCATATCTAAACAGGTGGTCCCAGCAGGTGGCTATAAAGCCGGGATCCTTTGTCTGCCATCAACAACATCCATCTCCCACGCTCCTGTCCATTTGTGCAGTATTTACCTTTCAATCAAGCCCGAATATAGTTGTTTGGATTTTTGATTTCATCTTTGTGTGTTTGCCTTCGTTGGCCAACAAAGTCAACCGCAAATTATTAGCAGTCGAAATGAGAAAAACCAGCCAGCTTTGATGGCAAAAATTTGTGCATACATTACTAAAAAACAAGGAAAATAAATTTTATAAAATATTAAAAACACATTTTTTCTTTAGGGAAACATATGCATTTCAATATTATGTTAAACCACTTGGAAATATCAGCTAATAGCAAGTAATTATATGTTAAAAAGTGTTTAATTTCATTTAATTCTGTTGCCAAGCACATGATTGCCTCAATGAGTCACGAACTATGATCGAGTAAGACACTAATTTTAGCTGAAATTATCTTTTGGGTTTTTCACAAAATATAGTTAATCACGGCAGAGACAATGCTAAACAATCGAAGTGTTATTATTGGCATTTTGAAAAGCTATTCACGTGGGATCCACTTCTGTATATGCTGGAAATGTTGTCATTATAAAGCAATCCAATTCCCGATATGTCATTTTCAACAATAATAGCCGCGATTAGTTAACTTATCACCATTTCCAAGGAGAGTCTGATTTTGGCTGCAATCAAAACAGCCGCCGGAAGGTCTTTTAATCGATAAAAACGTGCTAAATAAAATGTTTGAGATGAGACATTTGGTCAAGTTTCAAAGCTCGTCTGCTGTGCTCATTCACATAATATTTGGCCAAAGGTGAGTGAGTGCAGAATCGTTTTATTTTTGTTTTGATTTCGGAACAGAAAACAGTCGGCAGTCAATCCCATGAGTATCGCCACTTAAAGGGGCTTATCGGGCTTACGGCACGATAAGTTAAGTTTCGCCTAACCCTTTCCGATCTCAATGAACCGATCACAACAGATAAGTGTCACTCGAGAACTATACAAACAGGATCGAGTATAGAGTTTGCTTAAAGAGGGTCTCGAACTTATAATACCCAGTAATAAATGTGGAGGAAATAAAATAAAGAAAAGATGGGTGTTCTAATAATCATATTCAATAATTTTGTTCTATGAAGGATGTTTGAGTCCTTAAAAAATAATTATATGATGGTATTTTTACCATGATTTTCTTTTAATATTTGTTTAGAAAAAAAAAGAGTTAGTCTTTCTAAAATAAATCTACAGTTGAGCTTTTTATGACGAGCTATAATGGCAAATAAAACCTATCACATCCATTTGCAGGGTTCAGTTAGAACCAGACCTTCTTCAGTGGTTTTGTTTGTCCGGACATCTAAGAAGTGCCGCTGGAGGTTCTGCTCTGGCTTCCATAGCTATAGCCATAGCTGTATCTGTATCTGTATCTGGTTGGGTTTGTGTTTCAGTTTGCCGTAATATTTACACAGATTGCTGAACTACTTTCGAGCGAAGCCGGCGAGCACTTGAAAGTGTCAAATTGTTGTATAACCGGGTAGGCGAGGGCCTAACCCTCGGTTGCCCCGGGGCATGCCGCCTATCTCTCGGGGGGATCGGGGCAAGAGGTGGCCAGATGGGGCTTACGAGCCACTCCAAAACCTGAGCCACCTCGAGTGGCCATATAAACTAGTAGTAGTAGGTTTGCATTTGTGGTGGCACTGATTGCGCCTCGAGTAGCTGATTGGGCCAATTGAAAAGCACCATAAAGCCCATGGAGTACACAAATGCTGCCTACTTGGATTTAAGTCCAATATAATCGTTTATTAAATCTAGAGTAAAGTTATTTATAGGCTTTGAAGTCACCGCAGTGCAGTCGCTATCGGATGTTTGCCTAAAAGGTGGATTGCAGTTGACCCAGTAATCCGAAAGTGGGGGGAATCTTGGCCAGCGATAAGAAGACGGCCAAATCGAAAATCTCAAGCTGGCAAATAGATAAATGGGTTTATTTTCCAAAGACCCACACACTCTCATAGTTAAAAGCCAAAGTCTGGACAGGTCCAATGATTCGAGCGTATGTCGCAAATTATTCGATGCTTGCTGAAAGCAGAAAGCTGAAAGCGTTCACTGAACAAAATGATTTTATTGCATGAGCCTTCGTCCTTAGCCACTTGAAACCATTCGGCCATATGTTGCCATTTGTGACAGAACTGCACCAGACACGACACAACGCCGGGAAAAGCGGGGGATGGGATGGCATTCCCGTTTCGGAAAAGTCGGAAAAATCCAGGGGGATGGAAGCTGCCGTCGTTTGTTGTCGTTAATGCCCAATGGGTGGCAAATTGTTTTTTATTATCGCTCGGGCCGTGGCGAGACAAGTTGGGTGGCATTTTGTGGGCTGTCCTCTGGATTGGGTTTCTCCGGCCAGAAAGGAGTAACGAGCAACAACGATTCCTTGTCCCCTTGAAAACCCCACAACCTTATCCCTTGTCGATTGCGTGAATAAAACTTTAATGGAACGACACAAATCCCTGTTTGTTGCCTACCCTTCTTCCTTTTTTCGGTGTGTCTCTAATGCAAAGTAATTGAGTGCGAAAATGCCGTCAGTTTTGTCAGAGGTTTTTGTGGCTGGCGCTTGAATGTTTGATACTTTATGTCCCCGTCACATCTGCACGGACTTGCGGCATAAAGGCATAAAGAATGCACTCCAAGTGCATTCCGCTCCCAGTTGGGAAATCGCACAGCGGCGGAAAATAAAAGCAGAAAGCCCAGAATGGTGAAATGGACTTAAAATGGTCAAAATACTCTAGACAGTGCACGGTGGGAAAAATATCTTTATAGAGTTTCAGTCACTTAAAAGTTTAATAACATAAATATTCTATATTCTAAGATTAGATTTTTAGATGAGAACCAGAAAGAAAACAGAAGTGAAACCATCTGTTAATTCCATTTATTAACTGTCATTAAAATTCTTTCTTAAAGTATTTAAATCTGTAATCTGTATTAAACATAATTAAAGACGTAATAAAAGTAAATTTATCTAATTTAATTGGAATCAAAAAATGAATAAATAAGTTATTTTTAATGCTTGTAAACCAATTACCAAATTTGTACCTTTTTAACTATTTCAAGTTTTCAATTTTGATGAAGAGGTACTTTATATTTTGTCTTGTGTAAATAGACAGGGGTTGCTGGTCCTAGTGGGTGGAAATGTTGTGATGACCTCTGGGTAGACATGCAGTTGGGTCACGCTTTGTGGGCGTGTCAGGACATTCGGAGTCCTCAGCCACTGGGAGCTCACGTAAATTGGTGATTGCAGCGGGCCATTGCACGTCTCAATTTTTTGTTCGCCGAATCTCAACTGAGAACTTCCAGCTAAGTTGAGTTTATGGCCTTAACTTGGAGGCGGCGTTGGTTGGGTGAAAGGAGGTGGGCGTGGCTGAGAGGACGTGACCATGCAGTTACGACAGCCAAAGGGGACACAGATTGAAAGTTTGTCTCTGGTCTGCAGGAGCAAGCCGAAAGTCGAGAAATTCACTTTATTTGTCACGTGAGGGAACGTCCATAAAAATAACCCATAAATCGTAGACTGTTTTTATGTTTGGAAAAAAATAATCAAATAGTAATCCAAAGCCAAAAACTTTACTTTACTTTTTTTATTTAAACGAGCATTTAAGTGAGAATATATTTTGAAAAAAGTTTAAGCTTTTACAAGAGTGATTTTGATTTTACTAAACACTTTATCCAAATTAAAGAAAACTACAAGTAGCTGTAAAGTAAAATGTGTTGCTTTAAAGGGATGTGCATAAATTCTGTTTGGAATTGAATCGACAATCCCAATATTTCCACTCCTTTGCACACAGATTTCTTCCGTCCTTTTTGGAGCGTACTTTTTGCGTAGCTGGCCCCTTTTATAAATATGGCGACGTCCATTTTTGTGGCTGATAATTTAACAACAGTCAGGAAGGCAGTCAAAAAGGCAGAAGGGCAGAAAGGCAGGCAGGCAGGCAGGCAGGCAGGCAGGCAGGCAGGCAGGCAGGCAGAAAGCGGAAAGAGCTCTTTGCTTCCTGCTCCCCCCGAACTACATCTCCATCCACAGTGGAGTTCCCGGCCGCCACTTCCTTTTCCCCCATTTTGCAGACCCTGGCCAACCATTTTCTGCGCCATCTTGGCTTCATCAAACGCACACAAAAGACCATAAAGGCAAAGCCAAGATAATGGAGCACAGCACAGTCGAGTAGTCGAGCTCTCGGAGCAGGCAAATAAAATGGGCACCGAAACGAAGTCGTTAGAGCAGACTTACCCAGTAGAACCACCCACCTAGCCACCCACCTAACCACCCAACCTCCCACTGAACCACCCACCTAACCCCCAACAATGGTGGGCTAACCCAAGCCAGCCCAAACGATATCAGAGCATACTATATATGCCATCCCACCCACACCTTGGATGTTTTGTGCCAGCTTCAAAAGAGGAAATCACCCCAAGTGTGTATTTTTATAGAGACCGCAATAAACCTTTTTCTTCTGCCATCTTTTTTTTTTTTTTTTTTTTCTGGCTTGGCTGCTGCTTCCACTTTTGGTTCTAGTACACTCAAAAATTAACTAGAATCTAAAATACAAATTTAAAATCCAACAGTTTATCACCTTTAATAACCTTTCTAAATTCATAGAAATAATAATACCATTTTAAAGTAAGTTTAGTAATTTCGTTGCTATCTCCAGTAAAAAGTTTACTGCCAAGACATATTTTTAAGATTAATAAAAGATCCCTATGCTAAAAACTGAATTGTTTTACATAATTTTTAGGAAGGAGTTAAATTGAGTTTTAGTAATAACCAGTTGCTTAAAAGAAAGTTTTTTATTTAGTTTTTCTTTATTATTTCAAAGTTTTGCTTGAGTGCACGAAGATGTTGTAGGGGGATCCTGTCATGCCAGCTTGATGAAGTTGCAGTTGAGACAGTTGAATACAGACCGCTCCAAGACCACGAGGAAGTGGTGGAGAAAACAGCCGTCCATAACCATAAAGGCGGCTCAACGAGCCGGATGCGAACCCGATTGATGATGGGGTCCCAAGCTGGGGAGCACTCAAAATTGAAAATGCGAGGACCCGTGGTCCACTTCTCCACTTCTTCACTTCTCCAACCAACCAACCATCCGACATTGGACATTGGACATGGGCTTGGCATGTCGTCTTTGTCGCCGCCTATTCTTCGGACCTCCAACATTTTTCCGGCCGTAAACCTTTTTCTTCTTCTTTTTGTCTTTTTTTTTTTTTTTTTTTTTTTTTTTTTGACGTTTTACAGCTACGGTCAAGGGTGCCGGTGGTCGTTTGGTCAGCTTGCAGCTCGGACTTGACGCTTCAATGGCTGCCAACGGGCGTGCGCCTTTTGTTTGCTAGCAAAAAATAAAAAAAAAATCAGAAAAAAACATAGAAGAGAAATAGCAGCCAGCGAACAAAATGTTTTTTTGCAAAGTAGCCGAAAGCCAAGCGTACTACAAAAGCTTCAACACAAAACAAAAAAAAAAATCGGAAAAAAATAGAAACTGAAAAGGGAAAGACTGAAAACAAGAATGAAAAATACAGAAAATAGGAAAATGTGTGTGCCGAGTGGATCCCATTGTTTAATGGCCGTCAGATGGAATGTGCGCCATAAATTGAAAAGTTATTGTGTTGCACGGCCCGCAGTGCTCCCGGCCACGCCCCCGCCTACGCCTGCCGCCCCTTTTTGGTTCCACACCCACTGCTCCCTTTTTTCCTCGTCCAATTGTCCTGACAAGCAGTTTTTGCTCTCAAATTGTTGAACTAACATATTTGACAGTTAATTTTTGGTTAAAGTAAGAATTTAGTGTGGTTTTTGGTTGGTTTGGATTTAGTGACTTATTGTGGTTTAAATAGTAGGTACATTTTAAAAATTCACTAAAATTAGAAGGACATCAATTTATAGAAACTATTTTACACAATTATGGTTAAATTTTTAATTTATAAAGAATTTTTAGGTTACCGAATTGTTTAATAGAGAGATTTCTTTTTATAAAACCTAAAGTGCCTCAATTTCCGGTTGTGCTTTCTGCCTCCTGTAATAAAAGAATTATATAAAAGTATAAACCCTTTTCAAAAAGGAAATAAAGTAACAAACAGTTTAAAAGACAATGGTGCTTAGCTGAACCACAATTAACAAATTGCATAAATGGCAAAGGAAAACAAGACCAAACAAGAATTTATATCCTGCCCTAGAAAATCCTTTCAACAAGGACTTAATCAGACTTGGCAAGAAAACGGAATACGAAACAAATGCATAAAGTAAATTATAATAGGCATAATAAAAAGGGACCTGCTGAAAGCCGGGCCAAACAACATGTCGCAGCGCTTTGTTGCCACTTACTTTGAATGGGGGCAAGAACGATGGGGGCAAGGCCATAAGTGCTCACGGCCCGGAATTAAAAGCAAACGCATTAAAAGGTGCCCAAAAAGACTTTCACCTTGGCGAAATGGCGGCGAAACAGGCGACAAAATGGCCCAGCTGCAGATGGTCTGCTCCACTCTTTTGGTTTGGGGTCCTTTTGGTTTGGGGTCCTTGCCAAGTCCCCCCAAGAACTTAATATTGCATGAGCTGATGGTGGTGGAAGGAACCAAGTGGATGGTAGCAAGTGGGTACTTCGTATCTGGTTGCTGCTTTGCTGGTTGCTGCTTTGCTGGTTGCTGCTTTGCTGGTTGCTGCTTTGCTGGTAACTGGAGAGCATGGTGACCACACGACACCGGCAACATTTTTAATTATGAAACACTAAAAGTGGCAAAGCCAAAGTGCAACACGCCGTCGGTTGAGGCACGGCACGCGCTAATGGACGGGGTGTCCGGATTCCGGATTCCGGACTCACAACTCCTGCTCCGGAATGCTTTTGAGGGGATGGAACACTGGTAAAGGGGGAGCCATTGCTATTAACTTAAACGCCTCTTTGCCGGTTAATGGAAATGAACCTGCTCGTCGTCGCTCTTGTCGGAGATGGGCAGTTATCTGGTTAAGACAGCTTTAGGGTGCTCAGCACACGCACAGGTGCACTGTCAAAAAAAATGTATTCTTAAATAAATAAAAAAAGGATAAAGAAGAAGCCTTAATAGATATATGCATCTATACTTATTATGGATTTCATTTGATTAATGGTCAAGTGGTCATCCATTATTAATTTTGATATTTTAATGTTAAATTTACAATTAGCTGATATAAAATCTAGATAATTTTTTCCTTTTTTCATAATAAAAAAATATAAAATAATATCTTATATTATTAGGTATATATTAAAAGGTTACCTTTCCCCACAGAAAGTTGAACTTTTGCCTTTTCTTTTCAAACTCGAATGTATCTATACAACTTCATCCGTTCCTTTATTAATTTAAAATCTCTATAGAGATACTTTTTTCAGTTTTGAAGTGTACTGCTAAGGGAAGGCTTCGTGTTAACACGGGCAAATGGCGGAGGAGACCTCAGACCTGCGCCTGTATTGAGTTACCATTTGAGCCTTAATTGCAGGCACGTGTGAGTCGCTTTTAACGTGGCTAACAAGTCAAGTGCGTGGCTCGCACCTACAGCCTACACACTGAAAAGTCAAGGGGAAACCTAAGTCGCGACTAAGCCGCACGCGTTTTCCCGGAGTTTCCACGCGGCTAGAATTTCCATATGACGATGATAACTATCGAAGTTGAGGGGTTGGGCACGAAAGTCGCGTGTTCGGGATGATGGGTCCACTTAGCGAGTCGAGGGTTGGCCCACAACTGACTCATCTCTGGTTACACGAGAGTGTTCCGGAGGGTTTCTGCTTTCCTGTTTTATTGCTGCATTTGCCTTAGTCCAATATATCGATGACTGAGCCGTCGCTCCCTCCGGGTTAAGTGATTCCCATCGCCGCCGATCGGGCAAACACACTCGTCTATATGCAACAGTTGAAGTGCTGCTGAAAACTTCGCAGTTCGCTGTTCGAGGGTTGCCGGGGTAAATTGATTAAGGTCATTATGCAGTTGGGTAGACTTGGCCGAGGAACTGAAACAACTCACTGACACTTAATCCCAGCGGCACAATCAGCAACATATTGCAGCAAAAAGCAAAAAGCTTCGCAGTGAAAAGTAGCAAGTTTTTGTTTCCGCCGAACAGTTTTAGCACCCTTGTTCCATTTGGGTTCAAAAGGTTAAGCACCAAGCCGTTCTTTTTATGGCATACCCATTTTAGTTTCACAATAAACTTGCCCTGCTGTCTTCACCTGGCGTAAAACAGAGGGAGTGTCCCGAAAACCAGTTTGCCATCAGGCTGGACGCTCCCTTTTTATTGAAGACGGGGATTATTCATGAGGTCAGTGGGCATGGGTTTAGCTGGCTATATCCCAAAATCCTTAGATAGTTTATAGTTTTTTTGTCTGCTCACAAGTGACATAAACGATCGTTGCAACAAGTGTGGAACAAACCGAGAAAACCTGTCCAATTTCAGGCCGAGCATAAACCACTCAACTCGCAGAGGAACGCCCCTTAAATGCTGCAAATGTTTTTATTACATTAAAAGCATTAACGTTTACGGATTGTAGAGCAAAGTACCCCCGAGTTTCGCCAATATGTCATCAATGCGCCCGTCGAGTTAACCCGCGACTGGTGCTGCGCTTTGTTAACACCCCGCAACTTCTGGGGGGTGGTGTCCTTAAATACGGACAGGCACTGAATATTTTGAGTGTGTGCGAAAGGACCTCCGAAAACAAACAGCGGGATTTTGTCATAAGCGAGAGCTCAACGGCGGTCGCTCGGAAATTCCTTACTTATTTGGTTTTCCGGAGCGGAAACACTAGGTGGACACTGGGTCCTGGATGCAGGATAAATGGTAGAAATATCAATTAAATTACAAGATTTTATTAAGATAAGTTTAGTTTGCTATCAACATTTTAAAATTCAAATTATATATAACTAAATAAATAACTGAAAACAATTTACTTTTTGCTAAAGTTGTAATTCTGCTTCTCTCTGTTTAAATGTAGTTTTCCTATTTTTATGAAAGCCTCTTTATAGAATTAAGTGTTAATAGTTTTTTTTTTTTTTAACCACTGTGCCATTCGCCTGCTGGTCCTTCCACTCGCAACTTGACTTTGTCAATGAGGCAGCGTCGAGTCAGTGACGATCCGAGTCCTTTTGTACGCCACCCTTCGTTTCGTCTTTATTTAACTTTGTCGAATTGATTTCGTTAGGGCAACAAGAACAACAACAGCAACAATAGATTCCAAGGGAGTGGCAGGATGAGAAGAAGGGAGAGGGAGGAAGGATGTGGGCCAGGATAGCGGCAACACCCTTGAACAAGAGCGCTTTCCTTTGCCGGGTGATGTTTCCATTTGTACAAAATAGAGCACTTAACGGGGAAAACTGCAAACAAATTATTGCACTTGCTGTCACCAGAATGACTTTGTGTGCGTCTGTGTGCGAGTGCCCCGCCCACTGGAATACTTCGCCTTCTCCCCCACATCCACACTTTATATATATATATATATATATCCATCCTGTCGCTGCATACACTTAAAGGATTACAAGCGGATCTGTCGCTTGTTTGCCGCTAAATGGACGCATTTACCCATTTTGTCCATGGGTGGTTGGTGGGTTGTTGGGTGGTTGGGTGGCTGGGCTGTGGATCACAATAGCCGGCGCTTTTTATGGCCAATGAATAGATGAATGAATGCATGACAAACTGACTGGATGACGGACTGGCTGGCTGGCTGACTGAACGAGTGCGGCTGCGGAAGCGGAGGCTAAGGCGAAGTTACTTAATGGATTTGGTTAAGTGCTGCATTGACATTTTGATAAATGCTTTGGAACAGATGCGTTGCCAGTTTCGCGCCCAAGGAGCCACGTAAAGCTTAAAAGGGGGCGTGGCCAGGCCCCGGCGCGCCCATCTCCTTTTCTCCTGGACACCGTCGCTGCCTTATGATAAATAGTTCCCCCACTGACAGTCCAGGGAAAATCCATTCCCATCCAACTGGGCTTTCTTCAGGCGAATCTATTGACCGGAAAAAGCCTATAGTGGTAGAGTAAATTAAATAAAATGTCTTGATGTTTTATTGTGGTAGGCAGAAAAGTATAACAATTTATATTAAAATCCGAAGCAAATGATGATAGTCAGTGAGAATATTCAAGATTTTAACTAATTTAAAAACAAATATTGACCTTTTTTAGATTACAAGTGCTTACCATTTCTTTTGAAAGAACTTCTCCTTTTTGCATTCTCCATTTCCTAATTAAACAAACCTCTAATTGAATGTTTTGTTGGTTATTAGCTAACCATTTAAAGTACCTCAGAGCACCAAGAATTAACCATCTAGAAGTCTTCGTTGACCTTCTTGGTCTCAAGTAACTTAAGTAACTTTTTTAATGTCCGGCAGTCAAATCGCTTTCCACACCGCCTGAAAGTCAACCCTGACCAAAGTCGAGTGTCAATTCTTTTGTACATTGTTGCCCCCAAATGGCGAAACTTTTTGTTTCGTAATGTTGTTTTTCAAGTACCGCCTAATTAGATAATATGCGGCGGCCATTGCGTTCGTGTCCTTTCGCCTGGGCGGCGAGTCCTTGCAGATGACGCCCTGCCTTTCCTATGCAAAGTGACGACGCGTGCAGTGGCTCAGACCCCAAAATGTGGACAAAAAATTTTGTAGTAGGGCACAAAATAAATATAATAGTGAGAGTGCTTGTACCCTTAAATAAATGTTACGAAAGGGAAGTAATTAGGGAGGATTAAGTTTTAAAAATGAAATTACAATTGTTTACTAATATTTTCAGTTACTCAAATATTATATCACATAGAAAGACTGGACTTGGTGTAAGCTTAACTTCTGCATATATTTTGGAACTTTTTCTCCATAGTCTTTTTCTTTCTATAGAGAATACCCCTTTGAAGGGTATGTAAACTAAAAAAAAGGCAAAGTCAAGAGGCCGGCGCATAAAAATGACGATGAGGCGACGCCACCGCGCACAATTTGAATCCTAATGGATGCGTGCTGCGCGGCAAACGAGTGGCACGCACGCGATGAAGGCACAGCTGGCGGGGACTGCCTGGTGTCCTGGCAGAGTACCCGAGTCCTGCTGTCTGTTTCTGTTTCGGTTTCTGTATGCTTTTTTTCCATTTTCTGACCCGGGCTGTGGCGGAGGTGTAAAGTTCACGTGTGCCCACTTACCCAACCCACGGAACGATGCCGTTTTATTAATGCTTTTGGAGTGCTTTCAATATTTTATCGCGCATTTTGCTCTATGACTTGGCTCGGTTCGGAGTATCCTGGCCCTGGCAGGCAGGACGATATCCATCGTTTCTGGTCGTTCCTTCTGTTTCTTTTTTTTTTCGTTTTTTTTATTTTTACCCCTTTCAAAGTGCATCGGGCGTTGCGTAATAACTTTTAGTTGGTCACTTTCAGGGGGGCATATAAATAGTGGCCCAACCTCAACCCGCTCAAGCCGGCTATTATGATTATGACTTCGAGCCGCGGACTCTTTATCTAAATGGGTCTTTTGTTTCTCCATGCGGTGGGTCTAATGGAAGAGGTGGAGCTATATGGCCGGAGTCGTACTATTCTGTATTCGTGTTGATTATGGTCATTTGCTGCTGTTTGGCGTTGTCCGTTTGCAATTGGTGAGCACTCTAACCTGCCATCGAGGTGGAGAAGCTCAATTAAGTTGTCAATCTAATTACATCGCAAGGATCTGAACAGATGTCAGCACTGGACTAAAATAAAATTGGGGCCCTAAATCGATCAGAAGGGAGTTAATTATGTCATTAGGATGGAATCTAGAGAGGCTATGACAAGTAGTAGAATTTATATAAAATCAATGAAAAGTTAAATTAAAAAAAAAAAAAGTTAGCCAAAATTAATGCTTTTAATTCCTAGTTGATTGGAAAAAAAGTAAACTTTTTCCAGTTCTTTTAAAAGTACAATGACTTGGTTGGAAAATTATTTTTTTATTATTTTGCTGGTGGTTATTTTTTCCTGAAAACTGGTTAAGCTTCGAGAGACATCTAAACCGAAAGGAAGTTATAAACCAAACGGTTTAGAAGAGTGAGTTGCAAAGCAACAAAGTGGCGGCAACGCTTTTAAACTTTAACGTTGAGGCAACACGACAGGCTAAAGCCGCCAAGGGACTTTTGGCCCACGCGAAAGTGAGGAGCGTGGATCGGAAAATGGTGAACAGGATATAGCCAAGGGCATTCTTTAAAAATACAAATTTATTCTACAGTAAATAAACGAACGTTAAGGGGTGACACTTTGCATGACTATTTATAATTTTATTTTAATTCAGAAAACTATACAAGATAATAGTTATTAAGAAAATTCCTTTTTTCCGAATTATAAATTATTTAATTGAAAAACTCCTGCTTACTTTCCATTACATAAATATTGTAATTCCTAGAACTCCTTTTCGGCTTAAAGAAAATATTGTTAACATTGTTTGTATAGAGGTATTACTAAATTTTCCAAACGGTGTTTAGCTGTTTTGCTGCAGGCGAGCCATTTTACAGGGCGTGCCCGCAACCCCCAGAGCATCATCACCAGGGTAGTGACTATTCCTGTTGTTGTTGTTGTGGCTGGTGTGGGTGTAACCCAACGCCCACTTCACCACCCACTACACCACCCACTACACCACCCACTACCCACTACATACTACCGACCCAGGTTGATGAGCATTTTGTCTTTCACCAGCTGCGATTAAGCAACAAACTTGGACAAAAGCGAACCGAGTTTGTGGAGTGCGTGCTTGCGTGCACTCGCTTTGAGAAGTCGGCAAAATGCTAGTTTTTTTTTGGGCTATATGAATTTTTGAAAACCCAGTCTCTGCATCCTTAATGCCCGCCCTATCCCGAGGATATCGAGGGGGAATGTATGTATATATGCTTACACGAAAAAGAGCTGCTTTTGGGTCCTGCAAGGAGTAATCCCAGCTTTGGCTGCCTTTTGCCCGTTGCCAACATGCTTAAGCTCCCTTCAGGACTCTGAAAGCCCACTGTCCTGCTGCCCAGATAATGCTTAGCGACAAGGATAAATATGTACATATGTCTACAAATATATATATAAATATATAGATATATATATATGTATATCTATGTTTGTCTGGCTGCGTATCGCTCAATTTGCCTTCGATTGCGAAGCCGCCATTTTATCCAGGGCAGCCATTCAAAAATATCCTTATTCTTTTTCGTCCTTTTTGTTGGGAATCCTGTTGTCGAGTCCTGACAACGTCGCTGTCGGCTATGAATTTGTAACGGTTTTATTTCTGTTTGACGAGTACAATTGTATGCTTTAATTCTTAGGTTGTTTTTTGTGGTTTAGGAAATTCCATAGAAATGGGAGACAAATATTATTGCTGCAAAATGCTTGAGTTGCAGAAATATACGAAAATATTAAAATTATCAAATGATAGGCAAGGTTTGGGCGTGAAAGCATTTCTTAAAAGCAATTTTCCTCAATTTTATTTGGCACAAATTTAAAATGTTAAAAGTCAAGTTCCTTTTTCTTTTCTTCACAAACTTACTTTCTCTGAATAGTGTTACATGTCAGATTGAATAAAATCTGAGAAGCCAAGAACTTAAAAACGAAGGAAAAATTCAGAAATATTGCAGACCAACTGTCAAGTCAAATTACAAAGAAGAGCCTTTAAAACGTCCTAAAGTCCGGATGTCAAATGCGAGTGTGAGGGATTCCCCATTTTGCGTGCGAATCTGTGAGTGTGTGTGTGTGTGTAGGTGTCGGTCCGTTTGGCCACGCACATTTTGGCTTTTGGAAAATGGCCGAGACCAAAGAGACCACTTGGTAGCTTATAGGCGCTCGTCTCGACTCACCGACCGACTGACGGATGGTTGCAAACGTTCGAGTGTGTTTGGGTGCACTGAGAAAAAAGCCTGTGCAAAAATTAAACCTTAAATCAAATACAAGTGTTTAATTATCTCATTGTCTTTTATTGCTGCTAAAACATTTCGTACAGAAAAAAAAATGATTAGGATTAACTTTCTTTGAATATATTTATAAAATTTTATGACATTTAAATAGGTTATTGTTTTTCGGATACGTATACCTTAAAAACAAAGATAATGTAATATTTTTGTAACCCAATATTTTTGTAAACAAGGTATTTAGTGTATTTTTTGTAAATTTATCTTTTGCTTTTTTAGGATTTTTAAACATTCCAATTTGAACACGAGTGATGAATTTCTGTGCAAGAAATCTTTAAATTATTTAAATCTTATCTTGGCGTGATTTTAGGTAAATTTCTCTGTGTGCTCTGCGATTGGGGGATTGGGGAAGGGGGCTCAGGAGGGGTTCAGAGGTCCTGGAGTTAGGGGGTCCTGGGTGGCAGGTGCGCAGACGTTGCTCTCGATCAGCCGGTCGCTCGGAGTCAGTCAGTCAGCTATTTAACGGCTTTAAGGTCATTTTCACAGTTACGAAACAATGACACAACAATAAGCAATGGCAGCCAAGTGCGCACACACACACACACAAGCTAACGAATACACATGTAGCGGGCAGGATATGGCAGGGAAGAAGAAGAGCCGACCAAAACTGCAGTGCAGAACAATACAAACATATTTACGAGTATGAGTATTTTTAGTACACCAGTGTGTTTTCCAACCGAATTTGCGAAACAAAACAGGAGCGAAAGAGAAAGAGCACGAGGTGTAAGAGAGACGGGGCAAATATGCCAGAAAGAGAGGGCCGGCAAGAGGGGGTGGGAAAAAAGCCGAGTTGAAAAGAGCTTTTTCAAGAGACCACTCCCCGAAAACTGCAGGCGACGTCGACGCACACAAAACAACCAATCCCAGGCACACAAACACACAAAAAAAAAGCCAAAAGAAAATCCACAACCCCCTTCCCCTCCCCACAGCACAGACACACACACGCACATGCCAGTGGAAAATGGAATGTGGCTAAGTGTTACAATGCAATTTCCCCGCCGTTGTTTTTGGCGACCAACCCAAAACTCAATTGTTGAGGGCAAAAAAAATCGTAGAGTAAAGAAAAGCAAAAAAAAGACCAGTCTGGAAAACTGGCACAGTCGGAAGAACAAAAGCAACTACAATATTTGGCACAGGGTGCAGCTGAATCAGCTTTCCAATTGGAAGTGCTAAGGGTTGGGTTTCCCATTCCAGCTGTGATTATGTCAGCCACTGTTTGTTTGTGTGTGTGTGTGTGCGTGCGTGTGCGTGTGTGCAGACCACCCCCTTCCCCAATAAGCATTGGATTCGTGTGCCGTTAGTCGTCAGTTGCTTACCAAACGTCGAAGTTGCCGCTCGGTTTTTTTTCCCCGGTCATTCGTGCAGCTAAAATTCTGTGATAACGGTACACAAGCCAAAACCAAAATATAAGTAAATAAATAAAAAAAACCGAAAACCGAAAACCGAAAACCGCAAATCGCAAAGCAAAAACCTCCAACTTAATGTTGGCCAAGCAAAATGTGGATTAAATCAACGAAAAACCACGATGTGAAATAGTGAAAGTGCTTGAAACGAAATCCAATCAGAATTTGCATACCAGAAAGCGTCGGGAATTTTCCTTCGCCAACAGCATGGAACTTTTGAAACTAATGATGTTCAAAAGTGACTTTCTGTCCAATGGCAAATGTGATGATCGCGTACCGCCGATTAATTTGAGTCAATTGCCAGAGTTTTTATTGTGTAAGTTGCAGGAGGGAAAAGATTTAGGGGTTATGACCTCGGTTTGGCATCCGTTTTATCTTCTTAGTGGGTCAAAGAGCCTGGAATACTTAAGCCTTCACAAGGTGTGCGACATGGCAACAAGAAATTTTTGTGACACTGCAAAGAAAAGTCACTTTGTTTTTATTTAAACCAAAGTAATTGGTTATAATGAGATTAACTAAAACTTTTCAAATTGCATTAGACTATTAAGTTAGGGAAGGTTTTGAAAATGCTCTAACATGTTTTAATCAATTTTAATCAATCGCACTAAAAATATACAAGCTTGTTTTTTATAAATGCAGAGTATAAATATAGTACGATTTCACATTTAGACTTATATTTATGACATTTTGACAGCTTTTGCAATTATTTTTTTATGTGGGTAGCACTTGATCAAGTAAATATCACAATCAGGAAATCTTTTGGCATTTTTGAAAAATTTTGTTTGCTTTTTTTAATAAAAAAAAGAATACAATAATTTAAAATCTATAAAGACAAGTTGTGTTAGAAAATCACCGCAAAAAATTTGGTTTAAGAAAAAAATTTGAAGAATAAAAAACATTTTAGCAGAACTAATTTTTCAATCCCAATTAACTCTTGTTTTCTTCCAATCGGTTTGGAGTTTTTCCGTTTTTAAAAATTGAAAGCTGGTTAAACTTGTATTTTCAAATCACATATTAGCATATTTTTATATAGTGACTTTTTAAATTGACGACAAAAGCAAATTCAATTTACAATCAAATAGGTCAATTAAATATTGTTTTGATTTGATTCAGTTCAGAGGAGAATTTGTACGCTGCAAAAAACAAAAATAAAAAACATTTCTCAAACAAAATGGGTAAAGAAAACCAAGGGCCCTAACATATAGTGCTATCCTAGAAGCAGATATATAAGATCGGTAGCAATTAACAGGTGCATTTTCCCTGCTTCCTCATTTTAGCTACGATTCCGAAGTGCGGCGGCTGCCACGAGTTGATCCTGGACCGCTTCATCCTCAAGGTGCTGGAAAGGACGTGGCACGCGAAGTGCCTCCAATGCAGCGAGTGCCACGGCCAGCTGAACGACAAGTGCTTTGCGAGGAATGGCCAGCTCTTCTGCAAGGAGGACTTCTTCAAGTAAGTAAATTTCTCAAATGCCAACGGATGGCATGGCATGAGTTATTTTCAAAGACAAATTGGTTTAATGAAAAATCTCCTTTCATGCGCATTTGCCAATGTTTGGGTCGAACAGACGTTACGGTACAAAGTGTTCCGCTTGTGATATGGGCATACCGCCCACGCAGGTGGTGCGCCGGGCCCAGGACAATGTCTACCATCTGCAGTGCTTCCTGTGCGCCATGTGCTCCCGCACCTTGAACACGGGCGACGAGTTCTACCTGATGGAGGATCGCAAGCTCATTTGCAAGCGGGACTACGAGGAGGCCAAGGCAAAAGGTGGATAGTCCTTTCAAACTCCCCCTTACTACCTATATTAATTGGAATTTTAAATCTTTAAAGGCCTCTATTTGGATGGCTCTCTGGATGGCGATCAGCCGAATAAGCGACCGCGCACCACGATCACCGCCAAACAGCTGGAGACCCTGAAAACCGCCTACAATAATAGTCCCAAGCCCGCCCGCCATGTACGTGAGCAACTCTCGCAGGACACGGGCCTCGATATGCGAGTGGTGCAGGTCTGGTTCCAGAACAGGTGGGTTTCCTATTGAGTTTCCTTCTCTAGTATATCTCTAGTATCTCATATTGACCACCACTTGTTCCTTTGGTAGGCGGGCCAAGGAGAAACGACTGAAAAAGGACGCGGGCCGCACGCGCTGGAGCCAATACTTCCGCTCGATGAAGGGCAACTGCTCGCCTCGCACCGACAAATTCCTCGACAAGGATGAGCTGAAGGTCGACTACGACAGCTTCAGTCACCATGGTGAGTGCTTGAAGATATTTTAATAATAAACTATAGGGTATTTGGAATAGAGATTTATTTACATTTTAATTACAATTGTTATAAAGCGATTTTAAGCAAGAATTAGAATATAAAGAAGTTGGGATTCACGAAGTGTTCCTTAGAGTCATAATGGATTTATGATTGCAATATTTTTAGAGAAGGCAATCGATTTAACAAAGATCTTTGGTTGTTTATATAATGGAAAGAGTCTTATAACAAATAATTTACATATGAGAGGTAGCCTAAATGCGGAATATAATTGAACAGACTATTCTTTGCTAGCTTTAATTTCGTGTAGATTATGTTCCAAAGTTCGTAATTCTTTTCTTGTTAGAAGTTCTGGCTTTATTTTTTTATAATACAAAATAATGCATCTCTTTTTTTGCAGATCTGAGCAACGACAGCTACAGCACCGTCAATTTGGGCCTGGACGAGGGCGCCTCGCCGCACAGCATCCGTGGATCGTACATGCACGGCAGCTCGAGTCCGTCGCAGTATCCGCCGAGCAGTCGCTCGCCGCCGCCAGTTGGCCAAGGCCATACGTTCGGCTCCTATCCGGATAACATTGTGTACACCAATATAGGTGGGTTGTAGACAACCACATTTCCCTTATACGAATTTTTAATTCGTATTATTAATATTACTTATGTTTTAGATCAAGCGGTGGGCTCTAGTTTGCATGCGAGCAAGTCGCATCATCGCCTGCACAGTAGCAACAACGTTTCCGATCTGAGCAACGATTCTAGTCCGGATCAGGGCTATCCTGATTTTCCCCCAGTCCTGACTCCTGGCTGGGCGATTCGGGCAGCACCAACAACACCAGCGCCAATAATAACAACAACAACAGTGCGAACAACAGCAGCAGCAACAATAACAACAACAACAACAATAGCAACAGTGGCGGTGGAAGTGGCAGCGTGAGCGTTAATTCCGCCCCAAATCCTTCGGCGCCCGGCGTACATTACTGATACTCAAATCTGCTTTTGCGTTATTTCGAGATGCAGTCGCGCAGCCTGCTGTTGGTCGCTGCCCAGCAGCAACATCAGCAACATTCGTCGCAGCTTTAGCAGCGACGCCATATTGAAAGCTCACGCCAGCAGTAGCAGCAGCAGCAATAACAGATGTTGCTACATCGACAGCAACAGCAACATGAGTAATAGCAACAACAGCAACGGTAGCAACATGATCAGCAACATGTTGCGAAACTATCAGCAACATCAAGGGCTGCAACATCTACAGTAGCAACATAAAAGCTTAAGTCCATGAGTAATATGGCAACGCTGTCGTGGGCTTTTCACTCCCAACATCCACACTCTATTGTTTATGCACTCTAAGTCTTCTTAATTTTGTGGAGAACAAAACAACAACAACAACCAACACAATTTGCTCAAAATCGTTGATTTCAATTCGGTTTGCCAACGGTGGGCTTAGCTTGAGATATGTACACCAAACACGGCTTGAATGTTACTAAAGCGTTATGATTACATCTGTTCTTGAACGATTACTTCGCTCTATCATTTACATTCGTAACCCTGATATTTTATTGTAAATATTGTATATTTGTGTATAGTGAATGGAAACTAAAACTGAATTTTAAATTAATTAAGTCTGTATAGCGTCAACAAATGCGGGGCATTGCGAGCACAAAATTCGCTTAGGCCCTGCCCCCCAAAAAACCAAAAAACGAAAAAAAATCAACAAGTTATTTATTGCTTTATATAGGAATACAACAAAATTGCATAGGAGAAATATCAATTACGAAAACGTGATGTCGTATTTATATCTAACGAGAAAAAAAAAAACAAAACCAATACAAAAACCAAAAAATATTTCAACCAAATAGAAATGTCAGTAAAAGAAAAGCAACTACGTAAAATGATAAAACGAATGCGATGAAATAAATTACTATTTGACACATAAGAATAAAAGACAACAAAAATTGTTATTCAGAATGTTTTATTTAATTAGTTAAGCAAGGTAGGATTTAGCTAAATATGAACTTCATTTTCTTTTTAATAATTGCTTCAAAGCGCAACCTTTTTTAAAAAAGTTGTTTAACATTTATTGGGGCAACATTTTTTAGTGATATGTTTTCCTATACTTTTATTGTCAATTACTTGTTTTTAACATTTTTAAGTATAAATATGTTTCCCAATTCTTATAAATATGAATATACCGATCCAGTGGCAGTATGCTATAAGTCAGACTTGCAGGATAATGAGATGAGACATGTGGAACTCAACGAGAATACCAGTATCCTGTTAGTCAATCAAAACAATATCCTTCGAGCGGTTGGAGCCCATTGTCCACATCGTGGAGCTCCGTTGTCTAAAGGTGTCCTTTCCAGAAATCGAGTGCGATGTCCTTGGCACGGAGCTTGCTTCAATCTTGAAACTGGAGACATCGAAAACTTTCCAGGTCTTGATTCACTGCCTTGTCATCAAGTCAATGTAGATGCCAAAGGTAAAGTTTTGGTGCAAGTTAGGCGATCTGATTTGCAAAAGAACTTTAGGATCAAAAAGATGGCGAGGCGAAGTTTTAAGGATAATCGATGCTTTGTAGTGGTAGGTGGTGGTCCTTCAGCAGCTGTTTGTGTGGAATCTTTGCGGCAGGAGAGTTTCACTGGTCGATTAATTCTGGTTTGCCGGGAAAAACACCTGCCCTACGATCGAATAGAGATTATGAACTCCTCAAAAAATAAGAACAATCAGCTGTGCCTTAGGAACGAACAATTTTACAAGGACAACGATATAGAGGTGATCTTGGGAGTTTCCGCTGAAAAGCTGGATACATTTCGCAGCATCCTTTACTGCAGTAATGGCAAAAGTTTAAGATATGACAAGATCTATATAGCTACTGGTTATTCAGCTAAAAGGCCAGATATACCTGGCGTAAGTTTGGATAATGTAAAAACTATTCGAAATATTGATGATGCCAGGAGCATCCTCAAAATGGTGAGTAAAACGACCCAAGTGGTGTGTCTGGGTTCAAGTTTTATGGCAGTGGAGGCTGCTGCCAATTTGGTTTCCAAGGCGGGAAGCGTTACTCTAGTATCCCGTCAAAATGTTCCATTTAAAACTACTCTTGGGGATTTGATAGGAAACCGTATTTTAGAACTTCTGAAAGAAAACAATGTTAAGCTGCGAATGAATAGTGGAATCGTAAAGGTTTTGGGAAACCTATACAATGAAGTAAGGGAAGTAGAGCTCCTAGATAAGTCAATAATACCATGCGATCTGCTTATTCTGGGTACAGGTTGCCTTTGCAATACAGAGTTTCTCAAACAATCTGGTGTAAAGATTAATCCCAATGGTTCTGTGGATGTTAATGACTTTCTGCAGACAAATGTACGAAATGTTTATGTGGGAGGTGATATAGCCAACGCTCATGTTTTAGGTGGAATTGAAGATCGTGTGAATATAAGTCACTATGGCTTGGCACAATACCATGGACACATTGCTGCCTTGAACATGTGTGATCGTATTGCAAAACTGGAGGCTATACCCTTTTTCTATACAGTGATTTTTGGTAAGGCCTTTCGATGCGCAGGATATGGATCCTACAAAGATGTTATAGTCGACGGAAATCTGGATGATTTGCAGTTCGTGGCTTATTTTGTGGACGATCAGGATGTGGTGACGTCAGTAGCTTCTTGTGGTCGGGATCCTATTGTTTCCCAGTTTGCCGAACTTATCTCGCAACACAAAGGACTTTGCCGGTGTCAAATTGCAGAGTTAAAAAAACACAACTGGATATCGGAACTAATTCACCATAACTAATGTACCTTATCCAAAACATTATATTATACTACATTTTAAAAAAGTTCTTTAATTACCCTTGCAGAGGGTGTGATAATTTCAGCGAAATGTTTTTTAAAAATTTTTTTATAAAACAACTTTTATGATTCCTCCTTATTATTCCGATTTTGAAGTGGCATACGTTTAGAGGTATTTTAATTGCATAATCAACAGGGTCATAAGTTGTTTTTTTATTTTTGACTGATTAAAATTTTCGAAATTTGCAAAAAATTAGTTTCTTCCTTTTTTTTATTAAAGGTTAAATAATGCGCATATCAAATTAATTAACCGCTATAATTGCATAAAGTACAGGTATAAAAGGCCAGTTCGATGCATAGAAGCCATGATTAGAAGAAAATGAAGCTATTCGGAGTCTTTATCGTTGTTCTGCTGTTGACATTAACTCAAGCCTATCGGGGCTATTACTCTTTTTCTTATATACCAAAAAAAAAAAAGAACAGCTAACTAACAAAATCTTACATATTGTAAAAATTTAAACATTCATTTTTTCATTTAATAAAAGCTATATTATGTTATAATGTAACGTCACACTTTTTTGATTCAACTTGTGACCCCAAACAATTAAACTTTTTGTTGCTATATACGGTATAAGGGGTAATTCCCTATGTGTGTTGGCCATTAATATTTCAGCAATTTGCTGACAGTTTAAACACGTTAATTGCCACATTAAAATGGCTATAAGAGCCGTATAACGCTGATTCGGATGGCAAAGCTTAGTTTTTGCACACAACTTATATTTTTGTATGTGCAATGTTCACTACACATAAATATCACACATTTGTATTTATGCGAATGAGATTGCTTCCGTTTTTATTGAAAAGTATTCTTTTGTTGGGTATTTAATGGGTTAACAGTTTATCAGGTAAATTACGCAATAACCGATGTAAATTGATCACTATAATTATGGCAATTACATTTTCTTACAAAGTATTTCAGTACAGGTCAATATATTGTTATTTCAAATTTATTGTGGAAAATGGTAAAATACAAATTTTCTTCACCTATACTTTTCATGGTTATTTGATCTTTAACTTAGATGAAAAAACATTACAAGAGGTTTAATAGCTTTATAAGAATTATATGCCCATTTTTATCTTTTTTACTGTACTCGTATATGCTATGTGTTTGTTTTCTAAAGCAAAACATCATTCTTCTATCAACTTTCAAGCTGAAACGAAGCTCCTTTTCCAAATTTTAAGCTATAAAATAAATTATTTTCACAAGATGTGTTTCAATGAACTTAAGGAGAGAAGTCTTCTTCCAGAATGCCGCATTGCAAACCGTGTGCACCTATTTTCCCTGCTGCAATCCCTCCAGGAACAGCAACTTCGACCGGAGGATGTGGATGTCCAGTTGCGGGATCGCTACGATGTATTCCGCCAGGTTCTGCCCAATTACCCACTGCCCGAACTGGAAAACTCCCTACTGCATTCAGTCTCGGTCTCCGTGGACTCGGAATCATCTGGCGACGGAACCAGCGATACCAGCCTGGAATCCAACTAAAGTCGTATCGACAGGATGGAGTCGCAACACTAACTTCATCGCAACGAACTCGAAATATTCTCATAAAAGTGAAATTATCTTTTTGGCTAAATGTCTGCCAAGTGGCGTTAAACGTAACGAAAGTAAAAACCGACCATTAAATGTTAAACAGTAAAAAAAGAAAATTCAGCATAAAATTACAAAACAATTTGGGGGCCAGTGGTACTGGCAACATACGATTTCATATTAAGCAATTTAATGTGCGTTTGTCGCGGTTGTTTTCCTGCTTAAAAAACTGGAACCAGCTGGCCGTTTGTCCAGTGAAATGCCGCAAGCTTATCAAAACTAAATGATCTCATTCAACATATTTTATTATTGCCCACAACAAAAAAAAAAAATAGAATATGAAAAACTCAGCTAATCTCACTTAAATAATAACACACATCACCAAACAGGGGAAAGTGTAGGCCAACAAGAATTAGGTGATCGCTACAATTGATCTGTTTAACAATGTTATAATACAGTTCGCCAACTTATTTAATTATTTTACAGTTTACAATAAATTTGTTTTAAGTATTTTGAAACAAATATTTTTATATGATCGAATGTATACCTTTTTCATCACAATTCTTTAATATTTTATTAGCTACCATTAAGATGTAAGAAAACTGGAATACATTTCTGAAGTTTTTAAGCTAGGTTTACCAAAATAGGAGCCACATCACGTGTAGCGCATCACAAAGCCGTTTTAGCCTAACCCATCGACCCTAAACTCACTTTTACCAAAATGACCAACCAGTAATAATGGCCAGAAACGAAAAAAAAGTAAAATGCAACTGTGGAGGGATTCATGAGATCGCTTGCAATGGACGGACAGATCCGCATGTTCTGCCATCAAAGGCCATAGAAATATGTATCTGGCAAACAAATGGGTAAATTACAACCTGGAAATGGTCGCGAATCGAGACCAAACTGTCATAAAAATCAGTTAATAACCGCAGACCCAGCCAGACCAGTAGTAATACAGTATATAGAGTGGGCATGTGTGTGGTATACTTATCTGCTTGTGTGGATACGTATATTTTCATTTTCATTTGGCCAGATCGTTTCGGGATCGTGTCGTTTAGTTGACAAAGTATTGTTCACCTGCACGGTTCGAATTAACGGAAACCGAAAGTTCTCAGCTCTCATCAGTATATTTTATTACATAAAAGGAAGTGCAAACAACTAAATAAAGTGATTTCAACAATGCAATCATTTCTAATATTATGCCTAGTTTTACAACTTTTGGCAATCGGTCGAACGGAATCGGGAGAATTCGGTAGGATACGAGTTTAAAAGTGATGTTTTTAAATGTACTCCAAAGGATAAAGTTTAACAAATAAAAGAAATATGGAAAATAGTTATCCTAATGATTATGGAGATATATTATCATATAGTATCAAGTGTCTAATTCAATAATACGGAAATGCGAAATCTGAAAAATTATTTTAAATTATTGTACGGCTTAAAATCAACTCAACTAAAACTTATTTTAGAAAAACTATTGGTTCCTCTGAGCTATGGAAATCCGGATAAAAATAATGGAATACGGAGCAATGAAACTTCCGGACACTCGGTGGCAGCTCGCTCCTATTACGATATTGGCCACTCCGCCGGACAAACTGGCTGCTCCGTGGGCACGGAGTGTACTCCCCTTCACGATTGCACCGCCCTGATTTACGAGGTGGCCCGGAGTTGCTACTACGGCGACAAGTCGCTCTACTGCGGCGGAACCAGCGAGGAGCTCCCCTACGTCTGCTGTCCGAGCAGTCCGCTGGAGAAGAACCAGGTCTGCGGAAAGTCCCTGGTCCAGGGACACTTTTACAAGGGCCTGGGATCCTATCCATTCGTCGCACGCATCGGTTTCAAACGTGAGCATGTTTTACTTTTTTAGATTGTGATTTATTAAACACCTTGTTCGTTTTTTTTTTTTAACAACAAATTGTGGAACTTTTATCCTTAAATTATTCATAAAATCAAGGATCAAAATAATAGTTCACATACATGGTTTACTTAATTTGATTTCCAAAATATCAACATATTCTTGTAAAAGGAACTTTTGTTTCTAACCTTAGAGTTACAGAAATATTAGACAAATTATAAATCTAAATTCAATTGATGACTAAGGAAAAACAATTTAGATTTTCTTTATATTAGAAAGATCTCCTGTAAATGTTGTAAAGTAAAACTGATAATATTATATTGCAGATGTAAATACTGGAGCTTTTGCATACCCCTGTGCCGGGGCTGTCATTGCCCGGCGGGTCATCCTAACGGCGGCCCACTGTGCGCTGGCCAAGGCCGATGGCCACCGACTGTAAGTGGGTCACTGGGTGCAGTGCATCATATCGGGCCATCCAATCGACTTTCTCCCCCGGACTTCTTGCAGGTCATCGGTGCGAGTGGGCGAATACGACACGTCGAGTGATCCGGACTGCGCCAACACCGGCTTCTGTGCCCCGCGATCCGTCAATCACGCCATCAGCCATGTGATCGTGCATCCCGACTACAAACAGGGCCAGTACCACCACGATATTGCCCTGCTGGTGCTCAAAACGCCGCTAAACTATTCGGGTGAGTTCTGGGCGGGAAATGTGGGAGGTACTCCACTATATCGGAGTGGAATAGGTGGTTACGCTTGGCGGTGTCGCCGTTAATTAAAAATCGTTTTGTTCTGTCATCTTTCCATTCACTCCACTCCACCACTCCACTTCACCACTCACTCCACTTCCACACGCTCCAAGTTCAGAAATGTCATGTGGTTAATTCGAGGTTGGGAGCCCCCCACATGTCACTTAATTGGGCGTGTTTACTGTACCAGCTAATGAGTTAAGTCCACTGAGTGTCACATTGATTTTGAACCTTTGGCCTCAGTTCAATGGCTGCGAACTTTGGAATAAAACGCTGGCATGATTTATTGCCACAGTTTGATCTTTTTTGAGTTCCAAATCACATTTCCTTATTGCAACCAAAACAAAAAACAAAAAATTTCATTCAACTTCTGTAATCCACTTGAGGGCTTGAGAACTTTTGTTTACGATACCCGCAAATTGTTGGTTACCGAACCCGAGGACTGAAATCAATTTGGACGTGACTTTGATGACTCCTTCCTCAGAATGAGGGCTGAAATTAAATCTGAAAGCGTAAAACCTTGTTACAGAACCCACTCTCCCGTCCAGAATGACAAATGCGGGTCATTACCAGACACCGAACGGCCGATCGGTGAGGCAATCGATTGGTTAATTGCAATTTGGCCAGTTCGTAAACAGCACATTATTTGGCAACCCAAAATGGGGCGTTGCCCAGGTGGCTGTCCAACTTGTTTGCGTTCATCCTTATTGCTTTATAATGCCCAATAAAATACTGCGGCTCGAGATAAATCAAAGGGTCAGACAGGGGCGTCTACGAGTGGGGTTTATTTATTTTGCAAAAACAAATTTGCATTTCCTTTCGCATTTCTAACAATTTATAGGGGAATAGGTAGTATAAACAAATGAGTTAAAAATACATTTACTTAGAAAAGACTTGATGGAAGAGGTCAAGGTTGCTATAGCCAAAGCTATTATAGCATGGGGTTCTCTTTTTATTATTGCTTAGTACAGTACTACTTAAAAAGAATGAATTGAGACTTTTTATTTGACCAAATACTTGTATACATATTAAAATATTTTTTCATTCTTTGTGATAAATTGTAAAATTGTTTAGAAGTTGAAAGGTTGTTAAGCTTTTCGCTAAGTAAGAATCAAGTTTTGCAAATTAGTTCACAAAACAAGTTTCCTGTGGTAGCACAAGCATTTTATTTGTGGTGCTTGAAACCCCCTTTGGAATTTTTTTTGGGTAAGCCCCTTTGGGCCAGGCAACAATGTTGCAGATTCGGGCAGGTAGCGATCACAAGTCGAAGACAAGATTAATGGCGGCCAACCCTTTTCCACTCTCGCTCCGCCAGTGGCCACACAACCCATCTGCCTGCAGAAGACACGCGCCAACTTGGTGGTGGGGAAACGGGCGACGATCGCCGGTTGGGGCAAGATGTCCACGTCGAGTGTCCGGCAGCCGGAGATGTCGCACCTGGACGTCCCGCTGACCAGTTGGGATCTATGTTTACGGAACTACGGATCCACCGGCGCCCTGGAGTCCCCGAATTCCATCGAGGGACAGTGGATGTGCGCAGGTGGCGAGGGCAAGGACGTCTGTCAAGGATTCGGAGGAGCGCCGCTTTTCATACAGGAGAACGGCATCTTTTCACAGGTAATACAGGTTATATTATACTCAATGAATTACAATTTTAGGGAACCTGGCTTTCACACATTTTATTAATTAGTTTCGTTAGTCATGTTTATTGTGAAGCTTTTAAATATGAGTCCCCTCCATAGATTGGCATTATGTCCTTCGGATCTGATAACTGCGGCGGCCTTCGCATTCCGAGTGTCTACACATCAGTGGCCCACTTTTCCGAGTGGATACACGACAATACGCCTCCCGAATAGGCTAAATGTCCTAAGATAAGCAACTAACCTTAACGTGAACTAAAAATGCACTACATAAATAAATCTATAATTTAATGAATATAAAGAAAAGACGAAAGTCGATTTGGAAAACATTTTCCGTCTGTTACGCTTTCCATTGATCTGTTATCTTGATCTGAGCATACACGCACCCAATAACTTAATTGAATTAATTGAACTTTGACACGAACCACTCGCCGGGGCATGAAAAATATGAAATGATCTTTTATACAAATAAGATGACGCTGAGAAAAACCAAAAAACAAGTCGACTCTCAGAAACTTACCCTTTCTATCATGATTTATTATGGAGAGGAACTTATTTATCTCTCAATAAATGGACGGAAGTTGTTGTCAATAAACTTGGAGATCAGCTTTCCAAAACTATAAAGGGGTTCTTTTAATTTAATGGAGGATACAATTGTAATACATACTTCAAAGTCAAGACTCTCTAGAAAAATAATTTGCAGACCAACCATTTACAAATGACTGTTAAATAATTTTAAACATTAACCAGAAGATATATGTATTTAAAAATATCAAATCAGTCCAACCTTTTTTTTATTACCCAAATATTTAAACAAAACTGCATTATTTTCTGTGTGCAATTTATGCTCTCTGGAACTCCTCGATGCCGGCTCGTTAAACTTAATAGCTTTTGATTCTGCATGGGAATTCTCCTGACTTGATTTCCAGTTGTCCATGTGCGTGTAAAGAGAAGCGGCCGATATGCCGGTGCCATGTGGCTAATTGGAGTCAGCTGTTTTTATGAGCCACTAGGATCAGCTGGTGGTTTGTCAGGAGTTGCAGCCATACAAATCGAATGGCTGCACCGAGAGAAACTCCCAGTGGATAGCATTCCGATCACTTATCAATGGCAAGCGATTGCATAAGCTGGGCGGGCAGATGACAAATTAACTGGTTCACATTCCCGGAGAAATCAAACGATCGCTTAATCAATTTACGGTCCACACACAGGGCCCCTTTTGGAGGCAGTGTATCTGGCAATCGGCGAGATTCCAGGGTCGGAGGCTGGAGGCAGAAGACACTAAATGGAAAATCAATTTGTTTGCTCTCCACAGACGGACGAGGTCCCCAGACGGTCAGTCGGCAATCGATCGTCGCGGGGTGAACATCGTCGGCGTTCTTCTCTGCTCTTCTCTCGCATCTCGAATCTGCACCGGGCGAAAACGTTCTTTGAGAATTGTCCAAAATATTTTAATTGCATACCGCCGCCGTGTGTGTGGCCAGCTGGAATCGCCCCATAATGAAATCTTGAAATATTTTTTTGAGTTCTTGCTTATATTTAACAGTCTGGCTGTTCGGCACTAATTAATGATAGTGCCCGATTAAATACACTTAATATATAGTAGTAAATTGCCACGATCGATTCGAATTCCGCGAACAGCTTACGTTAATTAAACCTAAATTGTAAAATATGGTCTGTGCAAATTGTAGGTGCTCCATCCATTGAGGTAGAAATAAAATTCGCTGAAATAAACAAATTTTAAGAATAATTTAATAAAGTTTTACTGACTTGGAATACATATATAAGTTAGTGCCCTTGAAAAAGCACTGGAACAGATAAAATAAATAAAACTACAAAAAAAAATACGTTATACATTTTTTTATAATTATAGCTTTGACTTAAAATATCCAGAAAAATTGAAAAGAATTTCCATTAAATTTTATGTCTTCGACTGTTTATTTTTCGAATGTTTTTATAAATTTCTATGTCTTCTCTGAATCCTAATTTAATTTTTTTTCATTGTTTTGGAATTTAGACTGAATACATTAAGCAACTTTAAGGGGATCTGTTCCTTGGTATTTTGGGTTTTGAAATTAGATATTTCGCCCTCAGATTACGTAGCCAAATCATCGTTCTCTGGATCGGAAGATGAAGTGAATATATGTATGGCAACCCCCGCTAAGTGAATATGTGCCAAAAGAGACGAAAATTGAAGCGGGGACGATTGCCCTGTGCGATGCCCGCCTAATGCCAATAAAAAATAAACAAATACGAGTGATGATAAATGTTTTTAACGTGCGTAATGTGTTTTTTTTTTCTTCGTGATAAAGTGTTTGTTTACGTTTAAGATCTAGACAGTGAAGCCAAACAATTAGCAAAGAAGTAAAACAAAAGCAGGCCCTTCGTGTGCGATTTTTCGCCCCCGATATCGTGAAAAGCTCTGAAGTCATAAATATTGGGGCTAATCAGATGGCCAGAAAGCCAGCGCGCTAATTGGCAGTGCTACTATATAAGTGAAAACGAATCGGATCGGGAACAAAAAAATTAAAGTACGGCAAAAGCGAAACAATATGTTGAGACGACATCTTTGCCGGCAAAATATGCTTAAAAGCGAAAACGAGAAATAGAGTTCAGAACAGTTTTAGAGTCCCACCTTAGCAACATGCAAATCAGCAACATGTTGCTGGGATTCAGCCTCATGTTGCTGGCGCTATATGTTCCTTGTGCCGAACCAAAAGTCGAGCACGAGTGCACCAGCATTGATATCCGCAACGAGTGCAGCAAGATGCACCTACTGGACAATTGCACCGTTGTTAATGGATATGTTTTAATCACGCTGATTCCCGCCGATCAGCACTGCAACTTCTCGAAATACTCCTTTCCAAGCCTCACCGAGATCACCGAGTTCATGATCTTCACAGAGGTCCGCGGCCTGGTCAACATCACGGAAATGTTCCCGAATCTAGCCATAATCCGAGGTCGCCGACTTTTCCTTAACTACGCCCTCGGAGTCACCAACATGCACGACCTCGAAAATGTAAGTGAAATAATTGATTCAAATCAAATGATTGAGATTTAGTTATATAATAGAATCAAGGTTTTTGGAACTAATGCGAGACCATTTTCAACCCCACGACTTGTAGTTAGCCTTCCCGCAATTGATCGCCATACAGCGCGGCCAAGTCTACATCGGCAATTGCGCGAAGCTGTGCAATCTCGACCGGGTTGATTGGGATTTGCTGACCCTCAGTAAAGGTGAGAACCACATCTTACTCTCCGGTAAAAAATGCAGCCCGCCCGTTTGCACGGGATGCGCTTCATCACACTGCTGGACCAATCGTTACTGCCAGCGATCTCTCAACGCGAACGTCGCGAACCCCAAGAGGTGAGTTTAAATATTATTTACCAAGATATTAATTTGGGTCTTTTAAGAATTCACAAGAATCTATTAACTATATTTCTTACTTAGTGTTGCACGATGGGGTACTCTTAATAAAGTATTTAAAACTTTTGTGCAATTCTTTTAGCAACATTGACTCTTGTCACGAGGATTGTTTTGGCGGTTGCAAGGGTAAGTCCGCTGCTAACTGCACTGTTTGCCGTGGACTCAGTGATGCCGGTGTCTGCGTTAAAAGCTGTCCGAAAGGAAAGTAAGTGAACAACTCTTGATATACCCGGGTTTTTTGTATAGCCTGATTTGCAGGTACGTCATGGAGCATTACCAGCGATGCTACACCAAGGATGAGTGTGTGAAAAAACATGGCTCCGTCATCTACGGATCGGAGTGCGTGGCCTTTTGCCCCAGTGGCTACAAGACTAACAACGAATCCGAGTGTGTGCTCTGTGGTCCCGAAGAGGCTTGCGTTAGCTTTTGCACTCCGGAGCTTCCTGGGGATACGTTCACCATTAACAATTTGGCCGATGCCGAGAAGTTGCGTGGCTGCCAGATTTTCAATGGCAGCCTGGTCATAACCATTCGCAACAAGGTGAACGAGACACAGCTGCTCCAGAGCCTGACCAGCATTCGCGAGGTTCGAGGGCACCTCAAAGTCTTTCGGTAGGTTTTTCATTTCTTTTCCCTAATCAACTTAAGAACTTTAATTTTTTTTAAAGCTCCTCACAGCTACGCAGCTTGAATTTCCTAAGCAACTTGGAGCGTATTTACGGTGATCCCCTGGAGAATCGTCACTACTCCTTTATAATCTACGACAACAAGCAGCTGGCCGAGCTGTGGAAACCTTCCCGGCAACTAGAGTTCTTGGAGGGCGGCATGTTTATGCATCGCAACAATAGACTGTGCAACCGGCGAATGCGGGAGTTCCAGGATAGTGTAACCCATGACAGAGCTCTGGACTCCCTGCAAACCAACGATCAAGAAGTCCAGTGCAGTCCCTCTAAACTGAAGCTGATTATACAGGTATTTTACAAAAAGCTGGCTTCAACAACAAGAAATCATTAAAATTTCGTACGGGATTGAACACATTCCTTTTCTTTCTTTTTATTTTCTTTAGAAACGCACCCATCGGACTGTGAAGCTGAGCTGGCTGAAATCCCAAACTAGCCAGAGGCTTGAATTGATCCACCGACCTTTGCCACAGGGAGTACTTTACCATGAGGAGAGCGAACTGGAGGCGCCGGTGTGCACAAGAATCCACTGGAAGCGTCGGTTACTTTTTCCCGACGAACTAATCGAGAATGGCACCCACTTTCTGTATGAGTTGGATAATCTTGAGCCGGACACGCGATACGCCTGCCTGCTACGAACTTTCGGCGATGAAATGGCTCAGGAGACGCGCAGCGAACTGATCTACGTGCAAACGCAGATGGATGTACCGAAGCCACCGCTTTTGGAGCTGGTCAAGAAGACGGATAGCTCGCTGACCGTGCGGATGGCCAGTGAAGACCACGACAGCTATTTGCTTACGGTCTTCGAACTGCCCGATGATCGTGAGCATATAGAGCAGCGAAACTACTGTCACCAGCCGTCGTATATGTTGCAGGACATGGACGGCGATCAGTGGCTTTCGTTCGAGGACTACGACGACTGCTGTTACCATAAGGCGGAGCAAGCAGACGACCTCCGCTTCATAGTGGAAATGCGTGAGCAGTATCGCTGCACTCTAGATGATCGAAAACAGTGTCGGCAACTTTCGGTGACGGAAGCCACTCTACCCCAGCTCCGGCTGGCGGGAAACACCACGGAATACGAACTAAAGTCACTAAGTCGCTATCGTTTGTATGGACTTCAGCTGCAGGCTTGCAATGTTTTGGGATGCAGCAGCCACACAACGCTTTACACTCGCACGAACTTTACAATGGGTGCTGATCTGCTGACCGATCTGCATGCGTGCCACATTCCTGAAACCCAAATGTACATCATACGCTTCGAGAAGCCCCAGCATCCGAATGGCATGGTGACTAACTTTGTGATCCATTACCGCAATAACTACAACCAAAGTCATGTGGGGTGTGTGACGAGGCAGGAGCATGAAAAAGCCGGCAATGTCTACCTGGAGCAGCTAAATGTCACCTTCACCGAGTGCTCTGTGCGGGTTCATTCTTTGGCAGGAGATGTGATGACAGCCTACATCTCCGTAACTCAGTGCAGCGAAGAGGAAAAACGTCTGATGGCCCACAGTCGGGCGGCCAAGGAACTGACCGACGAAATTTCTGAAGTACCGGCCACAACGTCGCACGCCCGCGGAATTAGCATATTTCTGATATGTTTTCTAGGCGGGTGCAGTGCAACACTAATTTGGGTTGTCTACAAGCGACGCTGCTGGCGGAAACTGCCCGGCCTTCGGCGATATGTGCCCGTGCGGGAACAGTGGCTTCGGGATCGGCAGCAAACCGAGGATCGCGAAATTCTCGTCGATGGTTTCGAGACGGTGCGTTTTCAGAACAATAACAACAGCCATGCGGACGATTATCCTATGTAAACGATAATATATGTATGTATGTGAACTTACACTGCGGCCCTTGATCCTAGGTGGAGGATGTACTGGGCTTGGTTGTGGGCTCCGACTTAGCGGCATCCTCGTCTTGTTCCTTGCCGCCGCTAGCCAGCAGAACAGCAGGAACGCTGCTGGAGGTCACCGGCAGCACCTCGCTGTCGGAGGGTGGAGTGGGCGTGCGGGGAGTCAGCAATTGCTGGCGACTCCTCAGACGCTCCATCTTGGCCTGCTCGTACTCCTTGAGATCGGACAGCTTCAGCTGGATGGTCTGGAGTTCGCGGCGTCGCATTTTTCAGGCTTGGTTGTTTTCTTTTTGGGGTGGGGAGCCAGTAATTTAGGGGTGGTAAATTCTATTGCGATGACACAAGCTATTATCGATAGAAAAAAATCTGTTATCGCATAATTCCCACTATTTTTTCAAGCGGATATTTTAATTTTTAATTTTCTAAATACAGTGCAAATAAAGTTTATTTTATAAACGATTGTTTAATTTGTACAATTTTGACAATTTCATAACTACACTAACAAGTCAAAAGAATTCACTATTCATCCCCAAAAAGACCGCCCAATTCCAGATCCTCTCCGCCAGTTCCCGTCAACTGGTGCGCCCTAAACTCCGTGAAGAACTTTCCATCGCTCTTTGAACTCCAGGCCAGTTCGTCCGATTCGGCGGCAATATGCCGGGCGTGTTTGGGAGGTGTAAAGTGGGTGTATGTGCAATCCGTATAATCTGCCGGCACTGGGTCATCCTCACCGGATTGCAGACTGTAGTGTTCTTTAAGGAATTCCACAACCTTGGTTTTGCTGCCCAAACTATTGAACTGAACACGCAGTTCTCGCTTCATCTGGGCGCTCCACATAAAGGTGAGGTGGTGATGAAAGCACTGGAACAGCAGGTTATCCCCAGCTGCAGCGGAAATATCTAACCACTGTTGCACACAGGATAAAGGCGTCGACCTGCTATCCGGGTAGGCGCTGTTAAAAAGTGCCGGATTAGCGAGTAAGCCACGGGCTGCCATCACACCAGCGGCTCCTGTCTGTTCATGCAAGTCGCAGGCATCCTTGTAGGTCTCCACATTGCCGTTGACTATCAGGGGAATCCGCAGAGATTGGCGCACCTCTGACATGGCTGGAATGTCCAGTGTGTCCTTCGAGTGTTTTTGTGCTGGTGTCCTTCCATGGAGAGTGAGAAAGGTGACGCCGGCGTGCTCCAACTGACGGGCCAAATCAATGGTGCGCTCCAAGGAGTCTTCTCCTCCCAGCAGACGCATCTTCACCGAGACACTGAAGTCGGTGGGAAAAGTGCGTCTCACCTCCTGCACCACTTGACGCACTAGTTCCGGCTGCCGCAACATCCCACATCCATATCCCTTAGAAATTGCCCAGCTTTGTGGACAGCCACAGTTTAAGTCGATGCCGTCAACATACGGATATATAAGCTGGGCGGATGTCACAAATTCTGAAGGATCCTTTGCAGCAAACTGAGCAATAAGTGGCTGGTCATCTGCTCCCGTTGAGAACTCGTTTTGGCGGGCCTTTTCGCTGTTGTTAATGGAGTCCGAAATCATCATGGGCGTAAAAGCGAGTTGTACTCCATTAAGACGGACAAGTCGTCTAAATTCCAATTTGCTGTAGCGCACCACTGCAATTTAAGAAGTGTCTTTAGAAATGTATGTGTTCATTAAATGATCTTACTTACTTGGAGCACTAACCCGTAAGAAATCAGGTTGGGCATCCGCAAAAAGCGCGGAAATGTCGTGGTGCGGTCTTTGTTGAGTCAAATGCATTGTTGATTGCTTTTTAACCACCGAACATAAACATAAACAATAGCCAAACGTGGAAATTGTCTATCGGCGTTTACCACGTGAGACAACATCGATAATCTATTAATCGATTTTAACTCAAGTGTTTTTTAAATACAAAAATAACGGTTTTTCGTTAATATTTCCAATGGGTTTAGCACCTGTCGAAGTCATATTTCTCAACATAATAAAAAAATCAAAATGTAAAGTATTTCATTCAATAAGGGTCGACTTTTTTAAACTAATTTTTATGTTAGAATATATTTAGATAATATTTGAACTTATTTGAAATACCCTGGCGTAATTTATCCTTCGTCTAGACTCTAGAGTTCAGTGGTGGCGACTCCCCAGTATTTCCGCATGCGACTCTCGTGTTCGTTGAAGTCGTCATCGTCCTGCTCCTCCTCGTCTAGGATGTTCCGTTCCCGCTCCTGGGTAACGGCAAAGTCGTACTCAAAGTTGTAGGGCATCAGTCGCTGAAGGGAGCCAAAGTAGGCGGAATTAGGTCCAGGACGTTTGACCGTGCCTCCGGAAATCTTGCGTGGCTTGGCATCGAACAGATTATATCCGTAGCTTTGGGCCTGCTGGAAGGTGAGGGCACTGCCAAAATGTCCTGGAACTGGCTGCTTTACAGGATGATACGATCCCAGAGGCACAGAGTTCGTTGTGGAGCAGCCCAGTGGTTGGGGCAACTGAGGCGTACTACTCGAGATGAACTTATTGGTGACACTCCGCATTAGATTCGAAGTAAAATCATTGCGATCCGAAACCACAGGAGCAGCCATAATGGCATTGGGAACGGACCGCTGCTTCGTGAAGGATTTGGAAATGGTGTTTAGCTCCTTGTCGAACAGAAGTTGGGTATTCTGCTCCAGCATGTACTCCCAGCACTTGAACTGCTCCTCGGAAAGTACAGACTCCGTTTCGTCCAGCATCTCCAGCTGTTGCTCCTCCTGCAGGACGCGCGCATGGGCCAGCACGAACTCATCGTCCTTGTCTTTGGCAAGCAAATCCCTATCGCTTTGACCACTTGGCGAGGATCGTCCGGCCAGAGGCTCCTGTTCGATGGCCCGATGACGACAGGCATTGCTGCGATCGCAACAGGTTCGCTTGCACACGGATCCACTGGACGAAGGCAGGGAAACCGGCGGTGGTTTCTTCCGCACACTCTGCTTGAGTTCCCGAATCAGGTGGTCCACATCAGTGCCCAGATGCCGGAAGCGCACCACTATCACACTCAGATTCTCCGCTGCCGCGAAACTCTGGGCAATGTCTACTAGTCGCTTGGCCGCCAAGAGAGCATTCTCCTCCTTCCGAATCTCCCGGGCAGCACGATCAATGTCCATCACCGACCAGAGTTGCGCATTGCCCACTACCAGGTACTCATCATCGTTGCTTAGGGTAAGCTAAAATAGGGTTAAATAATATTAATATATTGATTAACACATATAATTAATAATTTAGTAAAAACTTACCTCTAAAACCTGAGGGTCCGGCATAGTCTTAGAATGACTCTGGTCCTTTTGGATGCATTCCGTTTCGGTCAAACGCAATTGGGATGTTCGGCGTATTAGATAGGCATCCAGTCGTCCTGTGCTGGCCATCCGCAGGACATACCGCTTGCTCTTTAGCGGTCTGACCTTCGATGGAGCCCGTGTCCTGGTCAAATGAAACAAAGCGGCGCTCCGAACATTGCCACACTGCTGCTGCGCTGCCAGTAGGGTGAACTTTATGTAATCCCTGACTGCCGAGTCTTTGACCAACTGCTCCCGCTTCATCAGATCGGGCACTAGATGAGCCATCTCTTGGGCCGCTCGACCATGACCCTCCTTCGCTTCAAACATTCCGTAGAGCGCTTCGTCGGAGCCCCCGAAATTGGCCGCTCGCAGTTGGTAGACCAAGAGTTTGCGGCAATCTCCTGAGCCGGGGGTCTCTGCAAAACCCATGGTCCAGGGTCCAGAAGTCTTGTTTTGACCCCGTTGGGTATTCACCTGCCGGAGGGTGGTTGTGGGCAGGGCGGCTCTGTTGTTGCCGGAAACATCGATAAGACTCCAGTTTCTCTGGCTCTGCGTTTGACACACTTTAAATTGTTGTTCATCCACCTGAGGGAAAAATTAATAAGATGGTTGTAATTATTCTGAATGATATCTCGTTCATTATTTTTTATATTTACCTGCAACTGCAGATTCCCCGAAAGATCTAAATACTTAAGATTCCGCGAGGGAACCAATGCAAGCAGATTGACTCGATCTAGATGATTATGCGATAGATCCAGCACCTTGAGCATTCCCAGCTTGGCCAGTTGAGGCGTGCACAGAAGCAGATTATTGCAGCAGCGAAGGACCCTCAGTTGGCCCAGAGTGGCCACCTCCTCTGGTAGCTGTTGCAACATATTGCCGGACATAACAAGGATCTCCAGTTCCGGCCAGTTGCGAACGCAAGCGGCGGGAAGGACTCCAATGCGATTGTAGGCCAGGTGAAGGACCCTCAACTTGGCCGCATTGTGCAATGACTCAAAAATACTGTCATTTAATTGATTTCCCGCCAACGAAAGGTTCACCAGAGCGGCATGGTTATTCTGCTCGTAGCGCGGTAAGGTGGACAACTTGTTACAGGAGGCATTTAATGTTTCCAATCGAGCATGGGTCACGGCAAAGAAATTCTCGGGGAGATTCGGCAGCTCGTTGCTCTGCAGCTGTAGATTCCGAACGCTGGAAAATGCCTCCGGTAATTGATCTAGATGCTTAAGATCATTGTATGCCAGATTCAAGGATACCAATTGATTTATTCTGAAGTTGCGCAGCAGTCCCGTCACGTTAATAAGATGATTGTGAGAAGCCTCCAGAGTGGACAAGGATGCACATGCTCCAATCCAGTTGGGTAGCTCGGTGAAGTTGTTGTGCGAAATGTCGATGCGTTGCAGTTTCAAAGGAACCGGATGGATGTTTGTTGTGGATATATTATGCAGGTCTGAAATGCATGAAATATAAGATTACTTTCTCCAAATACAACCAGTTAATTTAAAATAACAAAAAGTTTCGAATTTGAACTTGATTTTATTGATGTAATGAGCCTAATTATAGTGGAAATCATTAAGCTAAAACCTAATTGCATATTAATTGCATGCAAATCTGATTAATTAAAAATGAAAATGTAAAGAGACCTGTTAAAAAGTGCTACTATTTTCTTCGCTTTAAAGGAAGTATGAATATTTTGATCGGAAATGAACATACTAATTTAAAAGACCCCTCTTACAATTATGATCGGCTACAAGCGTCTGCAGATTGGTGGCATTGATGATCAACTCCATCAGCTTGTTCCGGCTGCACTTAAGCGACTCCAGCTGCGCCAAAGAGCTGAGATCCAATACCTCCATTTCGTTTTCGCAAACCTCCAGCTGGGTCAAGTACTGCGGGCGAAAAGAGAAAACACCGAATGGGGTAAGACTTATTAACCGGATATGAGAAACCGGATGCCGGAAACCGACAACCGACAACCGGAGTGGACTCCACTCACGTTGTAGTTGCCAATCAAGATGCTGCCCCCCAGTTGGCTGCCCTTCAAGCTGAGCTTTTGGGGCGACGTCTGGCCGCCAGTGGAGGAGGCCTCCTCCTTCTCCGCCAGCTCCACGGGCAGTGGATGCGGTCCACTGTGGCTGGCATTAACTTTCAGCTTCGATTTGTATGGATCCGCTGTCTTCCTCGTGGCTTTGAGCATTGTTTTTAGGGGGTTTCTTCTCCTTTTTTTTTTTTGAGCTCTTGGTAAGACTTCAACTTCGCTATGCATCAACGAACACCCACCAACCAACGATCGTCTCGGATTTCATATGTTTTCGTGGGGTAATATACACACTGCACTTTTAATAAAAGTAGGAAACTGATACTATATCACTTTGCTCATTTTTAAACGTTATTCTTGTAAATTATGATTGCTTTGATAGAGACTTTTCGAGATGTGGCAACAACCACCTGCTTGAATTTGGTAATACTTCTACATTTTGCTGTAGGATCCACACCCGATAAATGCGACCGCTCAACTGAAGACAAACACGATAACTACGGCTATGACTCTGAGCCGTTAAAGAAAGACGGATACGCTTGAGAGATCCTCGGTCTTTCGGTTTCTGGTCGTATTGCCCAAATCCGAGTTGCGTTTAAGCCATGGAAGGACAGTGGTACAATTTTGAATGACAACACAAAGTTTGTAAATATATTAACTCATTTTGTATGGAAATGGCTGACCAAATAATTCAATAAAAATAATTTAGGAACAGAAATTTTGAAAAATATTTTTCACCTTAAATAAAAAAGATAAATAAGAAATTATTATCAATTTAGAAGACATTTTCATAAAAGTTGAAGTGATTAAAAAAATGTTACTCATAAAAAATAAGCAGACACTAAATAATTTTGAGAATGTATTCAAAATTAAAATATACTAACCAACTCCAAATTAACACCCCACTGTACAGTAAGCTTACAAAGCACAGAGAAGACTTGGCCACTCAGCGAGGGTGCATTTAAGCAATCCATGGAAAGAGCGCCACCGGATCTCTTTCGGTTCGGTTGCACATCGCCACCTGCTAAAAAGAGTTAGCGTAGGAGTTGAACTGAAAATATCAAGAAGAGCATCTGAAGAAATAAAGACAGTCGTCGTTGTAGCTTTGTGTTGGTACACGAGATTTAGAAACAATTTGTTTTTATTATTTCAATGAAATATAATAATTGTTTGTCATGCCTACGCATTAGCAGCCAACTCAGAAAAGTGTGTATTTCATGTAAATCTTTTGCTTCTTCTCTTTTCATTGCCTTGCAGTTCGTCTGCCGACTTTACAAAATTTTAACAACGTCTATACATAAGAAACTAAGGGCAGGCAATTGTATTTTGTGGTCAACCGTGGGCGGGTTTTGGCGTGACCTTAACGGTTATTCTCTATAACTTGGCCAGTTCATACATAAACAGTTGCCCACACGATTGGGGGTCAAGTTGTGAGTACATAAAATAATAATTAGAGTGCTTAGCAATAATGTACGCCCTATCCACATAAGAGTGTATCATATACGATTGGTTGCTTTAAAATAATATTTATATCTTTATATATATGTTATGTATATAAGTATGTAGGTATTTATATAAAGTACAAAAAAAACATTGCTAAAATACATGTTTAAACAAAGGAGCCGCAAATAAATAGATGAAGGAGTAACTAGAGTAGGGTGATGAAAATCAGAAGGTTTGGTTGGAATAAGAAGTCGGTTAACTATGCACATTGTGCTGCTACGCTCGTTTGTTTATACACATAATCAATTTTTTATATATTTGCTAGGTATTCCGTATGCTACGTGTGTTCTGTTTTATGTTGTTGTAGTTTTTTTTTTTGTTTTGTTTTCCTAGGTTACTTTATCTCCTTCGTTACGTTTACGGTTTGGATACGCCTTCCGTAGTCGCGTAGTGGCTTACGTAATGGTTCTTTAGCTTAATTCGATCGCGGCATTTGTAACATCTGCCCGTGTGAGTGAGTTTACGGAACGCGGATTAGGATAATTATTACTTATTGCTGTTGTACATTCAACTTAACATTATAAATATTTAGAGTTGCATATGACTAAAATTCGTTATCGACTATGTGTGTGGCCGTGTGGGGAACGGGGAGTGGCAGGGCAGGATACATCTAAATCATTCTTATTTACGGATAAGGGTTGTCAAGACTTAGGCAACCGCCTGCCGATCCTCGAATCGAATTAACGCGAATTGAGAGGCTTACCGAACTAAGAGACGTGGCAAAGGCGAGAAATTTGATTTCCGCACTACACAATCAGAATAAATGGTAATTCGTATAAGTAGGTAAGGATTATGCATAATCATTAATATAGCAGTAATTATATTTCCATATATGTATGTGAATACATGGGCCCTCCGTATTATTTCCCCGTACTGGTCACCGTCCCCGCAGTCGTCGCCGAATTGATCGGCATCACGCCCACATCCTTGTGGTGATCCCCCGCGGAGTTCGCATCCATGCTCGTCTCCGAGTAGTCCAGTTTGTAGCTGGCATTGCGCGTCACATCCTCCATGGACGCCTCCTGGCACTCCCGCCCGCTGTGCGTCTGCGATCCGCAGTTGTAGCAGGAGATCACCTTCTGTCCGTTTCCGCCACCGCCCGCTCCCGTAATGGGACAAACGGTTAGCGCGCTGTAGGGCGTCGTGCTGGGAACCGGTTGCTGTTGCGGCGTGGGCACCGTTTGGACGGACACCGCGTTCGTGCTGACCACGGCGGCCGTGCTCTGTAGTTGCGGCGGCGTAACCGCCGTCGGAGTGCCGCCCGCCGTCATCGGCAGGAAGGCCAGGCTCGTGTGGAAGGCCGGGTAGATGAGCTCTCCATTGTGAGGGGGACCCATAGGATAGCGGAAGCCACCGCGTACCGTTTGCGGCGGCGGCGCACTGTGCGCCTGGAATATCGTCTGTTGTGGCGGCGGGGGTCCTCGCTGGTGATATGGATAACTCGCGTTGTAGGCTGTGGGCGGTGGCTGTTGCGGCTGCAGGAGCACCGTTGTCGTGGGCGTGCTCACCGGCGACTGGCTGATGAGCAGTGTCTGCGGCTGTTGCTGTTGCTGCTGCAGGCTGCCGCTACTCATGGTTTGCGCATCGCTAACGATGCTTGGCGAGCCCGTCGTGTATACTTGCTGGTAGCTCTTGTCCATACCATTGCGTCCGTTTAGCCGTTGCTGCAGGTTCAACTGCTGCTGCTGCTTGTAGCTGAGGTGGTGCTGCTTCGGCTGATAGCTTCCCAGGCCGGTGGGCACCACCGTGGTGATCATGCCCATGCCGCCATCAACTGAACTGTGAAGAGGCAGTGACAGTTGCGTGGGCGTCGGTGTCTCCGAGGGCGACAGGTCACCACAGGATCCATTCGAGCTGCCCGATTCACTGCCTGTGGTTGCTGCACTCTTGGTGGAATTCATCGAACCCATCATCGAGCCGCTGCCATCGTCGTTTATATTCATACTCTGCATCATAACATTCATGTTGTAGTTGGGGTTCTGATAGTGCTGTTGTTGCTGCTGCTGCTGCTGTGGTATGAAAACGTTCGCCTTAACGCGGTGGTGGTGTCCTGGGCGCGGGAAACCGTTGCGAATTAGACTGTGCAGGCTGGTTCCACTGGAATTGCTACTGCCGCCTTCGTTGATACTCTGTAAAGATATCAGATAGATTCGATTAATCATGTTGGGCGCATGATTACATGCAAGCTAAATACAAATAATCAATTCACAACAGTCACATCGAGCTGTTTCTATCAAAGATTAAGTTTTCCTAACTGTGAAAACGTTAGGCTTAAGTAAAAAATAATAATTAATAATTATCTTAAAGTTTCAAAATATAATTACATCGTGTTGCTGCTCGCCGCCAATTGAGGTTGGCGGCGGCGTTGTCTCCACCGAAGGACGTCGCGCATTCTTCTGTCCCGTCAGTCGCTGCGACATGCTCCTCATCGGCTGTTGCTGCGGCTGCTGCTGATGCTGCTGCGCCTGCATTGGAACGTTAATGAGGGAGCGGTCCCGCTGGGGACTTGTGGTGCGGCTGCTCGAGGGCGAGGACTGCTGGCTAAGCATAGGCGAGCTAGCCGGTGGCACTTGATGGTCCAGACTCTGCGGCTGCTGCTGCTGCAGAGCGGGCTGTTGGTGGGGCGGTTGTGGCACGTAGTGGCGCATCGTCCACCCCGTGCTTTGGTGACCGATAATGGCACTCGTGTCCCCTGGAATGGTGATGTTTGGCTGCATCAGATGCGGCATGCCTTCGACACTGATCTGGTGCGTTCCATCAGAACCGGGCATTAGCTGAAGGAGAACCACATTATTTATTAACTTCTCTTAGGTTAATGACCGAGCGTAACTCACCTTGGAAAAATGCTGGGGAAATATCATGGGGATGTTGCCCTGCGGCGTCTGCAACACCTGCACCATTTGGGGATGTTGTGGGTGTGGTGGTGGCTGTTGTGGCCCTGGTATTTGGTGGATCACATGTGGCGGTTGCTGTTGGAGGATCAGGTCATGTGGGGACGGCGGGTGTGGATGCTGGGGTGCTGGCGTCGGCGTCTGCGCCTGCATCTGCGGCGTAAATCGCTCAGCTACCAGCTTATTTTCCTTGATCTTGGCTAGAATACCGAAGATTTTTTTCTGCTCTTCCATGGAGAACACTGGGTGAATAGCCGCCATCGTGTAGACAAGTAGGAGCTCCAACAGTGTGTCCTGGTCGTTGATACAGCCAAAGTCGCACTCTCCCCAGCATTCCAGCGTCCGATAGATCTCACTGACACAGTTGCGGTTACAGGCGCGGATCAGCGCCAGATACAGGGCCATCTTGCGTCGGATCTTCCGGTCGGTGGGGTCGCCCTTCTGGCAGTTGACCATATCGGCGGCCAGCTCTTGTGGATTATTTGCCCGCAACTCCATGCCGCGCAGCGTCTCCGAGTCGCAACGGCCCTGCTCCTCCAGCAGCGTGCCCAAGAAGCGGAGCTCGAATGGCAGGCAGGCGGTGAGCAGGGCGTACATCGTTTCGATCCGATTGTAGCTCTCGAGTTTCTCAAACCACAGCAGTACGTCCTGTTTGCAAATCATCTCAGCACAGTCCTTTTCACCTTCCGATCCCGAATCCGTGCAAGCGGCTGCACTGCATCAATGGCCACACGCTAGTGTGCCCGTTTGCCTGTTGGCTGTGTATGTGTGTGTGCGCGCGCCCTTGTGTATGTGCGCTCCCTTGTGTGTGTGGGTGCTCTAGTTACGTGTGGTGGGTGCAAAAGGCGTCCAGAATCTCGTTAGCTGGCAGCAGCTGCTGCTGCATCACAGCCGGAGTCGCCGATGGCTGTCTGGTGTTCGCTCCTGGATACCGGCCCAGCTAACCGGGGCTTTTCGTTGGCCTTTTTCGCCACTAATCTGCTGCACAAAGGCCGAGCTGATCGGCTGCTGCTGCTGCTACTACTGCCCACAACTACAACTAGTGGCGTATATTTTGCGCGTTAATAGGGTCGAAGGGGGAGCGCGGGTGGCGGCGGTCGACGGGGGAGCTGCACCACATTGGCCAGGCACTCGCTGCTTCGCAAAACACTCGCTCTTTCGGCCGCTGTTATTCGGACGGGGTGGGGGGAGACTACTCGCCGCTGCCAAAAAATCTTCAATTTCCGCGATATACTTCGCAAACACGCGCGCTCTGGCTTTTGGCGACAATTATTGCTACGTCGGCGTAACGGCCTCGCGGATTTGGGCATTTAATGCGTGCACGCACTCTATTTTATTTGCATTGTGTGCACTTTTTGTCAAGTCAAATTTTCTATTTCCCTTCCACTTTGGCTCGGTGTGACCGTGGCTGCTGTTTGTGTTGTTTGCGCCAGTGTGACCGCGAATATAGTTTTCCAAAATATTCCTCGGAAAAAAAACTTGTTTTAACACCAAATAGTTTAATTAGCTGAGGTTGGTAAAAAAATTATTTTATATTTCTAAATGATATTTGAGCAAGATCATTATAGTTATTAAAATTAACCGCTATTATTAGACTTTTTCGAACGAATTAAATTAAAAAATTGAAATATAATAAACGAAATATTTTTCAAAACCTTTTCTCTCTGGGTAATTTTTCTTTTAATTTTGTATCTTATTTAATTGCGGATTACGTTTCTATGAAAAATGAATGCAAGTACAAATTAGTTTGCTGCAGCAGCCGTTTAGAAACCGTCCTCATCGTCCTCGGCCATCTCCTTGGCTAGCTCGAGGTCCTGTTGCTCCCGTTCCCGCCTCTCCTCGGCACTCTCCAGGTCCTTGCCATAGGACTTTGGTGGGTAGCGCATAGCCTTGACGCTCTGGTTGTGCAGGTTCAGGCAGAACGAAATGCGCTCGTGGAAGGCTAATTGCGGCTCCCTGGTGCTGTAGATATCGGTGCTCTCCTTGCTGCGCATGTAGTTTTGTGCCGGGTCTAGCGTGGCTTCAATCACTCCATCTCGTATGGCCTTCGATACGATAAACTCCGCATCCTCGGCGGAGTCAAGCATTAAACGCTTGGCAATGTCCTGCGGCGAGATGCGCGAGTACGACAGTCCAATGGAACGGATGGCCGTCTTGATCACATTGTGGCGCAGCCTGATGATCAGCGTAAAGGTGTGATCCAGCTGGAACTTGGGACCGTATTGGGAGACCACGTCTCCGAACCTCTTAAGATTGCCCAGACGCACGGCCTGCGTGAGCTGGAAATAGGCACCCAGGGATTGGCGCAGACCTGCCTGCCGAAACACCACACGTTCCGGAATGTTGCCCAGCAGGAGCTCAACTACGATAATCAGCTTTTGCACCGTCTGGCGGAAACCGATGGCCGCATGCTGCGGAGATTTTCGCAGTGCCTGGACCAGATGCTTGTGGGCATCGCTGTACTCTAGTTTGGCAGCCTTGATGCGACCCAAATAGTAAAGGAAGCGCGCCCACTCATTGTTGCTGGCTGATTCCGGGTACACTGACTTCTTCACTAGCTTGTCGGCCTGATCGTACAGGGCATAATGCAAATAGTTGCGCAGGAGGCAATTGATAAGCACAGCCTGGCCCTCAAAATCGTTACGCAGCGTGGCGGTACGTAGACGAGCGTGAAGGAAGGCCCGGATGCCCTCCAATGAGTTTTTCAACTCGGCGACGCGAGAGAAGTAGAAGTAGGACTTGGCTCCAATCAGATCAAGGGTGCGGCGGTTCTGGATGGAGATTTTTGCCATCAAGGCGTCCGCGCAGGTTCCAGCACGCTTCAAATCGCTGGCGTCAATCAATTTGACCAGCAAAAGAAGATAAAAGTAGGCATCCACTTCGGCAATCGGCGCCTTGGTGGCAACTTGCTTTTTGGGCACATCAGGCAGTTCGGTGGCATCCTTCTCAACAGCGGGCATTAAGGCCACTGCGGCCTCACGATCCGCGCCAACCGGATAAATACTCTGGGCAAGATTCCGGAAGACGACACCATTCAATTTGCGACGGGTGTTGGGCAAATTCCGAAGCACGCGCAGGATAAATCTGTGGAGGACCAAAGAAAACTGTATTTTTGTGCGGGTCAACTAACTCGTATCACCTACCGCGATTCCTTGGAGGCCACTCCCTTCTCGATCTGGCGAATCTGCTCGCGAATCTCCTGGACTGCGGCCACATCTTGGTTCTTCTTCTCATCTGCTAGCGTCTCGGCCGTGGGATCCACCTCCATCTCTACGTCATGGGTACCGATGTCCGTTGCGTTGGTCATGTTGCAGAACTCTTAATTTGCTAATGTCACAATTACGGTTGAGTTTTCTTTTGTTTTTTTCTCAATTCCAAATCAAAAATGCCTAGTAATGTTGCTTCCTCTTCTTCGGTTTCGGCTTGACAGACAGTGTTGAAAAGTGCTACTGCTTAACAGCTCCATAACATTATCGGTTGTTGGTAATTACATCGAGCCATAGTAAACTGCATAAACCTTTCCAGTTTTAAATTACATATTTAACATTTTAAATTTTTAAGACTGTTTAATATTTGATAAAAGAAAGGTATTCAATTACATCGATGCATTGTTTTTATTTTTAAATAGTTTTTGAATTACAAGCATTTTTACAGATTTAAAATTTATTTAAATGCCGGTATGCAAATTTCGATGCCTTTATCGATATATCGATGTTATTCGAGGCCCTCTTTTGCACATTATCACAGGGTATTACAAAATACAAATATTTCCCTTAACATGAATTAATATATAGGAGACAGAGGCTACAATGTTGCGGTATAGACATGTGATCCGGCTCCTGCAACGGAGATCTTACTCCTCAGGAGCTGCAAACAGTGGATCCCCTGGTGGCGACAAATCCGGCGAAGAAGACTCGCACCCAATACGACGAACCCTTCGTTTGCTTGGGAACGATATGCGCAAAGTTAAGGAGTTCTTTGTACCCAAAGATCCGGAGCCTGAACAGGAACGCATCCCCACCCAGAGCAAGTTTAAGTTTACCGGAGAGAGGGAAAGAGATCCCACGCTGGCAGATGATTTTCAGACCCACTGCGATGTGCTCATTATTGGCGGAGGTGCAGTAGGTAGCTCCATTGCCTACTGGCTGAAGGAGAAGGCTCGCGACGGCCTTAATGTGGTGGTGGTTGAAAAGGATGATACGGTGAGAAGATTTCAGATAACCAGTGCCCCGAATTTGGCTCTATTCTGCCTTGTGTTTACAGTACGCTCAGTCCGCCACTCGTGTTTCCGTGGGCGGTCTTTGCCAACAATTCTCCCTACCCGAAAACATCCAGATGTCGCTCTTTGCCGCCGAGTTCTTGCGAGGTGCTAATCAGCACTTCGGGCAAGATGTCCCGCTTCACTTTACACCCCATGGTCACCTGATGCTCGCTGGGGAAGAGCATGCTGAGAGCCTAATGCGCTCCTCCCAGCTACAAAACGAATTTGGTGCCCGCAACGAACTGCTAACGGCGGATCGATTGGAGGCTCGTTTTCCCTGGCTAAATACTAAAGGCATTGTTTTAGGTTGCCTTGGGCTAGAGAAAGAGGGCTGGTTCAACCCCTTGGCCCTGCTTAGTAACCTTCGGCGCTCTGCTAGCGGTTATGGCGGTCATTTTGTCAGTGGACGAGTGGTGGATTTTGAATTCGTGCCCCAGACGGACATATCTGTTGTCGGGCATGCCGGCTCCAACGAGGCTAACTACACGGGATTGAATAAGGCTGTCATCCAGCTACCCGACGGAACATTACGCACGTGCAAGTTTGCGCTTTGTGTAATAGCTGCTGGCACAAATTCCGGTCAGGTGGCAAGATTGGCGAGGATAGGTGTAGGTCCAGGAATGTTGCGGATTCCCCTGCCCATCGACGCTCGTAAGAGGTACATGTACGCCATCAGCTCACAGGCCCAAAGTGCACCGGGAATGACAATGCCCATGACCATGGATCCCTCTGGCATTTTTATCCGTAGAGATGGTCTTGGTGGAAACTACATTTGCGGACAGGATTCGACGGAGGAAAGCCATGGCCAAGAGGTGGACTCGCAATACTTTGACCAGCACATCAGACCCAAGCTGGCCGAGCGAGTTCCCTCTCTCGGGGAAGCTCAACTGGTGGACAGCTGGGCGGGCAGCTATGATCAGAATGTTTACAATGAAAATGGCATTATTGGACCCCATCCTTACTACCACAATTTGTATATAGCCACCGGATTTAGTGGGCATGGAGTCCAGCAATCCTTGGCCGTAGGACGTGCTGTTTCCGAGCTGATCATGGACGGCCAATTTCGGACCATTGACCTCTCGCGCCTGAGTTTCGACAGGCTTATTGTGGACCAACCCATGTACGAGTTAAATAATGTTTTAAGCTAAGATTGTTGATGGTGCATTATTGACTAAATGCAACTACTTTAATGTGTGAATTTACTATTTGAACTGGCCGGGAGCGGGACCAAAGAGACCCACTCCTTGTTTGCTGGCTGCGCGTGATGGAGCAAAGCCCAAGAGTTTCTGGATGTTTTGGCGAATGGACATGGTACACAGGATGTACAGGAAGATAAAGGAACAGTCTGTGTAGTCATCGCCGGATAAATTCCGATGACTCAGTCCTTGTATCCAGGAGATGGGCGTGAAGGGCAACTGGGCAACGACCCTTCCATCAAAGATGCTGTTGAACATGCTCAACAGAGCAGTAAAGGCAAATCCTGTCGCGAACATGGACTTCATTTTGACCAACGAAAGGTCGCGGTTGTTGTTTTTCAGTTTCTCCTCGTCCCTTTCGATTTTCTTCTTCACAGCCTTGTCAAGAGAATCGCCATGGATCTCCTTACGACGCTCCACTGCAAGAAAATTCGGATTACCCCGTGACCACTGACCCATTGTCCAACTTACGCTTTTTGCTCTGCTTTTCCACCTCGGTCTTCAGCTTTTGGTACTTTTCCGTCCGGTAGACCAGCACCCAGGTGAGACCTGAAGTTCTCAAAGGGTTATTTTATCTAATCTGACTTGGTTTTAACTCACCTTCGCCCAGGAAAGCGGTGCAGACAGATATAAATACAATTAATATAGTGTCGGACCACATTTTTTCGCTAAATTAATGTTAATAAAAAATTAAAACTTATCGATATCATAAGTGACACTTTCATAATCGCTTTCGATAAACTATCGATACGTTATTAAATAACAATATCAATACCGCGGCTTTGGAACATGTTAAGCTCATTTTAAAAGGGAAAAAAATTAATCAAAAATCGGAGAACTTGAAATAATGGAACACTTATTATGTGAAAATAACCACACGATTTAATGAGTCGATCAGAATTATAGTTTATTTCTCAGACATTTAAAACACTTTTATGGTTTTGGCATAGTCACAAGCTTGCCGACTGTTGTTAAATTGTATTTCTAGTTTCATTAAAATTTTAAGAAAAATTGATTTTACAATTAATCAATCAATTATTTTCTGTTTGTTTAATATGTATATAGATGTAAGCATGGTAACTTGCTGCAAGAGTTTCTAGATTCCGACGCTAAGTTTCCATTGCGTTGATGCTGGATGCCGGCGTTGCTGTGGTTGTTTTTTGGGGTGAGGTGACGTTAGGCGCTGTAAAATGCTACATTTGAGGAAAGAAATCAAATCAGGTTATATATATATATATATGGAAATATATATGCGCTATATATGGAACAACAACAATGAGAAAAATAACTGAGAAAAGAGAATTTAAATCTCAAATTAAGAATATAGATAAGACGATGGTGGGAATATTCAAATCGAAGTACAATCACTTCAAGTTGAATATTACAACGTCTTTATATTTTTGGGAACGCAAAACGCTCGAAGAAATAGAAAAAATTCGGGTGGTTGTTGAGACCCTGCAGAAGTTTTAGTTGCTGTTTTATCATTTTCGGATTTTCTTTTTGGGTGTTGATGCCAGTAATTGAGATATTTTCAACGTTTATTTGCTCAATTTCAAGCCTCCGCCTAGTAACGTCGTCGCTCCCGCTCGCGACTGCGCGATCGTCGCCGTTCATTGGAACGATTGCGGCGCGTTTCGCGCTGGCGGTCTCGATCCTTCTCACGCTCTTTTTGACGCTCCTCCCGCTCCTTGACGCGCTGCTTATGCTCCTCGATGCGTTTCTGACGAAATGCCTCCTTTTCTGCGATCTAAAGGTATTGCGATTGTGTTTAAGTAGTGTCTAGATATCATAAACCAAAGTAACATACCGCTTCCGGCGTCAGTGGCAACCAGTAAATACACGGCGTTGCCTTAGTCTTACGAAAAAGATCATCCAATAGCCTGATAGGCGGCTCATTCTCCTTCCGTTTAGTTTTGGCCACTGTTTTAATCGAAATTATAATATCAAATTTTTCACCAGAATCTTATTTTCCCTTAAAAACTTACCTGGCGATCCACTGCGGCTTCTTGCGTGTGCATTGCGATCTCGCTCCCGCTCGCGTCCTCGCCCCTCTCTGTCCCTGGAGCGTTTGCGATCCTGTCCAGCTCGATCCGCGTCCCGAGATCTCGAGTCCAGTCGATCCTTGCTCCCACGTCGTCGGTCGTTGCTGGGCTTGTCGTGGTCGCTAGGCTCCTTTTTACCCACATCCCATTCACGTACAGGGCGCACAGGCTAAGCAAACAAAAGGCAAATTAGGTGACCTGCTATGTTGCTATGACAATAATCTATTACCTTCTTGTCTGATGGTTCCAATCGCGACCAAGCGTTGCCCGCCTGCTGGTTGTCTCTGGTGTTTTCCTGGCCATATCTGGGAGCCTCGTCCTTCGTTGATTGTATCGCGCGATCCATGTCTGTGCGACTACCGAAGTCGACATTTAAACATTTGGGATTTGAGACTGGCCAGCGAACTCCGTGCAGGGCATGGCGGGTTTCAATGGCCTCGCTACAAGAAAGAGTAAAGCAAATATGCAATTTTCAATAACTAAGTTTTTGTTCTTGAAAAAAAAAAAAAAACATTGGTCAGCTCATGTTGATCGGCTTTAAAATTTAAACGCAATGCAAAACTACGATACTCACTCTTCAGTGGAGTAGGCAACGAAGCACTTAGACTTGATGCGATCAATCCAGAAACCGTCTTCCTCCACGATCTTTCCCGTCCTCGCCAGAAGTCCTTTCAGCTGCAGGACTGTGAAGGGGCGCACCAGATTGGTGATGTATAGCACATGGCTGGCGCGATTGCGCGCAGGACTAGGGGATCGGACTATATGGGGTGCGGCCGTGGCGGCTGTGGCTTTGCTCAAGCCTCCCTGAGCCGGCACCGTGTCTGTGGAAGGTGGCGGAGATGTTCGACCAGTGGCTCCTGCAGTTCCTGCACTCTCCTTGTTTGCAGTCGCCTCTGCGCCGGTCTCGCAGGTGGTGATGGTAGTGGCCTCGGTGTCGCGATCCTTTCGCGGCTCGGAGGCGGGCACCGGCGAACCCGATCGCTCGGAGTCGCGATCGCTGGTGACCAGACCCTCCTCCTCCGACGAGGATTCCAGTTGCACATCGCTGAGGGGAACCGGTTGCACCACATCGGCAATTATGTTTTTTAGGGAATCCGTTGAAATGGCCAACACTGGTGGCGCGCGATCCGAGGACTTTTTATTAGTAAGCCACCTGCGCTTCCGCACCGATCGCTGCTGCTGAAGCACTGGAGCGCTGGCTGTGTTGTTTGCGCTGCTGTTTACGGATGTCTCGTGCTTGTCGTTCGGAAGATCAGCTGGTTCGTCCTGAGTTTTTTCTGGCTTTTCCTGTTGCTGTTTGCGGTTCTCCTTTTGCTCCTCTTCCTCCGCGGCCTGCAATTCCTGTTTCTGCTCCTTGTGTTTCTTCTTGGACTCCTTGCGTTCCGCAGGAGCAGAGCCTTCTTCGTCCCTTTCCTCGACCTCTTCTGTCTGAATGTCTAATACATCGCTAGACGTTTTTAGATGTTCCTCATCCTTGCTGGAAGGAGAAGGAACCTTTACCTCTTGAACTGGCTCGCTCTGCTTGCCGCTGCTGTCATCATGGACATCCTGCTGTGGTTTTTCGTCCTCCTTCTCAGCATTCTCGTCCTTCGGATCTGGCTGGGTTTTCTCAATTTGATCCTCTTTGGCAAGCTCTTCCGGCACGCTCTCCTGAACCGATGGCGGCTCTACAGCCCTTTCCTCCTCCACGCTGTTCTTGTCTGCAACCTGGCCGTTCTCGGGCTCCTCCTCGGGGATAGTGTCCACTTTCTTGTCGCCGCCCTTGGCCTCAGCACGCTTTTTTGGGCGTCGCCCGGACGCCGCGACTCTTGCGCACTGGCGATGATCCGGATCCGGCACGTTCCTCGCTGGAGGCTCGTTGCTCGGTGACTTCGACTGGGGCCTGCGGCACTTCTGGGACATCCCCGGAGTTCGCATTATCCTTCTGGTTGGCTGGTGCTTCTTCCTCGACCTTCTCGTTTTCGGACACCTTGCGGGAGCGGCGACTTCGGCGTGCCACCGGCACCGGAGCGGGCGACGACGACTTTTTTCGATCGCTGCGCCGTCTCATGGCTGGCGGAAAAACGGTTGGGGCACTGCAAATATCTGAAATAAAACGATGGTAACGCCGTCGGACCCACGGCTTATGCGTCCACTGCTATTCGAATTCACTTTTCCTCCGTTCATGCACCTTTTCGCGATTTAAGAAAATTTATTTTGTCAGCAAAAGAGCGTCAATCCGCCATCAATATGCAGGGTTGCTTCGAACCAAGTGGAGGGGGCCGGCCTATCGCTAGAGGAACGGCTATCGATACAATTTCCACATAAATATCGGCTAAGAATAGCGGATTTCAAAATAAAAAAATTAAAAACCATAAGTTAAAACAACCATTTATAGAATTTTGATTACCTTCAAAAGCTTTTCTTAATGATCTTCCTTTAGCTTTTCTCGAACAAATTCACCAATTTTTCCAAGTAATTTTTTCTTCCAATCGATATGTAATAAAAAACAGTGTTCAAATCAACTTAAAATTGAATATTATTTTTAGTACGAGGACCTTAAAATTCAACAATTTATGTTTTATTAATAGACAATGTCGAGCGCTACAAAATGCAGTTTCAAAACCCTTATACGGCGTTTTGCAACACTGCGATGCATTTCATAATTATAAATTTTCTAAAAACACCTGATAGAATAGTTTACGGCAAAAATATGAATTAAACAATACCAATATGATTGTGAGAAATTTTTGCAAATTGACCCAAGTGATGGGCAGGCTTCGGCTTGTCCCAAATGCCAGGGAATACTGTCAATCAGCGCCGCTGAAGAGAAGCAGCAAAGGCTCAGGATTTGGATCGCTTGTCGTCTACGCGGCCGATCACCAGGTTGCTTGGGCAGTTCCTCCAGCTTCTAACTCTTCTAATGGAATGTTTTGGGCATTTTCTGCTGCCTTTACTTTTAATCTGTTTGGAGGCGGCGAAGAGAAAGAGGAGACCCCCGAGGACAAGTTGGTTAAGACCATCAAGCGATCAATCCTCTGCATTCAGCGGGAACAGTACGACAAGGCCGAGCAGATGCTTCACCTAGCCCTGCGAATGGCCCAGGATATACAGAGCAAAGACGGCATCACATATGTCTTCGACATAATGGCCAACCTGGCCATGGAACGTGAGCAGTTCAAGAAGGCTGAGAAGATATTTACGGACGTGATGAAACGACTTTTTGCCGATGGTCACACGGAAGAAAGCCCCAAGGTAGGAGATCCACTTCAATTTCTTCTACAGTTAAGATTTCTTTCATATTTTATAGATACTTCACATCAGCTCCAAGATAGCGCATATGTCCCAGCTGCAGGGTGATCTAGAGAAGAGCTTCCAGGGCTTTACGTGGACACTACAGCAGTTGGCCAAACTTCTGGAAAAAATGCCTGACGATAAGGACATACTGGAACTGTACGGCTTGACAAAGAATTGGTATTGAAGGTGTTTCCATTGCCGCTACTATCGAAATTCCAGTTGCAGTTAGGTCACTGTATGTTTATGTACATACTTTTTCAGGTTTGGACAGCTGCTGATGAAGCAGGGCAAATACCTAGAAGCCAAAAACCTTTTCAAGGAAGCTTTCGACACGCTCATCGATGTTTACGGCGCCGTAAATGACGCCTCTATAACCATTCTCAATAACATTAGTGTGGCGTATGTGAACGTAAGTGTACAAATTTCTTTTATAATCCATTCAATTACTTAGTTTTACTATAGCTAGAGAAGTACACTGAGGCCAGAGAGACCCTTCTGGAGGCAATGGAACTGGCCAAAGAGTTAAAGGATGCCACACAAGAGGGCATTTTGCAGGCCAATCTGGGTCTGGTGTATCTGCGCGAAGGCCTAATGATGCAAGCAGAGAACGCCTGCCGTCTGGCGTGGAAACTGGGCAAACAGCACAAGAATCCCGATGCCATCGAGCAGGCCGAGTATTGCCTTAATGAAATCAAGACGACCCTTAATGGGGATAAGCGTTAGTGAGGTCTCTTTTACAGTGTATTTTTTTTGACTATTTATACAAATTTGATTTCGAAGTAAAGCGCAAATTTTGAAGGCTTAAAAATATCGCTGCCTCGAGTATAAGGAGAAATCGCTTTGATTTTAAAATCCAGTTTTAAAATCTATCAGTTTTAAAGAGTTTGGTACCTTCTTTGAGAAGGGAATGGGAAGGCACATAACTCTTTACACTACTCAAATTTCGCTATTACAATCATCAGGGCAACGCCAGTAAGCAGTGCAAAGATTTCTTTAAGCGACTGTTTTAGCTTGGTGGACTCCTCTAGCAGCTCCGGCAGCACGCTCACCGTTGCAATATAAATGAAACCGCCAGCGGTGAAGGGCAGAACCCAGGGCGCCGATCCGTCTCCGCTTCCGGCTCCCAAAAGGGCCAGCGCTGTGCCCGCCAGAGCTCCGAGTGCCGTGACCAGCTGCAGCAGCATTGCCTTGCGTCTCGAACAGCCCGATTTGATAAGGATGGCAAAGTCGCCAATCTCGTGGGGAACTTCGTGCAGCAAGATAGTAACAGTGGTCACAATGCCAATACTGTTGCCCGCCAAATAGGATGCACCGATGGCCAGACCGTCAGTGAAATTGTGAGCAAAGTCAGCAGCAAGGTTTAGGTAACCGGATATCTCCACTTCGCCCTCCGGTTCAGCTTCTTGTTGCTTAGGCTTGGTTTTCTTGGCTTGCTTATCGGGTTTGTCTCCATCTCCGCTGTCTTCTTTGTCAGATGACTTCTTTTTTGGAGCCACAGGCTTGGGTTTCGGTGCTCCATGGCTGTGGCCATGACCTCCACCGCCACCTTTTAAAATGCGCACTAGTTTCTCAACCGACAGGAAGGCAATAATTCCACCGAGAACCCACAGGCCAATACTCATATCATGGCTATGTCCATGTTCGTGTTCTTCGCCTTCGTGATGATCATGATGGTGGCCATGGTCGTGGTCATGCTCTCCATGACTGTGAGGATGCGTGGCGTGAGGAATTAAGTGAAGAAAGGCATCGCCAAGCAAACCGCCAGATGCAAAGGCGAGCAGCACTTTAAGACGCGGCTTCATCGCCTCACTGTTATCGAGGGGAATGATGTAGAGAAGCACGAATGGCGCTGCACTGATAAGGAGAGTAGATCCAATAGAGTGCAACCAAATGGTGCTCATATCTATAAGAAATTGGGTTAAGTTGGTTCATTTGATATTTGGGGGGCTAACTTACCCAATGCCGGCTTTGCCTTGATATGACTCTCTTGATGATGGTGTCCATGATCGTGGCCGTGATGATGATGCCCATGATCGTGATCGTGGTCGTGGTGATGATCGTGCCCGTGATGATGATGTTCATGATCGTGGTCATGATCATGATCATGGTGATGATGGTGCTCTGCCCGCGGAGCCTTCTGTGGATCAAAGTTTTCGTTGGCTTCCCGCGAGTATTTGAAACTGGGATTGCCCTGGCCGGCACATAACGACGGCAGGGAAAGGAGCACGCCTCCAAGGATAATGCCAAGGGCCAGCTTCTGGTAGAACTGGAGCTTGCTGGCCTGAAAATCGGCCACTTGTTTGGCCATTTTTTTCTAATCTCTATTTACGCGTGCAACTGTGGCTAAAGTGTTGTGACGTGTTTGCTTTTTTTCTTGCTACGTAGTTATCGATGACCGAGAGATGCGTCAGCTATCGATTGTGTTCTACAAAAAATAAAATTTAACGCTTGGGGTATATGATTTGTTTACCTTTGGCTCTTTGTTCAAATTTCTCTGCAAACCGACCTTGAGGTACGGCAATGCTAGTTAGGTAAACATTTGCAAAATTGGGTAAACAAATAAAACTAAGCGTTGTTTGCACTATCAAAATTAAGTCGTTCACACTTTGCTGCAGTAGTCCATAATAAAAATATTCCAACTGAGTTAATTAGCTGAACAAAATGGTAGCCTTCATTATTTCTTGTAACGTGGCCCACACCCTCAATAAATAAAACAACACCCAATTTAATTATTTGATATTTGTATATTTGCAATTTAATGACTATTTAATATCTTTACGCTTTTAGTTTGTTTCCTATTTATTTTTATCGTTACCAGACGCGGTTAAACGAGGCTAATAACTAGACACGTGAAGGGTGCACAATAATTTGTTTATGTATACGATGCCGTTAATAAACCGTTACAAAAAAAACGCGTAAAATTCGTCGGTGATCAATAAATAATTAGTTCGAGTTGCACATGGTACGGCAATGTGGGTATGTGTGTGTGTTTTTAGTGTTTGTTTTTTTTTTGTATGTAATATATACAAGCCACTTTGGTTGCTGGTTGAATTGTTGCTGATGCTGCTATCGTTTCCGTTTCCTCCGCTCAATACAGGTTAATCTTCTTGAGTATTGTCTTGCGACACATGTGGCATGTCCGCAACGTTTCGGCACAATGGGAGCAGGCTCCGTGCCCACAGAGGAAGGCCACGTCCCGCTTGCGTTCCATACAGATGCCACAGAAGTGCGACTCCTCGAACTCCTGCACCTTGTTCTCCAGATAGCGCAGAAGATCCCCGGACGGCAGGCGAGTGGGGTCACTGGGTGACGACGTGGACGTGGGCAGGGCCACTATCCGCCCGCTGACAGTCAGGCGTCTTTCAATAAGCACACCGCAGCGCAGACACTTTTTCATTCTGATGCCACATTCTTCACAAGCGATCTGGTGCTGACATGGCTCAAACCTCACCAGCTGCAGGATCTCATTGCACACAATGCACTCTTGAGGACCGGACACGATCACCGGACTAGCACTGGGACCCGCAGCCGCCGCCGCCCCGGCTTCCAACGCCGGGCTGCTCGAAGTGGAGGTCACTGGCGGCTTGGGTGCCTTCTTGCGAGGCGCCACCTGCGGCGAGACGTTCTGCTGCACGGCATCCGAGTTGAGTTTCTTAACGCCCGGTGAGGCTGATGGCGTGGATGGCGCTGCTGATGCGGATGGTATTTCGTTTGGCTTTGGCATTAGATCTAGTTGCTGGCGCTGCGGTGGTACTGGTGCCGCCACGCTCGCGGGTGCAGCTCCATTTGATTCGGCTCCAGCAACAGCGGGCGCTTCTTCGCCAGAGGCAGCCGGCGGTGACATTTCCAGAGCTTGGAGGTTCCTGGGGAGCGCCTCCGCTTCGCCCTGCTGCCCAAAGATCAACTGTCTGATGTTGCGGTCAGTAATCCATTCGAAAATACTCGCATTGGCATTGTTCAGTTCTACTCGGCAGCCGGCCCGTGAAAGATAGATTAGAATGCTGTACATGAGTCGATCCTCGGGCCGCACACTCGTCTGCACTAGACTCAGGTAGAACTTGTGGATCTCGGGTGCCTCCTCTGGGTGCGGTTCAGCGGCTGACTGTAGATTCGACTTTTTAATTACGCACAGGTGCATGGCATTGTCTCCATCCTCGTCCTTGGCATTAACGTCGCAGGATAGTCGCACGAGTCGCTCGATTACGCCGGCATGTCCCTGAGAGACGGCCAGTAGAAACGGCGTCTGTCGACGATTGTTGCGTATATCTAGCTCCGCTTGGCCCTCGGTGACCAGCGTTTCCACCACCTGGGCGTGTCCGTTAAGAGCCGCCAAGTGTAGGGCTGCAAAACCGTCGTCCTTGCGCACATTGACCAGCTGGCGGGAGAGCAGCAAAATGCGGCGGGCAGCCACCACGTTGCCCTTGAGCGCAGCATGATGGAGCACGTTGAAGCCACGATTATTCTTAACCGTAAAGTCCAGATTGGGAGCATTGCAAAGCAACTCCACCACCTCGGTGTTCTCCTTGCCGATGGCGTCGTGCAGCGCCGTATCACCGTACGAATCCTGGATATTCACGTTGGCATTGTGCTGCAGCAACTCGCGAACGCAGTGCGGTGTTTTCTTGTGCGCGCAGATGTGCAGTGCGGAGCAGTGGCTAGAGTTGAGAAAGTTCACTTCGGCGCCGTGCTGCAGAAGCACACGCATGGTGGCCGGCTGATTGCCGAAGGCTGCGTAATGCAGAGCGGAATCGCCCTCCTTGTCGACCGCGTTAACATTGGCACCCTTGGAGATGAGGTAGCTGACCAGGTCAACATAGCCCTGATGCGAGGCAACCTGAATGCAAGCCTTGCCGCCACTCATCACGTCCACTTGGCCGGGATTCACGTCCAGGTACTGGCGCACAAAGTCCAAATGGCCCTGGGCGGCCTCGCGCACCAGCTTGTCGGCTACCGAACTGCCCGACAGTCCTGAAAGCGGCGTCATTACGTGATCCGCCCGCCGATGGCTCAGGTCCATCATGCTGTTCGAGCGCTCAGCTGCCGTAGCCAGCGGCGAACGTTCCAGTTTGACACACTTCGGATTCAGCGTCCACTCGAAGCCGTCGTCCAGCTGCTGGATGCGCAGGTCTCCGTCGGAGTACACCTTTACCACCTTGCAAATTTTGCCGAGGGCCTGAAAGTTGAATTACAATTTTAGCTAAAGTTTTAAATACTTTAAATCTCAGCTTACATATCGCATAATTTCAATCCATTCGCCGTGGCCCTTCTGAAGCTGCTGCACTTTGTTGGCATCGTTGATAATGGTGACCAGATCACCGACACGAAAAGAGACAACCTTTACGAGAGCGGCGGGATGAAAGGTCCATCGATTGGGGCAGTTTTCATACTGGACACTAAAGGAATTTGAAATGAGTTAGAATGAATTATAAAATTTAAAGTCTGACACATACCGTATATCGCCCTTGTCCGTAATGCGATGCACGGTGCCCAGTTTGGATAAATGCTCGACCATGCGCGGATTCCATCCTCCATGGCCCTGCTGCAACTTCATCAGGGCATCGACCTCTAGGCAAACCTTGACGCGGTCGCCGACGGAAAAGCTTGGCTTCACCATCGGTGCCACCGGTTGCAACTCCTCCGGCTGCCCCAACACTGGCATATGATCCTTGTAGTAGTGACCGCCACACGTAGCCGTTATGTACTTAAGATCCACGTTGCCCTTGTGACCAAGACGGTAGACGTTCGTCGATCCGGTTACCCACGATACGTTTGCTACGCTGCGACACGATTCGTTGTCCCAGCCCCGGATTTCCATAACCCGCCCCGTCTTGCCCTCGCCGCCGTCCTGTTCGTTCCACTCCCAATCAGGACCTCGCACCACCTTGGCACCCACGAAAATGCCGCGCAGCTGAATCCGCTTGGAGCCTTTTCTCGTTGGCACTCGAACGCCGAGGGAATTGGGCGTGGTGTACCGCACGAACGGGTGCTCCAAGTCGTGCAGTTCCTCTGCGTAGCAGTAGGCGCACAGATGGTAGTTGGCACACTGGGCGCACTTAAATACTATGCCGGCAATGCCCGCCTTGGAGCAGCCATCGCAGACGACATTCGAGTGACGAACTCCTGCAAAGAAATAATTATAATATTATTGGTAATTTAAAGAGAAAAATTTTAAATGGTATAAAGTTCCGAAACTTAGAATTTTAAAAACAGATTGTCACTTACCAACTTGAGCATTATCTACAATAATCAAGTCGTACTGGTTCTGGTAGCCCACACGGTAGTTTGTCCTGTGTCCGGAATCCCAGTTGACCACGACAGTGTTTTCCGGCGAGTGTGTCGATCCGCAACGTCCGATTTCGCAAACCGTTCCAACGTGACCTTCTCCGTCGTCTGTTGCGTAAGCAATGAAACAAAGTTGGAAGTGATGTGATGTGAGTTGGGAAATCTAAATAGCTGCAGTCAGGCTGCTCCTTGGACTGCATTGTGATGTACACACTCGCAACGACATCCACATCCGGTGGATATCAGACATCTGTGGCGCACACTTCCCCCTCATAAACAACGCGCCACGACTATAAATACCCACAATCATTGACTCGGGCTCCAAGCGGATTTCAGTTATGCACTCGGATTCGAACGTGCAGCTGCTCTATAATTACCCCAAAACACGGGTGGGGATGTGGAATCAGTTCTCTAGAGGGTGACATTTGATGTTGGCCTGGGGATGAGGAATGGGATCACCGACACTCCCTAGCTCCCTGGCTGCAACTTTTGTTTATGTCTATTTTCAACACACCCCAGCTAAAGGAATACCAGGCCCCAAAAATAAACTCTCCACATTCTCCCCAATCTAAAGGCCTGCTGGAACTAACAGCTTGCGATCCCCATTCGGCGGACTAAAAATAAACACTCCAAAAAGATTGGAGACAAAATGGCACGCGCCCTTGCCGCCTGATGAGTTGCCCAGACATATGCCACAGGCTCACTTTGCCGAGGGGAGCTGCAATTCAGGAAGGGAGGAACACATACCATGACCTAATCTGTGTGTGCCGTCACTGCAGCCATGTGCAGCTGCAGTTGGAGCCTTCCATAGTTTCTAGGTATTACAAAGCAAAATATATTTCTATGAACACTTTGTAAATGTGAAATTTATATCGGGCATGGTATTAAAACAGCAATTGGTAACAGCAAAGTTTTCAGTTTTTTATAGGTGGACTGATCTTTAACTAACTTTATAATATGTTGTAATAATTAAATTAACAAAAGGTTATTGACGTTAACCATAGTTACGGGTTTTTAATTTAAAAAAAATAAAGTACATAGAAGTTTTCAGAAACAAACTTTTTAAGGGGTATACTGCAAGCGGTCTAATTCGTTTTTTGTATGAACTTTAGTAACTAATTGTTTGTATTGCGAATGATACGAATTTTTTCCAGCTAATAACAATTAATTCAATTAAAAGCAACGCAATATTATTGTTTGGCGGGCAGCTGCCAGAGGGCAGGAGATTGTTTACCTGCCACGTAGGGTGCTATAGTGTATATGTACTATCGAGAACCACACATCCCCGCCATATATGTATGAACCATAAAACGAAGCGACGAAAGCAGAAGCAATTGGTAAGCGCAAGAATTTCGCTGCTGCCGCAGTGAGTGTTGCTAAAAATAGCGAGGCGCGTCCTCTTTACATACAACAACGCCCCGAGCAGCAACAGCGGACACGGACGTACACCTCTCCGTCGCCGTACCGCCCCCGAAAATCCCCCCGCTTGACCCACCACGGGTGCCAATGCCAAGTGAGTTCAGTTTTGGGTATACAGTAAATATCGGTCACGAAAAATCCCTTTCAAAATTATATTTTTTCTTTTTATTAAGGGTCGTGAAATGGCTTCCTTTAAATATAATAAAATTATATTCGTTGCTATCAAAACTAACAATATCAACCAAATGATTCACGAAAAATTCCTACCTTTTAAGACGACTATTTTTTCGATTATGTGTTTTCCCCCGACTTATACTCAACGTACGCTAATTCTAGTCTAAACTCTTTAGCACAAAAAAAACCACACGTATCTATAAACAGAGAGCAAGTTAATTCCCCCCTTTTTTGAGGTGGGTAAACAAGTTGGCTCGTGGCTGCCCCGATGCGTTCTTACCTTGATTTGACCAGATCCAATTGGGTCCGCGAACCACCCGAATGCCGGGCGGAATGGAGGCTCGCATGGCGCTTGGTTGGCTCAATTTATGTAATTTCGCTTCAGCCTGAAAGAAGGATAATACAATCGTGAATGTCACATTTGACATTACTCGGGGCACGGAGTTTGCTGGGACCTGGCTGATAATTGGGTCAACTAAATGACGCCTTCGTTGGCGCATGACTAAAAAGGCATGGGAGCATATAGCGGATATGCCACAAAAATCATTGAAGGAGTTTTAAACAACTCAAAATGGCTGGTTAAAATTAAAAATTAATAAATCAAATATATTGTGGTTAGGTATTTCACAATCCCTTGGGGTTTCTGTGGCAGTCATCTATATAAGCAGAGACTTTGCAGCAAATTATAGTATTCAAATGCCAGATATGCTGCCCGATCGGTTCCAGGGAGTTCAAGTCCGGGCCGCGGGTGCAGCCCAGTAGCTCGAATGACGCATGCCGATAAGACAGATGGATACATGTACATACATATGTACTGAATGGGATTCCGATTCCTCAACGCCTCGGCTGATAAAAGCCAAGTGCTGTGACTTTTTTGGTCGAGCAGCGAAAACATTCAAATAATTGACCCGCATGTGTTGTTTACGAAAAGTCCAAGCACACTCACACACACGCCCCTTTTGACATCGCATATATGTATATGCATATATATTGATATATGTGCAGAATTGGGTTTGTGAAAAACGAAAATTGGGGGCATGGCTTTGGGGCTTACCAATGCAACTTGTGATACTGTATCGCTGCTCCCAGCTGTTTGCAATGAAAAACTTTAAGTTCTCGGGCCTTTAATAGTGCATTTTATGCGCGCGTGCGCTTTTTAATGGGCATTTAGTGTTTCCTTTCGCTAAAATGCAGTGGCACCGTTGCTACGGTGGCCAAAAGGGGTCATAGTTCACGCGAACGCGACTTGATTTTCGCACTCTTACGACACTAACGCTACTGCACGGATCGGCGATTGTATCTGGCACATTACAATTTGATATTTATTGGCCAAAATTCACAGTTTTGCTAGCTCTAAAATATACAACTACAATTTGGTCTGCTTCTTCTTCTTTTACTAGGTATGGCCTGGTCGTGCGAAAATCAGCTTCAATCGATAGTAATCGAAACCGTAAATCGATGGTAAACGGAGAAGTATCAACAAACACATGTTCAGATGTTTTTGGCAGTCCACAGATAAAATTAAGTTGTTTACCGAACTATACGAACTATTTTTGTCCATGCCCGTGATCGTGTTATGAAAAGAACTCTTACAATGGACCAATTGACTTATCAGACAGCAGTTAAAAAGGGTAAATTACGCTCAGTATGAAACTATTAAGGCAAGCGAGAAAATATGAAGTACTATTTTTGCAGCCCAACTGGTCGAGAGGAATCCCCAGTCCCAGCTGGATCCTATGCGCGTTTCCATGCATCAGGAGGAGGATATCATAGCCTTAGCTCAACAGATCCAAAATGCAGATAGACAGTTAAAAAATACAACCTTCCACAAGCTGGGCGTTATAATGGAGCAGGTATATGCATTTGCCTCTAAATCACGATTACAACTAACGATAATTCACTTAAAAGATCAAAATGCTGCAAGCCCAGGCCATGGATATATTAAAAGAGTCAAATCTTAATCGAGATTTACACAGTGCGGCCTGCAATTTCGCCAAAAAACCCGGACAAATCTATCATCTTTATCAAAGGCCATCAGGTCAAACTTATTTCAGCATGCTATCTCCGGAAGTATGATTTGTTTTTAATGCTTCCGTACACAACATTATATAGCTTTATTTGTAGGAATGGAATCTGTCGGTTGACCAGACCTTTAAAGGAAGCTATAGATTGGAGTTCGATTTGAGCTGGACCCCTGTGGATAAGATAAAGGAACAGGACCAGAAGCTCCGATGGGCGGAGGAATGTATGCAAAAGGCTCTGGAAAGTGGGCGGGGCTCGACTATGGCCATTGATTTTAATATAAACCAATATTGAAGCATATAGTAAAAATGGCTTAGTAAATTTAGTTATCTTCACCTAAAATCAGTCCGATTTTAGAAATCACTTATGTGCTTTGTTCATCATTTCAGTTGAAAAATAATAATCAGTTTTGTATTATACTTCAACATTTCATCAAGACAAACCCCAACATAAAAATGGTTTTTAAATTATTAAAATTGTTTTTTGCAAAGGTATCAAATTTTTTAAAGGTTTAAAAGCAGACTAATAGATTTTCATAACATAAAAATATGTTTAATTAATAATAAAAAAATTGCATCAAAATATACAAATAAAAAAGACTAATGGATTTTTCTAAAATAAAAAATGTTTACTCAATATTAAAGAAACGTTTATAAATATACAAGGTGCGTTTCAAAATAAACAGGACTTTTGGAATCAAGCCGATCCTGGTGGCGCCATCTATATGTGGACTGGTGCGTTAGAATCTGCTATCTTTATTGATTGTCCATTGAGAATTTCATGACATTTCATCGGTTGGAAGTAAAGCTATTGACTATTTTGAACAAAATAAATTAATTTTGCTGAAAAGCTTTTTGTTCCTTTTTTTTTAATTCTTTTGACTTTGGAACGCACTTTGTATATCGATAGAGAGAGTGCAATTCATGGTCTATCGATGTGCAGTTCGATTCCTGTTTTTGTTTTTAGTGCAACAGCTGAGGAGAGCTCTCTCATTTTTTTTATAAAATAGTGCATATTTTTAGTTTGTTTTGTTTCGTTTAGCGTTTCGTTCAGAACCGCAATATGTCCGCGCCAAAGAACGAGATGTACTACAGCCTGCTGGAGTGGTTCAAGACCCTCAACCTGAACGCGCCGCACTCGGATGCGGAATCCCTGGCTGACGGTGTGGCACTGGCCCAGGCCCTTAACCAATTTGCCCCAGAATCTTTCACTGATGCCTGGCTGTCTAAGATCAAGGCCAGTGCCGTGGGCAGCAACTGGCGGCTCCGGATGAGCAACCTGAAGAAGGTTACTCAGTCCGTGTACGATTATTATAGCGAGGTGCTCAACTACTCGCTGAGTGATTTCTCTAAACCGGATCTGCAGAGGATCGCTGAGAAATGTGATCTTGGCGAGTTGGAGAGGCTGTTGCAGTTGGTCCTTGGGTGCGCCGTAAACTGCGCCAAAAAGCAGTCCTACATTACGGAGATTATGTGTTTGGAGGAGGAGCTGCAGGCGAACATTATGCGCGCTCTGCAGGAGCTAGAGTCCACGAGACAAGCTTCTTCCCCGGAAGGCGGCGTAGTTAGTTCCCTTTCGCGCAGCTCCATCAGTGGAATCCTGGACAGCAAGGCTGTGCAAGAAGAGCGGGACGCCATGGCACAAAAGTGTTTTGAAACGGAGAAGAAAATGCTTTTGCTTATTGATGAGAAAACGAACTTACAGCAGGAGTTGCAAAAGCTGCAGCAAGAGTTTGCCCGCCTGGAGCAACACTCCACGGTTATTGGAGACGATGGAGTCTCCTTGGGACCAGTCCAAACCGGATCTGTGCGCTACAACGAGCTGCGACGTCAACTGGAACTCCTTAAAGAGGAGCTGCTGCAATCCGAAGGAGCCCGCGAAGATCTGAAACTCAAGGCCCAGCAGCAAGATTCCGATCTTCTTCATATGCAATTGCGCATCGAGGAACTTATGGTATGAATCTTTATAGTACGATCACATTTAAAGTGATTCTCTATTAATTTTTAATTTATTTTTTCACAGAAAAGCTCTGCTGAGGTAACCACGCTCAAAGACGAGGTAGACGTTCTTCGAGAGTCCAATGACAAGCTGAAGATTTGCGAAGCCCAGCTTGACACATACAAAAAGAAGCTTGAGGACTATAACGACCTGAAGAAGCAGGTAAAAATTCTGGAGGAACGAAGCGCCGATTATGTGCAGCAAAATGCGCAGTTTGAGGAGGACGCCAAGCGATATGCCAACACCAAAGGCCAAGTGGAGTTGTTTAAGAAGGAGATCCAAGACCTGCATGCCAAACTAGACGCCGAGAGCAGCAAGAACGTTAAGCTGGAGTTTGACAACAAGAATTTGGAGGGCAAGAATCTGGCCCTGCAGAGAGCAAAGGACAGTTTGCTTAAGGAGCGCGACAATCTGCGCGAGACTGTCGATGAGCTGAAGTGCGGACAATTGTCCTCGAATTCGGCCCTGACTGGCACCACAGTTTCACGGGAATTGCAACCATCTGCCACCGTGGAGAAACTACAGCGTTTGGAAGCGGAGAACAAGGCGTTGCGTGAGGGGCAGGGTGGCCAGACAGCTTTGGCGGTGAGTAATCATATACAATTCCGCATGGTAACATCCGACTCACAATAATTTTGTTGTAGCAACTTCTGGATGATGCCAATAAACGTTGCGAGAATTTGCGTGAGCAGCTAAAGACAGCCAATGAACGTATACTTTCCCTGTCGCATGCATCGCAAAGCGATGACCCAATTTTAAAAGAGTAAGTTTTTTACACTTCGTAGCTAGATTTAAAGTATTCGTCGAGTAAAAGGGTATACTGCACTAGCACATTCGCGCCTACTGACATGATTTCTTTCAGTAAGGGTGTCTGATAGGTACTAAATCCACTTATATCTAAAATGTATTTTATTGCAGAAGCGAGTTTGGCAAGCAAATTAAACAGCTGATGGAGCTAAATGAACAAAAGAGTAAGTTATGAGATAGTTCTGAAAGCAAACAAAAATCTAATATTATTTTACACATATGTACGCAGCACTTCAATTGGAGGAGGCAGTAACTCAAAGCACTTCCCTACAATGCAAGGTGACTCAGCTGGAAACTAATTTATCTGCACGTGAACAAGAAATTTTGGCGTACGACGCCAAATATCGAAAATGCGTGGAGAAGGCCAAGGAGGTGATCAAGAGCATTGATCCGCGAATAGCTAGTGGTGAGCTATAATCATATTACTACCTAGATACAAATTAAATTCGAGTATCTTAGCTCTAGATGCCAACGTCCTGGAGAAAAGTGCTGAGCTGGTCGAGGAGGAACCGAAGCCCAAGATGAGTGTGATGGAGGAGCAGCTGATGACCTCCGCCTTCTACCGGTTGGGTGTGAATGCACAGCGCGATGCGATCGATTCAAAGCTCGCAATCTTGATGGGCTCGGGACAGACATTCCTTGCCCGCCAGCGACAGTCTGCGCCTCGCAAATCCCTAAGTGCAATGAAATCAAAGTAGAACCCAAGAACCTGATGTGTAGGCTAAGTCTCCTTTTTCTCGTTTGAAAATTTATATAAATAATATATAATACAAGTATTTATTGGACCTCCGCATGGATCTGTATCGTATTTATAGAATGTATCTTAATAAAAATACTAAAAGTTAGCAGTTTATATTGTCTCCCCTTTGAGTAAAACGATGGCTTGTGTTTTGTAAATATTTTAGCTTTTAGTATTGAATTAAATACATTTAACGCAGAGTTCAGGGCAAAAATAAAATCGCTCTCCTTGGCTCTGGAACCCGTCTTGTAGAGAGTCTCTTGGGGCATTGGCACAGGTAGGAAATGCAAGTTTGGAAAGGAGCGGGGAACGAATGGTAATAACAATCGGTATCATCCTTCACTTGGCGTTCAGTTGGTGCTGCTAGCCGGTTGCCGGCTGTGTTTTCCATCCAACCAATACTGGTGCAGTCTACATACTTGGTACATAGGGTAGGTAGGATCTTTGACCCACCGGGGGTTCACCAGGGCCGCCACATGCTCTCGTCCTGTCCAGCAGCAGCTGCTGCAGCAGCCGCCGCCGCTGCCGCCTGGGCCATGTAGTGGTACTCCTCCTCCTGGCGTTGCCTCAATGCCTGTCGAGCGGCATTGCTGGTCTGTGGACGCGGACTCGCCACTGGTACAGCCTCGTTCTCGTTGGAACCGATGCCACTCTCCGATCGAGGCGACGATTGCTGCGTGGCGGGCATGGATTTGAGTTCCGTCACCGAGACACCGGAACTTACGGAGGCAGCCACTGAGGCGGGCCGCTCCTGGTGCGCCGATGGCGTCACCGCAACGGATACATTGGCTCCGGCGGATGCGGCCACCGCCATGCTGTTGGCATAAGCGGCTGCTGCAGCGGCAGCCACGTGGGCCGCCTCCAGGCCACCGGGAAAGCTGGGACTCAGCTTGCCGGCCAAATGGGGTTGCACCCGTTGCAGCTCGATCAACCGCTCGAAGTCCGTGCGGGTGGCTATTGGATCCACCAGGGGCTGGGCACTCAATCCCAAAGCAGCCGCCAGTTGAACGTAGTGCGGTGGCAGGACCAAGACTCCATTGGCGGACTCGGGTTGCTGCTGCACCTGCGCCTTCAGCTGCTGCTTGTACTGCTCCAGCACATTGGCGCACACCTTGTTGCGATCCTCCTCGTAGCTCAGCTCCGAGCTGGGAGCCACTGCATCCTGCGGCGAGGGCTGACTTTGTGCCGGGTTCTGCACCTGAATCGGTATGGGAGTTTGCGCCTGCGCCTGCAGACCACGATTGTTGTTCTCGTCCTGCGGCGCCGGAGTAACCGGCAGGGTTCTCTGCTCCGCGGCCACCAACTTCAGACCCTTGCTGTAGTCGAGGGGATTCGAGTCCTGGCTGCTGTAGTCCAGCGAGTGCTCCTCCGGCTGGGAGGACTTCTTGGTGTGGTTCAGGTCAAAGCAACTGCTGCTGCTGGGACTCTCGGCAAAGGTGGCCGTCGAGTGGGGACAGATCTCCACGTCGATCTCGGCTATGCACTGGTCCAGGTGTCGCAGGAGGCGCGCCTTGGAGCCCGGCTCCGCCAAAGTGGGCATGGTGCCCATGGGCGGTGGCTCCGGGGTGGCCAGGTATCGAGCCACCTCGCGGGCACAGTCCGTGTAGCCAGCTCGGTATTTGTTGACCGCTAAAGGAAAGAAAATATTAAGATATGATTACTAAAAATCTGGATTAAAAAGTTTATTTAATAATATATTTGTTGAGCATCTAGAGACAGTTTAATACTAATTTAGATATTATTTTAGCATCAAAATAAAATGTATATTTTGAATTGTTGATTAGAATAAAAATAAGTTTACAACTAAATGAAAAACCTCCATTAAATCATGTCTTTCACTTGGCATATTATGGTTTGACTTTAGTTGGTTTTAAAATCGATGGATTGATCTTAAAATAGGTTTCGTAAAACAATATTAAGGAAATAAATAAACCATGTAATTATTCAAATTAATTGAAATATTTGAACATAATGTTTTTTTCCATTCTTCTATTTAATTTCGAAACCTAGGAAAGTATATTATTAAATTTACGAACTTAATTGAGAGACTACTCACTGGGATCGTCGAGGTTGCGATGCCTCTGAAAGTGACGGACGGTCAGCTCCAGGATGTCGGCCTTCTCCAGCTTGGTGTGCTTCGCCTGGCCCTCGCCGTTCTTGGCATTCTGGCTCTTGGTGGACTCGAGGATGAGGGCCTTCAGGATGGCCAGGCTCTGGTTGATCCTCGCCCGCCGTCGCTTCTCCATGAGTGGTTTGTTTGTCCGCTTGCTGATGTCCTGCGACGAAGTCACATTCTGCGTCGAGCTAACCAGCCCGATGGACTTTATGCCGCTGCCATTTGTTGAGCCGGCGGCGGTGAATCCGATGCCTGAATGGAATGCCCAATGTCAAAGTATAAATTTAATTACAAATTTTAACTGCAGGTGGTTTTCCCTAAACATTTCATTGAGTTTAAGTGAGTGCAAGCTGCTGAATTTGACTTGAGCGCAGATAAAGTTGCCAGTTTGTCAACTAAACTTGTAAAATTTAATTTTTGGCAAATTTTTTAATTTGCCCACAAAACTTTTCAACTGTAAACTTGCATCATATTAAATAAAGGGTTTCAAACCAAAGCCTTGTGCTACATTTATTTATTTAATTATCTTGTTTAACACAAAATATTATAGTTAATGTAATATCTTTTGATTTGGGTTTTACATTTTTTTTGCCCACAGGTGTCTTTTTATGAAATCGTCTTTTTTTGTATTTCCAAAGCAGTAAGTTTTTTGCTAAATGTCTTTAATTTTTCAACTGTAAAATAAATATGTAATAAAGTAAAATAAATAGGTTTTTGTAAAAAACTTTACAGAGTTAAATTTATTTAATAACAAAATTTTAATCACACTCAATAATTTAACTTTTATTTTCGTTTATAAATTATGAAAACTTTTCCTTTTAAGGTTTTAATTTCTATTTTGCATTTAATTTTTTATAGAGCGTATAAAAACTCGTATTTTACCAGGTGCTGATTTATTTTTCGAGTAATCCTTATCACGTTTTGCTGTCATTTTCTCATTTTAACGAAATCCAAAAGAATTCGTTGCCCTCGTTGATCAGAAATAATTGCTGATAATTGTTGATTTGTTTTCTTAAAATATTTTCGAAATGCTTAATTTCCGAGACCGCGCCAACAATTACGTCTTTCGTTGATTAGTCAAATATTTAATTCCGCGCGACACGGACACACGTCCGAACGATTCGAGGATTCACGGCGAACTGAAGACAAGGAGCAAAAACAACTGCGACTTTTCACTTCGTCGCTTGTCGGCGCCTGTATAACTCGCAACTGGCAACTGGCGACTGGGTTTTCCGATTTTCCGCTGCCGCGTGCGCTTGGCTTGTGCAAAATTTCCCGACTGAACTGCTTGGTTAGCTCATGTTGCTGCTGTCGTTGCTTGTTGGTGTTAGTGTTGTTGTTGCTGTTGTTGTTGCTGCTGCTACTGCTGATGTTGCTGCTGGCAGTGGCACGAGCCAGGCGGCCGTCGTCCTCGTCGTGTGGCGCAGCAACCAAAGCAGATTGGAGTCAACCGACAATAAAAGCAACAACAATAATAACAACAACAACAACAACAACAGCAGCAACAGCAATCAGCAGGAGCGGCAGCAACAACAACAACAAGCAACAGCAACAAAAGCCTGTGGATGTGGCAGCAACAACAGCAACGCCTGGCTGCCTGCCACGTTAATGGTGGTTGTGGTAATGGTTGCCCCACCGACCTCCGCACACACACACACTAATACACACACACACACACACATAGACAGGCACATATAGATTTGGCGAGAGCTTAACGACGCAGCGGAGGCATGTTGCCAGTGGGCGGTGGGTGGTTGGGCGGCTCAGTGGTTGAACTGGGACTGGGATGGATTGGGTTGGTGGTTGGGCGGAGGGATTGGTGGCGCGCTGGCTGCGGCAAATGTCAGGCAGCCCAAGCGACAAGCCGGATCGACGTGCCGCCACTTGGACGGACGGCGTGACCATGTCTGGCTTTCACACACATAGACACTGGAACCCACACACAGGCATACAAATCAATTCGCTTAGGCGCAAATAGGAAATTACCCAGCAGACATGGCGGATGAGTGATATTTTTGATAGCAGAATACAGAGCATACTTTTTGGGGCAATGTAGGGAATAGTAAAATACAAAATTGATAGTAGTTGAACTTTTATAATATTAATACATATTAGTAATTTAAAATAATATTTAAAGTAAAATGAATTTTTTCAAAGCTATTTAAATTTTTTAAAGAGGTTTAGTTCGAATTTAATTTCAATTGAATACTTGAAGATAATTTTTAATAACTTTAAAGATTGAGAAATTTCCTTCTTTTAAATTTGTTATATAAATACTTGTTATTATTTATACTTATTATATTATTTCCTAATTTTCTTTACTCATTCAGCTTTAATATTATTTTTATTTAGTTTTAAAAGTAATTTTTTTAAATTGCCTTACTATCCTTGGGCTTCCTGTTTGCTGGGTGGACTGCGTCAACGGCGTCAGCAGGCGGGTTAGCCGGATCCGGGACCGGGGTTGTGGCCTGCGGGCGACGAAGCAGCTCCTGCTCTTCCAAACCGACTGACTGGGGTCAGGATGACGGGGTGTTTAAGTGTGTGTGTGTGTGTGTGTGTGCGAGTGTGGGTGTTTGCTGTCGCTGACTTTGCCATTCGGCTGCCCGCATCGAAATCATAACACCAACGAGGCGAAACTTCTGCGGCGCAGCAGTCGTGGCAAATAATAAGCCAGGCCAGCGGAAAGCGACGAAGGAGGAGAGGTGGCAATGGAAGGGGACGAGTAAGTGGGGGTGGAGATTGTGTGGCAGGAGCAGGAGGACGAGAAGGAGGTGAAGAACGTGAAGTGGCAAAGGCAGTGGCAGGAGAGCCAGACGAAGACAACTGTGACAGTGGCAGTAGAAAGGACTATTAGATAAATACGCTGGCTGGCTGACTGGATGGCTGGCTGGTGCGAGTTATTTGGGGGCGCAATGCCGTGGCAACAAAGTTGATGGCAACAAATTGCCGGGGCTGCGGAGCATTCACATCAGCCGTGGCTTAACAAGGTGCGCAACGCATTCCCCGTCGATTCAAACAGTCCGCACACACAGCCAACAACCAACAGCCACAACAGCCAACAGGCAACAACAAGTGCCCCAAACTGCGTCCCATAAAATATGGAAATGCCACATTGCTGCAATGTGCCCACATGTGCCGGGTTCACAGGACTGACTGCCGCGCATATCCAAAACCAATCGAATTTGTACGTAACATAATGCGTCACAAGGTTGGCAGGATAATCGGAGCTTAGCTTACCATTTTTGCCGGCGATGAGTGGCGCACACATGGATTGTGCCACATTGTGGATATTCATATATCAGGAGATACTCACTTTATGTTCTAGCATGTGATTTAAATCCGGCAAATATCAAGCTATAAACTACGCTTGAAAAGGGTTTCTCAAAAGACAATAAACTACTGACTAAACAAGAAGTAACTATTGCCGTGTTAATTTAATTTAAATCAGTTCAAAACTTATTGCTTTCAGGTAAATATTTAGATATTTTTGAAATGAGGATTTTCCTTTACTTTTTGTAAAAGATAATTCAAAGTCTTCGACTGGCAATTAATAGCACCATAGTTAATCTTCACAGGACATACAAAAGTATCTATTGGCTTGCATTAAAAACAGTATTTACTTCATTGTTCGGTAATTTAATTAACACAGCAAGCGAATTCTGTGAATCTGTTTTGGGCTACGCAGAATTTCAATTTTCCACTCCTTGGCCGGATTTTTCCCCACGGCGAACCGAACAACACAGCATTTCTATGAAATTTTAAACGGCAATTTGAAGCGGTGGCGAAAACTGGGTAGCATAATGAGCAATTAGCAGCCGCAGCTTAAAGCCAAGCGAGAGCCTTGCCTCGCACAGTGACTCCAAGTGCGAGTCTCCTGGGTCGTTGCCACTCATCGCTCGTGAAGCCTTGGAGTTGGGTTGTGTGTTTGCCTGGCCTGGAATGGAATGGAATGGCTTGGCTTGGCTTGGGTTGGCTTGGCTTGGTTTGGCCTGGGTTTTTTATGCGGCCTGGCCAGGTGCAATCAGAGTTGAGCGCACAAACATGGCCGGGGGAACAACAAGAGCTCTCGAAGCTACGCACGTGGCGGGTGGGGCGAAAAAGGGGGGTTGGGGAGGTCACAGAATAATGCCGAGGATATAGGATGAGAGCTCGCTACCCAATCCACTTGGCGCGCATGTTGCCAGCTGCCGTTGCCGCCAGCCAAATTACTGAACTGAACCGAACTGAACGATGACTTGAATGCTGCCCTCGCGGTTGCAGATTGGGTGGCTTGCTGTTCGCTGGCTTGCTGCTGGGTGGAAGGATGGATGGCTCCGTGGGTCTGGGGCCAGTCATGTGGTGCTGGCACACACATAAATCGTTTATAGCCACACCGAGACCAGGCAGGCCGCCACCAGCCACCAGCCAACAGCGTCGTCATCATCGTCATCGCTAAAAGCCCTGGCACGACCCCGGTGCTTCTCGGTTCTCCGGTTCTCCAGTTCCCCCAGTTCCCCCAGTTCTACGGCTTTGCCTCTCCGGCCTTTTCCCTCTGCGGCTCACTGGCTGCCGATGTTTCTGGTCGACTTGACAGGCCCCACTGCCACTGCCACTGCCGCATCCACTGGGCCACTGCCTCCCCGCCACCAACAGCTACTCCTTCCCCGCTTCCCCGCTTTCCCGCCTCCTCTCGAAAGCCATCCAACCAGACGTGCGGGAGAAGTGGCAGTGTAACAGCCGGCAGCAGGCCACATGCAACCTTCGGCCACGGCTCGCTGGCTGTGGGAAATACCCCGCCCACTACGCGGAGCTACACTGAAAAAAAAACACCAAAACATTATGAAACTCAGAACTAGAAATTACAGACCAACACTCGTAATTTAATCAGCTTCATAAGCTGAATAAAGAAATGTTGTTTTTGGTAATAAACATTATTAAATGATCAATTAATGAACTTATTGTTAGTTTATAATTTTAAATAACTATGAAGTTGAAAACATACATAACACCAATTTGCATGATAACTCGGTTGGAATGTTCAAAAGGAAACTCCTTTGAATCAGGAATTGGTTCATTCAAATTATCAAATAAAAGTTAAATTAAATTTATTAAGGCAGTAATTCCACCACATCAAACCTGGCATACCAAAAAATAACAATAAATTCTGTCCCTTTTTTGTTCCGCTAACTGATCGTTTGAATTTTTAAATATCGAATTAATGAGGCTTTAATGTCCCTTAAACCGTTTCCTAGTAATGTAAACGCCATAAAAATAACTCGGATATTATTTGCTGCTGTGTATTTGCCACCGACAGGCAGTCGGAGTCAAAGGTATAAAAGGCAAGTTAAGCGCAGACAGTAGTGGCAACCGGAGACCGGGAAAATGGAGCGGTGATGCGGGGGCAGGGGCAGGAAAAGGAAAAGAAACAGAAGCAGAAACAGCAGGAGGAGAAGAAGGAGGAGGAGGGGGAGGAGGAGGAGCAGGTTGGAGACGGATCTCGTGCTCGGTCCCGGTAGCAAGAACAACAATAACAATGCGAAAAGGTATTGGTGGCAAAACAGAACTGAAAATCAAACTGCGGGGCAAAAAGGACTGGCACACACAAACACACACACACACACACTTACCAGTAGACACACCCGCACACAATCACATTGGCGGGCATACAGAAGGGAAAGCCCCACAGGAAAAGCTTCGGAAGTGCGCTCCATGCCGCAATGGCAACGGAAGCAGGACAGGACACGACGGCAGGACAGCAAGGACGAGGAACGAAGCGCGCGGTGCTGTGGAAGGCAGTTTGTCAAGTGGCAAAGGGAGAGGGGTGGCAGAGGGGGGGGGGGAGGGGGCAAGGGTGTCGGCGGGCCATGACACGACCTGCTCCTGCCTGCCTGGCTAAAGAGAGAAAAATGACTAAATCAAAAGGAAGTGCGCCACACTGTGCGGTGTAGAAGCACGTACAATACGCCGGAGCTGCACTCCCTCTGTATTAGTGTGTCTGTGTGCTTCACTGCCAGTGTCTGGGTGGGTGTGTTCTTCTCTGTGTGCGGTGTGTGTTTGTATGTGTGTGTGTGTTGGCGCGTGCTTCGAAGAACGAAAGCATGACGGCCTGAAACAACCAACAAAAGTTGTAAGGAGCAAGTGGTCTAAGTACAATTGAAAAGGTTTTATGAAAATGATTTTGTTGAAGAATAAGAATAAAATAATATTACGTTACTCAGTTAAGTTAAATAATAATAATAATAAAAGAAATTATTAAATAAATAATAATAAAATTAATTTAAAAAAAGTCCTTTACAAAATCTATTCCCAAGAAAATTCAGAGTAATTTTATGAGTTGGTGGAACCAATTTGAATTAGAAAAAAAATGGTTATATGCTTAATGTAGTCCCGGCCCACAACATAAACATTAAACATAACCAACTTCTACTGTTTAAATAAGAAGTAGACTGATATCAATAAGGGATATAAATTCTTTAAAATTCAGAAATAATAATATATCTTTCAGTTCATCCTAGATCTGAAGGATATCTCTTCCGACAACTCTGTAGCCTGAATGCATGGCCGCAATATGGCAGAGGACGAAGGACGCAAACCAAGCGCAGAGCAGTGGTGTGAAAAAAATTGAAATTTGCGTGAGTGCTCCAACTGCGGCACTGGATGCGATGGCATGGGATGGGATCGGATGGGATAGGATGGGATGGAATGGGATTGGGATGGCATGGCTTGGTTTGGCACGGCAGTCGGGCAGCCGGGCGTCCTGGCGTCCTGGCATCCTGTAAGCCTGGCAGCCTGGCAGCCCGGCGCTTGGCTGCCTTCCAATCCTCCGATGGCCCAGTGGTTCTGAGTGTGAGTGTGAGTGTAGTGTGTGACTCTGCCTCTGTGTGCCTGTGTGCGGGGTGTGTCTGTGTGTCTGTGTGGGTGGGCATCGTTTGCACTTCAATGCTAATGTTGGGCTTGCCAGCGACGTCTGTCGTCGACATTTTCCATGCCGAGGGGTCGCAGGATCCGGGGAAATTGCTGGTGGGGCGAAAGGGAAGTGGGGAGCAGGCCATGGCCAGGACGCGTGTCGCTTGTTCGTTTTGGCCATTTTTGGGATTGCCAATAGCAGTGGTGTAAGCCGAATCTTTCAAAAGGGGTTAAGGAAAATCTTGACTTTTTCTTCCGATTTATTATATCAATTCTTTGTTTCTAACCAACAATACCACGATTTTGGTCACAGTTTAATTTTGGTTGCATTTGTTTAAGTAAAAATAATCGCTGGTAGAAAAAAAATCGTTATCAAAATGTTAATAAGAAGTTAACGAAAGCATAACTTTTTAAGACTCATTGCGAAATAATTTTCATTGGATTTGTCAAAAGACTCTCCTAAATTTCGAAGCTCCTAATCTTAAAATTTTCTGATAAATTGGATTATTCCTGCAGGTTAACATAGAATAATATTTGTCTTAAAACATTACTTCAATTATTATTTTTTTATTTACTTAACAGCTTTGCTTATGGTCTACTTTTTAGGTTTCTACTACGGCTTTTCCTTTGGTATTCGACTGATTTAGTGCCGGGAAACTGGTGGCAGTGCTGGCGGGTTTGTGGAGGGGATTTCCCAAACTTTAGTACGCCACTTGGCAGGCAACCCAAGTGAGTCGTGTGTGCTCGTGCTCAGCTTGTCAACGGCAACAATGGGCGCGCTTCTGCTTCGACCCTCGAATGTAGGCAACACTTTTTTTATTTATTTCGGCCAGCCTTTAAACAAAATTGCTGCAACTTGGCTGGCTGGCAAATGTTGCATACGAAAAGTCCGCAACGAAATAAGAGAAGTGCGACCAATTTCGTCGACTTAATCCCTAATGACACCAACAACACCACCAACACACTGCCCAAGTTTAGGGCAACAAAATTAAACCAAACACAAAGGACGGGTCCCAACCAAAAGGGTGGGGCTGCAAAATTAAACTTTAAAAAAGGTTGCCAGCCATTTTTTATTTGTTTAGCGTTGACGGCAAGTGCCAAAAAGTTTGCCCAGTCATCGTACACTGGTCATTCGAACTAAAATCAACTTAGGAGTTACTAAAATTGTAAACAATTGCGTCATTTTAAACTGGATCCAAAATAAAAACAATATCTACGATTGAAATATAAACTTTTAGAGATATTCCACTTCAAAATCTAATTAAAATTAAAAAAGTTATAGACTTAGGGTTAGTGAATACTATTCAGTTTTCTGCAAACCCATTTTTGAGAAATATGGCCTTAGAATTCAAATACAATACAAACAAGTTGCACCACTGTATGAGTAATTGCGAGTGTGTGGGCGTGTTGGTTTTAAATGCCGTCGAGTTTTCCGAGTGTTTGTGTTGGTTCGGCGGCGCCCTTTTGCGCGTCAATGACTTGCTTCTGCTGTTGCCTTTGCTTTTCCCTAGCTGCCTCCGGCTGCCACATGTCAAGCCCAAAAGCCCACCTACCGGATGACCCATGAGCCCCGGCCCACCGCCCTCTTTTTACCAGCTAAAACCTCCTTCTCACCCACAGTGGCCGCCCATCGAGAACACCGCAGTTCGCACACAACTTTTGCCGCATTAAATTTGACGCAAAAAGCACGCGCGCTGGCGGCGTCAAAAAAAAAAAAAGAAGGAAAAAAAATGAAATTGGGAAGGGGCGAGAAAACGAATGAGCGAATATAAACGAGCAGCAGCGGCAACAAGAACAACAACAACACGAACAACAACAACAGCAACGAGGAAAGCCAGTTGGTTTTGAGCTTGGACCCGCCGCCGTCTAAAGTCGTTGTCTGACAGCTCCAACCTCGTGCCCACTTCCTGCCCCAACCACGTGCCCCCAACCGTCGGTCGTCAGTCGTCAGGCATCACCCACAACCCATCATCTAACACCCACCACCACCACCCACTCCCCCTTTCCACCGCCCAGCTGGCACCACCGAGCACATCCGTCGACTGCCGGCAAACAAGCGTGACCTGCCACGCAGCAGACCGACTTTGACGCACAGAAACTACACTGCGGGAAAATATGTTAAGTTGTACAATTACAGTTCGGAACTGAAACATTAACTATTTTCTTCCTAAAAACGTAACCTGGTCCTTCGAGCCGGATTTGAATAACTATCAACAATGACCTTTGTGTTTTCTATTCACCAAGCAATATTTTGATTAATTTAAGTTATATAGGGAAATGTAGAAAATAAATGTAATTATTTTTTGATTAGAAACGATTGAGATCACCCTTAAAACTTTGCCATTCTCGTCTTAAAAACAAAACGTGGTCCATCGAGCCGGATATGAATGACTATCAACACTGACCTTTGTGTTTTCTATTCATCAAACAATATTTTCATTAATTTAAGTTATACAGGCAAATGTAGAAAATAAATTTAAGTATATTTTGAATAGGAATGATTGAGATCACCATTAAATAATACATGGATCATTGTTTAATTTGAATATTACCCATAAGAGAAACTTAACTGAATAACATTTAAAAGAACTTTTGTCTCAAGAAGAACATTGACGTGGAAATCTTATATCCAGCATTACATATTTTGATTTATTTATTTTTTTTGCAGTGCATCGCTTGGAGGGATAAAGTGGGTAGGTGAGGTGGCTCGCTGCCGTGGGACTCGAACTCGGGCTCGAGCTTGGGCGCCAGAGCCAATAGTCAGTCATCAAGGCTGTTTGCGGTCTGCTTTTCGGGGCGCTGTCTGGCTGTATGTGTCTGGATTATATATACGTGTATATCTATATGCACACATATTCGTGTGGGAATAAACACCCATGTAAATGCAAAAATGTGTGACCCGTTGTGTGGGCATTTGTATAGAATCGTAACAAAATAAAACAAAAAGGGAAATTATACAAAAAACAGAGGGGAAAAGCAGCAACCAGCAACCGAAAAAGAAAAGGTTCGACCGACGACCGTCAGAAATATTTTATGGTTTCGCTTGTGGCACCTCTCTGCACCTCCGTGGCATGCCACCTACATCGCTTCTCCATATTGATTTGCCACTTTTACACGTTTTTCAGACGGCACCACCGCACCACATAAAAGAAATGCATGGCGACGCCGCCAACCAGTGGTAATTGCGAAATAATTGCTGAGACGTTGCAAAAGTTTCACTCCACCCCAACTCCCTAATTTTGGGGCGTGGCGGCGTCTTTAAGTTGTTGACTTCGAGTTCAAACACAAATCCGCAAACATTCGTGCCGGTTGCCACCGCCATCGTTCCCCGACCTCCGTTTCCCCTCCCCCGATCGCCTTGGCCATTAATTGGTGGCGTGTTAGGAAGTTAAGCTCCTGCTGCCGCCGCTGCTGCTGCTCCTCTGCTTCACTGAGTCCTGTCATTACCCCCGGAGCTAGATGTCGGAGCGAAGCAAGTAATACGTTGGCAAATACCCACATCCAGCCGGGGCAACGAGGAACAGAGACCCAAAACCCACTCCCACTCATCCACACACCCACGCACCCACATCTTCCCACTCAAATGGAGGCGAGCTAAGTGTACATTCAGCTGTCTGTCGCTGACGCCACTTAAATACATGCGCATACAAGCACACACAACAAAGGTCCTTGTACAGTGGGACAAAAAAGAAGGAAGACCTCTTCGAAAAAGAAAAAAACTTAAAAAGGAATGGAAATAAAAGCAGTGCTTTAATACAAGAAACTAACTGGGTTTACAAATAAGCCAAATCTTTTAAAAAAGTGTTTAAGAAACCAAGAACCCTTTAAAACAAACCATTGCAATCTATTAATTTAACAGAGGTAAATTTAACAATACAATACATTTAAACCAAATTAATTTCACATAATACTGATTGGTTTGTTAGAATTACTAAAATACTTAACTCAAATATTTTAATAGTTAGTCAGTGTTTCAATAAATTCCATTAAGAATAATCAACAGTATAAAGTAAATAAACAGTATATAACTAGTAAGGCAATCCAACATTAAGTGAGTTTGATTATCGTTTATAATGATATCAATGATAATTGATATAAAATGCTATGATATAAAGATATTTAAATAAAAGAAAGTACAATCTAAAAAGCATGTATAAATTGGTGATGCTCGAAGTAAATAAATAGCTCTTGAGCAGGATCTGAATAATATCTATATCAACGAATTCACAAACAAAGGTGATACACATCCTTCATACTGTCGGTATGGACAACCAATCAATGATTACAATCAGTGGCTGTTTAACCCATGGATTCGCAACCGAAAACCGCCCAAAAGTCTTCCACCTTCGGGCAACTGAGTTTCTCGGGGCCTCAAAGTGAAATATTTAGCTTAATGAAGCAACGACTGCGCTTCCTGCCTCAGCCAATTTAGTGTGAGTGTGTAATTCTTTAGCCATTATGGCTACCCGGCAACCGAGCGACACAGTCTTTCCTTTCCTACTCCCCCGGCTGTGTGTCCCCAACTCCCCAGTTTCCGCTGCTCCTGTGTTTTTGTGTAGCAAGCCCTCTACAGTTTCACCTTCAGCCTTGGAGTCGCGGCACCTGTGACAGGTTCTGGGTTGTTGGCTGCAAAGGTGGGAGGTTTTGGGGGTTTTGGGGCATGAGGTATTTCCACCCCGGGGCGTAAAAAGTTACGCACGGACCCGGCGGATTACCTCCAACGGTCGCTGCTTTCAACGTTTATCCTCGCCGAGGAGGTGGTGGCGGCAATCAGAGTCACCCAAAAACACACACACACAAACGCACACAAACGCACATCCACAGAGACAGACAGACAGAAAGACAGACTGACTGAAAGACAGACAGCCCACCATCATTTCCGCAACACACTGCTCCAGCACTTTGGCAACAAAATGTCCCACAATTACCACTAAGGCCACATCCACGTCTAACGAAGCCGATGATGATTCCTATGACAATTTTCTATAGCTGGCAAGTGGCAGTGGCTCATCCCCTCCTCCCCCCTCCCAGAAACCCCACTGGGTCCTGTAGCCCACGGACAATCAGATATTGCCACCGCCACTCGTTTGGGGCAGCGAGTCGCCGCTGTCCGTGTCCGTGTCCGTGGCGGTGTCCGTATCTCTGTCCGTGTCCTGGTCCTTGTCCGTTTCGATGTCCTTGCCTGCCCCTCGCCCCTTCTTAGATGTCCAGCCATCCTGCGGCGCGTTATCATGTCTCCAGTTTCAAAGTTTTCTCATGTAACCAGGCTTTTGGGGGGCCAGGGATCAAGGAGGATTGCCGAAGGGAACCACCAGACGGTCGCACGTAACGGATGAATGGGCGAACGTGGAGGACCACACACACAGACACACACACACACACATACACACAACTGGCAGCACTGCGGCTAAAAAGCCATACTACGTAGGTCCTTGCCCGGCAAAAGGACTCAAGGCAACCGGAACGTAGAAACATCCACAGTACTGCCATGGAATGGCTAAATACGCCAGGCAACAACAACGCAGCTATAATATTAGTTTAGGCTTTTAAAATACTGTATAAAAAATTGAAACTTAATTTTAATATACTGCTTCTTGTAAATATCCAAGTTTCCAATGGATTTAAAAAATGTGACGTAATGCAGTATCACTATTACCCCCAACTTCCTCTACCTATTAATACTTTTACCTCTTAATATTTCTCACTTACTTTTTGTACATTTTTTTTACATTCGAATTCAAAACCATTATAAAAGCAATCGACCCGAGATTTTCGCAGATACTGGGTAAGTGCACATCCACGCTCCAGACGACACTTGCCAAGCGCCATGGAAATGGAGAGCAACTGCTGCTGAAGGCCCCACCTCCGTTCGGAGCCCATCCAAATCCCCGCACAAAGGACACCCACCAGCCACCTCCTCCTCCTCCTCCTCCTCCTCCTCCTCCTCCTCCTCCTCCTCCTTCAACATCCAACACCCAGCACAACACCCACGGCCACAACAATGGGGCATAAGCCCAGACTCGACCTCTGTCTGTGTGGGTTTCTAGTGGGTTTCCATGGGTGTGGTTGTGGATGTGGATGTGGGTGTGGGTGTGGGTGTGGGTATCTATGTGCGAAATCAGCCAACTCAAATGCAAAGGCAACAGCAACGGCAAAGGCAAAGGCAAAGGCAAGCTGCCGCCGCCTGTTCGTCTGGCTTCCGTTTGGAGTTGCCTGCAATTATTCCGTTAGTGTGTTGGGTCACCCAACCACCCAGCCATCCACTCAACCAACCAACCACCCATCACCCCAACCACTTAGCTAGCGGCACGGAGGAGAAAAGGCGCGTCCGCATCGCTCGTTACTCACACCAACAAGTGCAGCTGCTGTTTTCCTTTGGGGCACAGCCCCACTTCCCCACTTCCCCACTCCTACCCCTTACCTCTCCACCAAAAAAGTCGTCCTGTTGCCGCCTGCCGTTGCTGTTTTTGTCGACACTTTTTCACGGCTTGCTCGCTTGGCTGCTCTTTCGTGCGTTGCCACTGCTGCCGGGACTTTCCAACCAGCAAGCACAAAAACCCCAACCATCCAGTCGTATCCTCGATCCCCAATCCCTCCCCCAGCCATCCCCCCATCTGTTCACCGAGTGAAACTCGCAACCTGCCAAACCAAACCAACCGCATTCCCCGCCCCGAATCCTTGGGTCCTGCAGCGTGTTTTCCTTCTGGGGTTCGTCCCTTATTTTTTTCTTTTTTCTTTTTTTTTTTTTTTTCCCTGAAAATCAAAACACACGTCTCGGCGTGCGGCGCACATCTGCATGGAATTTCTAAAGTACGTGCCACGGACGAACGGACGAGTGGACAGAAGGCAGCGCCATCGTCCTGGCCCGATGCCATCGCAATGCCACAGACGGCAACTTTGGCGTGGTGCTCTGCCACTCTGCCACTCGTTCTGCGTCCTCCGAACTGCGTCCTGCCCCCTCAGTCCTCTGTCCTGTGGCACAGGGAACAGCCAACATCCATGGAGTACATAGCTAGCACAACCGTGCCAGGAGCTGCCATTCCTATTCCGCCGTCGTCGCCTGTCTGTTTGTATGTATTTGGCGGCATGACGGCGAGAGCGTGAACCGAAACATGCAGAGCCTTTAGTGAAAAGATACACTGGAAAATAAAGAGTAACCTACTAACTGGGATTTTCTGGGAACTAATTTCTCATCATATTTATTTTTTATTATTGAACTTTTATGGTAACCTGTCCTTTAAAATATATCTTTTGTAAATATGTACAGGGAAACGAAAATATTTGCAAGTTATACAAAAGTAAAATAAGTCTAATTAATTTATGATTTTTAGCTTTTGCAATATTATACTTACTTAATCACATTTTAACTTAAAGGATGTTTTCCTAAAATATAATATGTACTTATTTAATATTAATAAAGGCTTTATAATTAGTTATATATCTGAGAAAATTTCTATAGCTATCCTTTACTTTTTACAGATAGTTTCTGTAAATTTTTTCGGTAATCTGAACTCAAAGCAAAACTTATTTTCCAGTGTTCACTTGACACTGGCGTTGCAGGCCGCGCGTGCGGTGTTCAAGCTTGGCATTATAATTTCTTGCTCCGTGGCAGCCACACACACACTCACACACATACAGACAAGCACACACAAACAGGATAAGGCAGCGGCAAACCCGCACACACAGGGCGCACATTTTAACACTCTCGACAATAAACAGCATGTCACTTAGCTCAAACTTCAAAAGTGCGCCAGTCTGTGCACAGGACTTGGGCTTTGCCAGGATTTCTGAAAGGGGAGAAAGTGGGCGGCGGGGAGGAGGGGAGGAGCAAGGGGGTGGCAGGAGAAGGCGGTGGAGGGGTGGAGTCATCGCCGCAGTCACCGACATCGTTATGCGAATGCCGCCAGCAGGCTTCCGTGCCGTGCCAAAGTTTTTTATTTGTCATCCCCGTTTCGGCCGACAAGAAGACGCGGCGACAACGGCGAAATTTCCACCAGCAGACGGGGGGATTTCGGATGGTCGCTGATGGGCGATAATAAACAGGCCCAGACCACACCCACTCCAGCCCACTCCCGCCCACTTTTCCACCCGCCGTCAGACGACCAAGGAGCAACGGTTTGAAAAAGGCGCTGGCTGAAGTGTGTCTCCGGTGCTCGAGAGCAGCAGCGTCGGGAACAGGCGCTTGTTGATATTGCCACACAGTGTGGCATTAATTGGGGCTACTCCAGTCGGATAAAGCCATACCTGAAGCTTGCCTCGGGCCATGATTATGCCCCCCCAAAAAAAAAAACAAACAGCAAAAAAGTCTGGCATTATATATTTCAAGGAGCTGCTCTAAAATTGCGAAGGAAAGGCATTTTTACAAATATCAGCGTTCCTTCAAGATTAACTTTACTTCTTTGTGGAAATTTTTAAATTAGTTTTGCATAAGGGATTAGGTGTATAGATAATTAATGAATAGGGCTTACTCCAGATCAGTTATTAATTTTATAGACCTGCAACTGCATTCAGTTTTGTGCGATGCAAGTTATGAGGTGATTAACATTAGGTTTCCTTAATTTGGAACTATAAAGTGATCTTTCAGAATAAAGATGTCTCATTAATTAGAAATAACAAAAGATAGTACATTTTAAAACAATAAAAAGGGTTTGGTCCTTGCCTTATCTTTAAAAATTGAATGTTACTAATTTACAATTTGTACAAAACACTTTGTATCATATATATGAATGATCTTTTCGCAGCACTTGAAAAACAGCTCGCAAAATTTGCTTATATCACCCCTCCCTTTCATCGTTTTGGTGGGGCACAAATAATTCCATATGCCCCACTGTACGTGTAAGCGGTTTGATTGTCATGGCAATTCGAAAGCATTTGTCGGTCGCTCGCCCCTCATCACATACATTTGGGGACGGAGGCGACTCGACGCAGACACAGGACTCCAGGACTGGAGCAAATACCCATTCCCCAAAGTCCCCCCTCATTCCATTTCCTTCCACCCTTCTCATCCAGCAGCAACATCAGCAGCAATGGAGGGCACACACAGCAGCAACAGCAGCAGCAGCAACAACAGCAACAGCAACATCGGCACGGCAGCAACATCAGCCACTTGCCACATTTGGCTTTCTGCCAGGACCAGACTCCAGGACTCGCGCGGTAGGCGGTGGGCGGTGGGTGTGGCAACAACCGAGTCGAGCGGCAACAACAAGGACATTCGGTACAGCAGCAACAGCAACGGCAAGAGCAACTAAAAATGCGACGTGCGAGATTATCGTGTCGCTTGTTGGTCGTCCGTACTCCCAATCCCACAGACACACTCACACACACACACACACACTCTACGGCTGTTGGTGTTTCTGTGGCTGCGCACAAGCTCCCCTGCCACACCGGCTATCCTTGCACCCCGAGTCCTGGCCAACAGTCCCCGCTTCTGTTCCCTCGACAGCGACAGCGACACCATCACCACCAGGCGGCACAACTTACTGCCGCTGACGGAGGCAACTGCTGACTGCTACTTATGGCGCTGATGATGGCACAATGGCAACAACAACGCTTTCGGAGGGGTCACTAAGGACTTAGGCGATACCTAAAGCGTTGTATTAAAGGGAGAATTAATCTGTGGAAATAACGCAAACAATTTGTAGTGACGGAGGTTTTGTTGCAATCGGTTGTTTATCAATTGTTTGTGCAATCAGTTGTTTATTGAGACATGTCTCAGAAAACAAGTATTTAAAAATTGTATTTATTTTATGTATTTAAAAATAACCTCTAAGGATATAATTTCTTTAAATATTAAGCAAGTGCTGTATAATATTGTCAATGTCTTATCTTCAAAGATTGTAATAAATTTGACTTTAAATTGTTGGCTTTTATAAATGGAACCCAGTTTGCAATATCAAAATTTGCATTCTAAGGTTCTTCGATCTAAAAAATCAAACTAAAATTAAGGAATAGATTCCCTTTATTCCTACTGCACACATCGTATTATCAACATCCATTCCAATCCATACCGATATACCCACTGCTACCTCGTAGACGAGTTCAGCCAGAAAGTATGCAGCGTGCGCACGCGAGGATAACGACTCGACTCGACTACTCGACTCGAGGACGAGGACGACAAGCAGCCCGACAGTGTGTGCGTAGGCGGGACAAGAGAATTGAGGGGGAGGGGGTCTGCCATGGTGAGGAGATGGATGCGGAGGAGGGGAAGAGGGGCAGGGGATTTGCGAGTGGGTGTGGGTGAGCTGTGTGCGACTAATTGGGTGAGAGAATGTGGGTGCTTAAATTGGTTTCGTGCTTTCGTGTGACGCGTGCGGAGGCGTGTAAAGCTGGCGTGGCGCTGTGCGAGTGTGTCTGGCTGTTTGTGTGAGTGTGCGTGTCCGTGAGTGTGTGTAAGTGTGCAGGCGACAGGCTGCTCTGCGGGTCCTCCTCCTCCTTTTTGTTGCTGTTGGCATGAATGCTTGATGGCGTGACGGCAGCCGGTTGTTGCCAGCAATCGAAACGAACTCGAAAAAAACCATGCGAAGTTCAGCTATGGACAACGAATCCTTAAGTACACTATTTTATATACAAAAGTGTATACATTAATTGGTCACTTGGTACCATGTTCTATAGAATTATTATTACGAGTAAGAAAGGAATCAGCATCGAACAAGTTATACATTTATAGGCAATTTATAGGATTTTAAATTTGTGTTTTGCAATGTTATTGGAATATGTTTTGAATTTTTATTAGGTATTCATACGAATGTAAAATCTTAAAAGTATGTTACGATTAAAGCTAAAAATATATATTTTCTGTGTTGTTAATAAAAGTTGTCAAACCTCTGCTTGAATCATCACAACCCCCGCAAAGAGTACACAAACACAATTTGCCCCGCCTGGATGTAGATTTTATTTTGCGTGCTCTTTCCAGTGCAGCAATGCTCGGCTCACAATTTCAGTTCTGTGCTTGGGATTTGTGAGTTCGTCCGTGCAAGGACTTTTCACCCGTACGGACCTACCCCGCTGGTGCAGCTTGTTTGTGCCACTCGGATTATGCTGCCCGCACGCAGGACACTCGACTCCTTTAACGCATGGAATTCCGCACGCTGTTCCTGCGCGACTCGTCCAGCGCCCTGTTGTCCTGAAGGAGGATGATGGTGTGCTCGTTCTCGGTAGCCACCATCATCTCCTGGCGGCGGGTGCGCAGTCGCACGTAGCTCAGCTCGTCGCCGGGCTCCAGATCGCTCACCATGGAGCGGGCCATCGTCACCAGCGGCCTCATCCGATTGGCGTACAATTGGGCGGAGCTCGTGGGGATGTTGGTCCGCACGGTCACCCCTTGGCCGTCGATCAGGATGGCGCCAGTCACCCCTGGTAATTCCGTAAGGCGATCGAACGTGGCCTGGACATTTTGCGACGTCATGGCTTCCAAGGGGAGAGGTGAAACCCCTTTTTGGGACAACTGAAAGGGGCTGAACTTTGAATTTTGTGAATTTTTGACATATAAACAAACAGTACAGGACCTTTTTTATATTTCACTTAAATGAATTATCAGATGCCAATCTTTATTCAAGAAATGTTTTGTTTATTAATATGCTAAACTAAAGTTTGTCAAATTTAGGTTGCAAAATGATTTTATGATTTTATTAATCTTTTCATTAGGTTGTTGTATAGAAAAATAAGTATTTAATAAATATTTTAATAAATTGATGACACAATTAACTTATGCCATTTTAAATAAATAATACAATAAGTAATACCTTAAATCTTTGCATTTGATTTAAACGCCTAGAAATAAATTTAAGATAGAACCTTGCCAACGGTTCAAATCACGTAAGATGCCGCAGGGAAATGATTTGAGTCAATCCTCTAATTGAGTCTTTTATTATATATAGGGGATCTGGGGCCACCCCATGACCGTGGCCATTTCGCAACTCCGGTTCATGGGGACTTGCACTTATTTTCGCTCAGGGAGTCCAGACTTCCCCCGTGGCTATTGGCAAGGACAACCAACGAACCAACCAACCAACGAACCAACCATCCTGGCAGTCAGCTAGTGGGAGGATTTCCGGGCTCCGTGTCAAAGGTTGGACGTTATCCGTGCTGCAGCACGCGTCGCCGGAGGCGAGGATGTGGGGCAACGAGGAAAACGAACCCAGACGAGGCGCCACCACCCACGGTGGTGCAGGCGCAGGCGGCAATCATTCCTGGCAGCATGCGGCCACGACTGTTGGTGAAGTGCCATGGAGTGGAGAAGTGGCCTGGCGTGGAGGCGGGGGTCACGTAAATGGCGTTGAATTACAGCCCGACAATCGAAGCGTTGAAGTCTCGAACTGAAAAGTTCGAGCACAGACTGCATCATTTATAAGTCGGGCTAGGCCACAGATTGTCTGGAATCGAGTCGAGTGCGCACGCATGCCACGAAGTCGATGATGATGAGCTCAGGACGACCAGAGAGCAGGGAACCAGGGAACTTTATGACTGTGGGTCATGTGTTGGGCTTGGGGTGTCACGTGCCGGTCTGCGCCTGACTCCGGGTGCGGATGCACGGACGGGCTCGCGTTTTGGGTCCGGATCCGGGCAAACGCCTCTATCCTTTTCGTTCCGCTCCGCTGTTCCACGTTGTATAATTCATTTGGCGTTGCGGACCCTTTCGCCGTGCGGAACTATTTATTCAATAATTCGACGTAAAAGCTTAACACGGCAATCCAGAGGGGTTGTGCAGCCATACAGCGGCTGAGTCCTTTGCAAACACGCGGCATTGGATACTTTAATGCGCCCACCAACTGTCAAATATTCCAAGTCCTAGGCATAAAATATTTTCGAATACTAATATCGATATTTGGGTTTCCTTAAAAAGGGGGATCATAATTTGCAGAAAAACAGTTTCCTTTTACATATAACGGTTTTAAAGCTGCATCCTTAGTTTGTTAATGAATGAGTTAGATTTCAAATATTTCAGTTTTATACAAAGTAATTGAAGTTTTATTTAAATTAAGAAGATGAATATAACAAGTAACAATTTCGCAAAATATTTATCGAAAAATAAATTTTACTTTCAATATATTCCTTATCAAAGATATTTCTCAATTTAAATTTTCCGCAATAAAAAGGCACTGAAGACAGTTGGCACCACCAAAATAGAAGAAACTGAGATGCCAACTTCCGTACATAGCGGAGTCTACCACCCAGTTCGTGTTACCAACTATTTAACTTAGCGAAGTTACGCTCCCAATTTCATCACTTACTCTTTTTACATACACATGCATCATTATGCTCTCTCGGCTTCTAGAGACATACCCGTTTAACAAAAAACTTCATCTTTTCCTTACCCGTTCAGTTAAAATTTCTATGTTGTCCAATTCAAAGTTTCTGTTAACCAGGTTAAGGAAGGCGCCTCTAGCGGGCGAAAATGACTGCCGAATCGTTTTGCAACACTACTGAATGCAACCCTGCGTATCGAAACGTGAGGACCATTTCCGCTTTTTCTTCCTCTTTCTTTTTTGTCAAACCAGCCGACGAAGGTGGGTGTTTAATTCGACTTTGATAAAAATTGCCCAACTAAAAGAACCCCTTACATTTGCAGTGGTCTGTGACTTTAACTATCAACATGGTTGCTGTTAAGAAACAAAAGAAGGCGCTGGAGAGCACCAACGCCCGTCTGGCGCTGGTGATGAAATCCGGCAAATATTGCCTGGGTTACAAGCAGACCCTGAAGACCCTGCGTCAGGGCAAGGCCAAACTGGTCCTGATCGCCAGCAACACCCCCGCCCTGAGGTGAGATCCTTGTTGTCCTACCGAGAAGTAGATTTCCACTGCGCCCAAGTTGCCGTTTGATTGATGGAACCATATGGAGTCTGCCTTATAAAGCTGACTGAGAAGTATGATTCCAAGCGGAGTAGTTGATGGAAACTATGGAGTAGTACATTCAATTAATCTCAAGCTTCGTACTGGCCCGCTTTATACTGGCGCCGCCTCCACATGGTTCCACCAAGCAACGGGTCCACATTACTTGGGGTAAGAAGAATATACTCAATCTTTAATTTGTACACATTTTATGATGATACTATCTATTCCGAATGCCTTGACGAATCATTTTATTACTAGAGACTCTTACTGATGTAAAATCATTAGAATATTCTCTCAATAAGCTAAAGGCTTTGTTACTAATTGAGAATGTTTTGCCAATTTCAGGAAGTCTGAGATCGAGTACTACGCCATGTTGGCCAAGACCGAGGTCCAGCACTACAGCGGCACCAACATTGAGCTGGGAACCGCCTGCGGTAAATACTTCCGCGTGTGCACTCTGTCCATCACCGATCCTGGAGATTCTGACATCATCCGCTCGCTGGAGTCGGCCTAAACATATTTTTAATCCAACAAGACGACACAATAAAGTTTTGTACGAGGAGAGATATTGTTAAAAAATAAAAAACACTTGTATTTTAAAAATATACTTCGAATATTTATATTGGATGTTGGGTGTTCTAAGATGGAATAAAGGAGCCATTATTCAAAAATGTATGATACATATTTATTTGAAATACTTTATTAAAAGGTTATTTGTATATAAGTACACAAAAACATAAAATGTCAATTGTTGCTCACCATTCTTAAGTACAAATTGATTATATAGACAGTAAACATTGACCTAGGAACGCATTCATATCCTCTTGAAATATAGCCCGATAATAATTATACAGTTTTACAGTTTTAGCTTTCAGCTTTAAATGTGGTTTTCCTTGGCCTGAAAATAATACAAAATATTAACAACTTAAGAAATAATTGTTTATTGAAGTACTCACATTCTGGGCAACTTTTAGCAGATGGTCGAAACTAGCTTTTCCCGTTTGCATCACCATTCCGTGGAACACTTTGCTTTCGGACTCCGTTAGGAGTTCATATGGAGAACCGAACTCGACGACCTTGCCAGCATCCAGAACCAACACCTTATCCGAATCCATGATGGTGTTTAAACGATGAGCAATCGTCAGAACAGTGCAATCCTTGAACTTGTTCCGAATGGTGGCCTGAATCAGAGCGTCCGTCTGGGGATCCACATTGGCCGTGGCCTCATCCATCACAAGGATTCGATTCTCGCGCAGAATGGCTCTTGCCAAGCAGACCAACTGGCGTTGACCTACGCTAAAGTTCGTGCCGCCTTCCGAAATGTTGCTCTGCAGACCCGTTGGCAAATCGGAAATTTCTTCTTTAAGATGAACCTGTAAAGAGCTTGGTTAAATATGTTTTTGTTTTAAAAATCCTTTTAAATCTTACCTCTTCAAGAGCCTTCCAAAGTTTATCATCAGGGTACTGCTCAAAGGGATCCAAGTTGTAGCGCATTGTTCCCGAAAAGAGCACTGGTTCCTGCGGTATAATCGAGATTTTGCTTCGCAGATCATGCAGACCCATGTCGTTTGTGTCCCACTTGTCAATAACTATTGCTCCCTCGTTGTAAGAAAGCCGGAAGAGAGCATTAATGAGCGAGGATTTGCCCGCACCTGTACGTCCCACGATGCCCACTTTTTCCCTAGGCTTAATCGTAAAGCTCAGCCCCTTGAGAACGTAGTCCGCATTCGGATCAGGCGCGTACCTCAAGCTCAAATCCTTTGTCACCAATTGTCCTTCTTGGGGCCAACTCTTTGGTGGTCGCTTGTCTGCCGGCGAGGTGATCTCTCCCTCGGATTCTAGGTCCTTGTACTCGAGCACTCGCTCCACCGAGGTCATTGCGTTCTCCAGTTCGGCAGACTGACGCATTCCCCATTGTATTGTGCCCGTCATGCCTAAAGCTTGAGTGATGGCCAGTCCTATTTGACCGGCATTGCCCAAAGGGGGATTAAAGAAGCTGTGCAGTATCACCGATATCACGTAAACCACACAGAAGAGATCAAGGTAATAGCCAAAGGCTCGACTGGTGGAAACAAAGGTGTAGTAACCGGAGCTGTGTAAGTCCTGGTAATTGTCGTATTGCTCGATCAGTGTTTTTTGGGCCCCCATCGCACGGATGGTGGGAAGTCCAGTGAGAGTGGCACTGAAATGCGAGTACATGGGCGACCGGGCCACCGCCTCCAGGCGCTTCACATCCCTCGACGTGCTTAGATAAAAATCACGCCAATAGTAAAAGGCAAGCACCATTGCCAGCGTGTTGATAAGGTACCAAGGATTCGTAATGCACAGCACACATATAATACCCGACATGGTGAGGAATATCTGTATGCAATCCAACATGACAGCGGGCAGCACCTCATCCACCTGTCCCAAGTCATTCGCGAATCGGTTGAGAATCCGTCCGGAGGGATTTGTGTGGAAAAAGTACAGAGCCGTGCGAGAAACGCCTCGGAACATCGTGTTGTGCAGCTCGGTGGAGGAGTGCATGGTCATGTTGAAGAAGAGCAGAGTTCGCATCAAGGCGCAAATAACCAGGCCCACATTAATGGCAGTGAAATAGTAAATTTCCAGAGATGATGACGTAGAGGTGTTCTTAACCCTATAAAAATAAGATTAATATGTAATCAAAATAAAGTAATCCCTGTATTCTTGTAATACTTACCAGTGCGATAGGAAGTAATCCCCGCCAGACGCCAGAAGTTGAGTGCCAAGGCACAGGAGCATCAGTAAAGCGAAAACCAGAACACCACAGCCTGCGCTAAAGTACTTTTTGTACATTGCCACTCCGATTTCACCACCACCACGGGACTCCAGAACTGGTGCCGCGGTTGGCTTGGGTTTCTCCTTCTCTTTTTCCAGGGATTCCAGCGATGAGGAGCTTCCTTTCGAGCTGCCTGTGCTCAGCGAGCTGCTTTGGCGAGAATAGCCCGGAGTATTCTCGGTCCCCTCATCATCACCACCATTTTGAGTGCTTTCGGCCAAAAGCTGGGCAAAGTCCTGGCCGCTCTTTAGCATCTCCTCGTAAGTGCCGCATGCCGAAACCTTTCCCTTGTCCATAATCACAATCAGATCGGCATGCTCCAAGAACTGCAGTTGATGGGTGACCAGAACCACCAACTTGTCACCCAAGAAGCCGCGCATGCATTCATCGAAGAGATGCCGACCAACATGCGTGTCCACAGCGCTGAGGGGATCATCCAGGAGGTAAACATCTGCCTTACGGTACACAGCTCGAGCCAAACAGATTCTCGCCCTCTGACCACCGGACAGGGAAGCTCCACGCTCGCCCACGATGGTTCCATCGCCTTGCAGCAACTCCAAATCGCGTTCCAGAGCGCACTTCTTCAGCACAGTTCGATAGCGCTGCTTATCCATGGGCAAACCGAAAAGAATGTTGTCGCGCACAGAGGCGTTGAAGAGCCATGGCTCCTGGGAGGCATAGGAGAACCTGCCCATCACATCAACAGATCCCATTTCTGGCGGCAGCTCTCCCAAGATGGCCTGAACAAGGCTTGATTTTCCGCAACCAACGGGTCCGATCACCGCCACTAGTTGGCCACTTTTCAGTGACATGTTGATGTTATCCAGCACGGGCTCGTGGTGCTCCTGGCTCCAACGGGCTCTCAAGCCTTTGATCTCTACTAAAACATCCGGAAGTTTTCCATTTCTATTGGAAGTTGGCTGCTTCTCTACTGCTTGCAGCAAATGCTGCTCCTCAGCAGGTTTCTCTTCCGTTTCCAGTGACACATCCAAAATATTTGCCTCTTCGCGGATCATAAAATTCTTGATGCGCCGCATGGATACCAACAACTCAGCAAACTGAGACATTCCACTGGGAAAGAACTTGCTCACCGTGCGTCTCAGGATGTTGTAGAATGCAGTGACGCAGAAGGCCCGCTCCGCCGTCAGTTGACCGCCCGCCAGGACGAATCCCAAAAGGCTCACAAAGATAGCAATGCGTCCGAGGGTGATCTCGAACGAAAGCAAGATGCCTCGCAACAGATTTATCTTGCGTATAGAGCTCATCTCGCTGCGACGCATCTGCTCGATCAGCTTGCCGAAGGGACGCTCCCAAGTATACATCTTGATCACCTGAATGCCCGAGATGATCTCGTTCATCATGCGCACCCGCTGATCCGTTCGGAGAGCAGTCTGCAGGCGCAGCTTGGAGGTGATTCGACTCATGTAGGTTTGCAGCGGTAGGTAGAGTATCAAGATACTGATTCCGTAGAGGGAAGCAAAGCCAATCTGCTGGTATAGGAAGTAGGCGGCTATCAAAAGCTCCAACGGGCCCAGCCAGAGGAAGTGAAAATGGATGAGGCATCTGTCGAAGCGGTTGAGATCGTTGGACAGCAGGTTCACCACCTGGCCGATTGTGGTATCTCCCAGCGATGTGCGGCTCAGGCGGAGAGCCTTTCGGTAGATGGCAGCGCTCACCGCCACCCGCATTTTCATGGCCAAGTGCTGAAAGAAACATTAACATTATTGGATTTAAATTTTTGAAGATTATTGTTATCTTTTTCAAGTCGTAAAACCATTTAAAACCATCTTAAAACTATAAAGATTTATCATTCATACCATCATGCCCATCATGTAGGGGTGCGTCAGCAAAACACTGGCCAGGATGCAAACTATCAAGAGCACGGCATAGATCTGTGCGTAATTGCTGCTCCCATTTCCATGTTCACTGAACTCCGATATCAGTCCGGCCAAAAGAAGCGGCACCGTGGCCCTGTAAGTAAATGAAATTAATTTGTTTTTGATAATTATATCAGTTATAAATCGGTGCTGATAAAGCCCAAGGTCTTTTACCTAGTTCCCAGTTCCAATACGGCAATTACTATACCCGAAAGGATTAGCTGCCAGCCAAAGACGCGTCCAATGACCCGAAGGACACTTGGTTCCCGGTGGGTCCTTTGGTCCTTTCCCCGACACCGGGCCACCTCATCCTCCCATTCCCGAAAGAACTCATCGCCAAGAGTTTCGGCTCCATGCTCGTCCAGTGTTTTGTACAAATCCGATGGCTGAAGCGTCTGTCGGCGACCCTTGAACAAAATGGGCAGTGCAAAGCTGGAACAAGAGAACAATTATGTAAATCGATTTCGCAACCCATGGAAATTTTAAGTAATGCTACGAACAATATGTGTGGAATCCGATAACGGTTGTCTTCGGATGTCACTTCTCAGCGGCAGTTGACACTTAAAGGTACTTGGCATATGATTTATGATAACACACATTACACTTTTTTAGCGGTAAGATGAAACTTTTTCATACCAGAACATTAGCGAGGATAAAATACCTGCCGACTCGCGGGGATTGGGCGGTAGTTTGTTCGCCTGCATGGTTATGTAAATTAGGCAGCAATTTCACAAGCTTTCATAAATAATTAATCCACGGGTTCGTTTTTTAGTACAGCAGTATCTCATCAAATCAAAACATACGATGGATGTATGTATGTATTTATAAAAGTAAACATTGAGCCTGAATTGATAACAACTGATGCTGCATCAGGATCCCGACACGTGATAGATACAATTGAGAACTAAAAACTTTCCACTCGTTAGATACGCAAACACAAATCACTTGAGCCGTCCACGACGCCTCGTATTTCCAATCATTCTGTTCAATGGTCGCGCAAAACAACGCGTCGATGGCAAATCAAATGCTTGTCGAGCTAGAATCAGCTGTTCGAACAGCTGTCGGATTTATCCTATGTGCTTGTGTGTGGAATAGACACATATATTTATTACATGGTCACTTCTGGACTTTAGAGTGGACCTTGTCCGATACATGGTAGAATTATACAAGGTAGTCTCGTCGGCTGCAAAATCGTTCGGGTTTTTCCCCTATCGACCCGAACCCATAGGAAAACACTCTCTCTCGCTCTAATTGTAGTGTCGATAGGGGGAAAAAAAGCCGACGAGACTACCTTGTACTTATTATACCATGGTCCGATAAGATAGCTTAGTTTACTTATTAGGAAAAAGGGTTAACATAGGGTGCTTCTCTCATATTGTAAATGAATGTGTTTTTGACCTTATTTTAGCATTAGAATTATTTGATTCGCATAACTATTAATTAACATGTGTTCTTTAGGTATAATTTGTAACACCTAGTATAATTTTTAATAAGAGTGCAACGGAATAACATAACATACTTTTGAATTATATATTTACCACTTAAATACACTATTTACAATAACACTTTAGGCTTTACAGGCTTAGCGGTCACATTGATAAGATAAAGCTTTTGTAACTGCTTTCAGTAAGAGTGTATCTTGTTCTTTCTAAATATAGGTTATTGATAACAAGTCTGTGATTTTGAAGTTGTTCTGTTATTAAAATCATGTCTAAATTACATCTGCTTTTTAAAGGGTGAGCCTCCGAAAGATAAGATAACTGCTCTTAAACTTTTAATGAATTATATAATCTTGTTTTGATCCAATCCTATTTTCAGTTTATAAGTAAGAAAACTTTGAGTTACATTAATTAAATGTTCTCAGATATTATGGAGGCAATTAGAATTATAAGTTACTTTTTAAAAACTTTAGATTTCACACTAAAGTTAAATATTTACTCCATACATTTTGCAATACGTTTTTATGTCGCATATTACAGCAATGTTAAGGTATTAAAAATTATAATTATTTAAGTACGCTGTGATCCTAATATTTTAGATCAGTACTAAATTTCCTTCGATGTGAAACTCTAGTAAATGCAAGAACCAACTAAAAGCCCTGAGTGCTTTCTAAGAACTTGTAAAAAGCTGCAGCGGAAGTGTTTGTGGAACTACAAAAAACGATTTGTATAATAAACAAATATGCATGTTTAAGATAGGTAAATTTTAAAAATAAAGTGATAAAGATATAGTTATCTTCTAAATCCTGTATAAAGTAAACATCAAAATTTCATCACCAATAGGTTTACTGACCCAAAGCTTCAAACTTAAGCAATAGGAATATCATCGTACACACCTACAACCTTTATCACACTGGCGTATTGAAGTTATCTGGAAAAAGAGAACTGAAACTCGCCGGGGAATATATAATATAGATAAGCATTGCATACAGAGAGCTTGGGCCAATTTGCGAGTATTCAGGTGAAATTGATTAGGTGAATGGGGGTAAAGAAAATATGGCCAACAGTGGGGAAGCCAGTTAGGCCACGGTGGTCGATCCAAGCAGTCAGAAGTTACAATTGAGCTACTCAGAAAAAAAGAGAGCCATGAGAGGATATAACCTATTTGTCGTTCTGATAACCGCACTGGTTGTCAGCCAGCTGGACAGCACTTTAGCCATACGTAAGCCAATGATTTTCAGCAAAGATTCCGTCTAATTTTCCTCTACATTTAACGCAGAGTGCTATTCATGCAGCGCAACGGAAAGTGGCAGCGACTGTTTAATGAAGCCAAATGAACAAATTGCTGTAGACTGCACCACCGATTGCTATACTTCAGTGGGTGAGTATCTATGACTCATGAACGACTATTTCATGTTCTTAGACAAAGGCAAATTCAGACAGTGGCCACTCTTATCAATCGAGGCAGCTAAAGCGATAAGCGATTATCTATATTCTGTTATTGAAAATACTGATCCTTATTTTCCGAGCACCCTGATACTAACCTTATAAATGTGCAAACATTTATGATCTGATGATTCATACCAGAATTATTTGACCATCTGGCTTCCCTTAGCTTGGACTTTATTATCAAAATATTTGGTAAAATAAAAAACTGGGTTATGAACAAATATTTGGCCATAACAATTGTTTGACCCTCCATAAAATAATTTAATTTAAACCGTTTAATACTTCTTCGAAAGCTTTCTTTTCGACTTTACTTATTTCTGAAGTAATAGGAAACTATGAACCATTTGCCGTTGGCCTCCCGTTCTAAAAACTTCTTTATTTCAGATGGTAAGGGCGGAATAACGCGTGGCTGTTTGGCAACTGGAACCCCATGCTCCTCTCCCAATTGCTCATCCTGCAATAGCGACAAATGCAATGTTAACTTGGTGTGCCAACAGTGTCTGGGTCTCGCAGAATGTGGACAAACCAACGTCACGGCTGTGAGCTACAATGCAGTGTGTTCGACGAGCCAGATTTGTGTGAACCAGGCGAATGACAATGGGACCGTGAGCCGTCAGTGCGGAGCCGCTTGTGCCGCTGGAGTGGCGGACACCACGTGCGCCTCCTGCCCGACGTCGCTGTGCAACACGGGACTCTTCCCCGCCAATCGGCAGCAGTGCTACAGCTGCACGGGAGCCGAGTGCAACACGGTGGCCCAGTCGATGATCGTGGGATGCAGCGCAACGGATGCCAAGTGCTTCGTCACCGGATCGGCTGCGAACAACATGACCCGTGGATGCACCTCGGCTACCGATGGAATCACCTGTGCGGCCGATAGCACCGATCCCAGTTGCTCCATCTGCGACTCCAGCCTGTGCAATGCTTTGGCTTACGAAAGGGATGCCGGGTCCTGTATCGTCTGCGACGAGTGTCCGGCGCAACAAGATGCTGCTACTGCGGCCAAAACCTGTGGCCAGGCTCTCTACAATCAAACGATTGGCTGCTACTCGTCCATCTCGGGAACAACGGTCAAGCGAGGCTGCCTGAAGGACTACGTGGGCGATTGCACGGCAGCCAATTCGTGCACATCCTGCTCGGAAACCAACTGCAATGTGGCTGCCGAGGACTTTAAGTGCATTGCGTGCATCTCAAACGAGGTCGCCGACTGCTGGGAAGCCAAAACCCCGAACGATTTGCCCTTGGTTAGCTGCCCTGCCGGAATCTGCTTCAGTGGAGTGTGGAGTAAGTTATTCCATAATCTACATGATTTTCAACCTACTTTCATCCTTAGTATTAAATCATAAAAAAGCTATTGCTTCAGGATATTATAATATGAACACGTATATTTCAGATGGCCTTGGGGTGCGAGACTGTTTTACCGCTGCCAGTACCTTGATGCAGTACCAGTGCGATATCAAACTGGAGCCACATCAGTGCGAAGAATGCAAGGAGAGCAGGTGCAACAGCAAGGCGTTCAATGGGGCCGCCTCCCTCAGTCGAATGGGCGTGGTCGGTCTGCTAATGGCCCTAGTGATCGCCCTTCGCACTGCCCTGTAATCGCGGATCCTTCAAGATAGTAGCCTAATCTATCCCAGTTATCAGGTGGCTAGGTTCCCTATATAGCTTAGCAAAGCCGGGAAACAGACAAGGAAAAACGTAAAATAGTTACAAAAACTGAACATAATTAGTTATACTTTTATTAACGAAAATGAAAAAATCTGTAAATATATATAAATATATTTATTTTGCTACTGCGACAATCTTTTAGGCGATGGAACCCCCTTTTAAGTGCTTATCAAAATGCCAAGCACGTAAATTATCAAACAATGATAACAGCCTATCAACAAAAGCATCAATAAATAATAGGTGTTGGTTTTGTATGTATAAAAGTGCATATACCATACACAGAATGAAAATAAAATAAAATACGATCTTTCGAATGGATTTCCAACCATGGATTGAATTTAAATATAAAATAAAAGGTAGTAGAATACTTACCACAAAGCTCAAGAAATAAACAGATTTAAAAAAGGTTTTATTTTGGGGAATATTTATTAATACATAATTACATAAACTTCTTACTTTACCAAAGTTATTTATTTTTTTAGAGTGGTTATTATTTCATGAATTTTTGTGTGCCTGATAAGCCGCTAACCCCTTGACAATCTCTTTAAAATTAAAGCGATCAAACTTGAGATAACTAGAATCTTCGAAGTTAGTGATAAAGTTCCGCCGCTAGTAACCAATCCATTTTTGTCAATATCAACGTTATTGCAATCAGAATAGTTGCATCTGCTGCATAGGTTTTCATGTCTTCTACAGTAGCTTAGAGTTTCCACATCCGTATCGGATACACAATTCCTCACCAAAAACCCTTCTGGGCCTCCAGACGGATCGAGGAATTTAAAAAATACAGTTATGCACTCATTCGGAACACCTTCTTTCACGGGACAGATCATTTTTCCTTCCATAGATCTACCTTTTGACTCTTTTGGGGAACACAATTCGCACTTCAGACATCTAAATTCATCAGAAGCATTTCCGCGGGCTGAAGCCCACTCAATCCATGGGAGGAAAGCCATAATTAAAATAAACCTTGGAAACAGCACCATAGTCAAAGTAATAGGTTTCAAATTTTAATCAAGGTTTTGATGGCCAATCTAAGTACTTTATATACTCTTCCTGTTTCCTTGCAGTTTTGTTAAAAACTGAGTGCAGTGACTATTAAAAACACTGATATATAATATTATTGTAATGATTGTCACGTAAAAGTAAAATAAAGTTGTTTCTGAGCCTCGGGAGACTTTAACCCACTTTTAAAAGTCAATCCCAGTATCCCTGCAGCATTAAACGAATGGTAAATATTTGATGTTATTAATCAAAGTGCTCAAGGGTTTAAAGCACTTGCCATCCATTAAAATATTTTAAATACATATTGTTGATGGTAATTAAAATACTTGCAATTAATATTTTATTTTTAATATACATATATTTACAAATTCAAAGAAAACACATTCACACATAGAAAGCGATTATTACACAAAAAGATAAGCAAACCCATTGATATTATCGGTTTTTTGTATATAATAGATACAACAAATTATCTAGACAAGTCTGCCGGTCTAATCTGCGAAGTTAATAATTAGTCATACTCAACCCATCGATTTTTAAGTGCACAAAGCTTTATTATTCCAATTAATTGCTGTGACTCAGAATTGAAAGGTTGGAGTTTTTCTAATAAAGCCCTTGCCAACTGGCTAAACAAATGGTAGAGATAAGGAAGGGGGTCAAAAGGTGATGAGTGGCAGACGCAGAACCAGGAGTCTCTTCAAATTGGGTCATGTTGTGAACATTACAAATGTTTTCATAGCACGTTGGGCACAACTCCTTATTCTCATTACAATAAGTGAGAAACGCGCCATCCAATTCCGATATACATCCTCGATTAATATATGTTTTTTTACCCTCCATGGTGTAGGGATCTCGCACAAGAATGGTGCGGCATCCGTTCTTTTTTCCCGGTATCGGTGGACACAACGACTTGGTATCATTGAAATTCGATGCATTGCAGAACATGCAGGAGTAGCAACTCAATGGAGCGGGTAATGGGGGAATGGAAACCGGAGGCACGGTTCCAGTCGTGGGTTTAGGTGTTGTCTCTTCTTGAAGACCAGTTCCATCTGCTGGGTAATCGGGTGATCCTTCCGGTATGGGTACTTCATTAGTTATGTTTGGAAAGTGGGAATCCGTTATGGTAACTTCATCAGTTACGTTTGGAAAGTGGGATTCCGGTATGGGTACTTCATCCGTTACGTTTGAAAGATGGGAATCCATTGTGGGAACTTCATCAGTTACGTTTGAAAGATGGGATCCCGGTGAAGTTTGGGGCTTATTGGGCGATTCGGAAACCACTTCTGAGGATGAGTCTTGATTAACAGAAGGCGATTGATCTAAGTGATCAGTTGGCTGGGGTGTATTAGTACCTTTAATTTCTGGCTCTGTTTTAGGGTCCTCTGGTTTGGGATCCATTTCGGAACCTAGAGTCGCTTCTGTTCCTTCAAGTTCTGGCTTTTTATCTATGTCTCCTTCTTTATCGTTATCAGATGGCTTTTTATCTACATCTCCTACTTCTCCGTCATCTGATGGCAAATCTAGTGAATCCATAATACCTTCCGCTGGTTTTGTATCGCCAGTTGTCATAACTGTGGTGCTGTTTAAAAACTGACTTTCTCCAGGAGACCCCGGTAGAGGATCTTCATCCTTATCTGGGCTTTCGCCTTCCGCACCTCCACTCAAGCTGACCTCCTGGATGTTATCCTCCTGGGCCCTGCTCCATTGAAGTAGGGCAGTCAGCGAAATCCAGATAACCAACAGTCGCATCCGCATTGTGATCACTGATCGGTTGAGGCTTCGCGGAACGTATGACTTGATAATGGCAATAAATCTACCAGTGAACCCGCAGAGTGGATGGGCTTATCAGATCTGTATCTTTCGTTATCGTTTTATCCCCGTCCTGAAGAGCTCCGTAAATAGCAATATTTGTTTTGCACTGGCCACGGATGTATTTTGTTATTCCCGACCTGTCCCGTGGCTGTTTAGCTGTCAACTGAGGTCGATGGTCATTAAACCGCCTGGACATATGATATGTGTACTCGAATCCGCTGATTGTCACGCAATTATCCGGTCTCTAAATTAAATCGATACGAGGATACGAAGGTGGAGGGCTGTATTTGAGGAACCCTTGACCCACGCTTATGAGCTCCCGGCAATCCTGCAACAAATGCGAGCCCCTGAATTATTGATGATGTGAACCTTTCGATGGAACCGATGGGACACTCCGATAATGGGATCAAGGCACAGAGCACATTATGGTTATGACATTTTTGGTCATTATGCATATGCTGGAATTTAATTTCGGTGAATGTTTAACTGAGGTTGGAAAGAGTTCAGCTTTAATAAAACTAGATAATGGATTCTGCAATCCCCTTCTTTTTCATCTATATGCTAATTAATATTTTCTAGAATGTCCCTATCATCTTTATATTCAAAGTTGAAAGTTACAATCTTTTGCCTGCAGTCTTTTTCTAGCTTATCCTTATCGCCATTTCAACTCTATCTACTTCTTGTTATATAGTCTGATAAGTCATAAACAGATTATGGATTTTAAATGGCAAACAAAGGTGCACTTTTTATTTTACATTCTTTATGAGCTGTCAAAATGCTCGAACCGAAGTTAACTCGTTTCTTTCTGCGCCACGCGCTTCTCATTTTCCTGATTCTCATGCTTACAGGTGAGCCCATTGCGATTTCTTCCAAGGAAAAATGCGTAGCTAAACTTTGAAGGCGTTTTCCATTATAGGTCGAAGTTCTGCCATTGTTTGCTATCATTGCGATTCCATTGCCCTGCCGGAATGTTCCCAGAACCTCGGAGAGGTGGGAGTTCTTCCCTACAAAGAATGCCCCACCGAACTGACGTGTGCCATGTCCATTGGTAAGTTAAACTGATATTGCTTATTTATTCTCAATTACGGACTGGTCAGCAGTTTCTATTTCTGGATTAAAGTTACGTTCTTGCAAATATGAATAAATATGAATCTGTATATATTCTATATCCATCTTTCAGTGGACTCTATAACATATCGAGGTTGCGGAGCTGAAACCCCTATTACCGGAGCCACTTACTCAAAGTCGTGCTCTTCGAACTTGTGTAATGCCGGTGTGTATCCCCCGGGACGCCTCAAATGTCATCATTGTGCCGGAGAGGATTGCGTGGCAGCTCCTGGTGCGAAACCCAAGCCCTGTCGCTATCATTTGGAAGAGGATCAGTGCTACACCGATGTGATGAGTTCAACCGAAGCTTATAGAGGTTGTGTCTCCGAGCAGAATCACACACTGTCGAGTGCCGCCAAGCTGTGTGAAATCAATGGATGCAATGAGGAGCAGGGCGCTTGGACTCAAGTTTGCGCCTCATGCGATTCTGCTCTTGGCAGGGGTTGCAAAATGGATCTCTTTCAGGTGAACACCGGCAAGTGCAATGTGAGCCTTTACGAGGAATGCCGACAGGATGTTCTATTGGGCGAACCGGAGGACAAGTACTGCTTTAGCTTCCGGAAATTGAGCCGCGTGGTCAGAGGTTGCTCCTCAAAAATGCCAACTGATCTGGAACCCTACTTGGACGAACTAGAAAAATGCAGAGACAGTGAAAACTGCAATGCAGGTTGCATTACACGGCAAAAGTGTTTATCCTGCAACTCGGTGGATCAGGAGTCTTGCAGGACGAATGTTACTGCCATTACTAACAGCACTTGTGCCTCCGCCGAGGCCTCCTCTTGTTTCTCCTGTGAGTATTCCAACTGGAGTATCCAAAGAGGTTGTGGAGCACCACCCACAAATCCAGAGATCACAAAATGCTACGAATGCGATGAAAAAGATGGCTGTAATTACAGGGATTTCACCCGGTGCTACAAATGCAGCACCGATGAAGCAGGAGCAGGCTGTGCCAACTGGGAGAGACCGGGGGAAATATACATCGAGGAATGTGAGGAACCAGCCACTTCGTGCCTAGTGGTTTCTTTTACCAACGGAACCACTGCGAGAGGCTGTCAGAAATCAGAATTCAGCTGTACTTCAGCAAATATGGCCAACTGTCGTTCCTGCGAAGGCAGCTTCTGCAACAAAGGAGCCTTTCCCGAGGACCGTCTCTGGTGTCATCAGTGCAAAGGAAACGAGGATTGTGAAGATATCTCCAGAGGACAAACTGCTTTGCCCTGTCCTGTCCAAGAAAACGAACCACAGGATCAAAAACTGGCCTGCTTGGAGTATTTCGACACGCACAGCATGGAGATTGTAAGAGGATGCCGATCCAATCCGGATCTATACTATGAATGCCTTTTAAGGAGTAATCACCAAGATAGTTGCCGCACTTGTCACACTAAAGCTTGCAATAATAGCCCTGGAAAGGAGTTGAGAGCCGGTTATGAGATAGAAACCAAGGCAATCGCATTGCTACAGGCCAGAAGTTTTTCAGTATCTTTGACTTATTTTAAAATGGGCTACGGAATAATATTGTTGTTCAGCGTTGTTTTATCTTATTGATACTATAAGTAAATACTGGCTTTGAGATCCTCTAATGAAAAGCAAGTTAGTTGTTCTTTTTGCGCTATTTATCGAGTAACAGGCTGAAACTATAAATAAAGGATAGCAGAACTTAAAAGGTGTAATTCTTATTCAGGGGGCGTGTAGCTAGGATTCAAGGCACGACCGCGGTGATTGAAGGAGTAAAACGAGGGGAAATTGCCCAGAGTGTCCCACGTTTTCTGCTGCATGTCCACTGTGGCTCGTATTTCCTTGAAGTTTCCAACCACCTCGATAATGTTGTAAATCACAACAACCAAACTGATGACGGTCTGCAGAATAATCTAAAGAGTTTTAAAGGGAAACCCGGCGTTTAGTAACCATTAAAGCTCCTTAAAAAAGTTTATACTCACATCCAAAGGCAGACTGGTCCACTCCTGCTCCGTCAGCCTCAAATAAGTCCGATCTGCAGAAGAAAATCAGCCCCTTCGTTAGCGGTCCAAAGTTTATTTACCAAAATTAAGGTTAATACTCACGGTGGGCAGCCGAAAATGCAGCGTGAGCCAAACTGGCAAAACCGGCAATCAACAAAAGCTTATTAAACAATTTGTCGCCCATTTTTTATTGAACAATTACAATTACAATCACAGGCGGATGAATTTTCTAAATTTTTTTTACTAATTTGCTGTTAGCGGTGTAACTTTAGCCGATGGTTTAGGGTTGTCATGTTTATTGGGTTGTATATCGGTATTTTTCTAGAATAAATTATTTCGAAAATACCAAATAAACACTGTCGAAAAAACAAGTAATGTTAACAAATAAACTGAAATTTAGAATTTACAATATCTTTAAAGTTCAGATCTTAATTTTTTTATTTTTGTTAGTTAGTAAGTTTGGTATTTTCCGTTTGATAGGGCCACTTTCGAAAAACCGCCGCGCTAGGAGGTATATTTGAACGTCCCTTACACGGTCCCACTATTCGTTTCTCAACATTTCAAGTGTTCGGTCGCTTGCGCGCATTTTGAGCGGAAAACCAGTGTCCAATAAGACAATAAGATAAAACCCGGCAATACAAGTGCACCTTGCAACTGTTTTTTTTAAAGTCAAAAAGGACTCAAGGCCACGTCTCGCCTAAAGTTTACATAAAAAATTGTGCAGAGTGTGCGTTGTTCCTGGCGCATCCGTCGTTTCATTGTATTCGTGTGTGTATCCCGACGTTACTTTTGCTGTCCTTTTTGCGTGGGTGTGCCAAAAAGGAGAAGAGAGAGACAGAACGAGAGAAAGATAAACAGTAAAATTCCAGCACATAAAAGCGAGTCAATAAAGGCCGACAACATGTCCGTTTCCTCGAACGCCTCTTCTGCCTCCAACAAGGACAGTGTGGACAGCCCGAGCAGCACCACAAACACGGACAGCTCCGAGCTGACACACATCCTAAACCGGCGACAGGAGATTATGGACTCCCAGGAGGCGGGCATCGAGATCCCACGCACCTTTAAGGTGGTCAACGTCTACACCGAGTTCCACGAGTTCTCTAGGAAGCAGATTAAGGACTACCAGAAGACCTTTAACACGTAAGTCGAGGCCTCAGTTTAAGATAAACGATGAATTTAAAAAAATGCGTATACGTTCGAAAAATGTATTCCCAGTATGAATTCTTAAAACATAAATTTTATTTGGAACTGGAATTTTTTCTATTTTTTTAATACCGTGACTAAAATATTAATTTATTTAAATGCAGAAAGGGTGTCCAACATGCAAAAGGTCGACTGTATTAACCTTAGCACTCCTTTCACCTGCATTTGCCACTTTCCCAGGCATCTCACCGCATTCGCGTCTCATTAGTTGGCAACATAAAACTCATGCCGCCTAATGGGCATTTAAATTGCATTTACTGCAGCCCCTCCTCGGAAAACCCCTTGCCCACCAACCCCCTTTGGACCCCTGTGCAATGGGGCATGACTCACAAGTACTTGGGGAGCAATATTGTCACAGTCACTGGCTTACATTCCCAAGTCGTGCTCCCGTCGCGCGGATCATGAGTCAAAAGTGGTTTTCTGCCCCAACACTCTAAGACGGATTCAATTATTACACTACAGTCGAGCTCCCCTAAGGGGAATTCCTTTTAGTCATATTCCATTTCACTAATGGATGTCCTCTTAACACAAAATTTTTATTATTCTAGGGTTTGTTATTTGGTTTACTTAGTAAAACCTTATAAAATTCGTAGTGTGTTTTTGGCCCAGCCTTATTCAAGGTTCTATAAGTCATACTATATATTCTTGAATGAAGATAGCACTCGGGGTTATCTAAGATCACCTGTGCGCTTTCCGTACTTGTGTTTCGTATTACATTACCATCCGACAACGTCAGCTGTCGAGTGACACCTTGCAAAACGAAGTGTTCTCCGAGGTTTTCCCTTCCTCAGTTTCCTAGTCTTGTGGTGGATCGTTTTAGTGATAGCCCGTCTCGGGTTTCGCTCAATCAACCGCAGCTGAGTTGCGCAATGGTTATTTTGTTAGATTAAATCTCTAGAATTGTTATTTAAATCCCAGCAGTTGGCACGTAGGGCCGTCTAGGCTGATAACCTATCTCAGGCTCGCCCGAATTATCTCTTTTTTATGGTGATTAGCTGAAATTCGCCAAGTACCTATCATTTCTTCTAAGTGATTCAACTCTTTACTCACCTGAGTTCTATCTGAATCACCTGGCAATTAAGACGAATGAGGTGTTAGATACTAATTTTGTATACAATTAGCTTAGGCCAACCAGTTGGACAATTACCACAGCTAAGATGGTTCTAATTAGCTTTTGTGTTATTCCTTCCCTAAGTTGAGCTCCTTTTTTATCTGGGTCACAATGCCTCGGGCTTTGGCAAGTTGTCAAAAAGAAAATAGCCTGCATTATGGCACTGCGAACGTGTTCTGCAATTTTAATGGAATGCACCAGCAGCAAAAAGTGAGAAACAGACGTCGAAAAACACACTCCATGCAGTCTGGGAAACACTGGGTAGGCCACAAATGGCAGAGAGACAACGGGCTTTTGGTTTGCGATTAGCTAATGTTGTCCACATATATGGGTAATAAGATTGGATATGGACAAAAAACGATTTTTCGTGCTTACAATAAATGTTTGTTTATGGATCCATCGGTATAGGAAATACCAACAGTTGCTATAATTGAAAGCTTACTCCAAAAAATCTTTATAAAATTGTATAATTTTGATTTGGTAGAGATGCTCATGCAGTATACATAATTGAAATTATTTTTATTTGGCCTTGAAAACTCGACCCCATTTTATCTGGTTCGTTTAATGGCCGAAAAAGTACATTACATGTTTTTGTACATTACATTCTCGTTGCCTCGAACATGACTAGATCAACAAACAAAAAACATTTTTTTATGAGGAATCACTGTAAGATCTGCTCACGTACTTTATTGAATTACATTCCTAGACTTAAAAGCCCGAACAAATGTCAGACATTTACCCCCGTTGGGTTCATCTTCTTGGCTCAGTCTGCGGTCGGAACTTTAAAATAATAATAACAAAACAAGAAACCGGCTAAAGTAGCGCCTTTATGCCGCGGCTTTTGGCATTTCCAGTCACGTTGGATCGTCCGGCGACTAAAACTGATGTGCTAAACTGGCAAATTTAAAGCGCTCAAACCTGAATGCCTAATTAATACATGCGATCCATTCGAGAATTGAAAGCAAAATACCGCCTGAGTCACGCATTGAATTTGTTTTACAAAGCAATTTGTATAAACACATCGCAACTGATTCAGCAAAGCGAGCGATTTTCTGCGAACATGCTTTCCGGCAATCAAATAAATGCAAATGTAAACAAACTCGTCTTAAGACGTCACAACTTCGCAGCGAGGCAGTTCCTCTCAAACTTCCCAAAACGATAAGGTCCAGCAAATTGCTGCCCAAGCCCTAAAGCGATTAAAGCTTATTTTTACAAATGTATCTTAACATTCAACGCCTAACCTTATCGCCACTCACGCAATGTGAGTTGCTGTTTTATAGCGTCTTTGGATTTGGTTTAGTTTCCTGCATGTTTTCTTCCCCATTTAATGCGCCATTTTCCGCACGGACGTCTGCTGAAATTCAGAGATATATGGTGGCAGTAACTTCCGGTAGGCGATAAACTGCAGAATTATATCGATTATGCATTTTATGGCGCCGTAAGTCTGTCAAAATTAATCATCAAGGGGGAGGTCTGTCAGTACTTGGTACTTGGTACTTGGTCTGTTTGAAGACTTGATAAGCAGAAATCCCTTGGCAAACTTGGATAAAACCAACCACCAATGTTGAATGCTCCACTTATCGTAGCCATGTACATTGTATTCAGTTCTTCATAAAGCACATTATTATGTACAGTGAATAATAATTCAATTACGCATGGATTTCTAAAGAAAATACAGTGGTTACTCATTTACGAATTGTTTACTTTGTAAAAGACTCAGACTCTCTTTTTGGTTTATCTGCTTGTCATAAATTAAAAAAAATAATTAGAAAGCAAAATGTATAAAAAAAAAGTTGCAAAAAATAAAGCACCCACAATCCATATTAAACTTTTCGAATAGATCAAACATAGAAATACCGAGTTGATGAAATTCTACCAATTAGGGAGTGACCACTGTGGGCGCAAAGCTTGTTGTTCCCCCATTTTCCGTTAAGGGTGCTATATCGATGCCAATGCTACTCGTATCGTTTTCTGTCGTCGCTCTGGTTACAGTTTACAATTTACAATTCGAGTTCATGGACAAAAAGCAACGTACTCGCACGCACTCTACAAATGGGGGAGGATTGCCTTTCCGTGTGGGCTTTTATTGCGGCGAGTGAAACTTTTAATTAAGTTGCCATTTGCCACTGGCCACCACCACTCGTTATCACTCGGGCATAACCCCTTAACAGCCCCCTCCTATTCACTTATGCGAATTATATATTCTAGGGGTTGCTTTCCAGGACAATTGCATGTGAGTTCTTGAAGTGCTTTCTCTGCGCACATTTGCATCTGCACTCGCCGCACTTTGTCTAGGTTCATTGACACTGTAATTTCGCTATTGACAAAATGTTGTTTGCATATAGTAGCTCTTGTTGGTTCGGTAATCTCGTCAGCTGGAAAGCGGGTTTTCTGGCAATCGATAGCGCTACATTATCATGCACCCCTCTCATTTCCGGCTGCAGCCTCCACTTGTAATTATTTCCGCGCACATGTGCACGACCTTTTTGCATTTGGCCAAAAATCGCGCTTTGGCAAGCGCAGTTGTGGAATTGCAATCGACAGGCGACGGGCAGTCTGCCATGTCCACAGAAACACGCCAAAGAAAATAAAAAAAAGCATACAGTAAACTAGCTGACAAAGGAAAGCCAATGGCAGGCGATGACAGTGGGACCCCCGCCTCGTGTCCATCGACGCTTCATTGTGCGCATTGTGATTGCGTTTTATGCGCTTTGCGGTTGCAAGATGACAGGCACAACTTTGCTTAGAGAAATGGCATATAAATTTATAAATTCAATAGATAATTCAATACTAAAATGGAAGCTGTATTCATTTTCTACCTAATTGCAAGAAATTAAAACAAACGTTTTGCAGAAAAACTTTTATGACTCACTATCACTATCATTCTTATAACATGGCAGTGTGGTGCTATCATTTTGTCCTCAATTGTGCCAATGTAGTTACGGCTTTTTAGTGTTCGACTGTTGTCCACTCAATTGAGGAAATATCAAATTATGTGCGAGCAGGCGGCGCATCATCATCACTCATCCCATCCAGGCATTGTGTCCCCAACTTGCTGCAATTAGTCACTGCACTTACTCATTGTCCAGTTTATTTGTTTGATTTACTTCTGTGGCGATAAGAAGAACCAGTAGTGGCTGCTACTGCTTCATGTTCATGCTGCTTCCTGCAGCCACTAAAAATAATCTGAGATGCGACCCACGCAACGCTTCTTTTCCCGCTTCCCATCGCCTCGTTTGCTCCAATTTCGAAATGTCAAAATATGGCGAGTTTATTTTGGGAATACCCGTTTCCATTTTGTGAGCGATTGGGGAAGGATGGGAAGACCCCCATTAGAAGAAAAAGACTCAGCGTTGGAAGAACTCTACAAGTGATAAACACAAATTTTGTAAACAACTTTAAAACGATAAGGGCGAAATTAATGTTGATTCAATTCAAAAAGGAAAAATACTAATTATTTTACAAATAATGCATACACAATTAAAGTTGTTTAAATTCAGTTTGAGCTCGGAATCACATTTATTTTAATTATTTGATTACTTATTCAATTTTTTCCTGGCGGCCGTGTAATTCAAGTTTCCCAGTTTACCAGTCGCGTCATTTACTTATTGATTTACAATTTTACATACCGCTGTTTGCGCAGGCAATATGCACAGGTGCATGTTTGGTTTCGAAACAGAAAAACATTCAGGTGAGTGAGACGATCCAGACAAACCAGCCAACAACATCGGTCGAAATAAACAGCCAATTGTGTATGCAAGACGTCGCTTCTGAACATTTTTCGTTTCCATTCGGCCACGATAGATGAGAGCCAGGGCCTCCAGTGTGGGTACTTTGTAGTACATCACATGGCTATAATGATGAAACCTATGAACCTGTTAAGACATGCGGTGCATTTTAACCGTCTGTTAACCGTTACCATAAAGTTCAAGAACTTGACGCGTTTCTACGAGTAACTGCAAAAGCGTTAGAGTCTGAATCGAAATCAGACTCCCTTTGGCATTAACCCGCTTGAACATCGGGGGCAAAAACAACTCCATTCACAATAGAAGCTGCAATTGCGAAGCATTAGGCTGCTAATAGAGAAAACCCGAGTTCAATAAAGTAATTGTAGGTTGCAGAAGCCGTAGCTACAACTGTGGGTGAAATATTAGCACTACTCTGTTTAAGTTATTACCTAAAAGGTGAAGCTAAACAACAAAAATGTAATAGTATGAAATAATAAATAACAAATATAAAAAATAATTTTTAAAAAATTAGAGCCTTACTAAGTTGCTATAATTTCAAACGAAACTGTTTACAAAGTACCAAGCAAAGCACTTGCATAGATAAATTTACGATGCAAATTGCGGCAGGCATAAGCGGCAACACCAATAACAATGGCCAGCTGACCCCGTTATTTGTTGAACTGTACACGAAAAAACGATAAAGAAAATGAAAATCGCATGCACATATAGCATATAGCATATAGCATATGGCCCTGCCACAACAACAAACACATCGGACCGACCAGCAAGCAATGGGGCAGAAAAATGTACAACACCCCCGAAAAGCTCGGAGTGTGAAGTTCTTCGATTCATTGGAATGAAAACAATCAATAAAAATTAGGCTAAATCCGGTGGAAAAGCCTGTGGGAAAATGGATTATATTGCAACACAGCCACAGCAGGTGTTTGCGCACGGGAAATATGTTTTAACAATGGTTATGTTTATAAAAAAATTAAGATATTTTTCTTTGAATTATATAAACATTTTCATTTCTATCTTGCTTTTTTTATCAAAGTACTTTTCTTTTTCGTAATCTAAAATAAGCAAAGTTTATTAGTAAGACTTTTTGAAATCTTTTTTTTTGTATCTATATTTGTTTATTAAGGGATCAAACTGCATTTCAGTGCAATCCCACCCACGTGAAAACCCCCCGTAGTCTCTAAATTGATCAAACATGATTTAATAAACACAAACGGTGGCTTGATTAATTGAATCGAACAGCTGGAATAGCGTCTATTATGAGAGACCACCGACAAGTAAAACGAAAGCCAGACAACAACACCTTGATTAATTCGAAAGAAAACAACAAGAAACCGGCGGGCGAAAAGCCAAAGCAAAAGTGCCACCAATTGTCACATTGACGCAACTGAAAACTGGGGAAAAGAGTGCAATTGAAGTTAATTAAAGAGGGGATAGCGTAACACTGGCCGAAGTTAATTGCCCATCTTGGTCGGATTTGTGGTGACACCTAGCCATCAGCCAACAGCCATCAGCCATCATCGCCAGACACGCCTGAGATGATACAATTCCATTGCATCTTGGCTAATTACTTTCACTCTCATTTTTACCCGCACAAAAACACGCAATTTGTCGATATGGATTCAATTATTTATGAAACGAAAGCGAAACTTCAATTGCTCGCTGTAATCTAATAGATACTTTTTTCGTTATTACGTAGCTGCTGCTTCTAGGCGAGTGAGAAATCAAAATTGAAAGTTGCGTCTATTGGGTAACGCGACAAGGTGTATGTATCCGTTCGCGGGTAGTGGGTATTTTTATTGTCATCGGAGTGGCTGTGAGCTGTGAGGTTGCTGCTTCCTTGGCAACGTATTTTTAGCTAGAGGCCCCAACTAGTTAAACTAGTTTTCGGCTGATGATCATCAGCATCCTTCGGCTGACTCGCAAGGTCGCCGGTTTTGGAGTTTTGGAGCCTGCGCAACTAGTTTCCGCAACATGGTCGCCAATTGATGTTGCTGGTTGCTGGTTGCTCATCTGCCGCCCGCAGCAACACGCGATTTACACAGACGACAGCGCGCGCTTCTTGCGTTTTCTCTTTTAATATATTACACAATTAGATAGTAAATGGGCTTTATTTACATTTCCATCGCGATTTCCTGCCCACACTTTGGCGGAAGTTTGAACTCTTGACTCGCCGATTTCGGTCGTCGAACTTGCGATAACTAAACGGGTGTCGCCGGGGAAATTCTGCTTAAATATGAAATATGAAAGCTTTAACACTGAAAAACTTCAACAGTGCAAATGCAAATAAACTACATAAAACCAAAATGTTCAATTTAATTAAAGCATATTTGGCAATTAAAAAAACGAAAAACGTATGCTACATATTAAATCTAATAAATAATTAATAATTAGTTTACTTCACTACCATCTTTTTTAAACTAAACAAAAGCATTAGCATATGAAATAAAATATTTATTTTAGGAAACATTAAATTATGTTATTTAACCTTTTGATTTTATTGTGTTACGTTTGTTTTTATATCTGTATTAACACCCTTTTTCAAACAATTTAATACACCTGATTTGGGATGCAGATTACATTATTATTAGTAATTTATGGGACAACACCTTACTGCTATTGTTTTGCCCGCCGCTGTTGTGTGCAAATTTAGCATGAAATTGGGTTGCTTGCCAACCGCAAAAGCCCCAAAAAAAAAACCCTCTGCCTCCCACAAATTTCGCAGACATCGAGCCACGCGACCTCTGACGCCAGTGCACCCACGTTTGCATTATCGATTGCTAATCCCCGACATTGGCGTCTCGTGTTTCTATGCTGCTGGTCATTGACCAGTGACATTTCTCTTTACCTTTCTCGATTTTCTGACCACTGACTAATTAATTTGCTTTTTCGCCTTTTTCAGTTACGATACGGCTCGCGATGGTTTCTTGGATCTGCAGGAGCTGAAGTACATGATGGAGAAACTAGGTGCACCGCAGACCCATTTGGGCCTCAAGCAGATGATCGCCGAGGTGGACGAGGATCATGACGGCAAGATCTCGTTCCGGGAGTTCCTGCTGATCTTCAGGAAGGCTCAGGCCGGCGAACTGGACTCGGACTCTGGGCTGAATCAGCTGGCTCGGCTAACCGAGATCGATGTGGAGCAGGTGGGCGTGAGCGGTGCAAAGAACTTCTTCGAGGCAAAGATCGAGCAGCAGCTGAGGACGAACAAGTTTCATGATGAGATCCGGGCAGAGCAGGAGGATCGCCGGCGGGAGGAGGAGGAGCGAGCCCAGCGACGCCAGCAGTTCCAACAGCGGGCGGCGATCTTCCAGTAGAGGATCCCTATACTCACCCGTAGTCTAGCGCGTAATTATCCGGCGTAGGTTAATCGAATGTGGAACTAATCCCGGGAGAAGAGGATAAGCTTCGTACAAGCAGCAGGCATTTTTCAAGCATCACATACAGTAATAATCTCCATACATACTTATCGTCCCATATATAAACTCGATTTGCTGGCTTAAGCATCTTAGGAATTGAATGTTATTTTTGGACAAGAGCAATTGATAGAAATTGTATTTCAATCACCTAGAACATAACTCAACAATTATCCAAATGTAACGTTGAGTTTCTAAAGCATATTTTTCTAATCCATTCAAATCGAGACACTCACATAAACATACATACGTACATAAATAACGATCATACCAAAAGCGTATTTATAGTTACCCTTAGTTAAGTGAAAAATGTTTTAGTTTTAAGATCTATTTTATTGTTTGGTGTTGCGCAAAATGTCTTTTGTTAAATTACGTTTACCCTTGACGGTTGCCCAAATTTTATGTTTTTACTTTTTCATTTTGTACTTGTAGTGCCATTTTTTATTTTCTTCGTTTTAATTTTTGTTAAATAAAATCGATAATTATGTTAAGCAAATCCGTTTTTGAAATTCAACCTTTTTTGTACATACTAAACATACGTTGGCAGTCAATCTTAGTTTCAGTTGTATCAAGATGGAATATTTGGGATATGCAATTAAGTTTCGAGTTCAGTATTTCACGTTTAAAGTTAGCAATTAAAGCAATACTAATGCGAATACACAAGAAAGTACACGTACTTTTAGAGAGCGTTTAATACAAACTTATACTGCAATTTAAATAAATAAATGTATATAATACAAAATCAGTTTAATGGTTTTCATTCAATTGACTGTTTTACAAAATCATAAGCTCTCAAGGTTTTCCTATTTGTAGTGTCCTCCAAGAACAAGGTCTTGATTAGTCAAGCGTTGTTCCTAAGAGTTGTTTATATCACAAGTGCCACTGTTTATCACCGAATTAATTCCCGCTGCGAACTCTTCAACGCCTTGAGTGTGAGACCACCATCTAAGTACCCCATGGAGTGACTTTATGTTGAGGTTGTTAGAAATCATCGTGGTAATAGAGCACCTGTGAAATATTTTTGTTAATTTGAGAATAAAAATCAATAACAAGATGGTAACACACACCATGGTTTTCCAGAACTGAACTAGAACATTTTGCTACCTGGGAATGCACTTCTTTTCCCATTTTAAGTCATCTCCTGGACATCCCCTCATTCTCCGGCAATTGGACCTTTTCGAAGTGAATGTCGGCATCTCAGCATATCGCATTTCAGGGCATAGCAATGCTGGCAGACGGGACACTCATGCGGCTTGAGCTGCAGGTGGTAACCTTTAATGTGTTGGGATAGGCCGTTGCGCCTCTTGAAGACCCGCTCGCAGATCCCGCACTTGTGCTGCCGTTCCGTCGTGTGTGTGATGTTATGCTGGCGCAGTCCGTTCAGCGATCCAAATGACTTTTTACAAATATTGCACTCAAAAATCTGGGCGGGCGTAACTTTCTTTTTCAAATTGGTTACCATATGTACTTTTGCTTTGGATTTTCTGGGTCTACAATTGAGCTCGTGACGACGATACAGGCGCCAATGAGCGAAGGCGATCGCCTGGCAGTGCCGGCACTTGAAGCTCTGAAGGCGCCGATGATTTTTCAGCGACAACGATTGACAAATGTACCGCATATGCTGGCGAAGTCCCAGGCGGGATCGAAAGAACTTTAGACAACCACAGCAACGGGCGGAAAAGTTGGGCGTTAGCTTAACAAAGTGTTTTCTTTCACGTCGGTGGTGGTGTAATTTTCCCAAGCTCGAGAAACTTCTTTTGCACATTCGACAATTATACGATTTTCGATGCCTTTTTTTAGGTGTTTTCATCTTTTGGCATTTGAGATGCAATTTGCGATATTTAACAGCCAGTTTGGCATAGTTAGCGGTCATTGCAACCAATTGAGGATCAGGTGTAGGTGCTGTTAGTTGAGTAGCTGTTGGTATGAGGTCCTTGTGGTGCAGGAAACTGCTCTGCATGTCCAGTATGTCAATCTTTTTCCTGGGTTGCGTGGATACCGGACTATTCTGCCACTGTGGCTGCCAGTAATCCAAATGCTCAGTTGTCACAAAGCCTCTGTTGCCCTCCAGTTTCATGGGGGCGTTTATTGTGAGGCTGGGCAGGCTAATGTTCATGGGAGGAACACTCACCATAGGGGTGGAATTACCGTGGCTATGGGTATAATGCTGATTCAAGCTGTCAATGGTTATAAATTTCGCTGTGCACAAGGTGCAGTTGTGCAGTCTGAAGGCAGCTGAGGATTCGACCACACTATCGTTAAGTACCACAATATTGGGTTTCGTTGAAGTGGGAGGAGCAGGTGGTGGCAATAGTTCGCAGATTAACGGATTGGGTATCTGGCTTACATTGGTCACAATGGGTTTGCAGGAACGGGTTTCGGGAGCGGATAGAGGTGGTATAGGTTCCGGAAGAGGAGGAGGATCGGCAGGCGGTGGGGCAGTATCCGGAGCAGCCTCCGCTCCTTCGACCTTCTCTGTTTTGTACTGATGCGGGGGCAGTTGCCACTCCTCCTTCGCATAATTATGCTCCTCGGTCAGCAGTTCGTTTTGCAGCATTTCATTAGCCGTCCTACCCGGTTGCGTTCTCTCCGATTGGCCCACATCGGCATCGTCCGGGATATTGATAAACGGATCATCTAAGTTGATAATCTCCATGATATCGCAATTGTTTATGATGTCCTGGGAATTCAGAATGGGAAAATCACAGAACTGAAACTTTTGCTCTGTCTCCTCCTGGTCGCAACCCTCGTCCTGCTCCAAGCCCATGTCCAGTTCATCGGGAAACAGATTGTCCAGACTCTCGCAGGCCTCCTGCTTAACACGGACCAAGGGTTCTTGTTTAATTTTCAGCTGTCGACGGTATTTCTTTTGCAATTCACTCTGTGCCAGCATCACCACATCGATGAACTGGGAAAAGCGCTCTAGTTGCAGGCAGCACTCCTTGCATATATCCTTAGGTAAGGTGTCGTCCTGCAAGATCTGGAGAGTGGGAAAGCACTTTTGGATCATGCCAAAGAGCTCGAAACTCTTGTCAAACGATGAGCAATTTGTGGCCGAGGAGCCGCAAAAACGGCAGGTGGATTTAACACCTGTTGCCGGCGATTCAGCGGCACTGGCGAGGGTTTGCTTATGGGTTGGCCTGCTGCTGGGGGATACTTGTTCCACGTGAACAGTCAAGGAGTCCTCTTCTGAAACTCTAACCGAAGGCACGGCATTCTTTTTGAGAGTTTTTCTGTTATTACAGCAATTGAAGTCTTCGTCCACAAAGTGACGACTGCACACTGCACTCCATTTAGAGGGCATCCACTGACCACTCCTTTGCGTAAAGTCTTTCCATTTTTGGAGAAGGTCTTTCCGTTTAAAGGGAAATCTAAAAGAAAACGTTTGGGTTTAAATCTGATTAGCAAACAATAATTTTATTACCTGTGGAATGAAATACTGCCAGCGTGTACATATTTATGAGTGCAATTCACTACAGCGCAGTGAGCCGGCATCTTTAAAAACTTTTTTCTCCAGCCAAAGTCAAATTGTTAGTCAAGCTAAATCTGCTTATTTTGCTTGGTCCGTTGTTGATAAAAATTGTTTGTCAATCAGCTGATTTTGTTTTGCTTCTTTATTGGATCAGTGCTGGAAAGGGTCGCACAGTTTTTGTTGATAAATGTATTTATCGACTTAAAAGAAAAATCGAAATTTGAAAAAACGCAACGAAATTATATTTTTAGTTTTATAATTATATTTTTTCCTTTTTTAAGCTATAAAACAAAAGCTTCGTGTTTTAGTTTTAAGATTTTCATAATTATTAAGACACTAAACTGCCAGCTACAAGCTGGCCACATTAAATCTTATCAACAAATCGAACAGCTGACACGCGCGTCCTCCCCTTGAACCACCCCCTTTACCGTTAGCCCGTCGTACTTATCAATTAGCGCGTTTTATGACAGTGCCCCTGTCGCCCGAAAATCCCATCAGATGTCCGATCCGTGAGCGTATTTATTTTCTCTCGGCGCACGGAAAACTTCCACAGGCCTTAGCTTCAGTCTGTCGATTCGCTCGGAGGCGGTGCACGCATAATTTGGCTGAGAAAAAGGCAAGGTCAAACAAGGTCTTTTTTTTCGACTGGCGAAAAAATCCAAATAAGTGTGTGCGCGGGTGGTGAAAGGAGAAAGCTAGAGAAATGGCACAAGTACGACTTTTATTGCAGGGAGTACGGAGGGGACTTCTCAATGTAGGTGTCGCCACGCCCCAAGACTCGGCCGGCCAGGTAGCAACCCAAATACGCCTTCAGCACAGTTCGACAAACTGCGGGTAAGTCTCTTAAGATTCCGATAAGATTCTCTCACATTCGAGTGTGTTCTAGTATTCACTTATACTCGTTGCTTGTAGATAATCTATGTATGTTCCTTAGAGAGATTATGTTGTACTTACCTAGCCTCATGCAAACAAAAACTTTCAAATTTGCCATTTTTAATACCCTCTTATTTTGTATTTGTATCAACCACGAAAAATCTTTCTAAAAAGATTACACATAATTATCATACCCATAATTGCTGAGTAAAACCGAAACATTCTGGTTATGGTGTGACAATTTTAATACATATTGCTTTTTGTTCTTCTCTTAGAGATTATGATCTGGTTGTGGTTGGCGGCGGTATTGTGGGCGCTGCCTCTGCCCGAGAGATTCTGCTCCGCCATCCCTCTCTCAAAGTGGCCGTCTTGGAGAAGGAGTCCCAGTTGGCGAAGCACCAGAGTGGGCACAATTCCGGAGTGATCCATGCTGGCATTTATTACAAGCCGGGAACTCTGAAAGCCAAGCTTTGTGTGGAGGGAATGCATTTGGCCTACGCTTATTTGGATGAGAAAAAGATCCCTTACAAAAAGACCGGCAAACTGATTGTAGCCACAGATGAAAAAGAGGTGAAACTGCTGGGCGATCTGGAAAAACGTGGCATTGCCAACAACGTTCCCGATTTGCGAATGATCGAAGGCAGTGAGATCCAGGAGATCGAACCCTACTGCAAGGGATTGAAGGCTCTCCACAGTCCGCACACAGGAATCGTTGACTGGGGATTGGTAACCCAACATTATGGCCAGGACTTTAAACAGTGCGGCGGTGATATCTACCTGGATTTCAATGTCAACAAGTTTAGCGAGACCAAGGAGGGCACTGATTATCCGGTGACCATTCATGGCAGTAAACCAGGACAAACCGTTCGCACTAAGAATGTCCTGACCTGCGGTGGATTGCAATCCGATCTGCTGGCTGAGAAGACAGGATGTCCCAGAGATCCTCGAATCGTGCCATTCCGCGGGGAGTACTTGCTGCTGACCAAGGAGAAGGAGCACATGGTTAAGGGTAATATTTATCCAGTGCCAGATCCCCGTTTCCCCTTTCTGGGAGTTCACTTTACGCCGCGCATGGACGGTTCCATCTGGCTGGGACCAAATGCAGTGCTGGCCCTCAAACGAGAGGGTTACACGTAAGTGTTACTCTTTGAATTATCAAAAAACAAACTTTACCTAACATATTTTCTTTCCAGCTGGGGGGACATAAATCTTTTCGAGCTCTTCGACGCCCTGCGCTATCCGGGCTTTGTGAAGATGGCCAGTAAATACATCGGCTTCGGTCTTAGCGAAATGTCCAAGTCGTGGTTCATCAACCTGCAGATCAAGGCGTTGCAAAAGTACATCCCAGACATCACTGAGTACGATATTCAGCGTGGTCCCGCGGGAGTTCGTGCTCAGGCGATGGATTTGCAGGGCAATCTGGTAGACGACTTCGTCTTCGATCGGGGAGAGGGCTCTGGAGCGCTGGCCAAGCGGGTCCTCCACTGCAGAAACGCGCCATCGCCCGGAGCAACCAGCAGTCTTGCCATCGCCAAGATGATCGCCGATAAGATCGAGACTGAGTTCTCCATCGGCAAGTGATAACGAATATCCTAACGAAAACCAAAGCAATAGTACAAAACTATTGTCCATCCATCGTCGTCAGTAAATCAGATACATACTACTGTGTACCAAACTTTGCCTTTATAGTGTGTCCGTAATTTAAAAATCTGTCTTTAAAGTGGACGAAATAAGTTTGTAAAAATTGTATAATCAATTTTGTAAACTTATTTGATTCACTATTGCATTTTGTTACGTAAATTATAAAGTTAATCTATTTTGTATTAAAATAATTAAAAACTTTATGTGAAATTTAAAGGCGTTTAATTTTTAATTAAGTTCTAGTATGTGGCGGGTTTTCCTTGAAGGAGAAACCTCGTCCTTAATGCCCAGCACCTTGATCTGTTTTTGAAATGTTTTCTCCTGCAAGCTAGATTGAATCAGCTGTCGGCACTTTTCATTCAATATTTTCAGACCGTTTGCCGCATGCTGTCGCATTTGAGAATCACAGGACTCCTCCGCTTCAATTGCTTTTAGGAGCCGATAAATTGGCAAAAGCATTTCTTGATAATCTAGCAGATTCTCCATGCCATTTAACAGTTCAGCTAAGACCAAAACAGCTGCCCTCTTAGCGGGCACATAGTCTCCAGTGGTTAACTCGCTATTAACCAATTGGAGTAGCTCTTCGAAGAAGTTTTGAACCTGATAGGCCAACAGACGACAAAGCTGGGCGAGATTGGCAAACGCAGACATCCTGAATTCGTGAACTGGAGAGCGTGAGCCATGCATAAAGCAATTAAGGAGCACTCCTTTGTATCGATAGCAGAGAGGGCCTGAAATTAATCAACAGCAGAAATATAGTTTTAACTTTAAATGTCTTGCGGATAACTCACCCAACTCCTGTGCAACTTTAAGAATAGCTTCTCCCACAACCAATCGGTAGTCCAGATCAGCAGTCTCCGATAAGTACTCTTCACTCAGCTTGTCCAGCACCTCGGACTCCATCACATGAACCAACGACACAAAAAGCCGAACGCAATTCAGGAATGTGTACGATTCCTTATCCTTCAGAGTGGTCAAAGCCAAAGCTATAATAAGATGACCCTGCGACATCGTGGCTGGATCTCTTTTCTTGATCAAATCTATTATTAGTTGAATGCCATAAACTTGAAGATGGGATTGCTTTTCCTCTATCAGCGATCGAGCTTTTTGGAAGGGTAGAACTTTGACAGCTTCACTTGGCCGCCATGCTCCGTTGATTAAAGTAAGCAGGGAGTTTACAGATTGATTTATAAGATGGTTAGATGATTGAGAGCCTAACTGATGCAGTTGCTCTTTCAGTTCTTTTGTTCCATCTGAGAGCTGAAGATCTTCACTGCTCTCGAGTAGTTCTTGCAATAGATTAAGTACAATTAGAAGGATGTGATCCGTTGTCTCCTGCTCTTCTGAGCGGTGATGAAGTAAATCCTTTAGGATTATCAAGAACTGCTTGGTGTGCAAGGCTAGCTGAGCTCTCAATGGTTGATGGGCCACCATTTGGTTAAGAGCGATAAGCAAATCCAGCTTAAGTTGATACTTGGAGTGAAGGAATTCCTTGAGTTCCGTTTCAGAAGAAATAAAATCAACGCTAGCTGAAGACTTTTCTCTAAGCTGATCACCCATGAATTTTAAGAGACCCAAAAAAACATTGCAGGTAAGGGAATTATGAGTGCTGGATATCAGCAGTCCAGGCAATATTCGGCCCATATCATGATCAACTTGGTGGTCCTTGTGTGCCACTTTAACCTGAATTTGGTTGGAGTTCGTTAAAGGCAGGATAAGAATACGTGAGTTAAGGCTCTTCCATGGAGGCTCCTTTTCGATTTCCCATTTAAACAATCTTTCTAGTATAACAGGTAATTCCCTTTTCGTATCTCTGTTATCTAGACAGCGTAAAATGATTGCAGAAAGCTGCTTCGTGGCAGGAAGATCCAAGGGTAAGCTATCGTAGAGTTGCAGAAGTAAAGGAAGGTAAGGAATTAGTAGATCACTAGGTAAGCAAGCCACGCTAGAGGAACAGAAAAATTGATGCCACAGCAGGATCCGATTGCAAAACTCCTGGTGTTCCATTAGGATAAGGCCACTTATTACGTCTTCTGGGTTTCTAAGAGTTTCCCAGTGTTTGGATAATATCTCATTAATCTTCTGCTTATTAGCATCATTTAAATCGTAAAGTCTTCGTAGGGATAGGACACCAGCACACATTTTGTCCGCATCCTGTAGGTAGAATTTACAGTATTCTAACACCTGGAGAATCATTTTCTGTTGGGCAGTTTGAGAGAATCCTTTTCTTGCCACAATACTAGCCACTATTTCTGCGTTTCTTGTGGGACTTGCATTAGGAGTTTGATGCAGCGCATCCACAAAGCTGGCAAATCCTTGGGGTGAGTGAAGTTTTCCTAGGAGTTGATTGTGCAACAATTTGGCCAGAGGTTCGCAGAGAGGTGTGGCTTTCAAGAGCAAGATGTGGCGGAAGAAATCTGCCTTTGATTCATGCTGCCAGAGGTAGGTTATTGCCTTATCAAGATATACAGAATCCTCCCGAATACGAAGACTCATTATGGCCGCCAGAAGATCCCTTTGCACCAGCTCCATGGAGTTGGCTATGTGAAACTGGCGGATAGGCAGTAGATTTACAAAGAACTTGATGCTCAAGAGCAGTAGTGATGAGTTAGCCTTGACTTTTGCTTGGGCCTCATGGAATATGGGTGACTTGTAGAAGTCCTCATGGAGTTGACATCGAAGTGAATAGTAGGACAACTCCTGAGTGGCTTGAATACAAAGTTTAAGGTGCGCGACCGATATAAGGTCCTCCTTTGCGTCGCTATGGAAATTAATATTTCTCGTGATCGAGTGGAGCACATGTTGCAATCTGACGATGTAGGATACAGCGGCGTCTACTGTCGGGATAATAAGGGACTCCTGCTCCGTTGTTAGCTGATATGCCTCGCACAGCTCATGCAACTGCTGATCAATCTCTAGTTTGGCATATTTTTCTAAAACAACGAGGTTTTTCTCCAAGGCGGAAGGAACTTCGGAGTTATTTTTTGTATTAGCTCTGAAAAATTATATGTTGAATTTATTAATCATTTTATACTAATTACCTAATGCCTTATTAAACTTTAAACTCTCTAAAAGAGCAAAGAACTTTGCGGTGTTTATCATTGTTATCGCGGTAAATAAAGTTTTCCGAAATTCGCGACCATGGCTAGAGATGAGTGTTTACAAGCACAGGTGTAGTCGATAACATAAACATAATGGTGCTGAGATGTTAAGTGTTTGAAGTCTTCAACGGCATAGCTGTTAAGTCATCCAAATTGCAAATTCCGGGCTTAAGTATGATCAAGTAATATAAATCAAAGCTACACATTGTTTTTAGTGCAATATATTATTTGTTTTGATATAGCTACTTTTCTTCCCTTTTAGCTAGCAACTTTTTTTGTCAATCGATAGTCGGCTGCACTGGCGGCGGATTGCGCATTGGCTGCAGCACACCGCCCTGGTCACACTGGCCCCCACGAACAACTTAACAAGAGCAGCAGGAAAATCGAACAACTTTCTTTTTCCCCTGCATTGTGTGTGTGCATGCAAAATCACAAAGTGCGCAAAATAGCTTCATTCAGCTAACCGATTCGACTCAAACGTGGATTAATTGGCCAGCGGCTTCGACGCCCCGCTCACCGTCAGCCGCCCTCGCAAAATATTAATAAATTGCCAAAAACACCTACGCGCAGGCAATTAAGACCGTGTTGTTGTGTGTGTGTGCTCGCGAGTGTATGTGTGTGTGTGTGAGCTGGGCAGTAAACATTTTCTGGTGAAAATCGGTGGAAAATGAAGAAAATCCTGTCCAAGTTCGAGCGCAATGAGAACTCGCGACTGGAGAATCCCCCTAACAGCAGCAGCTCGTCGTCCTCGAACGAGAAGAACAGCTTTCTCGGCAAGGTCTTCACAGTGGGACGCGTCACGGTCACCGTGGAAGATGTCCTGGCAGAAGGTATATACCCAAAATGTGCCTAAATGTACATATGTATAACCCCTATCTCACACGTAGCACTGTGATTATACCTATCACCTGGCTGATTTACAGGTGGGCAGTAGTAGAGTGCATGCCCTCTTTCGGTTCTCCCTTCGCCAGATTAGATAAAACTGCGAGTATTCCCAAATGTGGGGCGTACACAAACCCCGAAAGAGCATACAAATCAGCTGCGTATTCCATTTATTAGGGGCGCCACTTGTCGCATTTCCGATTATACATACGGTCGAAATAACACAACATGTACTGTTAAAAGTATTCACTACTGAACATTTAATAAGAACATACATATTTGAAATGTACATATTATCTATAGATTTTTGGGCACGATTTTAGTTTCCGGGGCGCCAAGATTTGAGGACATATTTTGGGTAATTGACCCAAAATAAACACTTTTTAATAAACAAAATTTTTTGATGCGCGCGCACTTATGCATTGATACATATGCTATATTATTTTTTTAGGTTATTTGTTATAAAAAAACTAAGCTAAAAACTGAAAATTGGCCAAAATTTTAATTTTATAAAAATTATCTCAAAAAATAATATAGCATATGTATCAATGCATAAGTGGCGCGCACTTATGCATTGATACATATGCTATATTATTTTTTGAGGCAATTGTTATAAAAAAAACTAAGCTAAAAACTGAACAAATAAATTTAAGTGTTCGTCTTCGACCGAAAGTACCGCAAATCTTGAAAGTTCCACGAAAAATACGTGCAATAAGTAATTTCGCCTGCTACCAGCCCTCACTATAATCCGAAATTTAGGGCTCGATATCTCGTAAACGGTGCGAGAAATCGAAAAATTTTATTTATTAAAAAGTGTTTATTTTGGGCCAATTACCCAAAATATGTCCTCAAATCTTGGCGCCCCGGAAACTAAAATCTCCCCGATTTTTGTTCAGAGGATTTTGATCCAGTTAACTGGAAACTTTAAATTTATAAAGCACTGCAAATAAATCTCCAAACTAGTTAGGCTAAAAACTTTCTTGAACTCCGTTGCTTGACCCTCAAAAATTCATAACTTCCACGTTAATGGCACTCTAAGTTACCCTTGGCCCAGAATTTATTTCATAGCTCTAGTTTTTAATGGGTTGGAAAAAGGCCAAATGTACAGAAATGAGCAAAACTCTTTCATGTTTTTGATGTAAATAAAAATTTCGTTTGCGACGAATGCTTTTCGAGATAAGGAAGCTCGACTGTACAATAACAGTCACAGTTCTGGTTGGTTTTTCCATGGAATATCCATAGAATTCCCGTAGCCACTACACATGGCCACAAATCAATTGAATCAATTATGTTAATTTAGCCAATGAAGCGGCAAGACCAACACTCAACTGCTTTCATTTGCCGCCTGTCTCCCGTTTCTCACCTTTTAGCCCAGCTAAATGGCAAAGTTCGCCCCTAAGGAATCGCACTGTCCTTGTCCTTGAATTGCGGAGTGCACCGCATATCCTGCAGTGCGAGTGGCTCCTTGGCATTCGCCATCTAACATTTGATCATCTAACGATTGCCCACACAATGCCTTCCATTTGCTACCTTTCCTCTTGCCGTTACGTAGTTTTATTTTATTTTTTACTTTTGTAATTTTGGCAAGCGAACTCGATTCGTAATGTTGTTTTGCGCTGCGCTGGCGCCGCTGCCAGACAGTCAGCTGTTGTCAGGGATACCCATTAATGCACCTGAAGAAGGGTTTGTTGGGCCAGAGCATAAAGTAATTACTTGGTTTCTTAAATTGTTTGATTTTTAAACATCCAAAACTGTAGGCTCCTTTTTAATTGAATTAACATATGTATAAAACGATTCTTAAATTTAACGTTTTTGGAAGTAAATATTATTAAAGAAAAACGTTTTAACTGTTTGTTGATACCAATCGTAAAAACCTGTTTTTAATATTTAAATAATTATCTATTGCTGGAATTGCTGGGTATCTTTACTGTAAAACATTGCCTAATCAGCGTTAATTTTTTACCTGTTTTCTTTAACTTGAGTTCTGAGCAGCCAACAAGACAGCTCCAATAACAACAACAATTGCAAATGACTAAGCGACAAACGGTTAACGAACGAAGCTTCCCTCTACTTCCCACTTAAGCCCCCCTTGACGCCCACTTTGCATTTTAACTCCCCTTTCCCCCCACTTTTTTTTCTACCCTTGCCTGCGCTTCAAATTGCCTTCTCAAGTTTTTTTCGCTTCGCTACAATTTCGCAGTGTTATTGTTGCTTTCCATATTATTATTACTGAATGTTGTTGCTGTACTTTTTGCCAAAGTTGATTTGTTGCTGTTGGCGGGCAACCTTCAGCATTGATTAACATTTGACGCCATAATTTCACAAAGTCGAGCAAAAATTGTTACATTCGTTTGTCCGCTGTTCATTTCTCTCGTATCACTCATACACACAGAGAAATAATGGTAATATATTTAATATATTATTTTGGGATTTTAACTACATTAATTGCTTGAATGGCTTGAATCAAATTAAATTAGAAATATTTGATGTACAAGTAAGCTGAGATTTTTCTCAGTGCCCACACTGCCTGTACATTTCTCGCCCCCCCCCCTGAGTTCCCCCCGTTGAGTATTGTTATTGTCGCATGTTATTGTTGTTATTTCTGTACGTGACCTTCAATAGTTTAGTTTATATTGCGTTGCTTTTTTATCGTACATTTTGAAGTGGCGCAGAGCGACAGGTGAAGAGGGTCTGAATGTGAAGGGGGTTCTACTTGAATTCTATTTGCAATAATATGAAATAAACCTCATGCAAATCGCCTGTTAGGCAAAACATGTGTAAACCGTTCCATGGCCAGACAGTAACAGCTATCGTACGGATGTATATACCCTATAAATTTTTACTACAGATGTGGGCACGTGAAATATGTTAAATAAAATAGATTCACATCACGTATCGATGCATTACTAAAAAAAATAGATTCAATACATTTAATGACCTATTTATGTGGTATTAATTACCAACATTAGCAACATTATTTTGTATTTAAGGGATTTTATGTTTATAAATTGTATACAATGATTTTGTACTGGCTTTATAGTAAATACCAAGGGTATTTATTGGGCTGCGTTTTGCAGAGTGATACTCCTCTTATTCACATACAAGTATACTTTGATGTTTACAGCTGACAGCTGTTATGGATGCAATGTCTAGCCCGTCAACTCACCCCCACTAATGCTCTTTTTTTCTACCTACCCATCCCCTACCGAAACTCACGCAGGTGGCTTCGCCATGGTGTTCTTGGCCAGGGGAAACGGCGGAGGCAGTGCCTCGGCGACCAAGTACGCCCTGAAGCGAATGTACGTCAACAATGAGCACGATCTGAATGTAGCCAAGCGCGAGATACAGATTGCGGTGAGTAAATAAATCAGGACAAACAAACCTAATCTAATAGAACAAACACTTTCACTCCGACAGAGCAACCTGAGTGGGCACAAGAACATCATCGGCTACGTGGACTCGAGCATCACGCCCACCGGGAACGGGGTGTGCGAGGTGCTCCTCCTGATGCCCTACTGCAAGCATCACATGCTGGCCATGATGAATGCAAGGTAAGGCCACAAAACCAATTAATAATTTTAACTTTGTAAAATCTAATTAATTAATTACTCTTCCATTAGATTACACGTTGGCTTCACGGAGCCCGAGGTGCTGAACATCTTCTGTGATATTGCCGAGGCGGTCTCCCGATTGCACTACTGTCAGACCCCAATCATTCACCGTGATCTAAAGGTGGAGAACATCCTGCAGACGGACGCGGGCAACTTCGTACTCTGCGACTTTGGTTCGGCAACGGCCAAGACGCTGAACCCCCAACAGCACGGAGTTACTGTGGTGCAGGAGGAGATCCAGAAGTACACCACACTGTCCTATCGAGCTCCGGAAATGATTGACCTATACGGCGGGAAGAGCATCACCACCAAGGCGGACATCTGGGCACTGGGTTGCATGCTCTACAAGCTGTGCTTCTTTTCGCTGCCCTTCGGGGAGAGCACACTGTCCATCCAGAATGGGCAGTTCTCCATCCCGGACTCCTCCAAATACTCGAAGGGCATGCATCAGCTGATTAAGTACATGTTGGATACGGATCAGGATCGGCGGCCTAATATTTGGCAGGTCTGCGAGGTGGCTTTTCGACTAGCTGGCAAGGATAATCCCGTGCAGAATCTTCATGTAAGTGGATACTACCTTACCTTAAAAACTTTAGAAATGAAATCATTTGTTTTATGTTTTTTACAGAAAACTCCCATTCCAAATTTCGATCTTCTAGTGGTGCCTCCCTTCGAATCGGAGGCCAAGAGGATGAGTGCCGCAGCCTCCAAGGCGGCAAAAGCCCAAAACGTGTCGGTTGTGGAGGCGGGCACCAGTGTAGCCCCTCGATCGCGACCCAAGGGCTCTTCCTCGGTGCATGGAGGCAATCCCTTGGGTCTCGGCTTGCCGCCCAGTCCCTCTCCAAGGCAGAATATCACCTCCCCACAGCCTCAACCGCAACCGGTGGTCGAGCAGTTCCAGGCCAACTTCCCAGCCATGCCGCCAGCTGTTGCCCCACCTGCTCAGCCGGTTACTCCCGCAGCTCCTGCAGCCAATAATCTCTTCGAGACTAGCGGATATCCAGATCCCTTCAATGAGCCAGCGACAGCAGCAATTGCAGCTGAATTTATACCAGCACCAGAGGAGAACAACAAAGAGGAAGTGCCTCAGGATTTGAGTGTCGACGGTACGCCCACTAAGACCATGCTGACGCCTCCGAAACCCAGCGGAGGTGGTGGTCATAGGCGAAATGTTAGCGACACCTCGGCCTTCAATAAGTAAGTGGAGAAAGTTTGAAAAGATTATCTAAAATCAAGAATATATATTTTAAATTTAAGAAATGCAATGGGGGTTTCTAATATAAAACCCGTAAAAAGAATTACAACTTAAATATCTAAACGAAATATTCTTGATTTTAGACCATTTTTAATAGCTTGATCCAGCACGATCTGTATGTGTTCTGTGTTCTGCTCTTCTCTTGCTCTTTCACTCACTCTCTGCTTGTCTCTTTCTGTGTGTTCCTTATCCTTAAGAGCTACAAGTGACCAGGATGAGGCCGATGAGCCGCGGAGTCAATAGAAACTTTGTAGCCTTAAGATCTGTTACTTCCCGAATTTACTTTCTTTGCTTTGCTTGCTCTTTTCCCTTAAATACTTTTTTTCAACCTATCGCTCACTGATCACGTAATCATTCATTTATTTTGTTGCGATCCAGAACGTTTGCCAATGAGACAAGTCAGTTTCTGGCTCCGTTTAACAATAACCTGGCTGCCGTGGGAGATGGTCCCCAGACTTTGGCCAGTGCTGCTTCAAATCCTGGTATTTACGCATCTGCAACGGCGAACTCTTCAGCCGTGTCCATTAGCGAATTGATGAAGCCTGGCCAAACGGCGGTGGAGAAACGAGTGGAGGCTTGGAACCCGTTCGAGGAGGAGCAGCCCTTCAGCCAGATGACCGAGGACCACATCTTCGAGGCGGAGTTTGATAAGATCCGCCAGAGAGGCAGTCAAGGAAGTAAGTTGAGGCAAAGGAGTATATTTTGGCAATATAATATTATATGATTTTTTAAGGTATCACAGCCAAATCGGCATCTACAACTTCCACACTGACGCCCACGGAGCAAAATCCTCCGGCGGTTGTGGCACCCATTTCCACTGCTACCGTTGCAGTGCCTCCGCCTCCGATTGCAGCCACTGTGTCGCCGCATCCGCCGCAGATTTCGGAGGATCCCTTCGGATCGGCGCCATTCAGTTTGCCACCCGGACTGCGCGAGAAGGCCATCTCGCTGCGCAAAACCGGAGGTAAAGCATGAAATTCTACCTTATCCGTTTGCAATGCCAGAATACGTTTAGTTTTCCGATTGTTGCTTTTGTTCGCTCTCAATCTCTTGACGCAGAAAGTGAAAGTGATTTGAACGTAGACGTAGACGTAGTCTAAAAACTTCCTAGTAACGCTCAGCTCAGCTCAACTCGTCAGATAGCCGCCAAGGCGATCTCCTCGATATCCTCCATCCAAGGAGCCGCTTCCAGACAACATCCGATCAGCTCCAGCCTATAGATTATCCGTTAACTAGCCAGCCGATCGCTGATCGATCGAATGATTTAGCGTGCCATATAGATGGGTGGAAGATCCCGCGACGTAGACTACTTAAGTGCAATCAATCAATTTGTAAATACCCGAAAATGCACCCACTAACCTACCCCAAAATAACCCAAAGTTACTATCTTATCTTATCTTCTTAAAACTTTGTTCGTAAATGTTAATCAATTACAAAAAAAAACTTACAAGATCAGTAAAATTCTAAAAAATTAAAGCTTTGTAGCTTCCTTGTAAAAATAATGTTATTCAAAAACATTCAAAATTAATTGTTGACGCCGTCAATTTTTTATTTCTTAAAACTATTATTTTAAGTAAAATTAGCAAACATTTTCAAGTATTTTTTATGTTTTAATAAGTTTATAATTTTTATCAAAGACCTGTTTGCACCTTTCTTCCTTTCCCTTCAACAACCTCCAATCTAAGCGCTTCTAACAAAATAATTCCTGGTGCTGGTACTATGCTAAAAACAAATGAAAACAAACCAAAATTAATACATAATAACTAGCTTCTATGTAAATTTAGTCATCAGCAGTAAAAGAAATTAGCGGTTGTGGTTCGAAAACTAACCAATCAAAAGAACAAACTTTCAATTATTTTTATTGTACGATTCATTGGCCTACTTGTATATGTATCTACTCAGTGTATAATTGTAAATTTAGCTGCCTAAGAAAAAAAATGACTAGAACTATTTATTCATGTTGTTGGCGTAGAGTGTGAAGAAATTAAAGTCTAACTAGCGTAAACATTTTTGGCAATAATTTGCATATCAGAGTTATTACTTACTATTCATGTGTTAAAAACGTGCAATTCTAAAGATTTATGCTAGAGATTATTATTATGGATCCGTGGATCCAATTACCGCTCAACATGACCGCAAGCTCGATTAAGATTTTTGTCTTCTAATTGTTTTGTATTTTTGTTTTCGATAAAGTCCGCCTTAAGCTGCGATCGCTGCGGATGTGGCAGCAAACGAACAAACAAAAGTAACTCAATCAATTGTTAATGATCAACACGAGAGTCCAATCAACGCCAGTCCGAGATAGTCTATAGAAACGTTTCCAAATTGTCCAGATTGCTCTCTTCTCTTGGCCCTTTACACACACACAGTAACACCAATTGAAATGTTCAACTAGCTATGTATGCCCACTTATCTTGTTAATACTGTACATAAGACAACTAACCGAAGAGAGTGAACAAACGAACACCTTAATGCGTTAAACCAAAGAGCTAAAATTTAGTAACTAGAAGGACAGATAAAGCGCAATGAAAGCAACAAAAGTCAGGTAACCAAGACACATACAAGCAAATTATCAGATGACAACAAATACAGATTATATATCTATATATACATAAAGCACTATATATTTATACAAACCAGTTAAGAAAGGGCGTTAGCTTAAGTTCAGCCACAAGAAATTGTATGAGATTTAAACCAAAACTGAAGCAAAACCGCAATAAACTCTATATTATGTTTGAAAACCAAACTGAAAATTCACAAATGTAAATCAAACTAACTAAATGTGTGGGTAATATAATAAATAAGTAATTGGTTTGCTGGGCATGCACAGAACCAAGTAAAGTTTGAATTAGACTAATCTACTTGCAAAATGATTTCCAAAAAATATCAAATTTGTAATTACAACTGTGCATGCCACAAAAACAACAAATAGTTCACCGATTTAACTTTTGGGTCAACATTAAAACGTATTCCAGCTTCTATCGTCGTCGTTGCCATTTAACTAACCAAAATATTACGTATACGTCACGTTGAGCATTGAGCATTCATAAATCACTCAGTAAGACATAACAATTTCAGGGGATCATCGTCATGCTCTCAAACACTTCATTCATATTTAGTTGTAGAACAAAATGCCGCTAACCCGTAATCTCATTACCTTACTGCATAAAAGTCCTTCGCTCTCGTCCACAGCGAAATTCATCGGCGTCTCGTCCGGCGTATCGGTAGGCGGCGTGGCCACGTCCATCGGCCTGGTGGCAGGCGGAGTCAACACCGCCACCTCATCGAACTCGTCCAAGTGGCTGCTCTCGCCCACTTTGGAGGTTTCCAGCGAGGAGAAGACCTCGCTCATCAGCAAACTGAAAACCGATTCGGAAGGAGCAATTCCCGGCAGTGTGGGTGGACCCGGAGAAGGTGTCACTGGTTATGTGAAGCTGCCGCTAGAGGATCGCAACAAGTATGAGAAGCTGCGCAGCAAGGATCAGCCCACGTCCGATGACTCCGATTCCGAGGGCTCTGAGTTCTTTCAGCAGGATAGCGATGAAGGCGGTGGCGGCATCTTCAAGCAGATGCAGTTGGTGACCAGCACGTTGCCGGAGACCATTCACAAAATCCAGCAGGTGGCCTATCACAAGGTGGACAAGACAGCCCATCTGCCGATTGTGAAGAAACTGCGCGAGAAGACCAAGAAACCCACGACGGCTGCCCATCAGGCGGCCCAGCAACTGAATCTCATGGCGGCCGCAGTGGCTGCCCAAGCTGAGGAGGCTGCCAAGGCGGCGGAGTCCGATGGCGATTCCATAGGGTCTGCTAGTGATCTGCGAGCCGAGGACGATGACCTGTTCGACGAGAATCCTCGACAGACGCAGGCCAAGTTGCGTCGTCCGTTGCCAACGGAAATGGATGGCATAAGCGAGTCCGTCAAGACCTGCAGCAGTTCCGCCTATCATGCCGAGTGCGAAAGTGTGACCACCCACGAGGATGATGTGCGCAGCAGGGTGGTGGTCAAGGTGCGGATGAGGAAGAAGGACAGGAGTCTTGTGGCCGGCAACGGAGATCCGAGTGCACCGTCCGAGGAACTCAGTCCCACGTCCAGTGATCTGCTGCACAAGTTCGGCGATCGACCGTTGCTGCTGGACGATGAACTGGATTACGGTTCGGGGGAAAGCAAGAGCAGCACTGAATCTCCACTGGCAGCTCCGCTACCAACCAATCCCGAGGTGCCGGAATCAGAGGAGGATGTCTTTGCCCTGGCTCCGTTTAAGTTACCCGTGGGTATTCCCCTGAAAAGGAAGAGCAAGCCCAAGACCAAGCCAAAACCCACGGAACCCGAGATGTGGACCTCGACACCCGTTAAAGGTGCAGGAGTGCCAGAACCTTCGGCCAACTTTGCCAGCTTTCCGGCGCAACTAACGCCAACGAACCAAACGGGGAATTCCCCACAGCTGGACGAGTTCAACGAACCAATTTTCAATCCCTTCCAGGAGAACTCGCAGAAGCCGCCGGAGCAAGTGGAGAGCAATCAGTGCGATCTGTTTGGCCTGGAGCCGTTTCCCCAGGTAATTCGTACCATCGAACAAAACCCACAGCACCACCAGATCCACAACTTTCCCCAGAACAACAACAACAACAACAATAATAATAATAATAACAATGTGATCAAAGTGCCCGCCTCCGTGTCTGTGTCTCTTCCCGCCTCCGCCTCCGTTCCCGTATCCGTTTCTGTGAATGTCTCTGCCCCACAACTGGTGACCATAAATCACTCGATTATTATCAACAAAACGCCGGAGCCACCGATGAACTATATGAACAACAACAATAGTATTGGCCAGACGGTCAAATCGAGTGGCACCAGCAGTGTGTATGTGAATGTGCCGTCTTATTCCAGCATGAGCACCACCAGTTCCTGCTCCATTAACCAGCCACAATCCTCACCAGCAGCTGTCATCCCGGTTGCGGTTGCGGTTGCGGCAGCATCCGTTCCAGTTCCAGTTCCAGTTCCTGCCCCCGTTTCCATAGCGGTTCCAGCTGCTGCTGCTGCTCCAATTCCCGTGGCCGCCACCCATCTCCGCCCGTTGCTACCCATTGCCGATAATGCTTATGTGCAAATCTCCCAAGATCGCTGCTCCGATTTTACACCGGACGACGAGGAGGAGCCCGTGGTGCTGCGTGGTGCCGATGTGGTGGCAGACGGACTGGGTATACCGACCCCTGGAAAGGCCAAAAAGAGAAATCCCATCTGGCTGTGAGGGTTCTGCCCGGCAAGCTGACCCAAAAGGTGAAGGGTCACTCGTACAAGAAGGTCAGCGCTGCCGCCTTGGGATCCACCAGCTCCCTGAGTTCCGGCAGCAAGCAGAAGCACCAGCGATTGCAGTACCAGTCCCACGACGATGACGACGACGAACCGGATCAGGACGAGAACCGGGGAGCCGGCGGCAGTCGCAATTTCCAATCGAACACCATACAAAATTCAGCGAAAACCGGCTTCAGCAACATGAGCTTCGAGGACTTTCCCTCGGATCAGGAAATGGATCGTTTGTCCAGAACGATTCCGTTCGAGGTGGTCAGGAACGAGAAGATGTTGCTCGAGGCGGAGAAGAAATTCGGATCACTGAAGAGGCGTAACAATCTGTTCTCCTAGACGGAGGATTGGGCAAAAAGAAAACTATCAAGGAGACCTGAGACTGAGTGTTTCAAATTATTTTGGCATTTCGTTTAAGCTTTTCTCCGTTCCGTGTTTATTTTTCATGTCGTTCCAATATCAAATAACTGTATTTTTTGAGCCTAGTATTTATTCGCGTATAGCAATGTTGAAAAGTGGTTAAAAATATTAAAACCTACACACACATATTATACACACAACAAGATCAATACCTATAACTGTTATTTAGTGCAAAAATGTAAAATAGATTTAGAGGCGAAAAAAATGTTTTAGAATTTATACAATGCGTAAGCTTACCAAAGTTACATTTATGTTTGTGGCATTTTTCCGCTTGAAATATTCCCCCAATTATTTATTTATACAAAAACTACATATGTGATTATACACCCAATAACAACCCCAAAAACCAATTTATCACTTAAACCAATTGCATTAACTAACACCAAGGTATTTAAGGATTAATTATTCTATCCGTATCGATTAACATATGCGTCTATGTTAGTATACCATTTGTTTTGCATATGTATTATCTCGACTATATAAAATATGCGTATTGTATTTATATTTTAATCGAGTGTTTTAATTGGTGTTCTTGGTAAACAATAACAAACTTGGTCCAAGGTTCAATTTTTTGACCACCTCTGTCTCTGGGGCAGTGTGTCACCTGTGGGGTTGTTTGTTTTCAAGAGCTATCTTGAAGACATCTGTTGCTTATTCGAAAAAAATATATAAATGTATACATATATATATAATTGCGGTTAAGTACCTTATACTTTCCTCTACTTTTCATCTCGTCAACCGATGGTTGCTATTTTGGTACTTTTGTGACAGTAATGCCATTGAATTCTTACACACATACAGTGGGAATCAAAAATACCGTTTTTTAAATACCCTTGAATAAAAATTACCCAAACAAATAAGTTTTAAGATCCGTTATTATTTACATTTTGGCGCATTCCCTTTTATATAAAATTAAAGGTTTTTTTTAAATAAATTTTTACTAAAGTTTTTCCAATCGAGTGCTTACTGTAACCACCGAGCACTCGTAAACAAAGAACAGCTGAGCCGTGCAAAAGTGTGAGTGCATTTTGTGCTGTGAAAACTCATACAAGATAAGCGGAAAAAGTTGCCAACCCAAGCAAAAAAATCCGACAAAAATAATAAAATTCCAAGTCGACAAAACCCCACAATCGCACGTATCTGTCAGATACAAAACACAATCGTATCGCAGTGGGTAGCTCCGGGAAAACTCAGCAGTTGAGCGAATCACGTAGGCCAGTGAAGCCATGGAGGAGAACCACAACAACTGGAGCAGCAAGAAAATTCTGGTGAAGTGCGGCGGATTCTCGTCGCAATTGGCCAGGAATGTCACCGAAAAAGTGGACGGAGATCCATTGTGGGGTTCCCGATTCGATGCCACAAATCCGGAGGCTGTTATTCAAACCCATCTCGACTTTCTGCGCAACGGAGCGGATATCATTCTAAGCAACACGTATCAGTCGAGTGTGGAGGGATTCGTTAAGTATCTGGGTGTCAGTGAGGCTCGTGGAGTGGAACTGATCCAAAAGAGCGTCCATTTGGCCAAGGAGGCCAAGAAACAGTACCTTATAGAAACCGGTTCGCAAACGAAATCGGTTCTTCCCCTGATTTTGGGTTCAATTGGTCCCTATGGCGCTTGTCTTCACGACGGCTCTGAATATTCCGGCAGTTATGCGGATAAAATAACCAAGAAGCAGCTGAAGGATTGGCACAGAACCAGAATCGAGATTTGCTTGGCAGCTGGTGTCGATGGATTGGCCGTGGAAACATTGCCCTGCCAACTGGAAGCAGAAGCAGTCACTGAATTCGTACTGGACAACTGCCCGCAGGCCAAGTTCTGGGTCTCCTTTCAGTGCAAGGTTAGTATTTGGATTATTTTAATGTAAGAAGGTTATACTACTATAATTACTCCACGTAATATTTAAGCTGAAAAAGTATTGCCTGTGTAACAAGGTTTTTAAATGTAAACTTACCACTTTCCAATTACAATTTCAGGATGAAAGTCACCTGGCAAGTGGAGAATCCTTTGCAACGGCGGCTCTTTCCGTGTGGCGATTAGTCCAGAACCGAAAGGCTGAGGACAGGCTCCTCGGAATCGGGCTCAACTGCGTGAACCCGAACTTCGTGACACCTCTGCTGAGATCCCTCACCAAAGCAGCAGGATCTGATCGAATTCCCCTGGTGGTTTACAGCAATCGGGGCGAGATCTACGATGCCGATCAGGGCGAGTGGACTGGTACCGGCGAGGAAGTGGTCAAGTTTGTGCCCGAGTGGATCGAACTGGGTGTGCGCATTGTAGGCGGCTGTTGCCGGGTCTATCCGACGGATGTTTTGGCGATCCGCAAGTACATCGACAGTCTCAACATAACGCCGTAATCGGCCGGCTAATCCGAGCACTGATAGCTGGCTTGTCGTTAATGCGAAAGCCGTTTCGTGTGACTAGACCTAGACCTATTTAGTTTGCTGAATACATATGTATATAGTATTTGTGTACTAAATGTACTCGGATCAGATGGGCTGCCTAATCAGCGGAGAGTGAAAAGAAGCGTGGACGACTGGGAGACAAAAACAGATAAAGCGGGCGGACCAAAGGTAAACAAGTGGGCGGGGAAAAGGGGGTGGCGGTCACCCAGAGACCGTTTTTGCAAACATAGCTCAATTTAAGTCCGAATCCAAATCAATACAATCTCTGGTTTTAACTTTTCATATTTGCTTCAGCGAAGTGCATTTTTCTCTCAAGTTCAAAAATATTTTGTACTTTATCACAGTCTCTGATTCAATATTACCTAAATAATCTTTAAGCAAGCAAAGAATTTATAACCCCACATATATTTTTATATTTTAAGTAAGTAATAAAATCGTTAAACTCTTAAATCTACTGCCTTTCATTAAATAAATAGTATGGAAGGGCTGTAAATTATTCCAGAATGGTAAACGATATTAAAGTTATTAACTTAAGCTTAACTAAGCGATGTTATCTATATTACAGGACATATATATATAGACAAATGGGAGTTTTTCCCTTATCCTCGAATGATAAAAATCAACCGTTTTACTAATATGATTAATGTTTTTATCTTGGAGTTTACCTAAAGATATGCCTAATTTTTCGTATAAACAATGAATTTATTTTGGGATCAGAATATTTTGCTGTAGAATGTACCCACTGTTACCCTCTAGAAGAACGCAAAGTCAACAACCAAGTACATCTCCGATTGGTGGTCCATCTGGGCTTCCAGAGGTTATCGACGCCGATTTAGCCGTGATGCCGAGCATCAAACGCAGAGTCCAATCGCCCGGCAACCTGGACCACGCACTCCGCCGCTCTGACGATTTCATCAGCCTTGTGGAGGAGTCGCCATCAAACCGAACCGGACAATCCAAATCCGAATCCAATCTGGCTGGCTGGCTGGCCAGCGTCTGGCAGCTGTGCACCCGCCTTATCACCAAAACAGCAACACTTGGTGGGGGCACTCTCGTGTTTGTGTTTGCCACTCTGTTTTGCTATAAATTTTATTTATTAATTTCGCAGTGATAACATACTATAGTCCGGCGCACAGCTGAGTGGCTGGCGGCGAGAAGGTATAAAAGCCCCTCGACGCGCTGTAAAACACTTAAACGTTTGCCGAGCACCCAGTGCCACAGATCATATCCCCACCAGTCTGAGTGTTCTCCGAACGAAATAAAACAAAAAGCTCTTGATAGCCAGGCCCGTCTAGCGTCCAATAAAGTTGTTATTGAATTTAGCGATTTACAAGATCTATAAATAAGCTGCCAAGGTGAGTGCGGTGCCATTATCATGTGTTTGTCTGCCAGAATCACGCAGAAAAGGTGTTTTTATTCGTGAAAGAAGTCCCCAAATAAACAATAAACAAACATTTAAGGACCCTATAATGTTAAAATATTCAAGTACAAAGGAAGTTTAAAATCAAGAATTTCAAAAATACAGTAAACAAATTTGTATATTCTTTTTTTTTTTTTTTTAATAAAAAGAGTTTTGTTTGTGTGGGTATACCAAACGAAATGCGTATTTATAATAAAATTATATTTTTGTACATTTTTGTACTTGTGAATTTTCATAAATACATATGTATATGGATTAACATCAAATTAGAACAAAATTCTTGTGGGTTAACGATCCCAACAATGTTTTGATATATCAGTTAACTAAAAGAAGAGTATCTTTAACTTTGCCTTCCAATAAAAACACTCTTTCCCGAATGTACTTCTTAGATAAAGTAGCCAGTGCGCTGGTCTTCCGTTCTGCCAAGTTCGTTGAACCAAAAAATAAGCGATAAAGTTTAAATGATCCAATCAGTAGTAAACAACTGTGCCAAAGCCAGAACTTGATGCAACAATGTTGCCGATCAATAGGAATTTAAGGGGCAGTCGACCAGTTGTCGGTGCCCATATAACAAGGCCCTCTGAATAAATACATTTTAATTATCTCCCATCCCGCTGACGTATGAAAATCGAACTAATAAATAATTTTTGCATTGTCCCTTGCCCGTTTTCAGTAACCTTGTAATTTGTAATCATGTCACTATCGCGCGTGCTGGTGAAGGATGGGGGTTTCGGCACCCAGATGACCGTCCATGTGGGCAACTCGGTGGACGGGGATCCGCTGTGGAGCGCCCGGTTCAATGCCACCAATCCGGCGGCGATTATCAGCACCCACCTGGATTTTCTGCAAAGTAAGCACCTGGTTGCTAGGAGCAATTAGCAGCAGACTAACTGAATTTCTCCCCCATGACAACAACAGATGGAGCCGATATCATCCTAACCAACACCTATCAGTCCAGTGTCGAGGGTTACATGGAGCATCTGGAGCTGGACGAGGAGCAGAGCATCGAACTGATAAGGAACACGGTGCGACTGGCACACATTGCCAAGGAGCGCTATCTCACCGAGTGCTATCAGGCCCAGCTGGCGGTTCCTGAAGGTGAGTACAGATCCTGCTGCTACCATATCCATTATCTAATATCAGAACAGCACGTGCAAGATTAATTGATATTTTCAAGCACTAAAGAGCTTCTATTAAAAGTTGTTTTATATTATTTGTAGGCTACCCATTGATCATTGCATCGATTGGACCTTTTGGTGCCCATCTCCACGATGGTTCGGAGTACACTGGCAGCTATGCTGACTATGTGCCCGCCAAGGAGATTACGGATTGGCATCGCGTGAGGATCGAAGCCTGCTTGGAGGCTGGCGTGGATGCACTGGCCATCGAGACGATTCCCTGCCAAATGGAGGCCGAGGCTCTGGTGGAGATGCTCTGCGATGATTACCCGGATGTGAAGTTCTGGGTGGCCTTCCAGTGCAAGGATGAGAACACTCTGGCTCATGGCGAGACTTTCGCGGATGCGGCAAATGCCATTTGGGATCTGCTGGCAGAACGAAATGCCCAGGATAAGTGCCTGGCCATCGGAGTGAATTGTGTGCATCCCAAATTTGTTACTCCCTTGTTCAAGAGTTTGAATGGGGATCGCGAGTTGGACGAGCAGATTCCACTGGTGGTGTATCCAAACAGCGGCGAAGTTTACGATGTGGTCAACGGCTGGCAGGGAAGGGAGCACTGTGTCCCCCTCGCCAATTACGTTCCAGAGTGGGCGCAACTGGGGGCCAAGGTCATTGGAGGGTGCTGCAGAACCTATGCCAGGGATATCCGCCACATCGGAGAGGCCATTCGAAGCTGGAACAAGCTGAAGAAACTCGCCTAGAGGCGATCACTTACACTGGGGATCTCAGTACCTTCGAACAGAACAAAATGCATTTCAAATAGTCTTGTAAATATATGTGTAATTAGTTATTAAGGCATAGACTTATTTTAAATAAAGAAAAGACAGACAAACATTGCACAATTTTTAAAAAAATTGAAACCCCCGCGGAAATCTATTTTCAAGCGGCTTATAATTATGCAGTTGGTTAGAGGACTAAAATAGGAACATTTAGTGATATGCCACTTCAAAATCGGATTAAAATTAGAAAAGTTATGGACTTGGAATTAGTGTATTTTGGTTTATTTACTCGTGAATTTGGAAAACCAATTTGAATTTGAAACACGGTAAACAATCGGTTTTGGACAAGACTTTTAAATCTAACCACCAATACCGGTTGTTTGCTAGTCACAACGAAGCATAGACATATTATCGATATCGCCGACAACGTTATCGATGATTTGACAACTCTGGTTCGCCACCGGCAATCGAAACAACAAAAAAAGAGTGACAGCCAAAAAAAGCAGCCAGCTGAGGAAATTTGCAAAAATTTTATACATTAAAGCTATTGTACAAAACAGTCCAGTTTAATACACTCAACATGTTGATCAAAGTCAAGGTGAGTGGGGGCAAATAAAACATTCGCAATAATCTACGATAATAATGAAATACAGCCTCCAGAGAAAGCGTCTTTCAATGTACAAACAAAAAAAATAAGGCAGATTAAAGTGTTATTCTTTATAATTCCAAACTAATGGTTCGTTTTATTTGTATAAGACCCTGACTGGCAAGGAAATCGAAATTGACATTGAGCCCACAGACAAGGTGGATCGAATTAAGGAACGCGTGGAAGAGAAGGAGGGCATTCCGCCGCAACAACAACGTTTGATTTTCTCCGGCAAACAGATGTAAGTTTTCTTGGTAAATTATTTGTTGAATTCAATTTATTTCTGATGCACAACCCTCCAGGAATGATGACAAAACCGCAGCGGATTACAAAGTGCAAGGAGGATCTGTCCTTCATTTGGTTTTGGCTCTACGAGGCGGTGATTTCAATTCGATATTTTGTCTCTAACTAATTTTGTTTAAAATCGAAAGTAATTCATTTCAAATTCACTCAAAAATATTACGCTTGAGAAGCATCATAATGAAGTAAAATATTTTATAACTAAAGCAAATATTGTATTTCTTTCATGTTGATTGAAAGGCACTGTGAATTTAAATAGAACCCAATAATTGAGATCCTATTTAGTTAAAAGTTTTTATGAGTTTAGAAGGATTTAAGATGAATCACGATTGAAAAATATTAAAAATGCATTTATTTTAAATCAGTGGCAGTATGTAAGTTCAGTTCTGTTTAACAAAACGTCCGACTAGCAGGTGATTCTTTGGCGTGCACTGCTCTGGTTTCAACCGCGTCAGGATGACCTGGTATCCAGCTTCCTCCGCCTGCAGCTGGCGGTCGGTGTCCACAACTGACATGCAGAGGAGTCCCTGCAGCGTGGTCTCCGGCTTGCAGTTTGTGGTGCCCATCTCATGCGCCTGATCCGCCGAATGGGCAATGTACAGGTAATCCTTGGTGCTCAAAACCTTCTGGAAAGCTTCACTCAGGGGATAAGAAATGTGCGGCATGGGTTGCAGGGATCCGTAGCAGCAAGGACAGCAAACAAAGTGCGCCTTGGCCCTCCGGCACTGTTGCAACACAATATCTGTGGCAGTTCCGCAGGCGTGCAGGGAAGCTCCGATCTCGAATTCTCCCACAAAGTAATCGATATTGCATTGGTAGAAGACACAGTTGGTTAGTCCCAGCTCGACCGTTCTCTTTTGAGCCTGGAGCAGGGAGAAAGCTTTGTTTTCCATCACAATAATCGTGCACCTGGGCAGTTTAAGGGCCAGCAGAATGGCCAAGTGTCCTGTGCCGCTGCAAAAATCCACGATTCGGTCTCCTGGTTTAGCCAAGGAAACCACAGCGTTAGCCATATTTTCCAGCTGTTGTCGCTTTCTGTTGAGTCGCTCTTTGGGCAACGCTGAACTCTTGGCATGCGTGGGCTCGATCTGCTCCCAGTCGATGAGCTGCTGCCCGTAGGTGTGCTCCGAGTCCGAGCTGAATTGCAGTTGCAACGTGGAAAGTTTTTCTAAGGCCGCTTCCACTTCCGACTGACTGGTGTAGATGCGGTTCCTGGGCTTGTAACGCTTGGGATCCGCCTTGTAGAGACTGGTGGCCTCGCAGTCGGGGATGGCAAGCTCTCCAGGAGGAGTCCTAACTGTCTCCGGTATATAGAGGTCTCTCAGGATCCTGCCGCACTTGTCATCAAATGAATCAATCTGAAATGGAATGCTTTTTAGATATTGTATGACAAATTTTAAGGATATTTAGCCGACAGTCACTCTACCTCGCTAAACCAAGTACTGGTAAGTGGAAAATGGGGCAGCATCTGCCCGCAATGCTGGAAGACAATCGTTAAAAGCGGATACAAGATGAGATCGGCAATGGTAAAGCTTATGCCCTCGGCGAATCGGTGCTCAATAAGAAGCTGTTCCTTGGGCGTGGTGCACTTGATTTGTACCCTTTCCCTCCTCTTGATTTTAATGCCATTCTCTGTCTGATTGGCTTGTTCCCTGGCTTGTTTATATATGTTGTGCATCCTCACTGGTTCGTTCATATGCTGCTCGAATCTCACAACTTCTGGAGGCACCGAATCCAGAATTTGACCGTTGTGAAGATTAGCAACCACTTCCACTACATCCACCTCGCAAAACTTGGTCCAAATCGATGCTTCTGATGGAGCCAAAAGGCAACTGCCCTTAAAACCCAACAGTTTCTTTAGTTCATCACTTGATTGTCTGGATATAAGTTCTCTGCAAAAAAGTAAATATATTTAAACATTGCTTACATTTGAGGTTATTATTTCCATTTGGAAACAGATCGACAAACCTGCAAACAGCACAGGTTCCTGCAATATAGGTATTTCCATCCTTCTCGTAGATCGGAAGTTTTAAATCCCGGATGGCGGGTAAGGAAGCGGCTTCCCTGCACGTGATGTGCTGATCCGTGAGTTCTCTTTTCAACTCGGAACTCCTTAAAGCTATTTTACCGCCCTCAATCTTCGTGGAAAGAAGATAATTAAACTTTTTTTAAGCTAAAGTTCAAGTCTTCAAACAAACCTTGGTGGCGACGAAGTTGACCCGCACATTTTTTGGTTTGTTCAGAAATTGATACGTAAACAAGGCCAAAAACGATTGCACACTGGTGTAGATTGTGGTCTCTTTCCGAGTACTGATCTCGATCTCCAGGTACAACTGATCCATAGTTTCATTAACCAATCATTAATACAAAATTGGGAACTAAACAAAAATTAAAAATAAAATAAATGAGCGAGGAAATTATAACCAGTTGGGGGCCAAAAAAGAAAGAAGAAGAGCGGTCGTCATTCACTTTAGTCTGTTTGCCGATAGGCATTTCGATTTAAGGCATTCGATTTTTATTACCGCTTAATGGCGCGCATTTTAAATTTGAAAATGAGTGCAACAGTTTGGCTTTTATTAGAGTAAACGGTGATATTAAAAAAAATCATTTTGAAATTAGGTGATTGTATTTAACCTCATCTTTTACATAAGTGTTGATATGAAAATATAATAAAAAAATCCTTACCGCGGTTCCTGAAATCCTTTCCAAGTACAAAAGACTCGTTATGCTCCGCCTTCAGCCTTGACCGACCTCTTTTGTTGTTTTTACCACTTCCATTCTTGTTCTCAGCAACTCTCCCCTTTTTTGCCTTGTCCCCATGGTGGCTAAAAATAAAGAAGTTCTTGTTGCCATCGTTCTTCTGGCTCAGCAAAAAGGGCAACATAATTCTTGCCATGCGCTTTCCTTTAAAGTGGTTATATGCCTTTTGGTTTTTGATTTGTAATTCATTTAAATTTTACCTAAAATTTAAACTCATACCAACTTTCCGAATTTTGTAATGCAAAGTGTAAGCGAAATAAAAATATATCTTTAGAACTGAGAAAACATACTTTATAAATATGTGGGGCTTTCAGCAAGGTGGTAGTTTGGCCAGGTGAAGGTAAAGGGTATTTACGGGCTCATTGCTGACAAGCTAATTTTAGCCAATTCGAGGAACGATGGGCCCGAGGAATGGGGAATGGGCATAAGGTAATGGTAATGGGGAGTCGGGGAGGCAACCCGTCTGAATGTTGGACTGTTCTTTGTTTACCTGCTGCACTTTGCTGTGTGCCTGCTGCAATTTCTAATCGAAACGAAACCTTCTACCCTAATGATGGCCTCGGGAAATAACCTTGGCCCTTTGTTAGCTGAAAAATCGGAGTTCTGCCGTCCGAGAGAGATAATCATTTTCTACATGGAGGGAGAATAAAGTGGTAACATGCAACATGCTGCAGTATGAGATCGCTGAGTTTCCAAAACTGTTCGCCTGCTTGAAGTTGTTCCGTTAAAATCTGTGCGCTACGGCAGCGGCCACAAAATGTTGCACAAACATCCAGGGGAGCAACATAAAAGGGCCTCTCATCCAGCCCAACCAGTTGTCTCGCTCGCACTTGCCCACTCCTTGCGAGCCCTTTCGCCACAGATGCAACCGAAACACTCAGGCCTTCTCGCTCTGGCTTAGAATTCTTTTTTTTCGCTTGGAATGACATGGGGAATATAGCATGGGAATCGTTATGGGAATGGCAAGTGGATGGGAAGGGGGTGGGTGCCACAATGCTCTCACTTACTTCGCATGTTTCTTTCCAGCGCTGCTGCGCGCCTGTTCCCGGACACCATCGAAATTTCACATGTATTCCCACGGCCTGAATTTTCCCATGAAGAAGAGGAAGAGGATGGGGAGAATTTCAACAAGAGACAGACGGAGAACCGCTCACACACACACTCTGCCTTTTTTTTTTAATGTTGCATTGAGTCTGCTCCCAGGGTCGATGCACTGGAAAAGAATATCCCTTTATTCCTGGAAACAGGAAGGAATACCACTTACAAAAGAAATACTGAAATAGTGGCTGAACGCAGAATATGTTTATTTTTAAGCCCAGTGAAAATCAAATAACTAAAAACACTTAGGATTTTGTATTCAAAATTAAAATAAAACACACGCCTAATTTTGCTGAGTGCATTGTTCTTCCGTTCCTTCAGCTCTGTTGGTCGTTTTGTTTATGCTGCTGTTGCTGTTGATGCTGCCTCCTCTCGTTTCCCCCCGAAGACCTCCTCCCGGTCCATGGCAGCGCCTTAGGTTCAGACTGGTCCTGGTCACGGTCCCTTGTCCCTCTTCGAACTTAACTTCTGCATCCGCTCGGGTTAACATCTTCTTCATCTGCCTGGCTCGGTGTCCGTCCACGGCTTCGAATTCCTTTGGCGTCCAAGTCTGGCTTCTTTAACCTCTTCCTTGCTAAGGCTTCTTTGGTATCTTTGGCACTGTGGATTCTGTCTGGGAATAAGTACCAATAGTATGTTAAATAATGTTGTAGTACGTAATAAATAATAAATAAGAAATAGTACTGTATTTTTATAGAGAAATCATTATTATGAATTTACTGATACTATCCACTTACTTTACCAACTCCTCCTCAAAGGAGGCGACCACAGGCGGTATAAGAAAGTTCCAATAGCCGAAAAGAGAGTGGTGGTCAAATGCACACTATAGTGCAACGGTACATATAGAAATTCCAGACCTTGCAAAGGATTCGGTCGTATGGTGTGAATATTGGAGACTGGAACGATTGCCATGTTTGGGAGTCCAAGGATCACAACAGCAAACAAAATTTTCAATTTTTAAAATATTTTTTAAACATGTAATATGCTTTCAAATTTGACAACGAAGCAAAAGACAAAAATGTACGGCGCTACTTGATAACTTTTTTCACAGTGCACTACCAAAAGCGGCCTTGGGGAGCTCCAGGAATGTCTAAGCAATTGGCAGACAACTGGAGCCACTTCCTCTGCCCCGTTCCCCCTTTTTCCCCTGCCCCATGGCCTTGGACAAGGCTTCTTCTAATGGTCGGATCCACGAATGTCGTGTTTGGACCTCTTCTCAACCACCCTGCCCCTTTAAACTTCAGTTCCCGATAATGTGCCATTGACTTGGCAGCAGTTATTCCAGTTATGTGTGCCTCACTTCGCCAGACATGCAGCTATATGCTCCGGCTACTGCACTCCTGGTCCGTCAATATGTTCAAGGATTTTTTCATGCTTCCAGGCATGCCAATGACGTACTCAGAAAGCTACTAAATTGAAATACCAAAGAATGTATCTTAAAGTACCAAAATCTACTAGTTTAAAAGTGAGAAAAGATTTCATTTTATCTATAGAAAAGAAAACGTATTGTATTTTATTTACCTAAAAAAAAATGTAAAGAAAATAATTATAATAATTTGAGTGGTTTTATTTTAAAACTCCATTTCTATCCATTAATTTTATTTTATTCCATATATGGAAATGGTAATAGCAAAAAGCAGTATAACAAATCCCTCAAAATGAGCTTTTAAATGCTTCAGAGTTAAACTCTATCCACCACTCAATTCAAATAATATCCCCAAAACCACTACTCAGTTGTTGCCCCACAGACGTCTGTGTGTATGTATGTACATACACCCTCTCAAAAGCGACTCCACGGCGAGAGGTAAACAAACAAATAAACAAACCAACAAGCAAACGTATAACGCACATGGGCCTGAGAAATTCACACTCAGTTGAAACGGAACGAAATCGGAAGGTCGAGTGACTGCCACCGCGATAAATCTCGTGGGGAGCTGGTTATTTTTACTGGGCGCCTGTTCGTTAGAGTCCATGAATCGAAATTGTGTGGCTCAAGTGACGATATTGTCGTTTTTCGATTTCGTTTTCCCGTCCGTTGCCTTAATTCGAAAATTAGTGTTGGTTAAGTTGCAGTCGTAAAAAAGGAAAGTCTTCGTTTGGAGAAGACACCAGTTAGCTGTAAAATAACTTGTTTTTAAAATCGGATGGCAAAATATACTTGGAAAATAATGACTCGCTACTCAAAAGTTGAGTGCTTGAAGGGAAATGTGGGGACTGGAGCTAGTACCGACTCCGGGTTCCTTTGCATTCGTCTTTTTTTCTTGGGAATCGGCGGAATTTCGCTCCGCTGGCGCTTCCAATTCGAACAACTAGAGCAGTGAGCAGCATCATTTAGATTTAGACCGGAATAGTAACAGGCCCGCAGCTCCAGTAGACCGGTTTTTCAAGTTGCTTGCGATTATTCTCGCTCGCTAACTGTCCTGCTCTACCGGCTCCCTCGTTGTCTCGCTCCCACATTTGGCAGCTTTCGGTTGGAGCTTCGAGTGGGGCGCCACCTTTACATTCGCTGCTGAGTAAACAATTATATTATAAGTAATGTTTTTTGTAATATATTAAAAATGTTGGGTAAGTACGATTTTTGACAGTTTTCGAGTCTTTTTTATAGACCCATTATTTTACCTTTGAAAAGGCCCTTACACAACTTTCAAATTTTTTGTGTATGTCGATAGAGCGCGCGCTTTGAACTACTCATAATCGATACTTGCTGCTCCTATCGGTTGACCGATTGCATTGTTCCCCCGGAGCAACTGTGCGTTTCAATCAGCTGTCTCTGCTCGGTTGAAATTGGCAGAAATCAGTCTTTTAGACAAATATTCGACGCAATTTTCTTCTTAACCGGGTCACAGCAAGGATTGGCGTGTTAGGACACCAGAAAGGACAACAAACAGACTTCTTTTGACCAAGTCGCGGAGTAACCAATACAGTGCTGTCGTGCGAAAATGCAGGTGTTGCGAAATTCTTCGACAAAAACAACAAAGAAGCGTCGTCCCAAATAAGAAGAACCCAAAAAGCGAAATAATCAATTAAAATTGTAGCGGGAGCTAGCGTTTCTTGCTAAGGATTACAAAAACAAAGAAGTTCGTCAGGATTTGGATTGCTACAAAGGACGAAACCAAAAGTAGCGTGAACAGCTGCATCAGCTGCGTGGGCAGAGACGCGGGCAGCGACGCCGGCAGTGGCAGCGCAGCAGCAGTTGTAGACGAAACCCAAGCAACAACAACAAGCTTTTTGGTCTTTTTTTGGTCCAACAATGGAAATGCGAGAGGTTTTAAGCCGCGAGGGCAGAGAAGCGAAGAATCTGCTCGTTTACCAGTTTTGCGATGAGACAACTTCAAGTGGTGCTAGTGGATCCGTGGGAGGAGTTGAAGGAGGAGCAGGTGGCGACGGTGGAGGAGTTGGAGCTGCAAGCGGAGGCGTACTCTTGAACGGTGACTGTAAGACTCAAAAATTGCTGCTCTCCAATATCCGGTACTTTAAAAGTTTCTTAAGTAGATTATTGTTTTCAAAAGCTATTTAATTAGCTCGAGCTGCATTCCCGTTAGAAGCATTAAAGTACCGGGTGTAGGTCCGGATTAACCTACGTATTTATTTTATCTTTTGTACTAAAATGTTACATCTCTTCAGGTTATCGCAAGCCGCCCATGGTGCCACCAAAATCGCCCAGCGGCACTCCCAAAAACTGCCAATCGCCCACATCACCACGGCTGAAATCCTCTGGCAATGCGAGCGGTGGAGGAGGAGGCGGAAGCAGTGGTCCACGAGTGCGCAGTGCCTCCACGGGAAGAGATAAAAAGTCGGAGTTGCAAGCCAGGTACTGGGCCTTGCTTTTTGGAAATCTCCAGAGAGCTGTCAACGAGATCTACCAAACTGTAGAGTGCTATGAAAACATCTCCAGCTGCCAGGAGGCCATTCTGGTCCTTGAGAACTATGTGCGTGATTTTAAGGCTCTCAGCGAGTGGTTCAAAGTATCCTGGGACTATGAATCCAGACCACTGCAACAGCGTCCCCAAAGCTTGGCTTGGGAAGTCCGCAAGAGCAACCCAACGCCCAGAGTTCGCACCAAAAGTCTGTGCAGTCCGAACAACTCGGGGAAATCCAGCCCAGCCTTGTTTCCCGGTTCTCAGTCGGGTAAAACCTCGCCTTGCTGTGATCATGGACAGATTTCACCCAAGAAACTCCTACGTGCCTACGACCAAGTGCCAAAGGGAGCAATGCGTCTAAATGTGAGAGAACTGTTTGCTGCCAGCAAGCGGGCTACCCAAGGATCATCGCAATCCGATAACATGGAGGGCCCATTAGACTTGAGTGGCGACAAAACGAATTATGTTCAACTTAACACCCAGTATTCCCAAACAGATCTGGAGGATCCACACTTAACTCTGGCGGATGTCAGGGAGAAAATGCGCAGAGAGGCGGAGGAAAAGGAAGCTCTAGAGAAGCTTGAGAAGGCGGCTTTAGAAGAAGTTATCATTCCAGTTGCAAATGAAAATACGGAGGAAATAGCAAGCCAACTAGAGGCACCTTCTGTGGAGGAACCATTAATAAAAGAGGAGAACTTAGACAAGGAGACTGCTTTGTTGGAAAAAAATACTGAACCTACAGCTCTGGAGATGACTGTGGCTTCTCTGGAGTCCATGGAAAATGCACTACTTAACCAGCAGGCCAACAAAGAACCCACGCCACCTAACACTGTCGTTAAACCTGTGGCTGAGTTGTTGAAAAAGCCTCAACCCACAAATCCGGTGGCAGGAAATGCTGTCCAAAACAGTCCGCTGAAATATTCCAGTGTGCTAAACCGTCCCGTGAAGAAGGTGGTCCCCCCGACTGGCGGAGCAGTTGCTCCTAAGACAATAGCAACTAAGTCGAATCAGATAAAGACAAATCCTGCGAGAACTGTGAATGGCTTACGTCGCACTAAAACAGCTCCTCCCCCAATCAAAAGCACGGGTAAGAGTGGACTGCAGCCACCTCCCAGACCCTCCAGCAAAACCGAGTGCTATGGTCCACCCAACAATGTGGCATCCAGACTGTCAGCACGCTCCAGAACAATGCTGGAAATGAATGGGAGTAATTCGAATCCCTCTACCAATGCCAGAACTCTGCCGAGGAAAACTGCCCCCAGTTCCATTCTAAGCACTGCCAGAAGAACTATTGTGAGCTCGAGACTCAGTTCCCGTGAGGATATAGCTAGTTCCACATCCACACTGAAAGCCAGCAATGAACAGCTCTCGAGTTCAAGGAACACTTTAAAGTCGGAGGAACGACATTCCGTGGCGAAACAGATTCAACTGCCGACAGATGCTAACGATGGCTGGTTGACTGTGAAAAATCGCAGGAGGAGCAGCATGCACTGGGCGAACAGATTCAATCAGCCCACGGGCTATGCCAGCTTGCCAACGTTGGCGTTACTTAATGAGCAGCAAAAGGAGCAGGAGCAGAAGGAGAAACAAAGGGGATCATTAGTAGGAGAGGACAAAACTGTTGCCAAAACCGTTTCGGGAAGAACTGGTGCGTCTGCAGGAGAGACTAGGACTAAAGCCAAGACAGCTCTTACAATCTCCCGTCCGGAAATCAAGAATGCCAAGGCCAAGGTTAACTCCTTTCCGGTGCAAAGGGGCACCGCAAATCCAGTGAAAAAGCCAGAGAAGCAGGAGAAACCAGAGATAGTGGAGAAGCCTGAAGTAAAAGTGGCTCCCAAGGTTCCATCAGTTCCTGCAAGTGGCACTCGAAGCAGCAGCAACAACAGTTCCATTGGACGCACTTCAATGATCAAGAGGCAGAAATCGGATCTTACTGGGCTGAAAATGACATCCTTGCACAAGGAATACATGAGGAGTGAGAAAAATGCATTGAGGAAGCTGCAGCAGAAGGAACTGGGTAACAAAAACAGCAACAGCAGTTCCTCATCAGCGGAAACTGTTGTGGAGTGTGAGTACTTTTTAATTAATTTTGATATTTACAGGATAATAATTTAAACTATTTAATTTCAGCTTGCAGCGATGACCACAACAAGATCGACATTAAGATCCAGACCAACTGTGAGTTCTCCAAGACCATCGGCGAGCTTTACGAGAGCATTGCTCATTGCAAACTTCCCAATGGAAGTCTCAAGCCAAATGCTTGCAGCCTGAGTGCTTGTGATGAGAACGAGGAACAAAATGCGGAAGACAACGAGGAAGAGCGAAATGAAAGGATTTTGGGAGAGGTTCAGGAGTCTCTGGAAAGGCAGATCAGAGAACTGGAGCAGACAGAGATCGATGTGGATACGGAAACTGATGAAACTGACTGTGAAGTTCAGCTGGGCGAGCAGGACGACGGAGAGGATGGATTGGAGTTGGGCAGCGGTGATGACTCGGCTGTGTTCGTGACTATGAGCGATGATGAGAACGCTAGCTTAGAGTTGAGATATCAGGCTCTGCTATCTGATATGTCCTGGAACGAGAGAGCCGAGGCTTTGGCCACTTTGCAGGCATATGTGGCCAGACATCCTGGAAGAGCGCAGGAGCTGCATCAGAAGTTATCATCGCCCTCCAGGCGTCGTTCTCTGCAGGAAACTCTCAAAAAATATCAAGCGAAACAGGCGAGGGCTCAGCAGAAAAGAAATCTGTTGCAACAGGAAAAGGCAGCTAAGCTGCAGCAACTATTTTCGAGAGTGGAGGATGTCAAAGCAGCTAAGAATCAAATCATTGAAGACAAACGTCAGAAAATGCAAGGAAGACTTCAACGGGCAGCCGAGAACCGAGAGCAATATCTCAAGCAAATCATCGAGAAAGCTCACGACGAGGAAAAGAAACTCAAGGAAATTAACTTCATCAAAAACATAGAAGCTCAAAACAAACGACTGGATCTTCTGGAGTCCTCAAAGGAAACGGAGGGAAGACTGCAGGATTTGGAGCAGGAGAGACAAAAGAGGGTGGAGGAAAAGCTGGCCAAGGAAGCGGCTGTGGAAAGGCGGCGTCAAGCTCTGGAAAAAGAACGCCTGTTGAAGCTGGAGAAAATGAATGAGACGCGTCTGGAAAAGGAGCAGAGGATCGGCAAAATGCAGGAGCAGAAGGAGAAGCAGCGACAGGCTTTGGCTAGGGAAAAGGCCAGGGATCGCGAGGAGAGACTTCTGGCCCTGCAAGTTCAACAGCAACAAACCACGGAGGAGCTGCAGCGCAAGATCCTGCAAAAGCAGATGGAATCGGCTCGCCGCCATGAGGAGAACATCGAACACATCCGTCAAAGGGCTCTGGAGCTAACCATGCCCACCAGGCAGGCCGACGAGGGACGTGGCGATCAGGATGAGTCCGAGGACGCCTTGAATGGAAATACCACGAGCACCACCAACGAGGATTGCGATTTGTCTTCTACCTTCTCGGATGTTGGAGGAATCTCCGGCCATTCGAGAAGCTACAAAAAGAAGATGAAGAAGCTTAAGCAGAGGATGAGTCAGTGGTGAGTTAATGTGGATTGGTTTACTTTTATTGAGGGAATTAAATTAATTATTGTATTATTCGATTTGGGTATTTTGATGAGAGGTAAATTTCCGCTTAATCGTTAACATTTTATTGCCACACCGAGTTGAGTTTTAAGTAAATAAGATATGATTTGTAGAAATTAACTTGTGATTTAATGTTAGATAGAACTGTTGTTTAATTATGATGATTCCTTCTTCTTATAGCGCTGCCGAGTACTTAGCCAGTTTGGATCCATTGCCCGCTTATGTGAAACGGGATAGTACAGTGCCAAAGTTGCTAAATCTGGTGGTCAAAGGCGGAGGAGCCCAAGGCTTAGACAGGAACCTGGGCAACCTTTTGCGCTTGATACCCAAAGCACAGACTGTTGATTTCCAAGCATTCCTCAGCATGGACGCTTTGGGAATACTGGCCAACCATGTGATCAGCAAGGGCCTGGAGGAGAACTCCGAGATCTCAAGAAAGTAAGTTGACGGGAACATCCAAATTTAAGGAAGCATTTTCATATTTAACAATCCTTTCAGATCCGTTCATTTGGCCGTGCAGCTGTACAGGAATGCCTGCTCCGTGTGTCCTCAGATTGCTCGCCATGCTCTCCTGGGCAATTCCATAACCGTACTGTTCGATGCCATCAACAAGAGTTTCCAGGTAATCCTCAAAAGCAGCCACCACACAAAAGAAACTTTTAAGAACTTTTGGCCGCACAAAACTGCTCTAGAATAAAAGTGTCGCCAGGCAGTCGTCCTCGCCTTTGGGGTATTGTCAGTGGGATTGGGGCGGAGGGCTTGGAACTGTCGCAAAAGTTGCCAACTCGCAATTCCCCAGGCCACGTCGGATGTCGCCTATGTGTATAGTATAAATTCGTACTTGGCTGGCGTTATGGTCCTGCCCGGCAGCCACTTAACACTTGGCCGCATTTATGTCTTTGTCCGTCTTAAATCCGCGAAAAATGAAAACCTTGTTGGGTGGAGACTCTAGGATTTTTTTGATAACTTCCCTCATTTTATATAAGCCAAGAAATATTCTTTGGTTAATAATATTTAAATGGTGTAGAAAAAATATTTGTGGTCTTGTATACATATGCATGTAAATATCATAGTTTTTTTTTTTTTATTTTAGGTGGTAAGTGCAAAATTATTTAGAAAGAGCATTTTCGTGTCGATTCCAATCCTTTTTTTTTTAGCCCTGTTTAAAGTTTATGTTTCGCCTCGGCTTTTGTTTTTGCTCGTTTGGCTGGCGTTGTTTATTTGCCATTTCTTTGACGCTTTTATTTGGCGCTGCCTTTTGTTTGTTTGGCATTTTTATTTGAATTTTATTTACTGGCCTCGTGCGCTCGCTGCTCGCTGCTCGCCTGTCGCTTGGCCTATCAATTTTTAAGCACTAGGTCGGTACTCTGACCGCCCTTCCATGGAACTTCCCTTCCCCATCCCCGTTTTCTGGGCGCCTTCCCCTTTCCCGGCCAATTTGTCAGCGTGTAAAATGTTTATACATTTTGCGGCTGCTGTTAAATCAATCGTTAAATCGCATAAAAAGCCACTCTCCCACCCAATAAATGTTTTTTTCTTATTTTTCAACTTTTTTATTTGGGTTGTATACGTTTTACTTTAATTACACACGTTACTCAGAAAGATGTAGGGTATATTGAATGCAGGAAAAATAGTGATTAAAGATGTAAGATGATAAAGCTAATCTAAAAATATTAGAGTTTTACAATATTTATAATTTATTAAATCAAATTTGTACTATAAGAAATGGTAATGAAAGCAAAAACATCACTTAATTTTGAATTTACCATTTGTTTTTATTAATACAGAATCAAAAATTATACAATAACAAATAGTTTTTAAAATGCATTTGAAAAACATTTTAGTAAGTTTTTTTTCAAACTGGGTATCACTTGGTCGATAGGACTTTTTTACAATTTTTTGCAGGAAATTTGTTGCGTTTTTTTAAATCTATAAAAATATTTTTACTGCGCATCGCACTCTGGAGTTGCTTTTTTGTTGGCATTGTTAACTTGGCTCGTGTTTATTGTCGCTCCGCCCCGCCCACTGGCCCACCTCCTTATCACCGCCCATTCTTTCACCTTCCTTTTTTTTGTTGATGGATCAGCGCGCGCGCCGCTTGTCATGTAATGAATAAGGAGAAGGGGACGAAGAAAATAAAAAAAGAAACGAAGAAGGCGCAACAGAGTGAAAAAGTTAACTGTAAGTGAGCGAGGGAGAAACATCAATTAACATTTTGATTGATGTGGATGTTCCTTTCTCCGTCTCTCTGTCCGTTTGTTTCTGTTTAAATTGATAATTAATTTAAACACGCGGCGAAGAATTTCACGGTTGGCCCCAAAAAGCATGCAACAATTGTGCGCTGCCACTTTAATCTGACCGATTAATATTAGTAGGGTAAAACTTAGATGTTAGCTCTTGCTTGTTAGTTAAGTACCCTAAATTTAAAAAACAACTACCACAGTAGATATATTCATATATTGGTATTTGTGTTATAGTTTTTAAGTAAGAAAAACCTCTTTGAGGCTAGTGTATAAACGAAGTTAATTTTTTTCCTACTCGTTTTTCGATCTGTTGCAGTTACCCGAAGAAAAATCACCACAACATCCGGTTGAGTTGTCCACGGAGCTAATGCTGGCCTGCACGGAGGCGCTGTCCTCGAGTTACGTGAAGAAGAACACCCACCCAAAAGTTCCGGAACGCCTGCCGGACATGATAAAGTGAGTACAAAAACAAGTGCAACTACGCCGGTTTTATTGCGGCCAACTACAACAAGTTCGAATCAAATAAGGGGAAATCCCGTGAGTTCGAAAATACGAGTTCGAAGCCTGGTATGGGCGTGAGCAGGATGGCAATAGTAGTTTGCTCTGCTGCCATTCCCTTCGCACGCCAGAGAGGGCGTGTCTGCGGCTGAGCGAGACAGCGAATGCGACTGCGCTGCCTGCGCCAACGTCGCTGTAGCTGCGCTGTCGGCGCTTAAAAAATATTATTTTTAATTTTAACTTTTATTTAGTTGGTCACACTAGGGCTGAGCATATGGGTCGCCCTCGCATGTTTTTCGATATTTGTTGTATTTACAACGAGGCTTTCATTATTTAAAAAACCTATATCGTATTTTTATACAGGAAAAATCCTTTTTCTATTAATTTGTTCGTTTTTAAAAGTTGATTACTTTTTAATAAGTTTTTATCGCTGATGCATAACTGTTAATCTAAACTTCGTATCTAACTTCCTAAGTATTATCAACGCTTCCCATAACATTGATTATATGTAATTATGCTTTCAAGGATTTGCAACACTTTTTATGGCGCTGTTGCTTTTTGTGTGCTTTAATCTGAAAGTAGAGAACTTTAATTTTGTGTCCAGTTCAGAATTACTGGTTTCAACTCTCCAACCCCCTTTCGTCTGATTGTTTTTCTTTAATTTGCGCTTATTTTTGTGGGTAAAAGTTTTAATCGAATTGTTGTTATTGTTGACGTTTCTATAGCTCCCAAATATAGACGCCATTTTGTATAACTTTGTGCACAGTAAAAAATGAATCGTTCTAATAAGGTTTTCAGATTAATGTTTATCAAAAGAGTAAAGTGTGATATATTATTTGAAATGAAATATTGAAAAAATTGAAAACTTACTTTGAATCAAAACCTTTTCTATATTTATTTGAATTAAGTATACAAATTATTTTTGACTGGACATATTTTTAATGCTTGCAAGTATGTTTCAGATAGTTTTGAATGTGTTTGTGTTATCCTTTTATTGTTACATCGAAAAACTTTGTTGTTATGCATTTTTCAATTGTGAATTGGCTTTTGTTTGTTACATTTGCGTTTGTTTTTGTTTCGGGTTTTCCTAGCCTTTTTTCGTGTTGGCTTTTCTTGTGTGGGCTGTGGCTTTTGTTTATCCTTTTGTGTGTGCTCTGGGCTCTGTCCAATTTTCTGCCTTTTCCTAGCTGTTTGCTTTTTATTTTTTATTATTCCATTTTGTTGGGTGTCGTTTTTTTATGTTCTTTATCAATTTTCGTTTGTTTATATTTTCAATTTGCTTACAAAAGCTTTTCGTTTATTTTATTAGCCAGCCATTGTTGTGTTTTTTTATACGTTAGTGTGTCTCCTTCGCAGCCTTTTGTGGTTGTTCCTGCTGCTGCTGCTTTTTATCCTTATTCTTTTGGTTATTCGCCTTTAGTCCTTCGGAAATTTTTCGTAGCGCGCATCTCGGCGCTCAATTCAATTACAGCGTTTGCAAAATCAAATTTTCTTTTGACTATAATTTTTTGGGGGAAACAACCCCCGACTTGCCCACTCCCCATTTTAATGCCTGCACCTTGCGCCATTTTGCTGGGAACATAAATAAACTTGCTTGAATGAAAAACTCAATTCGCCGCACTTGAATGGTCCGCCATCTTGCACTTGTTCTTCTTCTTCTTCAGCCCCTGTTCCGTTTCCTGTTTCGCCTTTTTTTCTTCTGGCCACGAAGTATTTGCCATTTTCCGGCTTCCTAATTCGATTGCAGAGAGTTCTTTCTTGTTCTGCTGCGTGCCGCTTTTTGTCGGATGCATAATTAAATTTTTGTTTACTTTTAATTGTCCAGGTGCGGAGAGTTTTGAATATTTTGTTTTTAATTTGAATAAAGTTCTCGAAGAGTTGTGTAATCGAATTAAAGTTGACAAAGAGGAACTTTTACTCCTGGACAAGGGTTTTTCTTCTTTTGACGAGCGCAAAACTTTGTTCGAAGCTAGAAAACTTCTGTGAAAGAATTTTCCTATTGCAGTGCGCCTCTCTAAAAGAAAAACCCCATTATAACCCCCACAGAAAGTTTTTACTTTTGCAATTAATTTGCTGGAACAAAAGACACACATTCGTAAATAAATGTGTGCCAAGCAAAAAAAGAAAATTATTAAATAAACTCTTTAAAATGTTTTTTTTTTTTTTTTTGGTATTGGGGATTAAAAAAGTAAACAGTCTCTTTATTGTTCGCTCCATCATTAATCATACCGCATTCATATCGATTAAAATTCTATTCACCAAACATTCATCTTGTTTGCTTGAATAACCAAATTGGCCACCATAAATCGTGTCCTCCCACCACCCAGAATGTCATCCCCATTCTAAAACCATGACAAATTTGATTTTCCTCGCTCTGGCACCTTTGCATCACACACGAATCTAGAAGCGCAGATATCTATGGGATATCTTTTTACAATGTAATTGATTCATAATTAATCAACGCAGTCATTAGCCCTCCTGGCATAAAAAATGGTTAGTAAATATATTTTAATCACGATTTGATCATCAATCGCAACAATGGCAGAGGAGGCTCATCGCAATCATAACGATGATTTGGCACGCGATAAAGCAAACACCCCGGGGCTCAAAATTGAAACCAGGAACCCGAAACGAAAAACTGGAACCCCTTTACCCTGCCACCCCTAAAAAGCAGTCATAATGAAATATGCATATTTTATCTGGGTGCAGGGAAACAAAAAAATCTTTTCGATATATTCCCCAGCCGCGTGCTTGTCCTTTGGCTTGTCTGCTCCGTCTGCTCCTGCGGCGGCTGTTTCCACTGGCAGGATGTCAACAAGGACGACATGCTGGCAAAGTTACTTCCGCTGGCTGCTCAACTGCTCAACTGCTCGGCAGCTCGGTAACTCGGCTGCTGTGCGGCAGTTAATTTAATTACCCTTTAAGTAACCAGATCGAATGGCCAATTTGGAGTTATGGCCGGCAGACCTTGGAGCTCCTGCATCCACATCCTGCAGGATGTTCGCCTGCATGGCTCTGCATGGGTGTGCCAGTTTTTGTGGCCTGCACTTTGCAATTGACATTGTTATCCGGACTCCACTGAGCTCCACTGAAAGTCAAGCTAAGAAAAATATCTTTAAAAGAAAGGAATATTTTTTTACATAGCAAATATAATTTGTATTATATTGGTGTTACAAAGGATAAAGAAAATGAATATGTAACTCAGATTATTTAAAGGGAAATTCACTTTAAAAAAGTAATAGTTATTAACAACATTAAATCATTAATAAAATTATTAGTTATTTATTTGTTGATACTTCTCAAATGTTTTTTACATCCCTTATTCTCGCAGTGCCAATAGAAACTTTTGGCTCAATTACAAGGACAATATCTGGGATCTAAGCACACTTGCACGCCCACAAACACGTGGCATTGGGTTTTATTTTACCATCGACATATTAGTGCAACTATTTAGACCTTAAACTAGACAGAGCCTCCCACTCCACCTCTTTTTTTCGATAGTCTTTGACTCTCCTATCTGGTCAAATGTATTAATTTCATTCCTGGTCCTTTGTCCTCGGTGCTCTCACTCTTTTCGAAAATATCCTTCGACGTCTCCTGTTTCTCCTCCCTGGCCCTTTGTTTGTTGGCTTTTTTTTTATGTTCGGCGTTTAATATCCGATTTCAGTTTTTCCCCTCGTCTCTGTTGATTCTTTTTGACAAAAGGCTGAGCATTGGGAAAACTCGGTTCGGTTTCTGTTTCTGTCTCTTTCGCTTTGTTTGGCTTTGGCGAAGTTTCCTATTTGCCCAGTGCGCCGCTCCTTTTTGTTTGTCCCTCGCCCCTTCCACCTTTTTTTTTTTGTTTCCCACCCCCGCTTTAAGGAAAATCAAAATATTGACTCTTAACGGTGTGTTTATTGATCTTTCAGCTACCCTGAAAAGGGCAGTGGGGAGGGGTGGAAAATTGGGAGGGGAAAGTGGCCTAGGATTTCCAGTTTGCAATTGCAGTTTTGCTAAATAAATCATTTTCCAAAAAAGCGAAATTTTTTTTGGTTGAATTTTTATAAACTGTTTTAAAATATCTATATTAATTTTGTCAGAGTTGTCATCTGTCCCCCTCCCTCCTCCCTCCCCCCGAATGCCAAAGTATACCCTTCCCTCTCTCGCTGCAGTCAAACTGCTCAACTGGAGCTCAGTTTCAATTTCTATTTCAGTTTCAGTTTTCGTTTTCAGTTCTCGTTGCTCATCTGTTCGTTTCGACATTCAAACTGTCAAAAAGTCAGCATCAATTACAGTTACAAAGACATCATAGCAAAAACCCCTGCACAAAAACCCACACAAATATCCCGAATTCGGTGCAGTGTGAGTGCAGGGGCGTTGGATTTAAGGGGGGGGTGTGGCACAACACGGAGAGGAGAGGGGTCAAGGGTCAGAGCAGCAGCTCAAAAGAAGTGTAGCCCGAAACTTCGCTGTGGATTTGCATCAAAATGCATTTGGCCATAAAGGACTGAGGAAAAAACTAGATTTTAGAGGGTGGATTGAAGAGTTGTTGAAACTATTCGTAGAAAAATTATGAGTAAAATACAGAAATGAAAGGTTTGGTTTTCTATAATTCTAAACATTTAAATACATAATCCATTTGATTTTTTTTTAGTTATCAATTTTAGTTAAAATTTTTGTAAAATTAAATAAATTTTAGAAAAGGTTGATTGTTTTAAATATTTTTTTAACGATCATAAAACCCATAACTTTAGAATGAACCCTCTTCTCGCATAACCCGAAGAGGTCATATGCAAAAGTCTGACATATGCGCTGACATTTTGCATGCAAAAAAAGGCGCAGCAGCCTCAGCAGCAATGTCCTTTTCCCCGCCCCCTCTCCCCTCTTCCTTCCCCTCCACTCCCCTCAAACTCCTGTCCCTTGTCGAGCTGCATGTCAAAAGTTTGATGAGTGCCTGTCCAGTTCCGCCGCATGTCAAAGGATGCACGGCGGGGGAAGAAGAAGTGGAAAGGGGGGGAGGGGGGAAAGGGAAAGCGGTAGAAGTTGGGGTGACGAGCGGTACGGCTTTTGGCTATTGAATTACCTACAGGCTCAGTCCGAGGCTGAGCCACTCCTCGTTTGAGTGCATTCGCTTTGATTTTGGCCTTGTTTTTTTCTTGTTTTTGTTTTTTCTCCACTGCTCTGTTTTGGGTTTTTCCCCTCACTCTCTCTGGGGAAAATTTCTGGACAAGGGGGCGGGGCGGGGCAGGGCGCAGGGGTAGCAACCACCCACCAAGATGAAGTTGTCTCTGGTAGGCGACATATGTAAAATGTGTAAAGTGCAGTGCCGGTTACAGTTAATTTAATGCTCGTCAGATGCGAAGTACTATATCTCTTCCGAATGATGATAATGCACCCTCTATAAAATCACATCCTTCCTGGTTCGGGTTCTTTTTTTGGTTTCTTCACTAAGAAAAATTGGTTAGCTGATTAAAAACAGGGAATTCTTACTATTAGAATACAGTTATTTAACTGACTTATATATCAGCTTAAAATTATTTAAAAACTCTTTCTTAAATTCTTGATTAGATAGTTATTTAAATTCTTAACAAAATCTTAACCAAAAGGGGGGTAAATATGTTAAAACAGAAGGTATTCATGTGCAACTAATTAATGAAATTATTCTTGTGAATGATTGGTTAAAAAATTCAGCAGGGGATGTGTCTTTAAATAGAATAACTTATTTTCTTCGAGTGCAGTTAATGCGCATCGGTAGCTCTCAAAACAAACAGGAGCAGGAGGGTGATTATGAGGGGGTGGGCGCAAACAGGACGGGAGGACGAAACAGGCGCAAGGACAAGGACAACCAACTGACGCATCACTCAATCAAATGGCAATTGTGAGGGCTTAACACGAGGCCTCGGGCCACCAACACAATCCAAATCGGAATCGGAATACGAGCAACCCCCTATAACACTATAGTTATATAGGAAGATACATCCCCTGTATGTAAAGATCCCGAAACGGGGACTAAAACTGGTGCAAATTAACACGCTAAGCACTTGAATCGAACCAAATGTGGCATGAGTAATGCCCTCAAGTGGCCGGCAGATGGCGCACATTACAAGCCACTAATCCGGGAGCTATTCGCATATAGTACACCCCATGTACTATAATACTTTGCAGACCCACGGATCGCCGCATAAAAATTTACGATGCAAACTAAAAATCTTCGCAAAAGTATTTTTTGAAATAGCCCCGCAGTAAAGGTCATTTGGTTTGGTCCTAAAGGAAAAGTCGCTCCTATGGTTATGGCTATTCAATGGTTAGGACTTCCCCCACATACTTATATATAACATGAATATTCCTATAAATGGGGGGCGCCACATTTATGATTGGGCGGCGACTTCCATAAATTCTAATTTGATTTTGCCACTAAAGTGCCATAAGAACGCAATTTGGTTGCGACTCCCCATATATATGTATATGGATATTATACATACTTATACATTTATTTAGAGCGCTGGTGGAACCTTACGTTGGGCATAATTTTTTACGATGCTCACTCGGCGACATTTTCATTCGCTCGCCATTTTCCATTTTCTACTTTTCCACACACACACACACATACACATACAAACAGTAACACAATGGAGAAAGCCAAATCACAGGCGCCCATTTTCAGTGACTTTGGTCCTCAAACTCCTGGATCCTTAAAAATATTTGCTTAAGGGGTATATTCACTTTCCTAGGGATGTTATAAGTTTTTGTAAAATAAATTAAATACAATATAAAAAAAAACCAAATATAAATGATAAACATTTAAAGGATATTTTTGGATCAATTCGGGTTTCTCTCAAGCATTTAATATATTTTATAAATTTGGTTTATTTAGAGTATCCTTGTTTTGGCATTCCCATTTTTAAACTCTGCTACTTTTAATGCCCGTGCCATTTTTTGCGAGCCACCTCCTCGTGTTCTCGTGTATGTTGTTCGACTGGCTCTTTTGTTGGTCTTGCTGCTATTTTATTTTATTATATGCACTTTTCTTCTACAAAATGGCGGCAAACGTCGCCGCATGGTCCTGTTCAGGGTCCTTCTATAGCTTTCGGATGGATTTTAAGACGGGGAAAGTCGGTTGGGTAGAATGGTTGGGGAAAACATCGTTATGGTTGCGGTTATTTGGCGCCATGTTTTTGTGCTGCTGCCACTGGGTTTTCTCCTCAGCTTTTCCTTGCCTTCTTCGCGCCTCGTTTGAGTTTTACGAGCGGCTTTACTTTCTCGCAGCTATTTCGACTTTGGCTTTTTAACAGCCTCCCAAAGGTTGACGGGGGATTGTCCGACCCAATCCCCAATCCTCAATCCCCAATGCCAAATCCCGTCATCGCCGCTGCCCCACGTGTGTTGTCCATTTGTGACGTTGATTTCTCCCCCTGCTCCAAGTCCATTTCTCCGTCCTTTCTTTTCGGTTCGGTTTCTCTGGATGAGCATCTGCGGTAGGCAAAGAAACTAGAAGTCGCCGCCTTATGTTCCCCGGTGACAAGCCCCATATGGAAAGCAGTCAGGCACTCACAAAAAATCTAAGTTATTTTTTGGCCAAATTCTTCCAAATATCTGACACTGGTTAATTTGTATTTGTAAAAATTTTAAAATATTTTTTATATATATTTTAAAGCATAGAATGGTTAGATAGTTTAATTCTTCAAAAGGTTGTTTTATTCTGTAGTTTTATTCTATATTTTTATTATACTCTTTATGCTGAATTTACAGCATTTTTTTGTGATAAATTTAAATCTTATCTTAAGAATACGATAAGATTTAGTTTCTCTCTGTGCAGCTGTGTAAAAACTGCTGAAATTTTATTTTCAACGCGCGTGTCGTAATTGAAGACGCCCGAACTCTTTCTCCTGTCCCCATCCCCCTTCCTCCTCCCCCTTCCACGATTCTCACCCCGTCTGTCAAAACATATATATGCATATATTTAATATAGAACAAAACGTTTACCCCGTTGCCTGTCGCCCCAATGTTTTTCCGTGTGTGTTTTTGGGGTAAATGGAAAACGCTTTGGGTGGCGTTCGTTACTAAGAAAACACAGGAGACGCGTCGCGAGATGGAATGCTTTGGTTTGGTTTAATATGGTATTGCTCCATAGATGGATGGATGGATGGATGGATGGATGGATGGACGGATTGGATGGACGGCTGACGTGTTGATGAATTTTCATTTTAAAAACCCGGCTAGACAGGATCGGGATTATATATCCCACGGAGTGATTGCCACATCCGTGTTTGTCTTTGCTTTTCCCGTTGGCCTACCGCATGCAGATTTACTTTTCCTCCCATATCTATAACTAGAATTTACTTGTGTTTCATCGGCTTCTTGGATTTCAGATTCCCCCTTTTATTTTTGCTTAACTTTTTTGCGCGCTTTTCTTGCTAAAAATCTTGAGGGCACACACTTGACAGCTCAATCTCGGCACTTGCCAGGCGCTCTTTAAATTTTTCGCTTACCCTTAACCCTCGGTTATCCGCGTAATGCGAGTTTAATCATTGATGTATACAAAAAAAAAAAAACAAAAAAATGGGAACAGAAAAAAGTGAGCAGCAACCCCGGGGGGCACATCTATCTGCATCCCTTTAAACAGAAACTGACAACCAAATGTCTTAATTTATTCATAACTTTTTATATATGTTTATTAGACTGCGCAGACCGAAGGGAGGGAAGAAGGGGGTTAAGGGCTATATAATATTGTTGTTCTCCGGCCGGAATGCAACCCCTCACTCCGGCTGTAAACAATTTCCATGTTTTGATTTATGAATGATAATGCGCTGTGACACATCCCGAAACCCAAGCGAACCATACCAAACTGTATGGATGATCCAGAAGCTGGGTTCTTGATTTCGGCATATGTCTGCATTGCGTTTAATTTGCATTAATGGGCGTGGTAATGGGCTCGCTCCCGTGGCTACCAAATTCTCGGCTGCTAAATGAGGCGCGGCCTTGTAAAAAGTTTAACAGACTTGGCAGAATGTGCATGCCTGGAAATATTTTAAATAAAATTAGGGGTTTCGTGGCAACTGTCGCGAAAAAAAAGGGTAACCTTTTGGATGGTGGGCGTGGCAGGGGGTTACAAGTCAATAAATAATATGGTTATTATAAACCTATTTCGGGGGATTAAGGTTAGAATTAAGGGGAGTCATTAAAAAGCTTGAAAGAAGGTAATGATTTAATTCAAACTGTATTCAATTACAAATTGGAATATAACACTTAAATAATAATCAAATGAATTTTTAAATTTATATCTTTTAAATTTCTTACAAAATGTTATCCAAATCTTTTTTAGATTTAAGCAAATATTTGTTATAAGCCTTCTGTAAACTTTGAGTTTCCTGCTCTTCTTTCCACCAAGTTAAATGATGAAGTATTTTGATAAGCCAAGAACTGACTTTCTTGGCTCGCGCTTTTAGCCACTTGGCGCATTATTTATGATGAGCTGAAAAGACCGGCGTATAAATATGCATATCTTATGATATGTTATATATGTACCTCATGCGAGGCAATCCTTTCGCTGCGGTTTTCACTATACCTTGATCTCCGCAGTTTTGCGGTTTGCGGCGCCTGTTCTGCCATCTCTTTCACTATACATCAGTCCATCTCTTTCTGCGACAGCGTTGAAAATCAATTTACGTCAATGTCTGGGTTCGGGCATCCTCATACTCCAACTGAATCATCATCGTCATCCGGCGACAGTCGCAAGGTAAATGAATTAAAAGTGTTGTTGCTGCTCGGGCGATACGTACAAATTCATTTGCATTCGGAAATAAAAATAAAAACACAAGGGGAGAGCCCAGAAATTAATTACGATCTCAACTGGAACTCTTATCACTCGAAGGTGCGGTCCTGCAAAAAAAAAAAAAACATCACACAGCTGCCTTTTTCGCCTCTCCGCCTGTCATTTGATTTGTATTTTTGTTATTCTTATTTTACACTTTTTTTCTGCATTGGTTTTTTATTAAACGCTTAATTACGAAGGAACACAAATTAGTTAAAATTTCCGCATAAAGATTTTCAAGGGTTTCTGTTGACAGCTGTGTGACCACCAAATAACAAAAAAAAGGGTCCTTTGGACAGGGCGTGACTGAAACTGAGGTCCTGTCGAGTCCTTTGGCGTGACCGATTGAATTCAATTGCTTTCCGTACACACAAATTTGGAACTAAAAAAAACTATTAAAAAATAGTGCCTAAAAATGTGAATTGAACCCTCTTTTGAAGTTTAAATTTTTGGGTTATTGGACATAGTGGTTTGATTTTGATGGTATTCAACTTTTGGATACTCTATAAATATGATTTTTGCCTAAATTTTTTGTCTTATTTATGTAGTAAATACAACCTTTCAAAAATATATATTTCTTATCATAAAAACAAGGATCAACTCAAATCTGTATTTTTCAACAAACTTTAAGTAGAATTCTTTAATTCTACAGAATTATGCAATTTACTCATATAAATTTCTTTTTAGAATTTTCTTAATTGGTTTACCCTCTATTATAACTTACTATTACCAATTAATAAAAACTTAGCAATTAACTCCCGCAGAGACTCTTTAAAATCCCACCCAAATAAAACGGAATCTCCTCAATAAAAACATTTGCAAATGCAATTAAACCATGACAGTCCACCCAAAGCATAAACCATAAACACAATCGCACATAGGGGTGCCCTTTTCCATTGACCATTTCGATATGCCTGCCACGGGATATTTTCCAAAAAAACTAAAAAATAATATTGTGTGCACCCAAATGCGGTCAATTCAATTTCGATTCCGATTCCGATTTCAATTTCGAATTGCATTTTCCGGACAATAATTGATGGGCAGCGCAGGACTCGGCCCGCTTCCTTTGGCTGTTCTGCTGTTCTGCCCTCTTTCAACAAAAGGATAAGTCTAAGTAAGTGGGTTATTAGCACCGCAGGACGTCCGAAGTGGCAAAAGGACATGCAGGCCGAAAGGAGACCTCCTGCCGGCGAAACGGAACCCTTGCTGGGCATTAGAGAGTCACGTTCCAGCTCCTGTTGATGTGATTATTGTTGTTGGAGGCGTTTCATATTAGTAATGTAAACATACACAGAGAAATAATAATAGAAGTTCCTTGAGATTGAAATTGGTTTACCAAATATGAGGTGATATGTGTACATCATTTTTTTATAGATATTGTTAAATTTTAATAGAGGTATAACAATCTTTACCTAATCTATTAAACTTATGAATATCATACTTCTAACAATATTATTCTCTGTGTACAAAACCACAATAGGTAAGTGGGATCACCATCAGGCAATTGAAATTCATAAGAGGGCCACTACTCGGAGTCTTAGCTCCATTAGCCACAATTGAGATATCTCACTGGCAAATCCCAGTGACATGACGAATTGTCTTAGTCCTGCCAGAGATTTATGTAATAAATATAGGAGTATATACCCCCCTGCCACTTTTTCTAGTGACAGCTGCTGTACGTGCTGCCCTAGTAAGCGCGGTAATTATGATGATAAAATGATGATGATGATGGTGACGATGTCGCACTGTTGGTGGCTCTTAATGATAACGATGTCCCTGCTCTCGCCCACTGATAATGTTACTTAACTCCACATGCCCACATTTTTCGCGTCGCCCATTAAAAGTTCCACCCTCCCGGCAATCCCTTTGTTGGCCAATGACTCCCTTTATGGCCATAAAGGAGGCGACCAACTTGCAGCATGAAATTATTTTACACGCGCTCTAATGCATAAACATGGCCAACAAAGTTGGTTGCCAAAAGTCGACAACACCAGGTGTTGTGTAATTTGAGCATCGTCAATGATGTTTAAATGATGGTTATGCATGCGTCGAAAATTTTGGATAAAAACAGTGTAAAAAATATTTAAAAAAATTTTAGGGCAAATTTATATTTTGTTCATAAGCTTCAGATACTTCACTCTTTATTATTTTAATAAGATAATTATTTTTCTTTCTTACTACTAACTATTACTTGGTTTTCACACTATGAAAGTTGTTTAAAAATACTTTATATATGTTTTTCTCTACTTCAATCTGCCTTCTATACTTTCACCTTCCCTGATGATATTTAAATTCGATTTGCAGCGAGGGTAGCTTCAGTCGTTTGGCTCCTCTCAGCCACTTGTGGGCAATCAGAGCCCTCGACTCTTGCCGGCTGTTTGACTGCCTGCCAACTGCTACCCCTGAAAACTGCGACATGAGTTGCATTGTTTTGACATGACACCCGAATCGGGTAGCCCCGGGATATATTCTCCCTTTTTTTTCGGGAGGGGGATATATACAGAATATATATATGAATATAGAATGCAGAATGGCGAGGCGCAGGCGCGACCGTTTTAACCCTCTGGAAAAGAAACAGTTGCTCTTAATCAAGTGCTGACAACCAGCAGAGAAAACAATTCCGAATTGCATTTTAATCAACTCCGGCTCGTGCTAACTGTGGAAAAATAAGGGGTAGCTGCCAGCTACTTTTCCCTGCTTTCCCCCTTTTTTTTCCGGTCTAGTTTTCATTTAACACCTTTCTGAGGATTCGTCGTATGTGTGGCTTGTTTTGCCTGCCGCCTAAAATCGAATTTCCTAATGTTGTTTTAGGCGCACCGCAAGGCGTTGAGTTTTATGCACATGCCTCTGACCTGAATTTGAATCCGAATCTGGATCTGAATCGGTTTTGGGTATGGTTTCCTAGGCAGAATGCCAGCCAGCTGGCATTTTTCCAGCCTCCGTTGTTGACTTTACTTGATTGACTGAATTTGAATCTGATGAATTTCAATGATTCGTGTTGAAATTGAATTACTGCGAAAGCTGCTAAGCAGATTTGGTTGTGAAAACACAGAATGCGTTGGGGTTAAAATTGGACAACACATTTTTGGGTAAACTAAAAACATACGATTTTTTTTGTATTATAAAAGTTTTTTATTGCATACATACATTTAGTTTTCCCCAATTTATTTACTATCTCTTTGATATGTTTGTTTAGTTGAATGTATGTACTCAAAATATTTTTATTTTAATTATAACTGGATAAAACAAACTCTCTTAATAAAATCCTTCAGCTTGTCAAATAGTTAAATCAATTAGTCAAATTGAGTGAACACTCGATAGTCTTATGTTCAGGCATTAAGATAACATGTATAAACCTTTGATTTAAATTAAATTTGCTTAATTTGTTTGACAACTTTTTAAGCTGTCAAAACAAGGAGAGATCCCAATAGAAATGTCCGAGAATTCATGGACAACTTTTAGCCACCAATCCCATAAACATTTTTTTAATCGCCTGTCCATTTGCTGGAAATGCCACGTGCAGTGCAAATTTTGTTTTAAAGCCCGCCGACAATGGCTATATAATTCTTTCATATGCTAATGAGCAGCACGCGTCTAGCATTAAATGTGCTCAAAATGCGAGAACCGATTAGCAAAAGATTCAGATACGTTCGTCCATAAAATGCTGCTAAATGTTTGTAAGCAAATACGAGTGTCATTTGTTAAATGTGTCTGTGTGTGTTTGTGTGTATGTGTGTGTGTGAGGAGATCCCGGGAATTGTGACATTGCATCCATTTAGCAGCTTTTGAAGATTCAAGTGCAAGTCCTTCCCAAACCATTCGCCTTCCTTGATTTTATTTCGAATTTTTTTGTTCCTTTTTTTTGTGGTAATAGATATTTGAAGAGAATTATTGTTGTGCAAATAAATCTCGTTTGCTCGATGTTTTGTTTTCAATTAAGCGAGTGCTGATTACAAACACTAAAATTATCAAACAGAATCCACTCATCATTTTCTGTGTGATTTATCATAATAAACGAAAGCGAATCATCAACAAAAGGAGTTCATTCAACGTCCGATGTTTACAATACAAATGAATGGCATACAGATTTCTGCTATTTAAGTGGCAAGCCATAAACATACACAGATCTATAACATTCTATATGCGAGTGATTGATAGGCCATGACAATGTCCTGCCGCAGGATTCGGGCGAATTTCGTTGACCATGAGAGCAGTACAACCAAGTAGTAGTGGCAGCGTCAAAAAGCAAACACGGCCAGCAGTAATTTTTATATAGCCGAAAAATCCATTTTGACCCCTTTTGACACAGCCAGAAGTCCTGTTCGCAAATAAAAGCGTCCATTACTCAAACGCCAGCACACACACACGCACAAATACATACTAAAGCTCCCAAACACACACCCACACACACACACTCACTCACAAGAGAGAGACAAACAAAGCAGCAAGGACTACGTGCCTTTGCCAGGATGAGTCCCAAAGTCCCGCTCTTCTATATGTAGATATGTGCTGCTAGCTTATTATATATACTAAGAAAATTAAGAGTACGAACAACTAAATACATAATTTGAAATACTTTTTAAAATATGAAAATATTTTGCTATTATGAAATTAATTAGTATTTTAATTTTCAAAGTTATTAGTTGTTATTATAAGTTTTTTTTTTTTTTTTGATCAGTATATTTTAATATGTTATGAAGTTGATTCAGCTTTTACTTTCCATAAAAAAAACAATTTATACTTTAATGTAATTCCCACATTTCCTTCAATTAAATTAGTTTTCAGAATGGCAGGGTTGCATCTCAATAATGACATAAAATAGACAACCGAAATTAAAGCCAAATTCGCATCGCTGGTGATCCCAAGCTGATATCCCCACAGCGTTTCTGGCGTTGTCAACTGTAAACATACTTGAGCTTCCTGTTTTGCTATTTGTGCCTCGCATCGCACACAGGACACTTAGCGCAGACAGGCGGACACGAGGACTCCAGGATTGCAGGACTCCAGGACGCAGGACGCAGGGCGAAACCCACACGATGTTTGCTCTCCTGGTTGGTCAATCTGGACCCCTCTCTTTCCCGCATCCTCCTCCGCTCCTTCATCCCCTTTGGGTGTCTGGACAAAAAGTACTCGGCAAACTCATCAGCACCACAAAAATATCCTTAATAATTTTCTTAAACCAACAAGCACAAAGCTAGCACGAAGCATGAAGGATGCTTTTACCACCGACTCTGTGGCTCTGCCATCCCTTTTTCTCTGCTTTTCCCCGCTTTTCCCCCTCCTTTTCCATCGCTTTTCCGGCCAAAGCCAGTGAGCTGTCATCGTTTGTCATGTGTCCTGGCCGGAGTTTCGCCTGTGGAAAGTATTTAGTTCGTTGGTCGCATCAATCCAAACACAAAATGGCCAACACCACGAGAACGGAGAACGGAGAGCTGGGTGCCGAGATCCCGGGATCCAGAGACGTATCGGATGTGGCCGAGGTTTCCTTTCCCAGGACCAAGGGTTCCCCGGACAGGACATAATCGTCAGCGCAGTAAAATAAACACAGAGCAGCCGAAAAGGAGCAGCGATGGCGACAAAATAAAAATAAAATGCTGCGACAACACAGGGCGCAAAATGGATGTGTCGTCCGTCGTTGTCGGAGGTTGGGGGGTTAAACCACTGCCAGGACTCCCAGACAGGACATTTTCGGGTGTGAAAAGGCATTTGGTGCAAAGCTCGAAATAAAAATAAGAATCCCCAGTAGCAGCAGCAGCACAAGCAAAAAAAAGAATTAACATCCTTGTTAGTTGTGAAAACACGTTCGCTAAATACGCGCGACAGTTGCAGGCACATCATCCCCTCTCCTTCTCCTCCCCCCTCTGCCCCGCCCCATTTTAATCGTCAAGGACCTCCCTTAAGAGTGTGTTTATGTGTGTGTGTGTGTGTGTGTGTGGGACAGGCGCAAATATTTTAACAAGTGTCAAATGCACACGCTACTTAACTGAAGCTCTGTCTCTCCTGTTTAATAAACAAAATAGTTGCAATTGCCAAGAATAAAAAAGTAGCAACCCCTTGGCGTGATGAAAAAATTTAATTTTTTTTTGTAGAAGATGTGAAAATTGTTGCCTTTCTTGTAGAGTGGAAAATGTCCTTTTCACGCGCGCTTGTAATTTGGGCATTTGTGTGCATTGATTTCGGCACTTAAGGCGCATAATCGGCAGCATAAAACAGCAGAAGCAGCGGATTTTTGTGCACTGAAAAAAATAGCTTTTACTTTTATACATTTTTAGGTAATATGGATGTTATATCTATTTTAAAGTAAACTACATATTTAAAATTAATTTTTAAGGAGTTTTGTTTCCATTTATAAACGTACCACTTTTAAAAAGTTATAATGTTTCATTCTTATTGCTTCAATATTAATATTAGAAAAAAAAGACAACATTTTTGGTAACTTTTATTTTAATTAATTTCTTACCCTAATTTTTAATGGGATATATTTTTAAGTGTATCGTCAATAAGCAGAGCACAGTTCGCTGAACAACAATACAGGAGCAAGGGACTAGAGGGAGGGACAGGAAGGCAGGGAAGCAGCAGTCAGAGGAGGTCCTGCAGGACCATGGGCATGCATTTCGGCATTTCGGGCTCACATAAGCTGGATTAAAATCAAAACAGATTTGCGCTGACAATGACAACAGGGCAACAGAACAGAACAGAACAGCATCAGGAGTCGTAGCAAGGACATGTTAATGTTCACTCGGAGGTTAAACAGGACACTAGTCCCGCTTCCCCTTCCTCTCCTTTCCCGCTTTCCTCGATATGTGAATGGCAACACCTTGCCACGAGAGCAAATGAAATGTCATTTGCCCGCTGATTACTCGGGATGAAGAGGGGATTTCCCCGGAGAAATTCTAGTTTTCGAGTGGGGTTGTGTATGAATTGAAAATCGCTTTCAAATGATATGACACATGGCCGGGATTCTATTGTCGGGCAGCCGTGATTTTACCCCGTGTCCTTGCATCGCCTTCGGGCGATTAACAAGTGTGGAATGTCCTTTGCCCAACCAGGCAGAAAGGTAGCTAGTTGAAAGGGTAGAATGGTAACTATCAACATATGGACACGGGAAACCACGGGGCAAACACAACAAGAAAATGGCCGAATGATTGAGGTTGAATATAAAGGTATTGCTTTAGGGCATTACAATTGTTTGGTGAACAAGGATCCTTCAGTTAATTCGCTCATTGCAGGGGGATTATTTCTATACAACATAGTTTTACTATATTAATGCTTTATTTTCTGATTTAATTGAAATCTATTTTACCTTTTCAGCTTTGCTGTGATCACGGGCTTAATCGAAATCCTTTCCCGTCGCAATCAAAAGGTGCGCGAGTCCATCGAGGATAACCAGAGTGTGATGCTCAGTTTGCTGACCACCTTGGGCTTCCTTTCCCGATTCCTCGATGTTTGCCAGCCAGGTGAGTCATATTATTAGCCTAAAGGCAGGCTTCTGTTTCACAAAAGTCACACCTGGTTGAGGGTAAACAAACCAAAGGATCTTTGTTAATTCGATTCTGTTTTTATTCCCATTTATCGACAGGTCCTGCCGATCCGACACGTTTACTGAGTGCTGCCAAGTCCACGGAGCTCTTTGGAACCGTTTCGATGCTCTATGGCAGCGTTGTGCCCATGGGTGAGTCTCAACTGATCCAAAACAGTAGCTGAAAATTGAAAATTGTTCAAAAGAGGCGGTGCAGAGGTGCTAATTAGATTTCAATGCACTTTGCGAACGACCAAAGCAACGTGATCTCCTCGCAAAGGCGGAAATTAGTTTTGATTTTTCCGTAAACCTCTAATGTTTTATGAGTGAATATCCGCTGTGGCCGCTCATCCGCTTTTCTTTCTTTCCTTCTGATTTTCTCACTCTTTTTTTCTTCTTTTTTCTTGGGTTTCCATGTTTTCATTCTGTTTTTGCAGGTGAATGCATTCCACCGCGCACGACCGCCTTGGCGGCATCGACTTTTCATCTTTACGTGTCCCTGGCCTCGCTGGATGTGAACACTTTCCAGGTGAGTTTGCTTTCCTCCAGGATTCATAGGGTTTCTTAGCAGTTTCCCCAGGCAAACGACAAACGACAAACGTTGAATGTTGAACGTTGGACGTTGGACGTTGGACGTTGGACGTCGTGCGTCGCAGTTTAAACAAATCAAAAAGTCAGTCAGTCCTTAAGGCAAAACGAAGTTACAGTGGTTAAGATTTTTAGAAAAAACAGAAAAGAGCAATTTTCACATAAATATTTAAGAAGTAACTAATCAAACAATTAACTCTCAATAAGAAAGCCTTTTTTATCACATTTTCAATACTAATAATGATATAATAATTTTAAGCTAAGAAGAATTTAATTTTCTTATCTTAAACTTTAAATTTGCATTTTTTTTTATGGTAAGTTTAAAGTTAATTTCAGCTATGAATTTACGTTTTTTTTTTCCTTAGAACTAACATTTAATACCCATATTGTTTTCAATGTGTCTTGGTTTTTCCTGCTCAAGCAGCGAAGCGCAGAGAAAATTTCATTAGAATTTTTCCTCTTCGGTTTTTTTTCCCCGTTGATTCTGCTCTTGTTTTTTTTTGGCGGTGTGTGTATGCGTTTGGCTTTTCTTTGCTATGCTCTTCTAAACTTTGTCGAACGTGAAATCGCCTGGCGAAAATTGAGAAAATCGGCAGCAGCAACAACAACAGGATCGGCGGAGGGAGGGAAAACCAGGCGGAAAAGTTAGTGCAGACGTTTAAAACTTTGCAATTGCTGCGGCTTGCAATCCGCCAGTGAATTTCGCCAGAGTGATTTGCATATTGCCAAATGTCATGACAGCCACGAGAATTGTGTATTTTGTTGGGGGGTTGGGATTTTCCAGAGGAGCGGTTTGGGGAAAATGCATAGAGTCACCGGGCGGAGTGACATTTGCTTAACAGACAACACAGCGCCAAATGACAAACACAACATGAGGCGAACGCCATTGAACCGCGATGACATTTGCGCTCTGTACTCGTGTACCTGTGAAAATTCCGAGGCGAAAAGCATCAAATTGAGAGGAGGAGTAAGTGGGGTCATGATAAAATACAGGAATGGGTGGCATACGCAAATATTTTGACACTTTACTTGGGGCAAATGTCGACATTCGTCTTGGCGAGCCCTGAAATATTTATGCCAACCGTAGCGAAACGAAAACCGACTGGAGATGGAGATGAGGTGAGTCGAGTTCGGTTGGCAGCCAAAAACCGCGCCAATGAAACGGAATATCGAAGTGCTGCAATCGTGGATCTAACCTGGGGTTTCGACTTGGGGTTATATCCAGCCCACCTGGATATCTATCTTTAAATGCACTAGGAAAATATAGTTATAAAGATTAGGAATTTCAAGGAACTTAAGCCATATTTATATAAAATTAAATACAATATAAAATTGGTTTTATATCACCTATTCTATATTAAGATTATCCATAGAAAAACTCACAATGTTTTTATAATAGATGCATTTAATATACTCTTCTTTGTATTTTAAACACTTGCCAAATGTTATTGCCACTTGCAAAACCATTTTTTTTAGGAGAGTGTGGCATTTGGGTTTTAATTTCCTGTGTATTCCTATCCGGTTATCTGAGTTTTCGAGTGTGCGTCTGTTGCACGTGTCAATATTTAACAGATGCAGGCTGGCAGTGGCAGGCAAGTCTACGCACTTGACAAACTAATTTGCTAGACAAACTTTGCCGATGCCGTTGCCGATGCCAAAAGCTCCAACCCCCGAATTGCACTGGGATTAGAGCTATTTGTTTTAAATTACCACAAAAATAGATAAGGGTTTTCGGTTGCCTTTACTTTTGCCACTGCTTTTGCTTTTGTTGCCCATCATCAAGTTTTAAGAGCGCGGGGCGGCTGCTCCATTTTTGGCAAATAATTTGATTTGGTTTTAATCAGCAAACTCAATTTTCGAGCAGCGCTTGTTTTTGCGTAAATATTGACTTTGTAAAATGAAATTTTCAAGTTTAACCCAAGCCAATCCGAGGCCCACGCAATTTCACTTCGTTCTCGTTCTCGTTCTGGCTTGTTTTTTAATTCTGTTTTTTTTTTTTTTTCCGGCTGGAAAATCCTTGCCCGCTCGCTCATATCCTGCCGGGGTCGGAAAAGCGAGGGGGAGGCGTTGTTCTAGCCAGCCAGGCATGTCAATTGTTTGGCTAAATATTTGCTTAGTGCTCGTACTCTTGCTCAGTTGTTGAATCGAGTTTCGGGTTTTGGCCTGCCACTGCAAACAAATTAGAAGCGCTCTCTCGTTCCCTTATGCAAATAGTAGGCAAATATATATACACACACAAATATATATATATATATAGAAAGATATCTATGGGCAGGAGTATAAACATTTGGTTTGCAGGACGTGCTGGCCCTTCATTTCCTGCCCTAAACAAGTGCCACTCTTTGATATTTGCTTTGACTTAATTAAAACATTTGCTCAGTGATTTCGGATTCGGTTATTTTTTTCCATTGTGTGTTGCCAATTAAATGTGTTTCTTTATATTTGTGTGTATATTGCAGGAGGCACTGACTGTGGAGGGCCCTTTGTCGCTGAAGCTGCTGGACGTGATGACCCTCATCCTGAACTTCAGTGTGCCGAGTGCCCAGTGTGTGAAGAACAATGAGAGCACCACAATGCTCATTGATCTGATCGCCTCGTTGGCCTTCTTCTGCGTGAACAACCGAAGGCATCAGGACCTGTTGATCTCGGAGCAGTTTGCGGTGATCTTCAAGAACCTGGCCAAGGTGTCCACCCATTTCTACCCGGTGATCTATCCGTTTTTGGTCACCGTCTCCTTTAACAATCCAGCGGCTAGGGAGCTCCTCAGCAAGGATTTTGATTTGACGGTAGGTGGTTTAAACTAAATAACAACTATATAAATAAACCAATAGAATTTAAGAGATCTTATTACATTTTTAATTGATTTTTAGAAGCTTATTACTTCTTTCTTAATATTTGTAAATCTTTTGCATTGCTTTACAGTTTGTAGATGAGTACAGCAAATCGGAGGTGGCCCAAAAGAATGTCGTTATTAAACTGATTAACAGTCGCACTAAGGACAAAATAGTCCCTAATAACATCAGCAGCAATCCACAGGCGCAGATCAAGGGAGGTTAAGGCTGTAGCTACATATATCCTACAGATGGATCCTTAAACTGAAAGTCTCAACTCTCAAAGTGATATTATTTTCAAAGAAAATTAAAAATACAACGCAAGCAAAGAGCAAAAATACAGAACTTGAAACATTCGCAAAGAGATGAAAAACAGGATGATTTGAAAATCGAATGCACACACACACAAATATTTTTACTATAATTTATATAAACTTAAACGGTTACTTTAACTAGTTTACTAATCACTCACGTCATCTCACTCACACTCACACATTCGCTAAAACACATTCACAACAAGTCGAACTCGCATAGATTTTATACCAATATATACATATATTACATAACTATACATACATTGTAGCTTATGTTTAATGCAAAGTATTAACATTAATTTAACGCTTGGATCAAACCCACTCACAAAAACACACAGCAAATTCTCAGTTATCGAATTAATCAACGCTCTTTGAGCAGATTCATCTATCAGCAACACACTCACAAACAAAATTGGGGAAAAAGGCATAAATCAAATAAACTACCTAATGTATTTTTTATAGACATCAACGTTTTGTGCAAAAACATTATAATTAAATTAAAACAAATGAAATAAAGAATTGAACAATTAAATAATTGATTTTAACTATTGGGAGTGGGTATAATATGTTGTAGTTTATTGAACAGTTAAGCAATATACTTAAATAGGAGAGTGATAAATTGCTTTAATTAGTTTGATTGAAATAGTTTGGTTGGCAATTAACTCTATAAACAAGGAAGGAATACCCTGCTCCATTAAATAGAAAAAAATTGTCCAAATAATAAAAAATCCACTAATGATTAAAATACAAACTTTTTATGGTAAGCCACATCAAAATCTCATTAAAATAAGAAGAGATGTGGAAATTTTGAAATGAGATCACCCTTAGCCAGGGTATAACAAATTAACTTTAATATATTTTTAGGTCGTGTACTTCCAATTTATTTTAATACGAGATCGTCTGCACTTAAATATTTCCTTATTGAGATGGAGAAGATGTGATATTTTATAATTTCTCGCATCAGCATTTTCCCCTCACGTTTGAAGTGCTGCAGACAATGAAACGGAGACCTGGCAATTTCTTTCTCTCTCCCCCGAAAAAAAGAAATCACAAATTAAAAACGACAAAAATAATGTGCCTTAATCATTTGTGGGCGTGGTCCAGAGGGGGCGGTTGGGGTTTTTGTGAGCGAAACAAAGGCAAAACTCATCAGTGTCGGCAACGCTGAGACATCGCGCAATGTCCTTTTGTCCTGCCGACTGAAGGCGGGCGGCGGGGGCGTGGCAAGGACAGGCGGGGGGCAGGCGGATGTGTCGTGCCGGCCATTGTTTCGATTGTCCTTGCTGTTGCACCTAGCCCGGAATTATGTATGTCACACGGTGGCAGCAGCAAAGAAAGAAAGAAAAGCAACGCCAGCGACGACAACATCTAATTTCTTTGGACATTGTACGTGTGGGTTTTTTAATGCTGCCATATGCACAACCCCTGTCCAGGACCCTCGCTGCTTTTTTTCTCTCTCCTTTTTTTTTTATTTTGCCAAATTGAAAGAACTCGAACAACGACAACAAGCATAATAATAATAAAAGGCCTCAAGACTCTTTTTCTCTGGCGACAGATTGAAGTCACTCAACTTGAAATAAAATGCGACAGCGCTGAACAGTTACACAATCAAATGGGGACAATATGCAGCGAGTATCCTGGAATATCCTGGTTTTCGAGAGGAAGGTTTATTGGACTCTTAAGGGGGAAATACAATTAGAAGGCCTGAAATGAGGGCCATCTTTGGGAGTGGATTGCAAGTAGGGTATTAAATGAATCTTAGCGATTCTTTTTGCATGTTATTTGGTAATTATTGAGCAATAAAAATCAGTCAAGTTTTTTGAAAAATATTGTAATTAAGCCCATTTATGAGCAATAATGTGGAGTCGTGTTTTTAGGGAAGGACTTTGCGCCGTGCAGTCTCCAGGTCCAGGATCACGACTTAAACAAAAAACAGCAACTGGGCTTTAAACTTAAAGGTTCAGAGCTCACCATGAATTAAAGCAAATTTAAAAAAAATTATTTTTCCATTAAAAAATTTGAGGTTAAAAAAAATTAAAAAAAACGCTTTTTTTTTGACTTTGATTGTAAAAAAAACATGTTATAACAAACAAATATGAAAAACCGTTATATTCATGGTGTGGAGAATTTAATTTCAAACATAATGCAAAAAACCGCATTCGATTTAAATAAAATCTCTGACCTGTACATTGCACGGCGATTTTGAAAACACGACTTTTCAGTAGAAGCGTTTGAAGTTTACTTTTGTGCATGTCCGCCATATGACACACCCTCACTAAATTGCTTATAACTTTGAAAATAAGTACCGGACGGCTTTAAGCTTTTAAAGGCTTATTCCCAGATATATTTAGAGTACATTAAGCCAAAAAAATTTTTCGAAAAAAAAATTTTCTAATTGTATTTCCCCCCTTAATAGGATATGCTTTGTGGTATAGTAAACCATATTAATAACTACAATTTAAGGTCAAACAACAAACAAATCCTTACCTTAATTGATAACAGAAATTCAATATTTCTTATAAGTTGTTTAACAATATTTTACTAATGATTTTCTAGTATATATTCATTTTCAATGTCGTCTTTATAATCCCCTGATTTATATAGGGTATTTTCTGTGCTCATAAGTACAACCCCTAGTTAATCACATCTCCTGTTTTGGGTTTTTTATTTTCCTCTTTTTTTTGTCAAACATCGTTTTTAATTTGAAGCCCGGAAAAGCAATGAACAAATTGGTGTTAGCAGAAGCCAAGTGCTTGGGCACAAAGAATGGAAATTATTCGAGAGTGGGGGTGCAGTTACAGTAGCAGAAGGGCTAAATATACACCATGTATTCTCGGAGTGGGTGAACCTGCCGCAAATGAAAGTGCGTCAATCAACCCTTCCAGCCATCCATTCACTATCCATAAAAAGCCATAATTGCTATGTAGATCCAAGTGTCCACTCCACTAATTGCCGCAAGTGACTAAGCAGACGACATCGTTGAGCGGCAATGTCAATATATCACAAAATACCAATTTCACCTTCTCAATCAAAATTATGACTGACTACAATATCGAAACAATATCGCTGGCATAGAAGTCACCCCAAGGGAGGTGCGTTTTGTGTAGATTAGTTTGGCATAGTCAGGGGCAATTAAAATGAAAAAGTGTGCTTCACCGTTGCGTGCACTCAACCCATAAGACTCGGCATGGGAGTTACCAGTTTTTTTTTTGGGGAGGGTTTCGCTTCGGTCAGCTTAAAGCCGCCAAGAAGTTAATTGCAACTTAAAGAGGCGCAGCAGGCCAACAGATTTCCAGGCGCGGCCAGGACAAACAAATTTCCGACGACCACACAAAATATGTTGACCAAAGGAACAACGAAGGAGATGAGCAAAAATCAAGAGAAAAATTTAAAAACCGTTAAAGATAATACTCTTTAAATGAGAGATTATATGGTAGTTGAACAAATAAATTTAATTATTTTTAGAGAAATAGTTACTTGATCTCCTTCCTTTGGTTGATATTTTTTGCCTGGTAAATTAATTAATGTTTTTGTCAGAAAAATTTGTTGGCTTAGGATAAAACTTTATTTGCTTGCTTACTTTATTTTTGATTCTATGCAAATCGTGTACTAAAAAGTTATAAAAAAACACGTTCAACATTTTGTTAATGATTATATTTTTTTCTACAAAAATTGATTTTTGTGCCCGTGTCAAAAGGGTATCAACAGGATATCCGAAAAAAAGGGAAAGTTAACCATCCTGACTGTCCATTTTTTGTGTTCCATGTCTGTTTTGTTTCAGTATTTTTTTTGTTGCGCCTGGACTTCCGGTCAGGATACGCTCCTAATTTGTTTACAAGCTCTGGTCGGCGGTCGCTGCTTTATTTTCGCTCCTAACTCGATTCGCTTCCCTTACACAAAGAAAAAAAAGTGTTATAAAACAGCTATTTTATTAAAAAAGAGATAGAAGATAGGATTGCATTGAATTTTCAGGATCACATATTCTTTTATATTTTGTTTTCACTTTCGATGCAGAAAGTACGCAAAGGATTGAATTTTTTTTCTCTGTGTGAACTGGGCTGGTAACTTGGTCATGTAGATTCGAGAATCCTGACGTGTCCTGTGCACATTATGCGCGATGCATGGTGTCCGATAAGGATTCAGGACTCGGACTTGGAACCTTGGCGGGGGGTTGACTTTCTGACTTTCCATTCCCGAGCTGAGCGGACAAATGATGTGAGCAACAATGGCATTGCGTGATGACCTTATGATGACACCCAGCTGATTATAAAGAAATATCCTCGACTTGGTTGCGTGTCCGCCTCAAATTCAGCGGAAATGTTTGCAGCAACGGTAAATTATGTAACACACGCAGGAAATTAGGGAAGAGGAAAAGGGGAAGGGGAAGGGGGAAGTGGCAGAGGCAGACTTTTCCATTCAAAATCAGCGGAGCGCAGTGGACTAAGCTCCTGTTGCCAAGTCCCGTTCCATGGACAATGTCCTTAAGCCGCTTTGCCGATGCTCATTTGCACGTATAACTCAACCAGACTCGACTGGAATAAACTCAACTCAACTGAATTGTGCCCTTAAAGGCAGCGAAGCGTCAAGGCTTAGGAATACACAGGGAAAAATAAAGTATAAATGTAAAAGCATTTACTTGTTAAATCCTTTTACTAAAAAAAAATTAAATTAAAAGTATTTTATGGTTTAAAAAGTTTTTAAATATAAAATATTGTTGAAGTAATTATCTTTTTTTCCTGTGTGCAACTGTTACTATCCACAACACATTGGAAAGGAGCTGTGTTTGTGCAACTATTTGTCCCCGAACCATTTTCTCGGAGCTTTGCTTTCAGCTGCAAATTTATGACCACATAAATAACATAACAGAAAAACCAGTGGCAGTCGCAGCCAGAGAAAGAAAGAGATAGAGCCTGTGCGAAAGGGACGGCGGCAGTTGGAGACCCACCGAAAAAACCCCAAATAACCGCAACGAGATAAAAACGAAGATAAAAATACCTTGGATACGTATTAACGGTAATTATACAGCAATACTCCAGAAAGGTTATAGGGATTTTTTTGTAATTTATAGAACATGGTTTCATATCGTTAATCTAGGTTCGCATATGTATTATATATCATTCTTATTTTTATAACAGGATCAACTATAAATAGAAAAAATAAGTTGACACTTGATCAAACAAGCTTCCTTTGTTTTATTTCGAATAGTTAGTTTTTGTAGTAGCTTTATTGATTACCCTTAAGATAAACTCAACCTGTCAGTTATTTTTAAAAGGTATTCTTGACATATTTACTTTTTAAGAAATATTCCATCATAACCCCCAAAAGTCGTAACTCGTTAGCCTCCAGGGTACGAGGAAAAAACCTGCTGCTAGCATTCATTCATTTCATATGCATATTTATAGCTTAAATAAATAACAAATAATATGGCTATAAATTTTGCCACTCTCTTTTGTTTTAATAACCCGGCAGAGGACCGACACAGAATTAAACAGAAGGAAGCTCAGTCCCATCAGAATATAGCCTTCAATGGTATTTACATATAGATATAATATATATGTAACTAGTAGGAGTTCATATTGATAAACATTAAATATGCATAAATAAAACTCGACTCGACAAATGTACAGCGAAAATGTTTGTTTGATGCCAAAATGCCACACACTCGAAAAACTAGTTTGGGGGTGAAAAAGGGGGGAAAACTGGGGACCCGGGTGAAAAATCATGACAGTTTTCTGGGCATAAATCACTGCCATGTGGCCTAGGTATCTCCTGCTGTCTCGATAAGGCCGCCACCAAAGATAACACCAATTTGTTGTAGCTAAATCTTTATCTTTTTTCCACGTAATGGAATATATTCTTTTTTCGAGTGCTGCCGGGAGATAAATTAAAACCATGTAAGTGGTTAATTAAACGCGTTTTACCCGCACTCGCCTGCCTCGTATCGTTCACGAATATATAGCATATGTTGTGGGGCGCACCCGATAAGATAGTTAAAGATACGATTACAGGTTTAATATGCGGGAATATATTGAGCTAAAATACACACTTATTTGCCACCGTATAAATAATTTTCGTTAAATATTCAAATGCCAACAAATAGTCACAATTTTTATTATGGCTGAGGAATATTTGATTTATTGTCTGCTTTTTTTTGGTGGCTTCTGCTTCAGGAAAATGCGCTGACAGCGTTTTCTTGAATTTTTAAATTGCCTGAAGAGCGGAGAAGAGATGTTTATATTCCAAATGTCATATCCTGAAGGCTGGAGAACGTCGGATGTTGTAAGCCATTCAATTTTCATCATTTGCTATCTCGCAAATATTTTCGGTCTCGCATGCAGAAATGCGTTCGGATATGTACATTGTACAATATTGCATAAATTATTAATGCCAACTTTTATTTATTCCCATTCTTTTTTGCCCATGCCATCGTGTACGTATTTTTACATATTTGAAGACAGTTGGCAGTCGGCAAACAGACACACACACACACACACACACACACACACATACATACAATCGAAAACAAATGCGGAGGGGATATAGACAGTCAGTCCGTCAGTCAGTCGGTCGTCGCTCGTCATATTTGCGTGTTTGCATTTAATCATCGAAAGCCATGCAGTAGCTGGATGCCACGCCCACAATTCTGGGCGCAGACCGCAACCCCTTCGGCAGACCCACTTTCCCCCTTTCCCCCTTTCCCAACTTTTGCGTTATTTGCATTTGCTGGAAGTTATTCTTCGTTGATTCGCCTTTTTTTCCCAGCAATATTATTTTCATTTTATTACTTTTGCTGTAAAAACAATAAAAAAATGGGGGGAGTCAGAAGTATTTGGATTATCCAGCCAAGGGATTGCAGTACTGAACTTAAATACTTTTAGGGGAATTTTTATAGCTTCAGTTTAAGGAACGAATGTTAAACAATATACAGAAATCAATAGAATGTCAAACGTTACTAGAAACATATTACTTAAAAATAAACTTCATTTTAAACTGCCTTCATGTCAATTGGGGACAAGTTGATCTCAACAGTTAAGCAAACATATAGCATTTCATCCAGAACTTTGTGTGTTTCCCTCAATCATCCTGACATCACAGAAAAAGTCTCTCATAATTGTCAGTTGACATGATTCAACTATTTTGTCGGCGTTGTTACGCAGATTACCAATGAATGGCTTGCCTCTGGTCATGTCCAGTCAGCTTTTGGTAATCGGAAAAGCTTATCGGGTGGGTAGAACTCCCCCCAAACCGATTTCCACAATGAAAACAACTCCATCAATAAACCAGAAACCTACTCTATACTCTGGAACACTCGAAATCGAGGCAGCAACGAGGACGACAAGTCTGTCAATTAGTTATCATGTTCGGTGTCAGCACAATATGATTTTGATTTAATTTTATGGGCCAAAGGCACGATATGGTTGTGTGCTGAAAAAGGGAGCACAGTTTGCATTGGGACAGTTATAGTAGTACTGATAGTAACAACAGTAAAATCCACATTCCATATGCCGACCAGAAAACACAGAAAAAGTTAAATAATCAGGGAGAGGGAATTGGAAATGCATATTATATTACTGAGCCAAACTATAAGTAAAACGTAACATATCAGTTTATTTTTCTGAGTTGTAGTTTTTCCTCTCTCTGTGCAAATATAAATGAAAGAGATAGAATGTAGGATATAGGCATACAGCAGATATAGCTGAAAGGGATATGAATTGTGCGCCGACTGATCCTTTGTTGCACCGCAAACTGTGTCCAGCATTTTTGCGTGTTTGTAAAAAATTTAAAATAAAAATCACTGCCCAGTGTCCTCGTTGGAAAAATCCCAGTGCCACGCCCCCTTTGGATATGCACACGCCCATTCTGCATACCACATGCCAGTACAAAAGGAAACCACGGCCTTTGTCCACTCGACCAGGCTGTATTTTGATTAAACTTGGCTTTTACACTGTCGGCCATCAGCCATTGTTGCCATTGATGTTGGCCATTGTTATTGTTATTCCTATTTTTTGCTACCACAGCTAAGGCAACGCATTTTGAATTTCAATTCGGATTTCTCTATTTCAAAGGGTCTTTAGTATTTGAGAACCAATTTGAAATTAATACTACAACATTTTATACATTTTGTTATATTTTATCTACAAACATAGCTTCATATTTAGGAAGTTATTAAACCAGTTTTACATGGTTTTAAATATGAAAGTTTTTAGTCATGATTTTTTATAAATAACTCCATTTAATAAAGTGATAGTTGTAAACCCAAATTTTTTAGTTTATTAATCAGATTCCACAGACATTTCAAAAGTGTATCAGAAAGCCTTTTTTACTTCGCTTAAAGTTTTTCTTCAACTTTTTTCTGTTTGGACTTAAGCGTCATGTTGTGTGTTGCAATGTTTTTTGTTTTCCATTTGCTTTTATTGCATATTTGCATTGTTATTGGCCCTTCTTGGTGTTTTTTTTTGTAAGTGGGAGGAGTAAAAAGAAAGAAAGAACCCTCCATTGTTGTTGGTTTTGCATCCCATCCTTTTATCCATTTTCCCCCTTTTATTTTTCCACATCAGCCTTACAGTTTTTCCCATTTTCCCAATCCACTGCCACTCCCACTCCCACTCCCTCTTTTTCTTTCTCTTTTTGCGGTTGTCCATTTGTTGTGTGAGTCTACCTTTGTTTAACTTGTATTTTTTCCTGACTTTTGCGGACTTTTTGCAACTATTTGTTTGCTACATGGGCATAAAATAATTTGCAAGTGATTTTCAACATTAACGAGAAGAATGAAGGCATTAAAAATGCAAAAAGCGTTGGCTCATTCATAATGCAGGGGCCAAATAAGAGAAAACGGGGTTAAGGGTGGTGCAACTGCAATTCCATGAATAATAGATGCGTGTGGCAGGCAGAAGGGAAGGGGGATGAGGGGGTGACAGGGGGGTGGTGTGGGTATCCCAGCAAAGCCACTTTAATCAACTCTTCTGCGGTGCATTTCAAAGCAAATGTCAGCCAATCCAGGCGATCCAAGTAAAGCCCCCCACGAACAAAAGCCGAACAAAACCCAAACTGAGCTGTCAACGCTCCTGCAATGAAATCCACCAAAGCCCAGGACCCCCTGTCCTATCCCCCCCATTTTCCCTCAACCCGATTTTCCAGCACTCCATTTCCCGCACTCCTTTGGCACGATTACAAGCTTTACACTCGCTGCTTTTCCCTGCTGCATGCAAATCCCTTTTTGACACTTGACCGGTTGACCAGCGCGGGTCAAGCATTTCCCACCCAACCACCCATTCCCCCCCCCCTTTTGCACCCCACTCATTTCCTTGATGGCTTCGTGTGGGCGTCATAATTTGTAATCCTGCAGCGCTGCCTGTTTAATTTTCACACCTTTGTGCTCGTCGCTGCAGCAGCTCAACTCAAATGCCGGACACACGACCAACGGCGGCTTAAACGGCTCATCTGGACATCTGAGCGCTTGGACACTTGACATCACTGTACAGTGGAACACTTGACCCAAGCGAACAAAATTAATAAACTAAAAACAAGCACGAAACTTTGGTCATTACAATATTGCATCCGTTTGGAGATTAGCCAAAGGGGTCATCAAAGGAAAATTAAAAAAAAGGAAGATTGGGTTCCTTTCAGGAAAATCTGTTTATATAACGTTCTTACGATATATATGTAAAAGTATTTTTTTTTTATAGATGATTAAATAGAGGATATTTAATTATAGAATTAATGAACAAGTATTTAAGTACATTTATATCTTATAAAGTTCCCATTTTTTGATTTACGGTTTTTTTTTAAATTATCTGCAAATACATTAACTTACTACAAACTATTATGACAAAACTTAAAATTTTATTTCAAAAAGCTCTTAAAAAGACAGTAAAAACCATGCAATAAGTGAGACATTAGGACAAATGGACAAAGCCCATATTCATTCTGCATATCTATCCTCTATGTTTATTTTTTTATGGTTTTCATTACAGTTTATGACTGACGTGAATCACTACTCCCGAGTTTCTTCCATCGCATTCGACAGTTTTCGATTTAGCGGGGTTAAGTAGATACATGTGCATATCCACCAAATCGTTTAGCATGATAATCGAAATGGATTTGCCCCTCAAGTGCTTGCCCCTTGTCTTAAGTCTCGGACTCTAATGCTGCACCCCTCACTTCTCCGCTGCCCACGCAATATACTTCGGTTTTAGGCCCGGTTTTGGCAATGCCTCAAACAACAAACTGGATGGCACTGGGAAAAAAAGGTTTAACCTTTAAGATATAAGAAGCATTTTTAGTGTACTATATAAAGTAACATGTGTTTTATATTATATTTTATCTATGCAAGTTTGTCTTTTAACTTAAAAGTTACAAAAAATGTATTTATAGATCCTAGAAAATTATAAAACGTCTACCGAACTTTTACATTAGATCTATATTATTTAGACTTTATTTATTAAAGAAAGGATTTTTTTTGCATGTAGCCTTCGACAAATTTTCGATGGCCAGCGAGAGACGGCAAGAGTGCGGCGGAGGGGGGGCACCTTCTGGATGAGAAGATGAGGAGTCTGGCTCTGAGCCTGGCGCTCGCCACCATCAAGTTGGCGTGTTTATGGGCCAAGCGGCACAATTAACATGTCGCGGCTTTTAGCGTCTCTGGCAGCGGCAACAACTTCGGAGGCAGCTTGCACAAAATGACATATGAGGCGCATAATTGAAACTTCAAAGGAGCAGGGGCGGCGTTCGGGGCATAAATTAGGCGGCTGATCGCTCCGGAATGGTGATGTTGTCTCTGTCTGCTGCTGCTCTCCACTCTGAAAAGGTGAGGACTTCCATCCGCGAAGAACACTCGGAGACGTCATCGTTTTGGTTCCATTAGCGACGTGTGGCGGCGGGGCATTCGGCATGGGAAGTGGTTGTGAATTTGGATGTGGATGTGGATGTGGATGTATAGTATGGTGGATGTGGAAGTGGCAACAGCAACTGAAACATCGGCAACATTAGCTACAGTAGCCTCTCCCGTTTGTCGCACCGCGCCCTTCCATTAACACAACATTTATCCATCGCATAGTTGCCGAAGTTGTTGCTACATGGAAATCAATAAAAATCTGCGTGTGCGGTGATCTAGCATTCCAAAATGGGAACTGCCAAGATCTACACTACAGAAAATTAGGTAGCTTCCTACACATACTTATAAAATAAAAGAAAATCCAAGTAGCTGGATACCCTTAACCTATTTGGATTTTTCTTATATTTTATAAGGCTTAACTTATATAGAAATTAAAATAACAAATCACGAAATCTTTAATTACGAGTAAAGAATACATTTTTATAAATTTATAGGTACCTTTCTTACTGATGTTGTTTAAGGCTAAAGAATACATTTTGTATTAAATGAGTAGTTAAAATATAACCTTCGCTTGACATTTTTTCAGAACTTCCCAATTTAATATTATAATTTTTTAACCTTTGAATTTTTTTCCCCCAGTGCTCTCCCTTCAAGTTCAAGGGAAGACCGCCAGCGATAGAGACAACAAATGTCGCTGAGGGAGATGAAAAATGTTGTCTCATTGTCGGCATTTGTGTTTTCCCCGCCGATTTCCATATTTTACACCATAAATTAAGCACTTGAGCAGTCCGAACGGCGAACCACTTAAACAGCAAAAAAAAAAGGAAAACTCTCAATTGTTGCAGAGAAGATAAGGAAATTGAGCGTTTTGTCTGGGCTAAAACTCCGAACCGGAAGAGGAAAATCCAAATCCAAAGATACTGTCTGCGTGTGGGAAAAAATCAGAGTGGAGAAAATCCCGCAAAGGCCTGGCGAACACGCAACAAATCTGCTGCACTTGCCACCCGAAAAATCCATATGTGGAGACACCTTCGACTTCGGGATCCAGTTCCATCCATTCGTTGGCTTATTTTCTGTTCTAGTTTGGGTTTCTTTTTCCAGTTCGAGTTTGAGTCTTTCCCGGCAGACACTTTGCTGCAGCTTAAGCACCGCCAGACACGCCAATGGCAAACAAAGTCAATAGCCAGACAAATGAAAAGCTCCGCTCGAGAGCGAAAAACTGTGAGAACCGAATGTCGACGGCAGGCTCCAGGGAAAGTTCTACTATAAGTGGTGAAGAGGAAAAAAAGCAGAGGGTTCAGATACTCTTAAGAAAAAAATATATATATAAATAGTTAACACACTTTCTTGGATCTAAATCCAAAACTTCTTCTAATTTAAATATAAAAAGAAAAAAAAAAAAAAAAACTCCATCTCTTTTAAACTTGTTGTATGACTCAGGACATTACAATAAATAAATAAATAAATTAAAAAGAAAATCAGTAACATCACAAAGAGTACATATATGTATTAAATAATTTTAATTAAAGATACTAGATTAAACGTAAAATGTTCCTTTCTGTTTGAAAACTTAAAAATCTATCAATTCATCCCAAAATGGGATGTACTCCTTCTTAGTAGTAGAGCATAAAACGGTTCATTCCGCACGAATGAGCATCTTCGCTTGCTTCGGGCCAAGTTATCCAACCCAAGCGAGTCAGCCAAGCCAGCCAAGCGATCCTGGCCAAAGGAGCCCGCAGGAAAAGCTGAGGATGGGCAGCGAAGGAAAAGGAAAAGCTGAAGGAAACCCAAGCGAAGCGTAAACATTTTACACTTTTGTGTGCAATGAAAGCGACGCCATCTTGATGTGGATATATGAATGGGATATATACGTATGTTCACAGGGGAATCCATCGGAGAAACGGGTTCGGAGTCACCCAAAGGACTATAAAATCATTTGAGCCATGCCCCCGGTCTTCTTCCATTCGAACAGCCTTTCACTTTCTTATCGCGCCTCCTGCAATTTGTCATAAATTCAGCAAGTTATAGGCCAGCTCGTAAAGTGCATGAAAAATGCGACGAAAATGCAGTAGGAAAAAAAAAATAAAAATAAATAAAACACGCTGAAGCTGAAATTTCGTTTGCTGCTTAGATGGCAACTAAGTGTGGTTCGGTTGGCTGGCGGTTGCTGGTGGTTTCTGGTGGTTTCTGGTGGTTTCTGCTGCTTCCTGGCGGTTTCTCCTCCGCATCCTTGCCAAAACCCGTAAGCCAAAATGCAAATGTAAAGCAACACCTCGTGCCTCTTTTGCCACGCCCACCACGCAAAACATTTGCATTAATCATGTTTGCATTGCATTATGCAGCAGCATACAGTGGCAAATGGGCGGCGGTAAGGGGGTGTGGCCGGGGCTTAAAGCCCCTCTGCACAGCACACACACATTTCTACACCCATACACACACTTTGAAAAAGGGGAAGCGTTGGGTTTTGAGTTGGGCGTCCTCCAAGCGAAGGACAGAAACTCATGCATAAATATTTTTTTTGCATAAACAAAAGTGTTGAAAATGCAATTTGCCTCGCTTGTGGGCAAAAGGGGGCGTGGCAGCGGAGCGGTATTTTGCGGCACAGTGCTTAGTGTGAGGTCAAACCCACAATAAAAACACAGAAAAATAAAATATATGTGTGCGGGCATGATGCGAAAACAAGAAAGATACAAATATGAGGTTGGCGAAATATATTATAAAGCTGACACTTGGGAATTTACGGTCAAAAACTGTAATGAAAATTGTCAAGTAAAAATGTTTACAAAATGTTCATGCCAGAAGCTTACTGCATTTTACGGTACCAAAATATTTTTTTATTATCTTTCATATATAAAATATACTCTACTCTTTCTTTAACATTCTTGTAAATAACACACAATTTTTTTCTATTTTTTTGAGAATCTGAACCTGAAATTTTTATATTAAATGCCTCTTTCAGCTACGTATAATTTTGTACAGATTTGGCTTAAGTACTTACCCGAGCTATTAAAATATGCCAAGCATAACCTTTTATTTAATTTCGTATTTTCTGCACACCACAATTATTTCTCCATTGTTTATTCCCCGTGGTAAAATAAAAACGTGCCCCCTTCTAAAAAAAACAACAGGAAAACAGAGCTTTTCCGTTGAACTCTTAGCTTCTGTCCGTGGACATTGTCCTCCGGCAGAAAGAAAAACGAGGCGGCCTACACGGCGTATGCGTATGTTTCGAGTCCACATTATGTATACGCACTGAGGCACCAACCCCCAGGAGAGGGGCGAAGGACCCAAAGGGCGAAGGGGAGGAGACACATTTATATGGCAAACTGTTTTTAATGCTTTTAATGCGCCAAAGTGTTGTTTCATTTTCATTATTTGCACAAGCTGCCACACATTTAAATGCCAGTCCTCCCTTCTGTCTGTCTGTATATGTGTGTGTGTGTGAGTGTGTGTGTTTGTTTGTGTGCAGCTGTTGAGCTATAATCATAATTTCATAAAGCACATTTTCACAAAAGCTTTCAGCACCCTAAACTGCATTGTAATTACAACGAAAGCGCTGGCGGGCGGAGCAAAGGGATTGGACATCGCAGGGGTGTTGCAAAAAGGGGGGACGGGGACGAGGACCAGTTGGGCAGGTGGTGGTACATCACCACCGAGGACGAGGACGAAAGGACCCGTCGCACAGCGCGCATTTCGTTGCTGCGCCAACGTCAAGGAGCGAAAGGATAACGATAACCAACATGTCGGCGGTTCGTTGTTGGCTCACATCGGAGTTGACAAACTGGCTTTTTATAGCCATATTTAAATTGGTGGTTTTAAAGCCTTTAGCAGGTAAACTACTTAAAGCTTGATAATCACTTGTAGTTAATATAATGGTAAAATGTTGACAATTTTTGTTTACTATTAAAACTTAAAAAAGAGTGTGGCCGTTAAAAAAAGGGTTCCATTTATTTTTTTTATCATTTTTTTCGATTTCCTTGCAAACTAAATAAAATACTAAGTTATCTTTAAAGGTTCCATTTATGGTCATACCATAAAGAACAGCTATTTTAAGAAAACCTGGCAAGCCTGTTCTGAAAAAAGAGGTAAATGTAAGAGGTGAGGGAGCAACTTCAGTTTACACTTGTTGTTGTTGCTGTTGGCCTCCGATCCGCATTTCCCTACCACTCCTCCCCTCCCCCTCCTCCCCTTTCACCCTTCTTTCACCCAACTCTGTGTGTGTTGCGTGTTGATTTCAACGCATAAATATTTCAAAAGGTTCAAACAAAATGGCGTCGACGCGCAATAAATACCAACGCTCTGCATGTGTATGTATGTATGCCAGAGTGTGTATGTGTATGTGAGTGTAAGTGTAACCCTCTCTGGCATGTAATAAAAGTGAATTTATGCAATATTTCTGCGCCTTTGTGCAAATAACATTTGTAATTCAGCGAAACAACAACCGGCAACCAACGACAAAAGTGTCCTCGCCAAAGTGTTTGTTATGCTAATAAGCTACCAACAAGGCATTATGCCCGATCCTATCGGGTGCCATCACAGCAATATACAAATTTCGGCGCTGAATCTATTAAATAATAATTAAAACATTTCCCCAAAATGTTCATCAGAAGGCATTTCAGCGAAAAATGCATAATAAAGATTTTACGAAAACAGAGACGAAAATTTCGAACATTTTTTTTTTGGTTTGGGTGGGGGTTAAAAGAGTTGACAAATGGACTAGCCATGATTTATTCATGTAAATTAAAAATAAATTTAAAAAATGATTCTTATGAAATTTTTATTTGAGAGATAGCAAATACCATGAGTATGAAATTAACATTTTTGAATTTCTTGCAATTTTATTTTAAAACAATTTATTTCAAGGTCTCTCTGTACAATTAAAATTTTATCTTTAAAAGATTTCTTTAAATTTTGCCTTCAGTTTTCGTTTGAACGCAAACCCACCCAACTTTTACTGCCCAGATTTTCTGACTCTTTTCTTTTCAAACTCTGCGCTGAATTATTGTAACACTTGTTCCCTGTCACCACAAATGTTTGTGGAAGGGTTGAGGTGGCCATGGTACCAACACCTGGGTACCAGCCAAAGAACCAACTAAAGCCAAAATGCTGGCGACTTTCAGTGCTAGTCACAGCTTTCACAAAAGCAAAAAACAGCTAGCCATTGCCTCGGGTGGTTCCCATACATTGAAGTCAAGGAAAAATATGTAAAAAGAGGTGTTAGCTCAAGGAGGCAAAAGAAAAGAGGCCTACAAATGTCATTCCAGCGCTTGGTTGCGCAAAATAGAAAAAGGGATACATTGCTACACAAAGAAAAAATTTTATCATAAAAATATATTTGTTAATAATATGTTTATGTTCGTAAATTTCTTAAATGACCATTAGTAGTGAAGTTATACAAGCAAATAGTACATCTTTGATAAATTATTTTCTTGCCATTTTTGTAACTTGTAACTCAAAGACTTTTTTTAGATGTTGCACAAGGGAAAAGTGAAAAGATGTTGGTCTCACCAAGTGCCAATGGTTTTCCGCCTTTGGTTTCTGGTCGAAACGGAAATCCATTAGGTTGCCCCATTGTATCCCTCTTTTCAAGCTCTCAACCACTGCAGTTTGCATTTGTGTGCGAAGATTTCCGCTTGACATGGCAAAAACCCCCTCTTAACCCCCTCAATCGTAGGCCTAAGACTTAACCCTTTGCTCTTCACAATCTCGAAAACGTTTTGCATACATTTTGATTTAGGCCGAATCACAGGTTTATGCGTTTCGATTAGCATAAATCAGAGTTAGTCAGAGCAAGTCACCAAAATCACCGCATCTGTATCTATTTCGCTTGTAAAACACTTGGACGAACTGCCTCGGAAACACCTTTCTCTTGGCAAAAATCAGATAATATATATTCGAAACCAGAAATCCGAAACGCGACAAAGCGAGCCTGATGAAAACATTAACATTATGCCGAGATTTTTTATGGCTACTTCAATTTTTGATGGTTGTTTGCGCAAGCTGGAGATGCTCTAATATGGATTCGGGGAGCTGTGATTATTTGGAGGTGACAAGTTTTTATTTCAAGATAAGACCAGTAATAAAAAAAGTGAGATAACTGGCAACAGACCAAAAAAAAAGTTTAGATATGCTGGTTTTATAAAAAATACGCTGAAATAAATACTGAAGCCAAACTTTGAATGGCGAAAAAAAATCTACAAAATTGCACACTAAATAAAAACATAATTAAGAATGTATAAAATTAGAATGAATACAATTAGAGTATTAAATCGTCTACCTCATCACCCTTTTTTGATTGTTTCTTATGACAAATAAACATTGTTTTTTTCGAGAATGCGCATGCGAGAGTACCATAAAATTCGTTAAATATTCGCCGCGACAGACAAGAGACAATCGTAAAAATACAAAAAAAAGAAGCATAATACAGCACACAAATCGTTAATGACCGAGTATTTGTGTTGTTTTTTAATTGCCCGTTTGGTGGCTTGACAACCTCTGGGAAGTTGATGAATTCGCGACGCCCGCATCGGTCAACAACATTTACATTTAGCCAGGTGGAAAAAGGGGGGCGGGGTATTCCCCCCTTCACACTGGAGTCACCTGTTTTTTTGGTTAGCAGGAAATGCAGCGACGTTCGTCAGTGTCAGTGTCAAAAGTCCGACTTCAGACATCTGAGGCATTACAGAAATATCTTGATAACTCAATCTACAAATCTTAAAAGGGGGGAGGATACCGAGAGGTAGAAACGCCAGCGTCATGGAAGTCAGCCTGTCAGTCAGTCGAGATCGCAACGGATCATGACTTGGCGGATTGAAGAAGAAGAAGAGGGAGGATCGGAGGTAGTATTACCACAAAGCCCTGGCCACAAAATTGGCTTGATCGGTGCCGGCTTGAAGTCAATTTGCAGCGGCTTAGGCCCACGGAATCGATCGATTGGCATCGCTCGGTCTGACTCTCATCTGACTGACTGACTGAGCACGGGAAAAACTGGCTAAATGACTGACGGACCAAATCACTCCAACACCATGTACTAAGTACCTTGAGATGAGGGACAAACGAACCGCGAAAGTGCTCCACAAAAACATATGGCACACAATTATTCAACTGACAGTGACGATGTGTTAAGAAATGCCTAAATACAAGGGATTTTCAGGGAAAGAGACTGGGGGATACTGATTGCTTAATTTTAATTGATTTAAACGTGTTTTGAAATGTGTGAGGAACTTGTTTGAAAATCTAAGAATTTATTAACATTTTTTCAAGTTGAATTTTATATAGCATAATATGAAGCCTGAATTGGAGTAGAGTAGTTTAGTAAATGTCTATTTCCAAAATACCCCATGGATACCCTCTTTCTTTTTATAAAAACACACACCCAGTGAAATATTAAAATGATGAAGGAAAAAACTGGGAAATCTGTGGTAACCAAAGGCCAGGGACACGGAGTCCGCAGATCCAACAACGGAGATCCCAGGGAAGAGAACCAAAGGCGGCACATGGCACATGGCGCCCTCTGTGCGGCATTTATCATGGGGCAGCCAGTGCACTATATTTAGACGACGGGCTAATGGATGCAGCAGGGAAAACAGAGAGAGAGAGAGAGATAGGAACAGGGAACAAGAGGAAGGAGGGGAGAGGTAGAGGGGGAGGGGGATCCGATCCGGCGCAGGCCACACTTTCAAATTCATATTTATTGTCTAGGCTGCGGACTGAGTGCATTTTTATATATGGCAGTCCATTTGCCGCCGACTCTCCCACCACCTTAAAAAACCAAAATAAACAATAATTGAACATGCACCTGGAAAAAGATAAAATAATTTCATTTTCGTTACATTTTTAGGTATATAAACAAAAATAAAATAGTTAAACAAAAAGCCTTACTATATAAAGTCCAAAGTTACTTAAGATTGCTTTTAAATTAATATACAAATTTGAAACAAAATTATTAGAACGGAACAATACATTTCAAAAATTAATCGTTTAAAATGTACAATAATTTTTTGCTAATATTAATTTCTAGCTATTTTTTTCTCTCCGTGTAAAAGCGGAAAGGAAATCGCATTGTACTGCAATCGAGGGGATGTGAGGAGGAGCCGTGTTTTCCGTGAAATGCGTGGCATTTTAAAAGGTTCCACATTTTGGGGGTCAAAATGTCGGGGGCTAATTGCATTGATTAGCTGACGGCGCGTTTTGCCGCGCATCAAAGTCGCCTCGGCGGGCTGGAAAATGATGGGGCACCGGTGGGTTAAAGACACTGAGGCAAGTCAGCTGTCAGTCAAGTGGCGACATGTTTACTTGCTAGGCAGTTAAAAACAGAAAAAATGAAAAAACCCTTGCCCCCTTTGAAACCACAAAATAAAAAAAAAACCCCCGAAGAATAAAAGAAGAAACCAAGCCGAAAAAAAAAATACGGAAACGTTTGAGCCGCGCCGCAAATGAAAGGAAAATATTTTGTTGTTTGCATTCATATTTCAATATTTTCCTCCGCTGGTTATTCGGGGTGGTGTGAGATGTTATTAGAAGATGCTTGAATTCCGATCCACCGGGAGATCGGGAGATCGGCGGAGTAAAAGGAGCGGTGATCAAAGGTGAGCGACGTTGGTCTTTCGATGGGCAGTCAGTCGCCTAATGCCGCTGGCGATGCCAAATTGACATAATGTGGCGTTTAACAAATTCCCAAACAATGCACATCCATCAAAGACTCAACCGGTGAGATCAGGGCTGCACATGATGACCTCTGAGATTTTATTAGAAAGATAAGATATTGAAGGGGAAATAAATATAAATATTATTGTAACAGTTTGAATATAATTCGAGGGATAAAAAGTTAGAGAAATTTATTGGGGCAATTTTAACATAATTTATTAAACAGAAATTATACATTTTTGAGAGACTGAAATTGTTTCAAGCTTTCCACGGCTAAGTAAATATTATAAATATTATGAGAAAGAATTTATTCAAAGCCGATTTAAAATATTTTGAGTCAACAAAAGGATACAAAATTACCAATATTATAATCACGTTTTTATAGCTTATATTGTACTTACTAAACGTTCCTGAAATATGTAAACCGTTGTGCTTATTATACCCTTGCAGAGCAAAAGGGTATTATAATTTCAGTCAGAAGTTTGCAACGCAGTGAAGGAGACACCTCAGACCCCATAAAGTATATATATTCTTGATCAGCATCACGAGCAGAATCGAAATATGTATGTACGTCTGTCCGTCTGTCCGTCTGTCCGTCTGTCTGTCTGTCTGTCTGTCTGTCTGTCCGTCTGTCCGTCTGTCCTCCTGTCGGTTTCTATGTAAACTAGTCTCTCAGTTTTAAAGCTATCTCGCTGAAACTTTCCCAAAAGTTGTGTAGTTGTTGCACGCAGTATATAAGTCGGAATGGGCCGGATCGGCCGACTATATCGGATAGCTCCAATACAAGAGAATGAAATAAAAAATTCTCACTCTATTGTTTTTCATCAGATCGACTTGATTCTTCAAGATGGCGTTTTCTAACTGTTATTGAATTTCGGATTAAATTTGATCAAAATCGGATAACTCTATCATGTAGCTGCCATAGGAGGGATCGAAAATTATATATAGAATTAATGGAAATAAATTGATAACATCGTTGTTTTTCATCAGACAAGTATGATTTTTGGAATATAGAGTGTTCTTACGACTCTTGAATTACGAGTTAAATTTGATCAAAATCGGACAACTATATCGTATAGCTCCCATATGATCTATAGTCAAAAATATGGAAAATGAATAGAAAAATCGTCTTAGCTTCGATGTTGTCTAGCCTTTATGCGTTTTGTTCGACATATTTGATGACTGCAAGGGTATATAAGCTTCGGCTTGCCGAAGCTAGCTTCCTTTCTTGTTTTTCCATACATTTGCCAACCCTAATCCCTTGGAAATTCCCCTCGAATTGAGTCATATCGAAAGGGCAGCCAAGAGGCGTATCTTTTCGGAGGGGCAGCTGCATTGGCGATCGGCACTCGATCTTACAGATAGATAAACCGAACCAAAGCCGGAGAAGGTGTAGAAAAAGTAAATGACATAATGCAGCATCATCACGGATGGTCTGATGATCGGATAGCTGGATGGCTGAATCTCTGGATGGATCGGCAGACAGGGCATTAGGCTAATCGGATGGTCGGTGGGTCACCCAGACAGATATTGTAACACCAGAAAGATAAGAGCGGCAGAACAAAAAGTGCCGCCTTTTGTCGCCATCGCAACGCTTTTCACGCCTCCGCCAGCCTCCCAGTCAGAAAACAGAAAATCCCCAGCCCCCTCTCTGAATTTTTCTATCTGCATGCGGACTCGTATCTTTGTATCTCAGAATCTCACGGAGCAGTGAGTGTGTTTGCCCAAAGATGCGTTAAATGAGGAATAAGCCGCTTTTGTGTCGAAGGCATGAGCACCTTAAAGAGCCCGAGAGCTCAGGTAAATCAGTTTAGAGTTCAGAGTTTGGTGTTTAGCGTTTAAGAGGCCACAAAATGGCCGAGAGCGGCGCTGCTGTAAATTCGATTTGCATTCCGGGCCAAGGGAAATCCGCCAGTGCCCGTGGCCTAATGCGTTAATCACTTTTCGAAAGCGTCAATTGAATGTCGCGTGCCGGGAAATCGGCAATTTTGGGGGAGACACAGATCGTAATCGAGTACGAAAATCAACTGCTCTAATAAATTGTCGCCTGAATGATTTGTGGCATGGGGGGAGTTCCTTGGGGTGACGCCTTGCACTTGTCCCTCAATTCGATCCAATCCAGATACTCATACAATACAGTCCGCCATCCGAGAAACCACCCATCTGCATCCATCCGCTGGCGAATGGCCGCCACGTGTGCTGGACAATTGTTGTTTATACTAACAATTTGTGAGGCAGGAAGATGAACATTTAGCTGGATAACCCAATCCTCTTGCCACGGCTGATTGCCCGCCAATGTGGCCTATTGTTTTGCTACTTTTTCCTCCTTTTTCCCCCCTCCGCCTTCCCTTTATTTGAAGCCACGTGGATCCTGCACGTGCCGCTGGCCACCGATGACGATGACTGCGATGATGACTCCTCCTCATCAAAACTCCCAGGGGGAGACACTTCCACTGCCACTGCCACATCCACCTCGACTTCGGTGGTGCGGTGATTCGGTGGTTCGGTGGTTGTCGCTGCTACGCTTCATTCCGTTTTCATTAGAAGGCACGTGTGCTTCAACTTCCTCTTCGAAACACTTAGAAAAAGTATATCAGCTAGACTTTATAATTGAAAATAAGTTTAAAGTGATTTTAAATTATATTTTTTGTAGTTTTATAGTTTTTATTTATAGTTTTAAAAGGGGATTTATCAGACATAATATATTTGGTGGTTGCTTAAAGCTTTAATCATTTGAAATAGGAAAAACCAATTATTTCAATCCAAAACTATCCATCTGTTACAAACAAAATCTTCCTAGTTATATTTATAATCTTAATAAAATATTTTAAGTTCGATCTGTAAGTTTTTTCCAAGTGCACAATCTTTCTTCTTCCGTTTTCCGCTGCGCTCTTTTTTTTGGCGTGTTGTTTTTTTCTTCGCCGGTTAACTTGCAGGCGTTGATCCTTTGACTTTTGTGCTCAACACTTTCGATTCACTCCAAGGACCCGCGTTCGCCCGAGGCCTGGGAAATTGTTTTCGTCCATATTGCGCGTTTTTGTCACGCTGCGTGTCCGGCGCGTGCACCACCCCCTCCACCGCCCCCCGCTTTTCCGCCTCCACCCCATTTTCCTACTGCTCCTCAACCGTTTTTTATGCGGGGCGTGTAGTGTGGCTAATATTTTCCTGTCGTGCAATCGCATGGCAGAAATTCACTCATTACCATCTGCGGGATGTGGCACGGTGGTTGGGTTGGATTGGGTTGGGTTGGGATGTTACGGGGTTTTGGGACACATGCGGTGCACTTGCAGCGGTGGCCAATGTTTATGATGATTGAATGGGAGGTTTGCAACTCGAAGTGCCGGGGTCACAGGTTGCCTGGGAAAATTGTTGATGGGAATTACCAACGATGCAAACTGCTCGGGGGGAGAATAAACGAAAATTCGCCCAGCTCATGGAAAATGTTTCTATTATGAGTGTGTGGATGACTTTTTGATTTCGAGTAAGCAACTTTCGGTGACACAACAGAAGTAAATTGAATTTTTTGGTTATTAACCATCGTTGTTAGGGGTTGATTGAATCAGCAGGACAATTTTTATGGTCAATTGTTAAATGAACACAGGAGTCCATTTATTTCTGGGTCAAATTTTAGTTTAATATATTGATATGTAGGTTCACTGCATATTTGGTTTCTCACCGAATAATAATCCTGTGAATTAAAAAAAAATTATGGAAAGAACAACATGCAGATTCACATGTTTTAATATTTTCATTCAAATTTTCATATACTAGAATAAATTAGAAGAACGACTTTAACCCAATTTTAATAAATCTTTTCGATTAATTTGAAAGAGTAATTTATAGGCTTGATAAATTGTCACTTCAACTACAATTTCTATTATTTCACAACGCTATCCTTGTCATAATAAAATATCAAATTATATTTTGTCATTGAAATTTCTTCGTGCTTATTTACTTGAGCAATTAGGGCAAAGACAACTCCATTGAAAACAGCTATAAGATCAATTTCAAAGCACTCAAGCAACCGAGCCAAAGTCAAGCGAAGACAATGACACAACATTGAAAACCCATTGAGAAAACCTTAGGGATTGCCCCGAAAACCAACCCCTACCATTTACCCTTCCCAACCGAAGATTTTGGCAGGGCCATAAACTGTATATTCAAGAAACAGGAAACACAGGCACTTCCTAGACGGGTGATTTATAACTGATTACGCATTGAGAGACAACAGTGACAACAGGACAGGTAGATGGCAGATCGGGGAAGAGGCGGAGGAGGAAGACCATATAGGGGCTGGCTGGCATTCCATAGGAATGACGCAACCGACAAGCCAAAAAGGAGAACTGAGCCCTGGCCAAATGATCCTCCCCAGGAGCGGTAATGAAGTGGGTGCGCTCGCCTGACGCCGCCGGCTTATTGCGGTTGACGGTTCTTGGTTGTTCGTTGTTCGTTGTTCGTCTTTGGTTGCTCGTTGTTCGTTGTCGGTTGACGGCGACGCGGTGGGCGATCATTAAACGCTCGTTCCACGGCCACTCTCTTTTTGTACACAGGAAAAAATTTTAATTTTTTTTTTTAATTAAAAAAAATGTCAGTAACGATGATTAAAAGGAATATTCAAGAATTGTAAAAAAAAAAATTAAAGCATGTGTAGGTACAATTTTTTAAGACCTTAAATAAATGAGTTTTGTATCCAAAAAAATGTATTAAAAACATGTTCGATTATTACACACTACTTAAGGTTTTTTTACAGTAAAGGAAGGGAAAATTCAGAATTTTTTTATAACTTAAAAATTGAAATTTCTATCATTTTATAATTATTAAATGTGAAATATTTTTTGAAAGTAAATGGGGAAGTTTTTTTTAGATTTTTTTAGAGCTAATATTTTTGTATCCAATAAAAATTTATTGCAAACAAGTATGTTTATTATTGTTGTAAAATAAGTATTTTTTTTCCTAATATTTTCCCTCTGTGTACCTTGTTTTACCCACTCCTCTCGCTGTCCTCAGCTCCTTGTCGCGCCGCATTGATTGTGACCAATAAATACGCAATTGATTTCGGGCTTCTGGTATTGCATGGCCATTCTGGGCCGCAGTCTGGAGACTGCGACTCAAATTCGGGCCAAAAACCAGGTAGGGCAGCGACTACCCGACTTCTTATCAGCTCGGGACGCGAATTCCTGACGTGCGGACAACCTTAAGCGTTCCTTAAGCACATTAGAGTCCAGCGACGGCGACAGAATCCGACTCAAAATCGAAATCGGCGGGAGGAAGAAGGGAATTCGGCTGGGGACACGGATCCGAGGTCGCGTCTTTATGATTTATGGCCTACATGAGCGATCGCTGCTGGCAGTGAGACTCGCACTCTTATCGACAGCTCACTGTAAGCAGCTTAGGTCGACGCATTTCTCCTGCACTTTAAGTCGGAGAAAAGCTGACCGAAATTAAAGACGAAAAAATGAAGAGTAAAGCTTGGTATAACATTTCACAATAACAAAAATATATAATAATATAAAAAAAATATATATTTTTGAATATTTTACATATCACAAAGTTTGGAAAATACTGAAAACAATTGATTTTGTAATTCACGTTTATCATATTTATAATCCAATAAAGGATTATGAAATCAAGGAATGCTTTTAAAGAAATAAGAGTTTTTATCCAGGCTACGGAGTTTTTCTTTTTAAACTAAAAACCAACAGGGTAAGAAAAACTCCGAATAGGAGTAAGGAAAAACTGTGTATTTTCCTGCGGTTTTTCCGCAAAAGCGTGCATAAATTGTCTGTGGCAACCGGAGAAGCAGCAACGACAACAACAACATTAGTGACTTGTAAGCGCATATGAATAAATTATCGACACACACACATACCAAAACCCCGAACACAAGGGCATTCGTACAGTGCGTGCAAAAAGCAAAGACTCCTTTTGAAGTCGTATTTCCCTTTCTGTGGGCGAGTGCCATATGGTGGCTATTTTTGGTGATTAAGCAGATGATACTCGGGCATACGAGCATAAAAACCGGGCAACGGCCAAAAACCGGCGAGCCAAGTCCAAAAGTTCGTGTGTGCAGCAAAAAGTTCATCGTCATTTCAACGACTAGGATCATAAATTTACTAACCCCAGACCGAAAAACGCAGCCCAACCCAACAAGGGAAACCCCCTTTAACTGCCGGAGTTTAGTTCGAGTGGAGTTTCACTCCGGACCAGGGCAAATACCAAGGCTTAAAATGGAAATAAAGCAAAAAAAAAAAAAAAAAAAAAATAGAAGAAAAATGTACAGGAAAAGCCGGCCAGAAGAGAAAGAGAGAAAATCAGTAAGGCAAACGAACGTGAACTGAAACAAAACGAAGCCCTGGAAAAGTTAAGACACTTTAATGGCAGTTCTAATGCTTAGCCTCCTAAGGGTTTTCCCACTGCCATGTGTGTGTGGAAACTTTCTGCAGGGAAAGTGTCTGAGATCGTTTGGCGAACTTGCTCCAAGGATTTTCTCGGTGATTCATAATGAAATGGCTGCGTGTACTCGAATGCCGGAGAAATATCCTTGTTGAAAACTTTATTGAAATGGGAATAGAATAAAGTGTGTGAAAACATTTTCAAAGAAGTTGCGCTTCGAGTTTCGTTTTATTGTTGCGTTGGTGGTGTTTAAAAGATATATTAGTTCAATTTTGGAAAGGTGTTTCGCTTTTTAAAAACAAAATCTTCAAGAAAGCTTCTTGAATAGAAAGTATTCCATTCTTTGGTTGCTTTTGAAAACTCAATCCTTTCATGATTTTTATTTTATGTTTAATTAGGATTTTCAAACAATACAAACTACAATTGTAATGCCTCCGATTTCAGTGGTTAAATTTAGCTGGATTGTATTACCTTTTCGATCCAAACGGCAGCTGGCGGCCAAAGATCTTCAGTTTGCAGTTTGCTGACATGAGTCATGTATCGATATAACCATATATCGCCTCAGTGGTGCACTCTACTTACAAATGGAAATAAAAACAGGGGAGGGGGAAAGGGAAAGGGAAAAGGCAACCCCTTCTGCGTTTCGAAACAGAAAATTATGAAGTGCCAGCGACAACAACGGAGCCGCCACTTGAAATCCATTAAATATTTGTAGAAACCAATAAAAGCAGAATGCCAATGGAATATGTACGAAAAGTATACAGAAACTCGTACAAAACCACAAAAACGGCAACTGTGCTGCTTGAGAATCGGAGAAGGGGTTTGAGGAATGAGTTTGGTTTTGGTTTTGGATTGGGAATCGGAATCGAAATCGAAATCGGAGTGGAGAGGAGAGGGCACAAGGACCCTTAAAGGATAACACGCGACTGCGCTGAACGGCAGCATCAGTTGTTGGCACTCGGATCTGAAGGATCTACGAAATCAAAAGTGTGGAAATTTCAGATGTGTTGAAAAGTGTGCCACGAGCAGCTGTCGCAGGACGCGATGTCCTTTGGTCCTTTGGTCAGTCGATCCGGGAGTCAGCTGCAATCCCGCTACATTTAGAATCGGATTTCAAGAGGCGCCACATATCTCGATATCTGGAACGTGTCAACACTTTCGGCCTACGCCTCAAATTGCATGGTTTTCTGTTAAATTTACAAAAGATAAATCTATTTTTAAGGCATTGAGACAAAGCAATAAATTTACAGAATTTTTGTAAATATCAAATACATAAAAAAGAAAAATTAAATTACTTCTTTCTTTAAAATTTATCCTTAAGCTTACCAATAAATCCACTTTGTGAAATGCAAATCAAATTTCATTGTTATCAAGATTTCAGTGAAATTCTCTTTCGAATAAAGTATGTTCCTTTTCCATATCAATTATCGTACACCTAATAATCCGGCCATCAAAAATGTCAACATTTGTTTCATATTGCCACACTTCCCTGTAATTTTCTATGCTCTAATCTATTTACATCTCCATGAAATCTTATCAATCAGCTGCCGGACTCAAATCACAGGACCCATGATGATTATAGGGATTACGATTAAATATTCCCCCGGATTCAATTTGCGGATCACGCAGCGAAACATCCTTGTTGCTCACTTTAAGCCACTGACTCAAGGCCATTAATCAAACTATTAGCAGTAAATTTTCGGCCTCCACCCACACAACCACCCCAGGACACCCCAATAATACACACACCCCTTTTTGGAGTAGCAGTGCAAAAAAGACTTCGCCACGAAAAGGCAGAATATATATTTATGGATTCGGGGACTACACTTCGGAACATACGCGATAATCACGATAATGCATCCTGTAATCAACTAATAAGGCTCATCTAGCCGCAAGGACATTCCTTTCCTCCTTCACCCCAAAAAAAGGCAATACAAACAGCAGGGGGTTGCCTTGAAAATTGAATTTAACGCGCAATATTTTGTGCATTTTCCATGTTCGCTGTCTGGAACTGGGATCTTTTGGTCTACTTGGGGTGCTTGCCGAAAATGCAATTCATGTGTTTCTGTGTGTACACAAAAGTTGAGAGTGAAATTTATGACTCGATGCGCAGGCTTTTTCCGCCCCTTCGACGAAATTTTCCAAAATAGAGGGTGCGCGTTGACTGCGGCCAGCCTCAGTAGGATTTTATTGGAATGGTTTGAAGGGGGGTTTATTGTGGGGTCGGGGGTTACGCTATCAGTCCGGCACACATGTCACGAAAAGCCAGTGGCGAGTCCACTGGAGATGCCACCGAATCGATCTCAATCCTGGCTGAGTGAAATATGTTGCGATATTCGATACGCCTAGATTTGTGGCCTTGCAAACATGATAGGAGTATGTTTTTCCTGTCAGTCAGTAAAGGATTAACTGAGGATTGGGTTATGGAAATAATGGTAATGGCAAGGGCTTATTATAAGCCGCGAGTTTTGCAAAATAAACTTACATATTGATAGTGATTTACAACAAATATATTAGATTTTTTTCAAAAAAATGAATTTACTTTATATATTGCAATCATTTTTTACACCAATCCAGTTCCCATTTTTTCTATCAAAATCACAATAAAACATGTAAAATGTAAATGTAAGCTGTAAAGTTAACATTTTGATAAGGCTTAATTAAACAAATTTATTTAAATATTTTCTGTAATTTCCCCATATGACTGCAGACCATGCTCAATCAAGTTTGATAGGCAATGTCTGTTGGTCGGACACATTTTCACATCTGTTTTCCGGCGACCAAACCACATGCCCCCTATTAGCCGGGAATATCTCCAACAAATGACTTATAAGCCATCAAAGAAAACTAAATTTGTCCCCCTCCAAACCCTCTTGCCCTCCATCTATCCTCGGTTTTTTTATTTTATTTTATTTTGGTCTTGTCTGGCTTACAATTTACATGAAGTCGGGCGTGTTATCAAAACGAAAATTTGTTCGCCGATAAGACGGTACAAGCTGCAGGAAAAATAAGAAAAACTAGCCGGCTGCAGAAAAGGGAAAGACGGTGAAAAAGGCAATGGAAAAAGGAAAAAGGAGAGGTAAAATCTATTCAAATGAGCGCCGGACGAGAGGCAGAAATTAGGAAAGGTATTAAGATAAAATTGGGCCGCAAGATGAGGAAAACACGCCCTGCAATGGCGACTCTGGATCGGAGGTCCATGAAATCGAATCACCTGGAAGAAAAGGTGGGCCGTTCTCCTTCGTTTTCTTCGGAGACTCGGTCTCTCTTTCTTCGCCTTTGTGTGTGTGTGTGTGTGTGCGTGCCGGAGTCTTTCGATTGCATTGGCGCCATGTTTATCTAATTTGGGGACATTTATGCATGGCATTCCGCGCGGTTGTTTATAGGTTCGGTTAAACCTGCACTGATAACACACCATCGGTTGCGGGCCGCCTCGAGTCCCCGGTTCCCAAATCCGGTCCCGAAACCCTCTGACTCACCGCAAACAATAAAACCGACCCGTACAGAACTCAACTGCGGCAAGGTGAGTCCGACTCGGGCCGACAATTAAGCGACCCGACGGCGTCTGGCCTTATAAGCATACTCGTATATATATGCACAAGTACGTATAAATACACTCAGAAAAAAATAAGAAACAAATTATAGAACAAAAATACTTACTTTTTGTGTTCACCAAAAGTTTAATTGAATTTAATTTAAAGTTAATTTGTTTTAGAAATCTGCGTTTAGATTTCCTTAAATTAAAAATAGTATTTTCTTGTTCCTAAACAGGCTCCTATATATTATCATATAATAAATATTACCAAAAGACTATGCTCTCATTTTTTTTTTACTTTTAGGGCAATATTTAATTTGTTGACTTTATTCAAAATAATAACTTTTGAATATATTAAATAATGTTTAATATTTTGATTTGAACCTTATTAATTTCATGCATTAACAATAGTTCCTCATGTTTATGAGTAACTCTTAATCTTGTTTTTCTAACTTTATTTATTTATTTAACTACAGTTCAGTATTTTCTTAAGGTGCACTCGACTTTTGGTCTGGTTTTTGTTTTGAATTTTTATGGAGGTGCGCTGGCGGAGGGACTCGAGTCATTTGGCTGCCGCTTATCTTTGGAATGTAACTTAAACTTTAAGGATTATTGCCTACAATAAATTTGCGCGACTCTTTTAAGGCTGTAAGTCAATACGTAGAACACAACCCCACCAAATCCAAGCTGCCACGCCCCCGCCCTTTGCTCCTCCTTGTGTTTCATCATTAGCGCTAATTAAAAGTGGATAAACTTTCACTCTCCGGAAAGTTCGGGGTTAGGGATTACTGGGCTAAAAATCCTTTCGGGCCTTTTTGGACACGTGCCCGGGCTGCTCGATTACCTGGCTGCTAATGAGAAGACGACAGGAGAGGAAAAGGATTCATTGCATATTTCTTTCGCCTTTGCTTCCTCATTTATTCTACGAAGCCTGCTGTCCTCCTGTCAGTTGGCCCATGATTTATGACACATTCTCTTGTTCAGTCAATGACCAGAAGTCATAACACCCACTGAAGCCAATCCAAGTGGAAGTCTTCGCCTGTCCGAGCACACTTCACTGGATGGCGACTAAAAGTGCACTGTTCATAATTCTGGGGATTGGTTGTTAAGATCTAAGTATCTTAGGATAGTTAACGAAAATATTTAAAAAAAAAAAAAAAAAATTTCAATATTATTTACTAATTATTATGATTATTATTTATATTACAATTTAGTTGCTTTTATTCTTCACCAATGATACATTTTTAAATCCTTATGAGCAGACCTAAAAACAAACCTAGATTAATTGCGAAGTTACATTTCCTGTTTTCAATGGCTCACTACTTCTTTGATCTGATAATTAAAACCTCTTTTTTTCTGTCAGTGCCGTGGGGTCCTCGAAATCACAACAGCCGTTGTCTGGCCACGCCCCCTCTTCCGCCTTCCGCCTCCCGCTTCAGGGGGAAAAAATCGCGAGGCAGCCAAGCATGTCCTGATGCGATGACGGCGACACTTTTTCCATGCGGTTGTCAAAAATATATTTTTATTGCCACCAAAATGACAACACTTAGCCGTGAACCCCTCGTCCCGCTGCCTTAACCTCTGGCGTTTTGAGGCAGCTTCCTCTTTTGCGGGTGTTGACTGTTCGCTCATTCAAATCTTCCGCTTGATTAGGCGCCAATTCGCACAAAAGCTTTCGAAACACAAAATGTGGGCGGTACTGCGCCCTGCAATTATGTAATGCGTGTGTGTGTGTGTTTGTGTGTTTCTGATTTCTTTTTTTTTTTGTGCGGAGAGGGAGGAGAATGTCTCCTAGGGGTTGCAATTGTTCACGGCTTCGGATTTAGCTTCCAGTAAATTTCACCGAATCGTTACATTTGCCTCGCGCATTAAAGTTAATGACAATATGGAGTTGATAATACTTGACAATTTTTTTACTAGCCCATATGTCAAGGGTTAAACGCCCCTGACAACTAACCCATCACCGAAATCATTATGCCTTGGAAAGGGTTACTCGCAAACTAAGCCTAAGTCCTTCCGGTGTCCTCGAGGCTCGGTTTATGTCGGGCATTATGTTTTATGATTGCCCCCACAGACTTTCGCATCCTTGGTTTCAGCATCTGGCCAAAGTCAGTCCTTATTCGAGTTTCTTACTCTTTTCGATGCCACTTTACTCCTTTTCCTCTTCCTTCCAGTTTTTTTCTTAGCATTTTGTATTTTTTTTATTGCGCAGCCAAGTTTTGTAAATCATTTGCTTGTGGTCCCCTTTTCTATAAAGTTACTCAATAATAGCAAAAAGGATAAAGATTAAAGAAAAGATATATTAAAACATAAATGCGTTTGGTTTTCAACTTGAACAAGTTTTTAGTTCTGATTATCCAAGCAAACTATCGAACGCTAAAATATAAAATGATTGCTCTTTAGCTTAACTTTAAGAAACTATATATTATTGTTTTTTCCCATCTAGATTTTTGGCTTTATATTTTTGGTAGAATCGTCTGAAAGTCTTGTATGCCCCGTATCCCCATTCTTAACTTGTTCATTGTTATTGCTTTTGTTGTTGTTGCTGCTGTGCACTTTTGTTCACCATTTTTGCCCGTTTCCCCTCCCCCCTTCCCTCCCTTTTCTCCCCACTCTCCATCACGTTCTGCTCCCTTGACTGTTCACAGTTTTTGCTTTTCCTGCTCTGCATAAATTTCCCCTTAAGGATTGTCGTTGCTCACAAGCACACAGACACAAACTTCCACACACACACACATACACACACTTATAGGCTGTGGCAAACAAACACACACAGGCAAACAAAAGCTTCGGTGGCAGGTGCCAACAACAACAGCAACAACAAAAATAAGAACAACAATGGCAGGAGGAGCAACAAAAAAGGGTAGCAAGTGCCAGTGGGCAGGTGGACAACCAAAAGGGGTTCAAAAAGGGGGAGGGAGCAGGGTTGGGGGGTGGTATCCCCAAGTAGACAAGTTGCAGGCAGCGTTTGTTGTGCTTTATCCTTTTTTTTGTGTTGCCCCCTGACAACAGGAAAAGCGCTTGCCGCCATTTTTAATATGGCGCATAGTCAACGCACACACACAAACACTCATAAATATGCGCTAGAAATTGTAGTAAGGAGATTTTTGAGAAGTGGACAAACTTGCAATAGCTTTAAGTTGAATTTTAATAAATGAAAAATAAAGTTGAAATTTAATTTCAATTTAACAAAACAAATTTAAAAACTTCAGTAAACCAAAAATAGGCAATCAAACGTATTAAATATTTATTTAATCAATTATAAACTTAAGAATTGAATATATTTTTATATAAATAACTTTTCATTTAACATTTCTTAAGTTTTTTTTTGAAACTGTATTGAAACATACACTTGTCTGGTTGAAAAGTCCTCGACTTAAAGGTAGGAAATATACAGCTCTTCTTTTGGCCTTTTGCATTCGCCTGTGGCTGCCTTTTTACTTTTACGACTGTGTGTGTGTTTGTGTGTGTGTGTGTGTTTGGGTGCAGGGTGTTTATCCACCCACGGCCACAATTCCTCCCCCTTTTTCACCACATCTTCTTTCCTTTCACTTCCTGCCAGCCTCCTTTTTGGATTTGCATATAAACCACTTGCAAATGTATGCGCGCGCACAAACACACACACACTTTTGCTATTTGCATTGCGGCTGAACAAGAGCGAAGAGGATAGAGATAGGAGCGAGAGAGAGAGAGAGGAGGAGCGAGCTTTACCGTCATATAAATTTTCGATTGATATGCAAACTTAAAAGGAACCGCAAAAATTATGCTCCACTGAGCTGATGCGATGCTCAAGCGGTCGGTGGACGTTCTATTCCAGGACACCCCCAAAGTGTAGGTGTGTTGGTGTGTTGTGAGTGTGTGTGTGCTGTATGGGAGGTCTAGATGTTCGTGGGTGGATTCGTTACTTAAAGGAAGAGAAGTGCCATATTAGAAAAACATTTATCTGTAATGAATATTTTGAGATATTACAAAAAAAATCATTTAAAATACTCAGTATATATTATTTAAAATAATATTTTCCAAAGATTTGTATTCATAAACCGCTAACAAGTTGATGAAACATTTGCTTAGTTTATTATTGTATCTAATCTAAAAGGTAAGGGGTTCACAAAAATGAATTACATTGTATTCCAAACATAGACAGTTCCTCTAGCCTTTGGGCTTATGTACGAGTATCATATTTGTTTAATTTTCCACATGTGTGCAGTTTTGGCCACGTAATAAAAATCCAACAAGCTGCTTGCCAAGGCAACCAAACTGAAGCAGATTACTGCCACCCAATGGTTGCATTTGGGTGTTTAGGTTTTTTTTTTGTTTTTGCTAGGAGTGGGTGCCTAAAATTCAGAGATTTTCAGATGCCAGGAAAATCGGGCAACCAACAAAATCGAAGCCCCGAAGCCGACCGCCCAAACTAAAGCCTCTGCTTAAACATTTAACGAACTGCAGGCCAAAAGCTCGACAGGCCGCGCTTGACTGACAGTTGACTGCGTTGTTCGTTGTCGGTTGTTGGGTTGTTGGGTTGCTTGGGTTGCTTGGGTTGTTTGGGTTGTTTGGGTTGATGGGTAGTTTGGGTTGTTGTTGTTGGTGGCCGGGCTTTGCATATTCGAATTCTGACGCACAGAGAAAACTGAATGAAATATATTTTCCAATCAAATTGAAATGCAAACATGTGCAACGATTGTGTGGAATTCTGGGGGAATTGAGAGATAGATGGCTGGCATGCGGATGCAGCCGAAAATTGGAATTGAAAAAGTCATGATAACAGAAAATTGCACGCTCTGTGACTTTGAATGACAGATGAGTTTTCCTGCGGCTGCAGCAGCAGTGGCAAAAACAACAACAGTTGCAGATACTAAAACAACAAAGCGTTAACAATGAAAATGTCGCGCACGCGTTGGCCAAAAAAAAAAAAAACGAAAAATAACAAAGGCGAAATTCGGAGCGAGGAAAAACAAATGACAGCTGCAAAAATGGCAGGCGAAAAATAGCAAAGCCAACAATGACGCCTACAACAACACCTACAACAACAAAATAGTGTGTGTGGGCGGAAAAGGTCTGGAAACTTAATTCAAAATCAACAATAAACAACAAAATATGAAAGATGAAAATAGTTGAGCAGGAAGTTGAGGTGTTAAATACCCTTAATTAAATGCAAAATAAAAGTATGATGGGTAAAAATAATAAATAAAATATAGTTCATAAATTATAATTTAAATCTCAAAATAAACAATTGTTCATTGGGAAAAAAAATACATTTAACTAAAGAGCTTGTATTAGAATATTTTATAAGTACTTTTCTATAAAAAGCTTATTCTCTTGAGTTCCTATATTTGCTATATAGACTTCAGATAGACTCCTTTGATTTTCAGGTTCCCTTAGAAAATGGCGGAAACGGAAGTTGCCTTCGCCGAAAGACGGTTGACAATAAATGGAAACTAGAGGACCTACCGCTTCGCATACAAAACCCTAACCAAACAGAAATAAACTGAAACAAGTTGAACCGTAGAAACTCCTCCACGCAGAGTCGACCTTTGGGTTGCTGTTTTCTTTTTTTTTTTTATTTCTTGGTTGGCCTAGCTGGCTGAATGACTGACTGACTAACTGACTGAATGACTGAATGGCTGAGGGGCTGACTGGCTGGCCGGGTTGGCTGCTTCCGCTTTTTACGTTCATTGCCTCTGCCACAATTTTAATTTTCCTAATGGATATCGATCCCGGAGTCGTCGTCGCAGCAGCAGCAGCAGCAACAGCCCAGCAAAAGCAGAAGGAACGACAACAACAGCAACAAAACTGGCTGGCAAAAAGGATAATAGACTTCTTTATTGTGCATGCGACTCTATAAAAGTCAACTCCTGGACTTTGTTGTGTGCTCCGCTCCTGTTTCTCTCCTGTTTTCTCTCCTGTTGTGTTCTGTTGCTCATGCGAAAATCGAGTGGGTGGTGGCCAAGGGGATGTGGGGGGAGTCCAATGGACAAACCGGGCCAGACACAAACACACTCAAGCACCTATGCACTAACAAAAAAAAATTATAATATACTAATGAGTATTACAAAATGTTACAATATACTTGTGTTTCGGTGCGTATTTAAATAAAAACTGGTTGCTTATTTATATATATTTAGTAATTTTATTAAATACTTTCTTACCCTTTCTTACGTTTTAACTTATTTAAGTTCAAAATTTGTTACATTTATAAATCATTACTATTTTAAACTGCCTTCCTAGGAAGTTTGTCTATTTCGCGACCTATTTATTTGAGAATTCTGTAAGAACACAAACTTTATTCACATAATAAAATGACTAACTTCTGATATATTATCGCAGTGCACGAAAACACCGAGCTAAGGCTGCATAAATACTTAAGCAACAACCTCACACAATAAATAATCTGCTACGTCATGCAAAAGGGAAACTCCAATGGAGCCCTTTGAAATGTGCGGAGAAACGAGGGGGTTCCAAAGAGTTGGCAGACATTGGAAATTAGATTTCAGCCGGGCTTAGATACCTCCTCGTTCCCTTCCCCACTCCCCTTTCCCCTCTGATGTAATCCGACCGCAACTACACATGGCAACGTTTATTCGGAATTCCATTTTACATCTGCCCCGGATCCGCCAAAGTGCGAAAATTAAATGAGCCACAAGTCGGAGCAAGAGGTCGAAGGATTTCCACACCTCTGTTTGTGTAGGTGTTCTTCCTAGTTTCCTGCCTCTATTTGCATAAATTCTTGCCCAGTTCTTTTTTGGCAAATGTTTTTCGGGGATTGCAAATTGCCTAAACCGTCATTTGGCTCGAATTTGTGTTTATATTTGCATTTGCATTTCGGTCGAAGAATAAATAAAAACTACAAAACCAAAAGGTTGGCAGATGATTCAACAACATTTTGGGAAAAACAAAAGTGAAACTTAAGAAGGGTTTAAGATTATTTAATTTGGTTTATTGTAAAGATTGATAGTAATATGAGGTAATACGTAGAATTTACTTAACAAAGTAAAACCAATATATCAGAAGATAAACCAATATATCAGAAGATATGAAAATTATATTGAAAGTAAGCTGCTTGCCTTCAGTTAAGTCAAGTTATTTATTTGTTTACTTAAATGTTCATGTAGTTTTTCAACGGCTGATTTATAAATTTACTAAAAGCTTATTAATAAAATCATATGAAAATAGAACTTGAAATTTTTGTTATTTATTAGATGTGGCACTCAACTAGATAATTGCAATATTTTTCTTATTTAACTGGTTAAATAAGATTTTTAAGTGAATCATTTGATTACAGTTGTTATAGTATAAATAAACTAGTCACTTAATCTTTCTTATTAGCAGGCGACATTAAAGACAAATTGGACTTGCAACTAGTGTCATTTGGACCAGGAAAGGTATTTGTCTGACAGCTAAGATCTGCCGTAATCCAGAAAATCTGCACCAAACAATGGCTAAAATAGCCCTTCGCTCAACTCCAATTAATCGCAACAAAACAAAACCGTTTCGACCAACCAGTTGAACGGTTTTCCACCGTATCGATGCGCAGTGGCTTGAGTGACATGTCCTAATTCGTAAGCGTTGACTTTTACCGGCATTTCAATTAACCCAATTAATGGACGGGACCTAATTAAATTTTGAATTCATGTTGCCAGCAAACGCACACCAACACTACACACACACACAGCTAACGTGGCCCACACGGATACACACACACACAGATGCACGCGGACACACAGACATCAGTCAGCTGTTTCTGTTGGCCAGCTGTCGCTCGAGTGCGACGGAGATGGCGCGAAAGTCCCGCAATTCGGGGGTGGCTGGGGGGTTAACGTTCGGGGGGTGGCCGTGGGTTAAGCTTAGGGGAGGGGGAGGGGGCTTTGCCGCTGTAACAAGTATGTACTAATGTCGGCGTCTGGCTAACTGAGACACGGCTATGAATGAGTGTCCCGAGCGGAGCAAGCGGGCAAACTGAAACTGAAGCTCGATGACCTTGATTATACAACACAGAAGCAGAAGCAGCAGCAGTAGCAGCAGTGGCAAAAGCAGCAGCGCCACCCCCTCAACCCCATCGAACCCCCTTTTCCAGCAGGGCCACTCCTTCAAAATGCCCTACGTCAAATAAAAATTGCAAAAATACTGAGAGAATACAGGCACTCAAAAAAAATTATAATAGAAACAGTTTTAGGAATGCGCAACAAATTTGTATAAGCCAAAAAACTAATTCGTGGACTGCAAAATAGTATTATAATTTGTATAAAACTAAAATAATTTTTCCCCAATGCAAACCAAATCAAAAAATAAAAGTCGGATAAATACTTGTATCTCTTAATCTTAATTAATTAATAAGTTGATAAAGCCCAAAACGTAAATCTTCATATGTCTTCGTATGTCTTTTTTGGTGAATATTACTTTTTTTAGAAGCTTCCATTCGAGGCAACAATTTTTTCGAGTGCATCCCTAGAGCTGTGTAGATGGTAACTGGTAACTGACATTACAACAAATCATCGGCCAGCAAATGTTGGCAACTGGGTGCCAAGTCAACGAACTGCTAACCGCAACACAGACACACACCATCACACCCCCACACCCCCACAACCCCGCACCTACACCCACATACCCCATCTTATACATATATAAATTGCCTTATGGAGAGGGAGGGGGACGTCATTAAAATTGCAACAGGGCCTTGAAGGAGCAACAGAACCGGAGATTGAAGCGCCACCCGAGAAACCAGAAGACAAAATCAAAAGATCAATAATTATTATGATGTTGCAGCACACCCCAAAAACGAGACGCCTTCAGACCGCAAGAACCGAACCAAGTCAAGATGGGACCAGGTGAGACAGGTGGGGGGGCGGGACTCCAAGGGGCTTGGGGGTGTTATAGCCGAAAAGTTCGACAAGCGCATTACAACAATTCCAAAAGGGGATGGCAAAATAAAGGGTAAAAGAGAGCGAGGTGCGCGCTTGCTTACAAGTGCAACCATTTTGTAGTACAAACTTCGAAAACCAAAAGCGAAATTGGCAAAACAAAGAGACAGTGGAGGGGTAAAAGGGGATGGAAAGGGGAGAGGGGGAGGTGGGGAGAAAAGGAGTCCACCTTCTGACTGCCTCCATTTGTGGATTGTGGATCCAACAGCTGGAGTCGATCATGCGCACTCCACTCAACCGATTGGCCCGCTTCGCCGCCATTTAGAAAACGGCCCTCCAAACCGAAGCGAAAGAGAGGCAAACACCGTGTGAAAGAGATGAAAAACCCCAACCAAATGCCCAGAGAGCGAGTGCGACAAAAACACCTGTTCCTGTTTCGAAAACGCCAGAGATCCGAAAAACCAAAGCGACGGACAGAAAAAAAAACAAAAACAACAACAAGAACAAGAACATCGGAACCGGTTGCAGCTGCAGCGAAATCGAACGAAAACGAAAAACATCTAGTCGCACTGCTCTGGCCAACTTTCGTATCTGAAAGATACATTTCGGGGTGAGTGCCTGAAGCGAGTGGCACGGAAAACGACGACCGGTTTAGTCGTTCAGCAAACTCCGTGCAGTGAGCATGTTTGTACGCCAGACATCGTCGTCATCGGTCGGTTGTCGTCATCGCTACTATATAGCCGTCGTTTCGCGAACATCCATCGTTTCGCTGCCGTTGCCGTCGCCTTTTTCCGATCCGGAACGAGACTCTTGTTGAATCGCGTGTGTGCACCGCCCAGGGATCTATCCATCTCTCTATCCATCTATCTGTAAATCCATAGATTTTCCCTTGGAAAAGCCAGTGTAATTCAAGCCAAAACTTAAATGGAATAAATAACCCTACAAGTGCCTTACCAATACTAAATAGAAATATATAAATCACAACCGCTCAATGCCGGAAACTTCTTGAGTCTGGCTCCAAAAGCGCTAGCTCTCGCAAAGATCCCCAGCCCCAGAAATAAATATCTCGAGTGTGCTTCGCCGAGTGTCCTGTCAGCCAAATATATGGTAATGGCAGAGATTGGTGGCCATTTGGCTCACCAGCTACCGTTGCACAATCACAACCACAATCAAACTGGATTACAGCCATCGCTGGTGATGAACCATCACCTGGATTTGGATTGCCATGGACACGATGTGATAAGTGAGTACCGAAAACCAAGGGTTTATATTCAGAATTTGAATGGGAAGAGATAGGATATTAATCCCTCAGATAACACGTGCATTTACCGGGGGTATCCTTCTAAAAGAACAATAGGTTGCCTTTCTATATTATGGAGATAAATCCTTTAGATACAATTGTTTGCTTTAAATACTTTTGTGTGTGTACAATTCTCTGTTGTATTTTTTTCCGCGTTCTACTCTTAGTTAATTATGATTACCTTTACCCATTTACAATCAGCTTTATAAAATCTAGACTAAAAATAGTAAGCCAGACAAAAATAAAATGTAGGTAAATGTGATTTTAATTTATAAATAAAGAGGCCGTTTTTAACTGGTTGTCAGCTAATTTTAAACTATTTCATGCTAACAATAACTTATTCAAATAATAGTCTATCCATTTCAAATCCCATTAATATCATTACATAGCAATCGCTTGATTGTCGAGTCATTTACCTCTAATAAAGCTATTTAAAGCAGTTAATGACTTATTTATGACTATTGTCGCAGTCCCCAAATAAAAATTGGCAAAATTAAACTGTCATTAAAACAGAGCGAAGCATAAAGTAGTCACTGAACTGTAACTTTCTCGAATCGTAAAAATAGAAAAACATTAATAAAGCTATTTTTGGACTTCAAATGTTCGTAAAATTATTTTACAACAATCGTTGTTTAATGTTCGTAAATTTTTTAAACATCTAGTTTTAAAGTATTTTTGTTAGTTTTCTTAAAATTTTAAAACTCCCCGACAGCAGATATCAGAGATCAAGGCTCGAAACTCAGAGGGCTGAAAAATCTTGAACTGCTGGCCAAGTTTATTTGTAATGAAGGTTAAAGTTATTTTTATACAAAAACCATTAAAAAGGTTAGGCACGCGTTGAACTCTTTTCTGCCTTGAAACTTTTTTAATTTTGCCAATGGATGCGATGAGGACAAGGTTGAAGAAAAAACCTTGCAATGAAATACAAAAGAAATGCAATTAAAAACGAAAATTTAAGACTAAAATAAAAATAAGAATTATAAATCCATAAATAATTTTTAGTATGCAATTCCGTTGTCAAATTGGGCGATAATTTTTGTATATTGAAAGACTTTCTGAGGTTCTATCTTAAAGATCGGATCTTTTTGAGTGACAGTCGTTAGCCGACTTATCACTGCAACTTTTGTAATTGGCTTAGACCCAATCTCGACCTGTCATTTGTTGCTTTTGTATGGCAATAACTTTTAAATTATAGCCGTATTTTATTTTAAGCACACTTTACATATAATATAAAGGCCAATTAACGGTTGAATGACATTTTAATGTTAAGCAATTAAGCGCGTCCAAGCAATTGCACGAAAAAAGCCAGCAACAAATAATCAAAAATGTATCTCATGCGATAATGTGACAAATTTTTAACTAGGCAAATGTTTGTTAACCAAAAATGCATTTTATGAATTCATAAACCAAGAGTGTCATTAAAAAATGTCGTCTGCGTGTGACAGAAAGAGGAATATATTTTATTCAAATTTTATTTCGTATGCTAAATTGTGACAAATGTTTTGGCTGACAGTTGTCTAACCAAACGAGCGACCGCAGAACACAAAAAAGCCAAACAAAAAATGGGCAAAAAAGAGGAAAACATGAAAAATCATAATCGTAAGCACAAACACAATGGTTTGGGATAAATTGAATTATAAATAAGCCAGGATAATGCAGTACACGTATTTGCAGCGAACTGCAAAACATTTAAATTGCATTGCAATTTTGTAATTGTAATTTAAATTCAAATTAGTTGTCGGCCGTGAAACGCTGGTAAATATTTAATGCCCGAACATTTTAATTTGAAAACTTTTCACAAAGTTTTCCTCTCCATCAGTGTTTAGTTTGTGTTTATGTGTGTGTGTGAGTTGGCTGACAAAACTTTAAGTTCGAGTTTTTGTAGTTTCAAGTTGATATTTGAAATGAAAACAATTTTTGTAATTTTTGTTTTCCCTTCTAGTATCTGTGAGCTCCTCTCTCTTTTGTTAGTTTTCTGAGTTCCGAGGCGAGTTTTGTTTGTTTGTTGATTTTTTGAGCGCTGTAAACATTTTAATGAGTTTTTCATGTCACAGACGCAGGCCTCCAGTCAACATGTCGTTGCTAACTTCTCAAGTAGTCGTTAAATTAATTAAATATCGTAGAAACAAAACGAAATTCCCAACTGAAATATCCGAGCTTTTGTTTGCTCTCTACGCTCTTTAGGAAATTAAATCGGAAATCGGAAATCGAAAATCGTTGCATACATTATGGCGTTGAACTAGTTTCACTTTTTCATGTTCGCGCTGGCCATAAAGTTGTACAACTTTATGTTGAAGACCATAAAAAATTGACAATTATTTGCGGCCATAAAATTCAAACGATTTTTATTTTTATAGTTTACCAATTAGCTAAAAATTTGAATAAAAATCAGTGGGGGGAACGCACGGATTTTTGCCTTGTACATGCCCCCAATCTAATTTATATTAACTCCATTTAAACTGCTCGCCAGCCTAAATCATCGTATGCTAATTTGGATTTTCGATGAATAAACACAAAAATGAAAACAAAAACCTTTCGAAAGTTAATTGTGAAAAATTGATTGGGCAAATGTTTAGCCAATGCACGAAAAGAGTTGAAATAATTTTCGGAACAATTTGTTAAGTGTCAATCTTGGGCCAAATAAGGTTAACTTGTCGGCGATCGAAGAGAAGAGAATGGAACCAGCCTTATAGATGAAGCGCGTTAGTTAGCCATAGATCACAGATCTCTGGTTTATTTATAGAGTTGCCGAAACGTCAGTGAAAGGAATAGAGGTTTTTTGTATACGTAACGAGATTTGGTTTAGAGTGCCATAAAATTAATTATATGACCATTCTAAACGTGCTTCGAACGAATTTTTATGGAATTCGGTATTGTTTTTGGGTAGTATTTTAGTTGTATGGTACTAAAGCACTGGGTTAAGGTTAAAAATTGATTGAATATTTGTTTGAATCGTCATAGCAAAGGGTTTGCTTTTGTACCAAAGCTATTAATTAAATTATGTTTAAATTTTGTACTTTTTATAAGATAGAAAGATTTTCTATTTCTCGAGCCACTAAACAAATTATTTAAATTTAATTTCATATTAGAAAAATATTCTATTACTGAATTTCAACTTTAAATATTATCCAAAAATACCTTCTGCAATGCTGACGTCAAAAAAGAGGGCCACTCCCATTAGTGTGGCAATGGCAGACAGACGTTATCTATATTTTACGAGTTCCTATCCAAATTCCTGTTGTCCCTGGCTGACATTTTTTGTATTTTGCCTTCCCGTTTCCGGTGGGTTTTATTTCGGATTCGGAATCCCTGCTGCTGCTGCTGCTTGGGGTGTGATAAAGTTATTTAGGCGCAATCCATAAATTCCCGAGCCTGAACCCAGAGAGACCCAAAAGGCAGAGCCGAGCAGACAGAAACGTAAATCCCAAAGCTTATCTGATTTTGCACTTCGGTCCCCGGCACTAGATCAATATGTTATGGCCGGATTTTTGGGCCGTACCTGGGATTTCGGACCCAAGACAGCTGTGCGCCTGCGCCTTGTGTCACCTCCACTTTTCCCCCCAACCCCTCGATGTTCCCAGCATCGCAGCATTTGAAATCTGTGTCTGTATGCCAGAGACACAGCCTGGTCTAGAAGACAGTTGCCAGATATCAAAATCACTCCAGGTATATTCCCAATTCAGCTCGCAGTTTTCGCCTCTTTTTTTGCATTAATTAACAACTCGCTGAGTTGAGAAATTAGAGAATTATGCCTGGAATTTCCGTTCGCAGATGAGACAAATAAAAACAGCTTTATTGGGGGTCTGATTAGCTGATTAGCCAGGAAAGCGTCTCGGAAGATAATGAAGATGGGGTGATAATAATGGAGAAGCAAGTTCGTTGAAAACATTTTGAATTTGCAATATTTAATATAAAGATCTAAAATACAAATTCAAATGTAGTATGGTACATTTACCTACTCCAAAAAACCTATTAAGTTTTTAAAATAATGTTACCCTTTGTATGACCCCAAAAAACAAAGCCTTAAATTCATCTCTTTATGAACAATTTAAGGAAAATTTAAGCACTTTAAGTATCGATGTGATTGCAGAAGCCTCGACCTGATTAAAGTACAGGCTCATCGCTTAATGCAAAATACTCCATTTTGTGTTATTTTTAACTGAAATGTTTTAAAGACCAGTGACTCCGTCGAAGCTCTCTAACCTAATTAATGCACTTCAAGATATTCTTAAAACACCCCGGCCCATGGAATTGGGCATATTAAAGCAGCCGCCAGCCTATTAAAGTGCAATTAAAATTTTTTTTAAATTCTCCGTGTTGCTTTTTTTCCTCTCTTGCCTTGTTTTTTTTCCTTTTTTTTTTGTAAGTTCATTCAAGGTGTCAGCAGCTTGTCAAGGTGAGAGGCGGCTACTGTTTGGTCGGCTGGAGGGAAAAATATTAAATTTCAACTGGGGAAATGGCCGAGGGAAACCAGAGAAGCGGAGAGCTGATAAATGTGCAGTTCAAAAAATTAGTTGGGAGTTAACCAAACAGAGGATAAAAGAACAACTGATGCGCCACGCCCGTTTATCGCGTGAGTTACCTGAAAAGCCAAGAGGAACCAGGGAAATATCCACCAAGTGTGCGGGAAAAGGGGGAAAGCCGAGGGGGGAAAGGGGAAAGCTCGTGCCCCATTCTCTCCAGGCGCTCATTAAGTGTGGCGAGCGTTTTGCATTTCCCGCTGGGATTTTCGGTGGAGCACCCGCTGCGCCGAATGACACCTGGCCAAATACATATATAATTCGGATATAACCCATACATATATATATATATGCTCGCATATATAGTATCCCCGAGTGTGAGGAGCAACTCAGGTGCAACCAAGGGGGATATATCCCCCGTGTGGCATTTTGGCGTGTTGCATGCAATGCGGTGGCCACTTTAATGGCGTCGTTTTTAAAGCTTTACTCTTTATTAGTGTGTGTGTGTGTGTGTTGCCACTCTAGCTGCTGACTTTATGAGTGTCACTTTTATAACCCTTGTTTTAATGACTAATTAAGCATGAAAGACAATAAACGAGGAGCCTTAGGTAAGACCCCTTTTTTTTGGTTTTTTTTCGGGAAAGAACGCATTGAGCATCGGTGGAGGCTGGCTAGAAAAACAAACTTTTATGTGCGATCTATAAAGCCGGGACTTCAAATACTTGCCGCTGGCGTCAGTTGGAAGTGGAGAATCCCAGACGCCACTTGAGCAGATTGCATAATCCAAGCGACAAGCCGAGAAGTTAAAAAAAAAAAACTACTAAATCGAGATCAAATTGAAGAGCAGTAGTGCCCATATCCCATTACATTTGTAGCGCAGGGTGGCACCAAATCCATCTTGTTTGTTCATTTAGGGCCACTCCACTCAATGTCAAGTGGCCGCTTCAACAGGTTGGACCGCCCGTCGAGCTCCAGACTTATGAACCCAAAAAAAAAATACGAAAAAAAATATAAACCTCAGTCCCGAAAAGCGAGACCAATTTCGATTGTCGCGCCACGGGGCGACTCATTCAGCATTCAGCATTCAGCATTCAGTTCAGTTATTATATATAGATATTAGGGATTGGGACTGGAGGCAGACTCGTCGCCAGACGGTAGCCGCAGCCGCAATTACCGTTAGTTACCTGACAATATTTTGACGGGATATCGTATCCTGCTGGATATGGTCGGTATATATATATATATATACATATGAATATGGTTCGTGGTGTTTGGTAGTGTGGCTATGTGGGCCCGACTAAGCCAAATCTACCTGCAACTCGGGCTTGCGGCTCATTATGTCAAATTGAAATGTTGCCACACGGCCAGACAGAAAGAGACAGACTCAACTGAGGCGAGAGAGGGAGGGGGATGGAGAGCGAAGAACCTCGGAAACAGGCCAAACAAGTTGCAGCCTCTATTTTATGGCCAAAACACCGTTGCCACAAACAGAGGAAATCATAATGCTACTCAAATTGGATCGCATCTAAAACTCAGATTTTTCTGAGTGGGAAGGATATAAAGTTAATTGCCAACACTACAGATTTTACTACAGATAAATTATTACAAACTTGCCACAGAAAAAAGGAAATATAAATATAAAAATATAAAAATATGCAATTTTATATTCAGTAGAAATTACCAATAAATGTTATACAAATACATATATTTCTTTTAAAAGGAAATGAATATTTATGCAATATCACATTTTTTTTAAATTTATCAGTAATTTATTGTTATGCTTACATTTATGCTTATTTAGGGAACTATCCCATCATATAATAAGTTAGCCAATCATATCTTAATTCCTCCCACTACAAAACTTAAAGTGGCACCCATGCGTATTCTGCTGTAAACAAAATGTAGCTCATTATGTCAAATTGAATTGTTGCCTACCAACCAAGTGGAGTTGAGTTGAGTTGAAAAACCAACCAAACAAGTTAAAGAGTTTGCAGATCTCTCAATGACTGCCCGCCTTTAAGTTGTATTCCTCCTTAATTTATGAGGAAGTTGGCGGCGAGCGTTTTGTCGCCGCCTAAAAGTGGGTAGACCACGGGTAATACATCTTCTTAAGACGACCACACAGATCAGCAAGTGAATCATGCGGTTCCAGTAGATGGAGATGCAGATAGAGATGAAGATCCAGATCGAGATGGAGATCCAGATGGAGATGGAGATCTCGATCCAGAACCCGATTCGCAACTAGTCGGGGAATGTGAGAATAAGAGGGATGGAGGGCCATAAAGCAGCCTACTTAAAATGCCATAAAACCGAGCAATTTATTGGAACGCAGCCAGGTCGTCAGGAATCGTCTTCGTATTCCGAATCAGAATCGGAATCCCCTCAATCCACCATTTCGGACCTGCAATCACGTTGATTGCAGTCCGCGTTGATCTCCGGTCTTCAGTTCAGCTCTCCGTGGCCACTCGACTCTGGTATCGAAACATGCCGCTGCGGTGCAAGACTCCTTTGAAATTCAAATTTTATGAAGCTCATTAAATATAAATTTGTCGTTCGAGTCCGAGTCCGAGTCTCTCCAACTGGAACAGAGACAGAGAAACTGAGAAACTGAGATGCAGGCTGTGTGTGTTGGTGTTTGTCTGCGTATACGACACCCAAATAAAATAATATAAATTAATTAACAAAACGAAGCCGAAATGAAGTTAAAAATTTGCATGAACACGGGCTCGAAGCCTTTGGCGGTCGGCGGTCTTCGATATTTCTTTTATTTTCTTCTTGTTTTTTTTTGTCTGTAGTTGTTTTTGTTTTGGAGTTGTTGGAGTTGCGTGTGCGTAATCGGCCGGGGTTTTAAATACTCTATGGCAACAGGACTCCAACAATTCGGAGGGGAATAAGGGGGGAAAAGTCCAGGCAACGCGTTAAATGGGCAACTCGATCTTCGGGTGCCATAAAGCAGGCGGCGTCTTTTAATGAGGTCTTAAGTTTTTATAACGGTGAGGAATGGTTGCTCCACCTAGAGATTTATGCTGAGGTGGCATTGCATTTGGTTCTGACTCGGGGACACACCTCAAATGTGGGAGTTTAAGGCAGGAATTCCTAAAAGGGTATGGTCAAGTTATAAAGTCATAAAAAGGATATGCATTTACAACAAAATTACCATTAAATTTCTGATTAAAAATTTAATTTAAACTAAAACTGATTCCAATACTTTCTGATTCATAAGTAAAATAATTGTTAATAAAACTCAAAATGAACAGAATAACTTGTATAGAATTCATTTCCCCTTAACCAATTTTTTACTCGCCGAAATCCCCTATAACTGCGGCATTTTACAAATCCAAAGCGGCCCGCTTATCGCTGGCCGAGAATCCTGCGTCGGCGTCCCCATTGAAATTTTACAAATCCAAAGCGGCAACAAAAAAAGAGAAGAAATAGGTGTTTCAGGAACAAGTACAACTGCCAAAACAACACCTCCAACAACTACAAGAACAACAAGAACAACCAGCGACAATGTTCGAGTGCAAAAGGTGCACGCATGCGCAGTTACAACCAAAAAAAAGCAGTGAGAACTTGGCCAAAAGGCAAACAGAACCAGAATGTCCGGGCAAGGAGCTGAAAAAAAGGAGGTGAAGTGGGGGCAGTAGAATGGAGGGGCAGAGGTCCACCTTTTGGTGTTGTCGTGTTTGCGCAATATTTGCGACAAATAAAGCATAAAAACTGTTAAAGTTCACACGCATCAGGTCAAATATTTACACAAAAACAATCGAGAAGAGCCAACAGCCGTAGGCAACAACAAAAGCGAGCCAAAAACAACAACATCGGCAATGCAAAAATGTGGTCAAATCGCACACATTCTAATTAGCCAAAAGCCGAAAGCAATTTATGATAAACCGAAAGCCATAAAAAATTAGACAAATTAAAATGGCAAAATATGGATATATGCAAAATGCAAATGGGGAAAAATTCAAACAAAAAATGCAAAACTGCAGCTGGCGAAACAAACTAAAATGGTCAGTAGGAAAATCAACAATCAAATGAATTAACAAATTTGTTACCACAAACCCGTTTCGTCCGAAAAAGGCTAAACAGCATTTTCTTTTAAGCCGTTATTTGTCAGTGATTTTCCTTTGTGTGCGGCTCTCTTTAATTGCAGTCAAATCAAAGTCAGATTTTTGAGGAGATTTTTTTGTTCATTACTGACATTAATTTGACACTTTGGAATGACGTTTCGGCTGGGCTTTCTCCCCAGTTGACTGAGGTGCGGTTTGGTTGGTTGGCTGTTGCCTTTTTATTTTTGTTTTTATTTTGTACCTTGCCTTACTTTGTATTTCTCGAGAGGGGCGCCTTGTGTTAAAACACCATAAATAAATGTCGCCCGCTTATCGCTGGCCGAGAATCCTGCGTCGGCGTCCCCATTGAAAGACAAATGCGTTGTCAACGCAACCTGCCTAATAACCCATCATGATCATCACTTAACCGGGCCCGAAGAGAAGCCCCAGACGCTGCGATTCTGGCTGCAGCCGAGGCTCAAACGAAAAAAAGACACTATCGGTTCTTGTCATCTGTCGGCGACATGCAGCAAAAGAGGGGCAAGGAGATGGGAAAACCCGGAGGAGAGTGCACTCTGGAAAAATCAGGGTTCAGAAAATAGAAATAGTTTGAAATACTACAAAATTTATATTTACATAACGACTCAAAAATAAAATAAATTCTGAAAATAAAGTGAATGAAAAAAGCATACGAAACCATATAATTTAAATAAATCTAAATAAAATATTTAGAAAACATTGCGGTGAAAAAGTTTAGCATAACCCCTCATATATGTAAAACAATTACAGTAAATACAATTCTTGACCAAATGGAGTTTAGTAAATTACTTTAGCAACACTTCATTATAGATTTGTATAATCTCTTAAAACAAAGTGGTAACACAATTATGGAATTTCCTATGCTATTCATATATTATATTTTTCTAAGTGCATAGAAGAGAACCAAGATACGAGTTTCGATTCTCGGGCACATCGGCATTTTGTTTTCAGCCGCCGACACACAAAAAAGGTCATTTCCGTTCTTCAGCCGGCTTGCAACATGCAACAGCACACAGCAGCAACAGCAACACCAACAGCAACACCAACAGCAACAGCAACAGTAAAAGCAAGAGCAACACCAACAGCAACATCGAGAGGCACGGCGGCAACATCGAGGTGCCTTCCTCGCTGAAGTGGGGATGTGGCATAAATTGTTGCAGGCCCATGTCCATTTTGAGTCCAGGCACTCTTTGATGTCGCGCCTTCAGCAGCCAGCCAGCCGATGGCATCTCCCCTTGTCGGGTATTCAAATTTGGCTTCAATAAAGCGACAGCCAACACCACCGCCAATAGCAGCGGCATCATCGGCATCAGCGGCTTCAGAAGCAGCAGCAGCAACGGAAAATACAGAAAAAAAACAACCACAACAGACGTATTCAGTTAACCCTTTCATGCCCACTGTTGCCTACAGGCAACATTGACTTTTGAAGTTTAAATCGGTTACGATTCAAAATTTTTGTGGATTTTTTTTATAGGCGATTCCCCTTATTAATGTTGTTTAATTTTTGGTAATTTTGGCGAATGCAGCTGCAGCGTGTGCTGAGTTATCACTTATGATTCGAAGCGACCACAGCTGCCGAAAAATTTTACCAAAAAGTGTCCGTGCAAATAGTGCGATTAACTAAAATTAGTGACAAATACTAATAAAATAAGTACGTACATATCTTTAAAACAGGTAAGACTATGATAAAAGTATAAAGTTGGGCTTGAAAATTGTTTTATAAAGAGTGTGGATCTTTTCAAAGGCCTAAAGGCAACCTTGCAGTAAGGACATACCAAAGGACTTAGAGTATCGAAAATCGATATGAACGTTACTTGGGGTTCCTATTAATCATTTATGGCGTTAAAAATTTTCTATGTGTCCCCAGATTAATTTGGGCATGAAAGGGTTAACTGCGACGGCCAATTCGAAAATCAAACACTTCAAAGTGATTGCCTGGCGGCGGCATCTTTTGGTTGTGTGTTTTCTGAACAACCCCACCCCCTCCGTCCCTCCATCTCCCCATTGTTGATTCTTTTTCATATATGCATATTTGAGCAGAAGAGTCAGTTTGCATTGATCAGTTATTGGCTGCGCTTGCTGGGTTACACATACCCCAAATCGAGATGGCTGCGTGACACGAAAGGGGTATAATCAATTGAAAATATATTTTTACGAAAATAAAATACCTAAGATATAATTGCAAGGAAGCCTAATATGTTGGTAAAATAAAACATAAAGCAAATTAGCAAACAAGCAGATAGATATATTATTTAACTTACCTTATTTCGAACCTTTTCAATACGTAACAATCATTTTCATTTGCCTTCCTAACGTCAAACATCAAATCAACTTCCATAATTAATATTCCTCTAAACCAATAAACCTGACTTGCAATATTTACTGCAGCTATTTTAGATACTTGCTTTGTAAACTCTAATTTAATCGCTTCACAAAATCGGCAAAGTTTTTGCCATCCAATATCTTCCTTTAACAATCTGCTGTAAGCTAAATTTGCTCCCTTATTTTTGACCTCCCCAAAGCAAATCCGAAATCCAGCTGCTATTAACCCCTTTTGGTATTGTGTTTTTGTGTAATTAATTAGGCAAATTCGTGCCCAGACAGAAAGGGAAAGATAGACACACAAAATATCGATTGGGAATACAGAGAGCGGGTTTTTCGGGTCTTTTCCCCCCGACCAACTCTGGGCCACCGGCTAAATTAAGATAATGTTGTCCATTGTCAAAGCAACTGCACAACTGCACTTAATTAAGCCAACTTAAGTCAGAGCCGGAGATGCAAAATGCCCAAAACTGCAGACACAATTGAAGGTATCAAAGTCTCCGGTACAAACAAATCACAGACCGCAAAACTTCCTTTGAAGTCGAAGGGAGTGAGTTGGCGGTGGAAACCAGGGATTGTCCAGCCCACGCTCGAAAGACAATAGCCTGGCCAACAAAACATGGCCTAATCAGTGGCCAAAAGCCCCGCTCCATCCTCTCTCTCTATCTCACTCGAAATCCCTGTCCTGCTCTCGCTTTCGTATCTACAAAATTGATGAGTCTGTCAAAATGTGAATTCGAATTGTCCAGCCAGAGGGGCAAAACCGAGAAAAAGAGGAAAAAATAAAGGAACATTCGGAGGGGCACGTGTTCCGAAGTTTCGTCCTCGCCGCCTGTCATCATTAATTTTTTAAATCGCTTCACAGGTAAACCAAAACAAAAAAAGAGAAGCCAGCAATGAATGGACCTCGGCTTCAACTCGTTTAAGAATTCCGCAACGGCTTCCAGGAAAAATGACAAATTTTCCTAGAAGTCACGAGCTGTCGTCCCTCTTATGTTAACTCCTCGTTGGGTTCTTTAATCAGGAAAATAGTTAGGGATTGTTAGAAATAAAAGTGGGTAGGATCTTATTAATATTTTTAATATGATATCTATAATATTATTGTACCTTAAATAATTTTTTTAATTCTTATGAAAGTTGCAAATCAATTTACATTGCAAATCAAATGTTCCCCTCTAATAATTCAATAGGTAGACCTATTTTTTCTTTGTGTAATCCTCACGTTGTTTATGGCCATGTGAAATTCCTAGTTAATTCCGAAAAAAGAAGCGGCACTTGCTGTCCCACCGAAAAGCGATACTCGCTGTGTGACTGCGCTTTGTATTTACCTTATAACAAATATGCCATAAATCAAAGGGTGCCCTTAACCCTCCAACTGCCCCTCCCCCCCTCCCACTTCCCCCTTTCCCCGCCCCCTTTTTGCAGAGACACAAACAGTAGTGGCTTTTGAAATCGCGCCCATATCCGGCGGAGCTTCCATAATTTTTTTTGCGCCCCTCATTTGCGTTTGTGGCCAAGAGTGGCGAGCCTGGCCAAAACGTATCTTATCGATGCTTTGCATTTTGCATGTTGCCCCTTGTCGAGCAACAGCAACAGTAAGGAGAAAAAAAACCATAAAAACAAAAAAAAAAAAAAATAAAAGAAGTAAAACGAAGATGCTGGGCAGCCATTGCAATGTATCTGTATCTGCGAGTGTGCGTGCCGTTGTATCTGTATCTGTGAAGTAGCCCGAGTTGATTTGACTGCAATTTTACTTGTTCCCTCGTTTGCAGCCCCCTTCTTCTTCTTCTTCTACTTCTTTTTTGTGGCCTTTGAAAGATTGCCGACATTGATAAGGGCCAGTGGAAGAGAGACGGCTAACAAGGTGCGAGCGAGACGGAGAACGAGAGGCGGACAACGGACGGCGGGACATCGACTATCTGCGGTCCGCTTCTCGGTGGGCGTTTCTTGGCACGAATTCCTTGATATGTTTATTGCTCAGCCATCAATTTCCCGGAGATCAATAGATCAAGTCCAAATCAAAGCCCAGCCACTTCTGTCAATCCATCAGCGACACGAAACTTTACTCGTGTACTTTAGATAAAAGAGCCTTCGAGATACTTTTAATTGGTCACGATGCTATTAGCAAGAAAGTAAACAAAACTGAGACTCTTGGGTTGGTGGGGCAATTAGAATAATATGTAATTAAAATACAAGCAAATAAAAACAACTAAGTAAGTGGGCATTAAATGTTGAATATAAAGAAGGATTTAATTTAAAAAAAATATAGAAATAAATAAAAAAAAAATACATAAACAAAAAACAAGTAAACACAATGACAGGCTCAAAAAAATAATAATTATAAATAACAATAAGTTATATTATATAACAAGTTCTTATCTTCTCTTTAAAATACACCTTCATTATAAATTCTTAAAAACTTTAAAGAAATCATTTTACCCCCATTTAAAATGCCCTTTTATTTGATCAAACCTTAAGACAGACATAATCCAAGGAACCCATTTTTATCCCAGCTGCTTGGCTTCCCACAGCACCCCCACAAAAGTGAAAAACACGGTTTTTCCGATCGCCAAACAATTACATCATGTGCAACTCACATTAAGGTTGCGGAGGTCAAGAGCAATGGCCAAAAAGGTGCGGCCATTAAAAACTTGAACAGCTTTCAGCATAAAAACGTGAACATGCCCACCAAGATCAAGTGCTGCCACAGAGTCAGGGAAAATGTTTCGTTATTTAAATGGAAAAGATATAGAGTTCGGGGGAAAATAAGCAAAAACTGAATGAATGAGGAAGAAAACAGAGGCGAAGTGACAGGCAAAAATGGGAAACACGCAGCTTGCGAAGCGTTTTCCTCGTTAAAAGTGAAAAAGCCGCAGTTGCCGCATGTGCCACAGCCCCCTTTACCACGTATTAACCCCCCGGTGCCCCAACTGAACCCCCTCCCCCTTCTGCCCACTCCCCACATTTCACTCACGAAGAGAAACCGCCGACACAGTCGAAAAATTCATAGACGACAACACGAGACAAAATTGCATTTTGGTCCAATGTGTGCCGCACCGAAAAATCAAAAAAAAAAAAAAAATAAACGAGGGGGAAAAATAAAAGAACCGCGACGCGTCAACCCCCAGGAAAAAAGGGGAGGGATGGGTCGTTGAGTGGGTGGTGGGGTGCCAACAAAATGGCAACATAACATGCAAAAGATACGCCACAAAAGCGGAAAAACTCCCCAAACGGAAAAGCAACACACAGGCGCAGGAGTTGCGCTTAAATTCCCATTACAGCCATAATGGCTGCGGCTGTGTGCGTGCGTCTCTCTGTGTGTGTATGTGTGTGTGTTTCTGTGTGGGTGGGTCTGTGTGGGTGCCAAAAGAAAAATGAAAACGAACTGCGCAGGATCATTAAGGCAGCCGAAGAGCCCCAATCCCTGTCCCCCCCTTGAAAAAAAACACACAGGAGCAAGCAATACATAGATCCCAAAATCACACACAGCGACACACACAAATAAATGCGAAATGTCAGAAATTCATACAAACGAAAAAAGAAGAAGGAACACAAATACTCGTCCAAGGAACGCACAACAAAAGATACTCCAAAAAAAAAAGCTGGCAAAAATGGTGGCTCCCCAAAAACACGAGCACACACATGTCCATATAGGGTAGCATTATATAGCAGCATTTTGAAGGCGAAAAAAAATAAAATACAAAGAAAAGGCGCACATGCCCCCAAGTTAAGGAAAAAGAAAAGAAAGAGACTCGCAGCAATTGGAGGCTGAAACATGGAAGTAAATGCCGGCTGTCCGTCCGTTTGTCAGTCTTTCATTCCGTCCAGCTGTCAGTTTGTCCGCCTGTCTGAATCCGAATCCGAATCCGAGTCCCAAGTACTTGGAGCTTGAAGAGCAACAAATACACGCCAAGTACAGTGGCCTTTATTTTCTGAGATTTGAAGCTGCTTAAAAATACCCTTACTTTGTATCTGATTTCCTGAAAAGGAGTAAACCATTAATTTTAAGTTAATTTTATAATAATTTTATAATTTTATACAAAACAAACTGTTTAAGACAATTGGAAAAAATATTTTAAAATAGGTTGCTTGTATTTTTTCAAGAAAAGGGATTACTTTTATCAAAAATATTAAAATGAAGATGTCTAACTTGGTCTTTAAAAATGGAATCCGAACAGTTTAAACCAATAAATTCAATGAATGAATAAATATTGATAAATATAAAACTTGATGGAAGTTCTTCAATAATAATTTAATATAATAATTTTCGCATTTTGAGCTTTTTGTTTCATCAAAGATTCATTTATATCAACCAATTATAAAAATTATTTTTCCAACCTCGGCATTAAAATCTTATTGTCCAACCAAAGGGTATAAGAAAAATATAAACCTACAAAAATTGGCGAAAAAAATAAGGAAAAGAATATAGAGAGCGAGCAGCAACAATAAGAACAACAACGGCAGCAGCAACTTGTCTGCTCCGCCTTTATAAATAATTCATGTGTAGCTACAGCGAGTGCGAAAGATACGCAAGATACATATACACACCCTGGGCCCCCAGCCCCGCCCCCCTCGGCCCCTTGCCGCCCCCCGCCGCCCCACCTTATGCCCCTAACCACTCCCCGAAAAAAAAGAAATACACAGATACGCGGCCACGTTTAAAGATACAAAGATACAAGCAAGGCAACAGATACAGATTTTATCTGTGCACAAGTGTGTGTGCTTGCGATTTTTTTTCTGTTTCCCCAATGTGTGTGATTGTGTGTAAGTGTGTGTGTGTGTGTGGGGCAACGAAACATTTAAAACGTGCTAAACGCGCGTCAAAGTTTTTCTTAATTTTTCAACAGCAGCCGGGAAAAAGTTTTCCTTTTTTTTTTTTTTCGTTTTTTTTTTCCTCTGCCAAGGATTACAGCAGCACATAGCCGGAAAATAGGGGGCGGGGGGAAGGGGAGGTTGAGCCATGTATATAATGTGGCAATGATTGCATTGATTTTTTCCATCCCATTCCTTTGGCAGCTAAAGTTTTCACCAAAAAAAAAAAAAAGGAGATGAGAAATAAAGCACGATACGAAGCGGAGGGAAAATGTTGAACTTAAATACTTGAAAATGGTTGCCTCGTTTCACTTGGCTTGGCCAGGATTTATGAATTTTTCAAATGTTTTCCCCCAGAAAAACGCCAAAGACCCATCCGAAAAAGGGAAAAACTTTTTGGCAGTAAAAGTTTCGCCATCGCAGCTCCGGACTTTCGAGTTTGCGGCACTTGGGTAAACAGGGAAAACTCGGATTATTTGATAACAGTTTGTTAATTAGCGCCGTCTTTGCTGTCTCACTTGCTATTTGTTTACGTTTCCAAAGGCATAATTGGCAAAATTAATTTAAGTTTGTGCCAAAAAAAAAATAGTAACTGCAGAGTCAAGCAAATTAAAATAAGGTGGAAAAGTTACTAAAGAAATAAGTTCGTTGGTTGCCGTCGGCGAATACAAAATTGTTTTATATTTAGATCAAGGTTTTAGTGGGATGCTGGATAATGAATAAAGAAGGGAAATTAATTAAATAGGATGATTCCTAGAGCTGGAATGTGGTTCAGGATGGATTTAAATAATATAAGTTTTTATTTGCAATGATTCGATTTAAGCTCAAAAACTTTATGCGCTTAAATAAGAATATCTAAATCATTTTGTATAAGTTGTTGAGTGGGTTTCATGAATCTTTTTCTTTACCTTTAAGTTGAATTTGAAGGGTATAGTACCTGAAATATATTTAATAATCTTCCTTATTATTTTTTGCAGAAAAACAACGCCTATCTCACTGCGTTGGCTGTGGCGGCCAGATCCACGATCAGTACATCTTGCGCGTTGCCCCCGATCTCGAGTGGCATGCGGCGTGTCTGAAGTGCCAGGAGTGCAGGCAGTTCCTGGACGAAAGCTGTACGTGTTTTGTGCGCGATGGCAAAACCTACTGCAAGCGTGATTATGTTAGGTGAGCCTAAAAAAAATAACACAAAAAATATTTAAATAAATTAAAAGCGTAAGAGAGAACCTAAACAAACTGATTTAGTAACTGCTTAACTTCGAAACCCCCACGTCTCAATCTGTATACTTTCACGTAGCGGAAAAAGCAAACTCATTGAAACCAGAATATGTTTAGCTGAGGAAACCCCAACAGTTTTCAGCCGAGACATTATCTAATTTCCACTCAACCCCACAGATTTGAAAGCTATTTGCTCAACCCTAGGCAAACACTCCATGTCATGCGCTTGGCCTTTTCATTTCCAATTGTAGCGTCCGGCAAACGTTTAGGTTTCGTTGTTAGCCAGGCTTGTTAGCCCAGCCAATTAGCCCGCTGATGCCAACACAGAGAAGGCAAATACACTATGTTCTAATCAACAGCTGGTCCAGTAGCCGGAGACTTTTGGGTTTCATCATCGCTAAATGTATGACGTGCAATAAAATCTGTGTTTGGGTCTTTTTTGTTTTGCCATCGTAAAGCCGGCGACCGGCGACCAAAGTCGCAACTATTTGCCATGCAAATCTTTGAATAATTGATTAACACGTGCAAAGCTATAAATTAACACTTTTCCACAAGCACACACACTCATACACACACTGCACGCTCAGATGATTGATGAACACACTCGCCACAGTCATCGATGTCGGCACTGACAAAAGAATTTTATTTTATAGCCATAAACAAGCTACGCGAACAGCCTTTTGTGAAGTTTTCCCGTTGGTGAACCTATTCAAGGCTTTTTACAAGCACTAACCATGGGATTTTTATTCGATTTTGGACATATCATTTTGTTCAATATAAATTAAATAATAATTTACAGAGGTTAAATAGGTACAGGAACTTCAAATGTTAGTTTGGTTTATTGGGTAAAATTTAAATGCATGTTTTAATATTTAATTTAATTTATTTCATAAAAATAATGAATATTTATCTATCAATAATATTTTATCCAGGTTATTTGGTACAAAATGTGATAAATGCGGCAACTCCTTCAGCAAAAATGATTTTGTGATGCGGGCCAAAACGAAAATCTTTCACATCGAGTGTTTTCGCTGCTCCGCGTGTGCGCGACAATTGCTGCCAGGTGAGTTGATTATTTATTTAATAGCAATCCCCCTCATCCCCCCTTCCTTCCTCCCTTCTCCACCCAATTCTTATTTACTCATCAAATATAAACGAAAATGTTTACCTGGAATTTTAGGTGATGAATTCGCGTTACGCGATGCCGGAGCTTTGTATTGCAAGGAGGATCACGATGTGCTGGAGAAATCGTCGCAGAGCAGCCTCACTTCTTCGTCGGTGGAGAGCAACAACAATATTAGCAGTAGTAACAACAACAACACCAACCTTAGCAATAACAACCATTCCAGCGAATTGGGTTCAATGTCAGGTGAGTGTCGCTTCTGGCCCTTAAAACAGCCATTTGGCCCCTCAAGAGGTGCTTCGCGTTGGGGTTGCTCTTTGGGGCACGATATCGCTGGGTCTCGGATTTGTTTACTCACTATCAGAACAACCCTTCATCTGTGACCCTTCAAGTTGGGGATGTTCCATTCGCCAGAAAGTACTTCTTTTGTTTGCCCTTCCAGTTGACAGTGTAACTAAATATTTTCTCGTTAGATTTCTTGAGTTGCTTTTGTATAAATAGCTATCTTTGATGCCAACATCTATGAGTCATTCATCAGTTTTGTTGTGACAAAAAGTAATTCAATATGTTTAGTGCAAGTGAGGCTAGAAATCATAACATGTTTCCATTTAATGGAACTTTTTACCTCGGCTTAAATATAAATCTGTACATCTTATTTAAGTTCTTAAATGAGATTAAATCTAATATTTTCTTCACTGCAACTTTAAGACTTCTTATTTGCAAGCATCTGCAATACTGTCCCATATTTTATGGGACCCACAAAGTCGCCAACCATTCCCACTGTTGACCATTTAAATTCCCCTGGGGAAAAGTCAACCCATTCTGTGCCCGCAGTTCCCCCCCTCCCTCTTCACTCGCTTTCCACCGAAAAGATTGCCAATCCTAATTAGCCCAAATTGGTCTGGTTCTGTGATCGGAAACGGGAATGGAGCTGCGACTGGGGGCCACAAATAAGAGCACACAGTTCGGCATCGCACAAAAGCGCTGGGCTCGTGTTTTGTTCTTAGAAAAACAGTGTTACATCCTTGTAAGTGATAGTCGAGTCGAGTCAATAGAAATCGGCAAACGTCAAACAATGTACGACAATTGTCAAACCATATCGTCAACATAATCTCATTGTTTAACCAGAGCGGAGAAAAGCGGAGAACTGGCGGAAATGCACCTTATCAACATGGGGCGGCGATGTCAAACGATGGATGCCAAACGTGTGTGGCGGTATTCCACCACCCCCTCGCTCCCTCCCCTCCCTTCCACCCTTCTCTCCACACTCATTTTGCAAAGGGTTTGAAATAAGAAAATAGTAAAAGAAAAAACTAGCTGCCTGGGCAAACAAAAACTCCACATTGCATCGGAGCGTTCAAGCGGGCAAACATTGACAAGCAACTTCTTGGGAATTGGATTTTTGTTTGACTGACTTCGATCGACGGATGCCGACGGGTCGTATGATCAATCAGCCAGTCAGCCAGCCAGCCAGTTAGCCTGGCTAGCGCACCATTCATAGTTCCACTTGCCGTATTGTTTGTTTGTGTTCAACTCGAAAACGGCATGCAGTCTGCTCGAGTGTTTGCCAAACCGCAGCGGTCGCAACGCTTTGAAGTTCAGCACTGGGAAAAATATGTTAATTTCCCTGCGAGATTTGCAAAATATTTACCAGCCTCCAAAGCGGAAAGATGCGAAATACCTTTGCCAAATAAATTCCTTCAATTATTTAGTTTTACCACAATAACTAAATATGTCTATTGGCCTAATTTTGGTAAGAGGTTTGTTTTGGGCAATTTGTAACCCTCAGTAGAAATAGAATGGGGCAAATTCCTTCAAAAGAACCACACCGCCCAGATAGAAATCAGCGATCGATCTGTGCGATCAACAGATAGATAACGCCTTGTTTCGGGGGTTGTGAAACACGACTTAATTACCAGATATCGATGAAAATAGGGAGAAGCGTGCGCCTTTGATCTCTCAATGCCAAATTCTCCGCATTTGGCGATATTTTTGGGTGCAATTCAAGTCGAACAGAAATAAATAGGAGCAAGAAAACCGAAAGCAAGCGAGCAATCAACCCGGCGGCACTTCAAAGAGGTTCTTTTTGTCAAAAAATAGCGAACAAATTGATGGAATATCTCCGCATTTCTCTATTACCTATTTTTATGCAGACTCTGGCAGCGAATCGGGCTCACACAAAAGTATTAGGGAAAAGCGGCCTTCGGGGCCATCGGATGGCAAGCCAACGCGAGTTCGGACCGTGCTCAATGAAAAACAGCTGCATACGCTCAGGTGAGTTATTACTCAAATAAATAGTATTATGTAATATAATAATTACAATATTATAATATCTAAATTGACCTGTTTATTCCATTCCTTTAGAACCTGCTACAATGCTAATCCGCGACCTGATGCGCTCATGAAGGAGCAGTTGGTGGAGATGACCAGCCTTTCCCCGCGAGTCATCCGCGTGTGGTTCCAAAACAAGCGCTGCAAGGACAAAAAGAAGACCATTCAGATGAAGCTGCAAATGCAGCAGGAGAAGGTAAAGATACCTTCACTTAAAATTGTTAAAATAATCTAAATAAATTATGCTTTTAAAGGAGGGTCGCAAGTTGGGCTATGGCGCCATGCAGGGCATTCCCATGATCGCCAGTTCGCCGGTGCGACACGACTCCCCTCTGAATCTGCAGGGTCTGGACGTGCAGACATATCAACCGCCGTGGAAAGCCTTAAGCGACTTCGCCCTGCACGCCGATCTCGACAGCAATGGAGCGATCAATACCCACACGCCCGCATTTCAGCAGCTGGTCAATCAGGTATGTTTTCATAATAACATATATATTTGTAAATTAAAAAGAACTAAGGTGGGAGAAAGAAAACCATACCTCAATATTTTAAATAATAATCAGCAACGGGTTTAGTTTGCCTTAAAACAAATATACAAACTAGATTTTTATAGCTTTTTGTATGCCAATGGTTTACACAATTGAAAACTGGTTAGATTCATTATAAAAACTGCGGAATAAATAATTGGAAATATGCATAGAAACATGTATATATCAATGAATTTGTGAAACGATGATGAATGGAAATCAAATAAGTTGTTGAGTTGTTAACACAAAAGTAAAACATTAAAGACATTTTGTTTAGAAATCAAATTTAAATTTACTACGCTTCGATGCAATAGCTTAGAGATCAATAAAACTCATTAAAATAAATAAATGACATCTATTAATTTGTACATTTGTTTATCTCCGTCTTTTATAGATGCACGGCTACGACCTGAACGGGATGCCCATCCTGCCGCCGCATCCGCACTCGCATCCGGCGCAAGGACCTCCCCACCAGCACCCACCGCCCCCGGGCGGACCGCACAACCACCAGAACCAGCCGGGGAACCAGCAGCCGGGCGGCAGCAGCCTGGACTCCGGGATCACCTCGCACCACCATCCGGACAGCACCGACTCCTATGTGACCTACCTGGAGAGCGATGACAGTATGCAGGGCAGTCCGTAGACAATCGAACCGAATCTAATCCAGCTTCTTTTGTTGCTCCCAGAATCCAAACTGGCGCTGACCCCGTCGTCCTCTTCCTCGGCCTCGGCGGGCACATCGATCTCCTCGCCGCCATCGGGTGTTGGAGCAGGGGGTGGTGGTTGTGGTGGTGGTGGTGGTGGTTCAGTGGGCGGTGCTGCCGGTGTCCTTGGCCTGGGCGTGGGTGTCGTGGCCAATCAGTCGGCCACCGAGCAGCTCATGCAGATGCTCCAAAAGGTTACCGGCTCCGCTTCCCCCGCCTCGCATGCCGTGCTCTAAAAAAAGAGGTGGCAGTGGGGGCGTGACGGGAAGCTAGGGCAGTAGGAGCTACAGTCGAACTTCACTAACTCGAAAATGTAACATTCAATAAAAGTTACAGTAAATTCAGACAAACCACAATTTCGATATCCTTGAAAATATTTCTTGATAATAAAAAATTTTCCTTTTGAAATCACAAATATCATATTTTAAACCAAAAAGTTTTTATTAAAAATGTTTGATTTTGATTCGAAATATTTTTTTCATTTTCTTTTTTGTTCCTGCAGAAAATGTTTAATAATTTGTTCAGTTATTTTGTCCAGTTAATGAAGTTCGACTGTATTTGGGGTTGTGCAATTTTTTTTTTGCCCGTGTTTCTGTATTCTACTCATTTGTATTGTGTAAATTTAATTTAATTCTGTTTGATTCGGTGCCAAAAAATAGTCTGTAGGCCGTTGGCATTTTTGGGGATAATCTGGCTCTGGCTCTCCGGCTCAGTTGCACATTTTGTTATGTAACATACACTTTTGCTGTTGAGTTCCAAAATGAAAACATGAAAAAATTAAATTAAGCTAAACAAAAATGCTCACACACTTGAAAAGTTTTTACAATAATTTTTGACACGAAAACGAAAATTATGATAACAAAGGGAAAACAGTTACTTCGCATCAAGTAGGGAATTTCATTAAACAAAAATTTGTAAATAACTTTTATATATAAATAATAAACGAATATATTTTCATTCAAAATGCAAAAAAAAAGAAGAAGCGATTGTAAGCATTCAAAAACAAAAACAGAGAATCTGACTCGTGTGTATTATATGGGATAAAAAATCCGAGGGGTAGCTATAAACTATAAAGACGCACTTGGCAAACTTGTAAATCGAATTAACAACAACAAAAGCATCTAAGTCTAAGTTCGTAAATTGTATGGCAAAAGAAACACAAAATTATTATAAATAAATAAATGCAAGAAAAGAAGTGTAAGTGAGAAAGAAAAACTGTAACTAAATCTAGACTTATTTGTTAGCTTTTAAACATTTCCGAAATGCATTATAAGAAAGGGAAACAACAAAACCGGCAGCGGAAAGTAAAGAGAGAGAAATCGAAATGTACCAAGGATGTTTATAAACTGTTTCGTAAAACAACTAATGTATTTTCAATAATATTTAACTAATATTAATAATAAACAGTGCATAAGTAATTTTAGTAACTATAGAAAATGTTTAAATGAAATTACAAACGAAAATAAAACAACAGAAAAACACACACAAAATAATAAAAAATAAGTGTTTTTTATTGTGGAAAATAACTCAAAGGTCAGTGAACAAATAATATTAATGATTCCCACAATTATTTTAAAGTTGGCGCCAATATTTCCCCGCTTTAGCGTTGCCACCCTTGGAAAAATAGTTGATATCAATAATGCAGTGAATATACCGATTATTGACCGGTGTCCAAAAACATCGATAACATTTAATAAACATCGACTTTGTTTTATCAAGCAACGGTCAGACTGGTCACCAGCTGAGAAATTATTTATTTTATTTTGAAGTAAAATTTTCAATTAAAAATCTACCAAAATGTCTATTGCTAAGCGTGTACAGGTTCGTGAGACTATAAACATTAATCTGCTTCTGTTTAACAAAGGGTTTTCTGTTGAATTCAGCAATGGGCAACGTTCGCACGCTCTTGGCACATTTACGATTGCACTTGGCAGAATCCATTCGAGTCCGCTCAATTGGTTAAAACCCATTTAATGGGTCTTCAGAAGCCCATATATCACCCTATGAGTAAGTATAATTAAACGACATAGTTTTTGGTTAAGATTACATGTAAAAATTATGCGAGATTCGGCTTTTTTGAGTGATTTCGGGTATCATTACATCACCGGCGTGTTTTCTTAGTTGTTGTTGCTGCTCGGAGTAAAAAAATGAAAACAAATAAAAGAATATTTGAAAATGGTAATTATTACACCATCCAGATTGCGATTAAAATAAAGTTGGGCTCCAATAATGTATTTTTCATCAGAAAAATGATTTTAAATTTCTAAAAGTGGGCGTTCCCTGAAAAGCCCTTCAAAATCCATTGTTTTGATCGCAACTGATTTAGAATTTAGCTTTAAACCTTTTCTGACCAGCGGTTATTGTAATTTTAGGTTAAGCAAGTTGTCTCCAAGTCATCCAACTAAAACCCGTAAATGTAATTTTCCAGATGACTGCGGAGATCATGTAGTGCTTATTAACACCCGGGAAATCGCTTTACCCGGAGACGAGTGGGTTAAAAGGGTTTATTTTCACCACACTGGATATCCTGGTGGAGCTTCATGGACTCTGGCGTGGCAGCTTCACGAAAAGGATCCCACGATGGTGATGAAGAAGGCCGTTTACAACTCAATGCGTGGAAATCTGCAGCGCAGGCACACCATGCAAAGGCTGCATTTATTCGCAGATGATCAAGTCCCTGAGGAAATCCTGCAGAATGTCACGAACCAGATTCGCACACCGCGAACAGTTCCCCAGCGACTGGATCATATCGACAAGGAAACGCTAGAGAACTTCCCCAATATAATGGATTATCCAAAGGATTACGTATTGCGTTGATTTGTTGTTTGAAAATCATTGTAATTAAGTTTAATACAATATATGAATCAAAACATATTGTGGTTTCATTTTTTTTTTTTTTTTGGAAGATTTCACATACTATCAAATATTTTATCAAGCAAATAATTACATGGTATCGACAAGTCGACGTCTTCGATTTGAGAAGGAAACTTTTTTGGGTTGGCAATGATTTCCAGAAAGGGATGCCAGGCGGCTAAATGTCAAAATACAATAAAAAGCATTGATTTATTTATTTCAACAAAATTATTAGAAAATAAAAAAAAAATATATTAAAATCCTTTTATGCAAGTTTACATTTTTTAAGGTAATAACAGTGATATTGTTTTCCAAACTTTATGACTACTGACAACCCTGGTATTTACCGGCTGTGTGGCAGTGAATTGCAATTTATTCATCTCATTTGTTTTTGCTTCATTTTGTATCCATCTCTGGCGGCGACGCCTACGACTCGAAATATATACTAAATAAAAAGTGCGGTCATCACTGGGCTAAATTATTTAAAACAATAATATTACAATACAATACTGCGGGTAAACTAAAACCACAGCTTTTGGCTTATCTGCGGTTGATTTTTATTGTCTTTAACGATAAGCTTTATCGCTGAAAGAAGAGAAGTTATTTAAACTTGTACTTTTAATTATTTTTCAGTCTCTACTCGCGGCTTGTGCTCTTCACACAAATTGCTCCCGATTTACCAGATACAAAAACGCAATATGGGTCGCTTGGGAACCGTAGATCCGAGTTCTTATTCGCAACCGGATTTGATCACCACGGAGCATAGTGTACTCAACTGGAAAGTGGATTTTGCGGCCACCAAGATTCAAGGAAGTGTGCTTCATCGCTTCAAAGTGCTGACTGCTAATCTTGAAAAGATTGTGAGTAATTAGGGAAAATCCGAGTCGTGAAAATTTCTCAAACTCATGAGATTTTTGGTTTAAATTTCTTGTTTGTTTATTAAGCTCCTGGATGTGCGCGATATCAATGTAACCAACGCCTCGTTGCTGGCCGGAGGCAGTGAGCTGCCGATTAACTTCTTTATTAGCGATGCCGTCGATGATATTGGTCAGAAGCTAACACTGGAGTTGCCATCTGGAACGGCTAAGGGCAGGTGAGACCACAGCGATAGATAATCTAATCTATATATGGAGCTCATAAATAATCTGAAACACTTCACTTGTAGCCTCAATGTTCGCATCGATTACGAGACGTCGAGCAGCGCCAGTGGATTGCAGTGGCTGAATCCCACCCAAACTTTGGGCAAGGAGCACCCCTACATGTTCTCCCAGTGCCAGGCGATCCATGCTCGCTCGGTTATTCCGTGCCAGGATACCCCGGCTGTTAAGTTCACCTACGACGCCACAGTTGAGCATCCCAGTGAATTAACGGCTTTGATGAGCGCTCTTATCAATAAGAAGGAGGCGGGAAAAACCCAGTTCAAGCAGGAGGTTCCAATTCCAGCCTATCTGGTAGCCATTGCCATTGGAAAGCTAGTTTCGCGGCCGCTAGGTGAGAACTCCAATGTTTGGGCAGAGGAAGCCATTGTGGATGCCTGTGCCGAGGAGTTCTCGGAAACAGCTACCATGCTGAAAACTGCCGCTGAATTGTGCGGTCCTTATGTCTGGAAACAGTACGATCTGCTGGTGATGCCCCCATCGTTTCCCTACGGTGGCATGGAAAATCCTTGCCTTACCTTCGTAACCCCAACTTTGTTGGCCGGGGACAAGTCGCTGGCTGACGTTGTGGCTCACGAGATTGCTCACAGTTGGACTGGAAACCTGGTGACCAACAAGAACTTCGAACATTTCTGGTTGAACGAAGGCTTCACCGTTTTTGTGGAGTCAAAGATAGTCGGTAGAATGCAGGGCGCTAAGGAGCTGGACTTCAAAATGCTCAGCAATCTCACTGATCTGCAGGAGTGTGTGAGTACTATTTACAATAAAAATACCATTACATTACTCTCCCACTAATAAATTATATTTTATTTGTCCAGCTTCGAACTCAACTTAACAAGACACCCGAACTGACCAAACTGGTGGTGGATCTTTCTAATTGTGGACCCGATGATGCCTTCTCATCAGTGCCTTACTACAAGGGCTCCACATTCCTGCGGTATTTGGAGGATTTGTTTGGTGGCCCGACTGTGTTTGAGCCTTTCCTTAGGGAGTACCTGAAGAAATACGCCTACAAATCGATTGAGACAAATGATTTCAAGAGTGCTTTATATGATTACTTCATTGATACCGACAAGAAGGATAAACTAAGCGCGGTCGACTGGGACTTGTGGCTGACCACCGAGGGAATGCCGCCAATCATACCGAAGTACATTTTACAAATTTGAACACTGAACGTGTTGTCTTATTAACACTTTCTTAATCTATTTTAGATTCGACGAGTCCCTGTCTAATGTGACCAAGGAGTTGGCCAGTCTTTGGAGCACCAAGAGCGTCGCTGAATTGTCTGGTAGCGAAGAGATCAAGAAGAATGTTTCGATTCACCAGCTTATTGATTTCCTGGGCAAACTGATCGAGAGCAAGGACATTGTTGACCTGACCGAGCGCAAGATTGAACTTCTGGAATCTACATACAACTTGAAAAATTCCAAAAACGCCGAAGTTCGATTCCGTCTGAATCGCTTGATTATTCGCGCCAAAATAATTGAGCGTCTGGACGAGATTCTCGAATTCGCTAACTCCAACTTCCGCATGAAGTTCTGCCGTCCCATCTATCGCGATCTGGCAGGTTGGCCAGAAGCAAAGCCCGCTGCTATTCGCAACTTTGTCAGCGTAAAGGACCAGATGATGGCCGTGTGTTCGCACACAATTGAAAAGGATCTGGGACTGAAGTAAATTTAAGTCTGATTTGATGCATTTTTAAAGGTCTAAATAAACAATAAATTTGTTGCTATGATAGAGTAATTTGTTTTTCATATCGCAAATAACTAGCAACTGGTAAAGAAAAGCTAAAACTTCTCCATTTTGTAAATGACTTTTGTTTCGTTTTTCTTGAATTATTTGTTTTTATTAAAAAATAAGCAAAACTACGTTTATAACAAGTTGATTTCCATTTCCATGCTCATTGTAATTTCTAATCTTCAATTTTGCTTGCAATTTTCGCTTTACCTTGATACCGTATTATTACCAATTTAATTTTCTTTTCTATAGTTACAGCTCAACATTGACCAACTTTAAAGGTTTGGTGTTCGTATAACTAATCAAATGGGCGTTGATCTGGTTGATCTTCGTTTCAAATTTCTTGTGGTTTAAATTCTTTAAATTTCTCTCTCGGCTTTTAGTACACATACACACACAATATATTAAATTTATTATTGTTTGCTTTGCTCGGCTGCTTAAATATTTTCTCTGTTGGTGTCTCAACTTCTAATCCCGACGAGTTTCGCTTGTGGTTTTTTAAACTAATTAACAATTTTGTTTTATTTGGTTTTTCTGTTCACTTCTTACATTGACCAAAATGCTTCAACATGCTTTCCAATTAATTTTCTCCAATTTCTTTTTGATGAGAGATCTCTGTAGTTATTCCCTTTTTCCCGGTCGTCTGGTAGAGTTCTCATCGCTGATCTTCTGGCAGAGGAATTAAAAACTATCACGCACTAGAATTATCATTGGAACGGGACGTGGATGGACCGGCACCCTGATCATCGCCCAGCACGAAAGTGGGACTCTGGCGGGATGTGTGATAGTGGTAGCCCTCTCTATAGCGCTGATTGGGTTTCGACCGTGCGGTTTGTGTGTGACCCAATGCTGGACGCTGATTGTTGAGCTCATTGGGTCGTTTGGCTGCAGAAGGTTCCCGCAATTAAATCATATATCTCAAATTATATATACACTTCTCTCACCAGGTATATAAGGCTTTTGATTATAGGACGATTGTTGTTGGTTATATAGATCCGATGAGGCTGCATTGCCATTGTGATGATATGGCGTCGCCTGCAGATCGGTGCTACAATTAATGGGACTCATCGGCGTCATCTCGCGATCCTCGATAAACAATTCGCTGGCATCGTCGGGCACCTGACGGTACTGAGTCCATGGCCAGGATGCGATGCCCGACAAAAGAAATGCCTCCAGGGCGCACAAATACCCAATTATCTGTATTGGGAAACATATTTATATTTAAGATTTAATCTCAATTTTTTTATTTTGAACCTACGCCAGTGGCCAGCAGCGTGTCCTTGGAATGCTTGGATACCCATGTGTATTCTGTGGCATAGAGCACCATGTGAACAAGCAGCGTGGAGCTCAAAATAAATATCAAACCAATACTCAGGTACATCCACGTATTCTGTTTCAAGAATTAAACATTTATTAATTTGGGTTTTCAAGTAAATATGTTTGCCACTTACCACTTTAGTCCAATTGAATGGGAACATGAGCGCTATATGCGATATATCCAGAAACAGCATGAGACATGTGATGAGTAGCGAAAAGAGCGCACAGAAGACCATCAGCCTCAGGCGCCCGATGAGTGGCAGTAGAAAGAGGCCCACCTGTACGGTGCCCGCGGAACATTCGCAGGCCAGACAGGCGGCCGAGGATAACTGGTAAATAGTTAAGTGCTTTTTATATTGTTTGAATCGGTGAATAAATATCATATTCTGAAAAATGTTCATGCGTTTCATAAAATTAAAAAACTCAAGGCAGTTCGGTTTAAAATGCGAAGATAAACAATTAGAGGCATTCAACTTAAAATTAGAATTGGCTTTCTATTGCACATCATCGGAAACTTGGAAAACAATCTGGAAACGGCAAACTTTGAAATTGGCAAAGATAGGGCCGATGGAAGATCAGTTTTGAACTACTCTACTGGAAACGTGAACAAATTTGCGATCAGAAATGTTTAGAGGTGTGCCACTTTGGAATCGGACTAAAATTGGAATTGATATAGGCACTGGGAGGTTAGTTTATGCCACTTTTGAGGTCTAATATTTTACAAATATTTTTGTGAAACAGACATGTTTGAAGCACATTTAAATTAGACCCGCCGCAAGCTTACCACCAATAGTATGCGCACAATCCCTGTAGGCGATTTCAAGTGTTGCGGATCACAGTGGAGGGCGACGCCCCATGGCAGGGGGTGTGTCCGCCCCTCTGCTTGTAGTTGGCATGGGAGTCCCAGGAGGTGCAGGTGCCGAGGGGGGATTCCAAGGACAGCGAGTGCGAGTGCGAGTGGGAGAGCTCGCCGGCCCTGCTGCCAGCTATCTCAAAGTCCTGCTCATCGTCCAGCTGACAGCAGACCGGCTCCAGCTCCAGCTCCCGAATCTCGTCCAGCAGCAGTTCTATCTCGTCCGTGCCATATAGATCAGATACAGACGGTATATAACGTTGGGGTTGTTGCATTGCCCGTGGCGGGATGTGTCCCACATCACCGATGGTTGCCCCTCAACTGTCAAAAACTGCGCGCCCTCCTCCTCGTTATCTCTCCTTCTCCACGGGTATTTCGGTCTCTTTCTCTCCTTCTTCGCTGTCTCGTTTTCTCTCTTAATTATCTTTGAAGCTGCAGAGAAGAAAAAACAAAGTTATTCATTATGTTTTTATTCATTTGCAAATATTATATTTAATATTTTCTCAAAAGAGAAAAAAAGGGGAATAGTTTTATTCGGTCTCTGATATTTTTTTCCATAAGATAAATATATTTTTTTTATACCCACATGCGTAAAAAGAACCCGAAAGCAAATGGGTGTTCAGAATGCTTCGCTCCATTTGCTATGCTATTGAAATTGATAACTGCCAAGCGGTTTGCCCCCAACGCTCATTAGATGTCCTGTCCCCTGCCCCTCTTCCCCCGCTATTCCCCTAACCCTCTGCCTATTCCATTCCATTACTCCCGCCTGTGCATAACCATAACGGTAATTTGATATGAGTCGTCGACGACTTTGACGTCGCCACTGCCTGGCTGTCACTCATACGCCATGTGGGCCGCAGTGAAAACGCGCCGCGAAGAAATCCCCCAGGGTGCTGCCAATCTGAATACACTTTCCCTGTCCGCGGGACTCGGCCACTTTTCGAGGAATTTTGTTTATGGGAAAATAAAGAAAAATAAGCCTAAACGAAATGAAAAGGGTAACATTATTGTGTTATAAGAAAATAGCTAGGCAGAAAAATCACAACGATGACGATAATCGGTATAAACATTGAAAAGGAAGTAAAAGTTTTTAATCCTACAAACATTCAAATAAAACTTTAATACTTCAAACAATATAAGTGCCTTTCCCATTTAACAATTTTTTATTTTTTTGTTAAATCAGATAAAGTGTTAGTATATCCAATCGCGCCAATTGGCGATACTATTCATTATAATCCCCTGTAACTATTTCATCTCATTCATTAATCACAGTAATTCCCATTAGGGTAACTAAAGGTTTGAGCCCACATTGTTTAATTTATTATTTTCAATTGCGTCTGATGCGAGGCTTCGATAGTCTACCTACCAGATGATGTGGCTACCAACTGAAAATTAAATCGAATTGGTTTTTGTGTGCTTCGCTACACTTTTCCCCGCTTTTCGCAGTTCGATTTCCCTTAGCCCCCTTGTGTATGCAATGAAATTTTGCTGAACATTTTTTATGTCACTCACACAAACACTTACTCAAACTAATACTCTGGCAATTAACACAGACATGGGGAATGTGTAAATGTGCGAGGTACATGAAAGCCCAACTCCGCTGAGAATTTCAACAATTTTCAGCTGTCCGGCCGCATTTTCCTTGAGCTGTCATAATCAGGACATAGCAGAAGGTAGCTTATGCTCCTTGTTGTCAGTTGTCCTGCTGCTATTCCCACTGTTCGCCTTGTTGTTTTAGCAGCAGCAGCAGCAGCACAAGGACTCCGAGCAGCGGGACATGAGAAATGCAGCTGGACAGGAAGCACGGAGAATGGGGGTCACAATGGCACACATCACATCTGTGTGTGTGTGTGTAGGTATGCTCCTCTCACAGGACAGGCAATGTAACAATTTGCTCTCTCTCTTTCTGGCCAAATATCCTTCCATCCATCTGCCTCTCTCTTACTCTAGTTTTGTGTGAAGTTTTTGTTGGTTGTGCTGTTCGTGTTGTCCTTGCTCTAGTTTCAGCGCCCGAATGTCCTCAGCCTCTTGTCTGGGTTTTCAGCCCCTTCCCCAACCCCTTCTCTGCCACGCCTCCTTGTAAGCACACCCGCCCCCTATCTACGCCCTTATCTCTGTCTATTATCGCTGCACATAATCTCCCGATGCTGCTCGAGTGCCTAATGAGAGTCCTCGTCGGCACATCTCTCGCAAAGGACATGCCCTATCTTATCCAATTTGCCCATCGATTTCCAGGCATTAAACTCTTCACCTGCAGTCCCCCTTCATTGTTACCCATTCTTACGCTTAATTTCACACACAGAAACAAAAGAATTGATAATATTAGTTTTATATTAGACAGATTTGGGAGTTGTCTTTAAATAGAGTGCATACATTTTAGTGTTTTCTGTGGAGTACATTTGTAATTAAATGATTACTTTTAAGTCCAATAATAACAACTGCTTTTGAAAATTTAACTACCAATCTAGCCTTAAATTGAATTAATAAATTTATTGATACATTTAATTTAATTTGGTTTGGAAAACAAATCTGGTTTCAGTTTAATTATCAATTACATATATTAATTTACGGTTTTAAATGGATTTCAGCTAGTGGCAACAGATTTATTAGATTTGTTGCAAATTGAATTGCTATAAACAGCTTACTATAAATTATTGTTTAAATTGCCATAGAATGAGTAGTAAATAGCTTTTATGTTAAACGAGGTCTTATACTCGTTACTTATACCATAAATTATCGTTTTTGCCAGTGCTCAATTTGAAATCAATTATGCTGATCTGCATGTAAACTGACTTGGCTTCCTGTTGGGCTCCGACTTTCGCCCCCCGGTTTTTGAGGCAGCGTCGTCTGCAGGAAGTGCAAGTGCTGTGTATGCAAATTTATTGTCAATGAAGGGGATTGGAATTGGCGTTCAGGCTTCGGGGCGACCGAGTAGGGGCTTACGATGTGAAAGAGGTGCGCTCCAAGGGTTGGACACTCGACGTGGGCTCGGCTGCATTTCTTATTTATGAACGTGCATAGACAATGCTTTCGGGGTTCTTGTTGCTTTTTGTTTGAGTTGAGTGCCCCCCCGAAACACAAACACACACTCTGGCTGGTCGTGTGCAACTTTTGTCGCATTCAATGGACCAAAGTTGCCGTAAATAACTTTTAATAGAATTTTTAATGGGGTTCGTTCGGCCGGCTTATGGCCGCTGGGCTGGTTGTACGGCAATTTGGTTTTAATATAGATTACAATAATGATTTCTCAATGCAAAGAGGCCAGTTGAAGTGTGGTTAAAGCCAAAACACGGCTTTGGTTGCGGTCAGAATGAAGATAACATTTATTTTAATTGGAGTGGTCACGTAAGAACATAAGCTTGTAGTTGTAGCAGCGGTTAAAATATTATCAATTTCTATTTAAAGACATCGAAAACTTTATGCATTTTAAACTAACTTTTGCCCGCACGAAAGTTTACCAGCTGAAATATTTATAGACTGAAAAAATGCAAAGCCGAAGTTGGTCTTCCAGGAAAACTTATCGGCCAAGTGAGCTGTAACAATAAAACATGGCTTGGGTCGAAAGTCGAACAGACCTCGGACCTTTGCGAGCTGCGTATACATTTTAGCTAAAATTATTGGAATTTTTTTCATGCTTTTTTCGGCTATATTTTGTGGTGTTGTTGCTGAATGCAGACAAGTTGACTATCGTCCTCGATTCGTGGCGGCATTCAATGCGGCTGGAAAATGCAGGGGAAAACTGGGGGGGAAAGCGAAAAATTGGGACCTTTTCCTACTTATTATGCCGCCGCATGTTTCTCTATGTTTGCTCTTTTGCGGAATTATCGATTACAAATGAATATTTCATCAGGGGAAAGGGGCCTGGAAAGAGTGGAGAAATGGTGTAAAGGAGCAAGGTGCCCGGCACCTGTCGCCTGCAAAAGTTCCGTTTCCGGGTCGCGACACCCGAGTGCTATTTTCAATTAAAATGCAGCATACTTTTCAAGCATTTTTCAGCACACAAAAAAAATGTGTAAAGAATAAATACTAAAATATATGAAACCAATTTTGGTTGTTCAAGTGAGATATTTGCATAAAATAAATTATTGTGAACGCTAAGAAAAGGCGTTAATTTATTCCAAATCAGTTTGACTCATTGTAAGGTTACAAGGTTTACCAAGGTTTTTTTCCGTGTGACTTGCAAATTCCTTCCTATTTCTTTTCCTATTTTCGCTCCGCCTCTTTAAACTGCTGTTTAATGTATGTCCCCACTTCTGTTTTGTGTCGCATAATTACCAATGCCAGGATAATTAAGGCAGCGCCTGGCTGCCAGGCCACACATAAAAAGGACAACGAGTCCCGAATGCGGGTCCTGGCTCCAGGGACTTCCCTTTGGAATGGGCATGGAAGTGGGTGGACATGGGCGGTAAGGTGGTTCAGTGGTGCGAGCACGTGACTAACGGTAATGGCACGCCAAATCACAGGAGAAATGAAATGTTTGCCGGGCGGGAGTGTTCGGAATTTCAAATGCGAATAGAAGAAAGAGGAAGTGGATTTTACAGTTGAATTTCCTTATTATAATATATTGTGCTTAAAATGAAAAACCCCTTATGTGTTATATTCAATTTAGTTTACAATAATTTGGTAAAACATGATGAATGTAATGGTTTGGAAAACTGCATATAGTACTAAACTATTTAATATATATTTTACCAACAAAATCCAACTTAGTTCTTACAAAAATTTGTTTAAATTATCAGCTTTCTGCTATAAATAAAGCATTTAAGCCATTTAATGCAAAACCATGCCTTCCCCAGCTTAAATTTCAATTAGAAGGCGTTCAGGGCATGGAAAAAGGATTCCCCTTCTAGTGGCAGCTCATGATCCTCTTATGCGAAACTCTTGCCCGAACTCCACTTCAGTTTTGCCGCCGATTTACCCCCCGTCCACAAAGCTTGAGCAGAAAGTGATTAAGGCTCACGTTCCGGGATTACGTAAGCTCCTACAGGGATACTTAGCCATCTGGGCCGCAGCGTTTACACATATATGTGTTTTGTGTTTTGTGTGTGTTTGTGTGCGAGTGTCTGTTGAGCATATCATGTGTTTATGCGATTCCTAAAGCGAACACCCCCTCATCCCCGCTTTGCCAGTAAAACCATTTTTACCTGGGCTTTTCGGGGCGTCCCCTGACACGTGAGCTCCATAAAAAAGGCAAGAAGGCCTCGTCATTTCATGGACGTTGCAGCACGCGAGGGGTCCTCCAACCCCAGCCCGTTCTACTAAGCTCCCACCCCCTAGTTTTCACCCCTCCCCCCCGTCAACGTTTTCACTTTTGTTCGGATTTTCATTCCTCGCTTTTCCCCGCTGCGTAAACACAGCTATTAAATGCGAACTGACCCCAAACGCTGACCGACTCGCCAGCTAGCTATCAACTACAGTACAAATTCAGTAAAACAATTATTCCTAAGCTATTGTTTATAAACTGATTAATATTAGCTTGCTTAATAACAACACAAATATGTAATATTGATTAAATAAATATTTCCTAACCAAAAATAAATAATAAGGTTAACTAAAAAATGTGAAAATTGAAAGGTAATTTACTGAAGATTTTGTTTTACCAAATTTTTGATAAATTAAAGTATCTATTATGTAAAAATGAAATGATATAAACCATTACCTATTAGAGGTCTCAATATTATACAGACTCCAGAATTTCAAATTTTTACTGCAGCAATTAAATTTAAATTTAAAAGCTTGGCTGTATTTAATTATCCCTAAGCCGTGTCCCAATTGGTAGTAAACGGGCGGTGCAACAACCTCGTTTCGTTGGCAGCAACGACCTTGAACCAGTTTTATTTTTAAAAAAATTTCCAGCAAAAGGGAAAAGTCAAGGGGGCGAACTAGAAAGGGAGAAGCATTAGAAGACTTTGCCAACTTAGAACTTTTGCAAATATCTCGGCATATTAATAAGGCTTAAAGCGTCTAACGGCCATTTAATCGCAGCCACATACGCACACCGAGAATCCACATGTGTGGGTGGGATAAAATGAGGTTCTATGACAGCAAACTAAAAATAAACAAATGAGCCAAGCCAAAAACACGGGAAAAAATAGAAAGAACGAGTTGAGGCTGCCGAAAAGCGCCTGCGTGGAGAGGAAAACAGAGGGGGGAATTAAAATGGAAAAACTGGCGGAGAGCGGAAAAACGAGAGAGCCACCAAAGTTTTTGTTGTGGCTGCCGAAGGATTTCAAGGAAGTGAAATAGCTGCAGACTGAATTTTTCACAGACAAAGTTTCCTATCTGCTTCCTCTTCCTCGGACTCCTCCTCTTCTTCTCGGAGGATTTTCCTAGCTGTCACTTCCTGTGTATCAGTGTGTGTGTGAGAGCGTGCCAGTGTAAGTTTTAAAACACTTTGAGTTCAAAAGTGATTTTTCAAGACTACATCTTATTTAAATGTTTTCAAAAAAAATTATTAAAGAGACCACAAACCATACAATTAATATTCCTACTTACATAATAAGTTATACAGTTTGTAAATATTTTATAAACGTACAAAAAAATTGGATTATTATTGGACATAAAGTATTCACCAACTTTCAATTATAATAAGCACGTTTGCAAGTAAAAGTTCAGTGAACTAATAAACTACTACCCAATAATAAGTAGGTACGCTTAATTATAGGTAAAACCTATTAGGGTTCTCATTTCTCATTTGAAATAAGTGCCCCTTATTATTGGTCCTCATAAATCGAAGTGCTAATTACTTCGAATAATTTAATATCAATTTTTGGGTAAATTAGTTGGCAATTTTTATATAATGAAAAACCGGTCACAATACCCATAAAGAAATACAAATTGAAGTTGGTCGAAATATTCAAATATCTTTCAAAAATCTTATGAATCCCACTAGTTGACAAAAATTTTATTAAAATAGTAATCTCTAAATGTATTTTTAATTTAGCAGTGAACTTGGTTCAATTGAACCAATTCAGATGGTGAACCTTGCACCAACACAAGCAGACTGACACACACACAAATGTTCTTGGCTAGTCTGCTCTCATAGTATCCTTTTTCTATGGCTGTGTGTGTGTGTGTATGGCCTAAAGTGTTATATTGACATTTGGCTACATAATGATTTATGCTGCTGCAGGAGCCCAGCGATCCTTGCTCCTTGTAATTCCTGCTGCTATTTTTAGGGGCATGCCCATAATTTATTTTTATGTACAAACATCAGCGGCAACAACAACAGGAAGGAGGCAACTATATCACACGCACACACTCACAACCAGAGATATACTTTATGGGCAAGCGAAGGGCAAACGCTGGAAAGCATGCTACGATTTTTTTGTGGGAGTTGGATGGTTAATTCGGTGGGACGGTATTGGTGTGTTCGTGTATACAACTAGTTAAATAAATTTACACTTGACCCACCTTTTATTTCCCAGGTATATGTATTTCTGTATAGTTTTCTCCTCCAAATGCGCGGCACGTTTTTATTTTCTTTTATTTTTTGGCCAGCAAAAATCTTTTGAAAATTGCCTGTTTTTTATGTGTGCACATGAGTGTGTATGATGTTGTTGGTATTGGTGTGTGTGGGTGGTGGGGGGTGGTGATGATGTTTCTTCCTCTTCTGCCCAACTTAATGTCAGTTCATTCATGGGCCAAAATCTGGTTTCAGTTTTCCTTTCGACTGTGTGTGTGTGAAACGGGAAGCTGGCATTTTATTCGTGATTTCCTGGGTTTATTTTCGTTTCGAATTTTTGGTTTTAGTTTTCCTTAAGCATTTTGCACTATTTTTTAACGCACCTTTTGTTTTGTGTTGCTATATGTATTTTTCCGTTTTTTATTTAACACGCGCAGCAAAACAATTTTCATTTTCACACACTCGCACGAAAATCATTACTCAGTATGCACGGCTTTCCACGGGCTTTTCATTTGCCAACCACCGCGCCCCTCGCCCTACCATTTGGGCCATGCTGCCTTTACTGCCGTTTCTACTGCCTTTCAACATTTGCTAAAACACTCACACAGTCGCACGTCGGAGATAATATTGGGGCGATTGGGGGGCGTGGCTGGTCGGGGGGCGCTTGAATGCAAAGCAGCAGAACGGACGTCGAAAGAACGCGACACCAACACAGAAGTGAGAGCAGGGAAAGTCCGGAAAAGCCGACGAACCGACAGAGTCGAAAGCCAGCAAACGACTGAGCCTGAAAAGCCAAAAAAATGAATTCGTGAGCGGAGAAAGGAGAGAAAGTGACTGAGCGTGAGAGACTGCGTGCACATCCTTTGCAGAGGCGACAAAAGTTCACGGAACTGGCTCAGAGAGTCACTAATACTCACAAAACAGGTGAGAGAATGCACGCAGAAAAATGTCTAGTTGATGCCCATACTTTCAATTTGTTAAATTTATTATACTCGAAATATTTGAGAGGCAGGAATAAGGACATTTTATATAAAGGTTTATTATCTTTACAATATTTACGCAACTAATGATGATTCGATTTTAAAGCTTTGTTTTGTTTTGATAACGTCGGTAATTTCGTATCAGTTTTTATTGCAGTGCAAATGAAGAGCGACCGCCTTCGATTTGCTGATAAGCCGCTCAATAAAGCGAAGCCAATTATGAAGCTTCGTCTACAATGATCAGTTGAGTCGGAAACATTGGGAGAATCGAACGTGTGAGCTGCTCGAAAAAAACAAAGACAGATCAAAGAATCGGAGGTGTACATACTATATAGTGCAGCTATACTAAATATAACTTAGAAATCAATTTCTTTCTATTGCTTTCTGTGAATCAGACAAAATGGAAAGGTAACGTTATTCAGATTTTTAGTGGTCAACAAAAAAAATAAGTTTCCTTACTACTAACTGTGCATTCTATAGTTTCTGGCAGGAATTGAAATCGCTGCTGAAGACCCTGCTCTGCTTTGTGATCGCTGTGATGCTAGTGCCTATATTGCTGTTATCGTTCCTCTGTAAGTGTTCGAAATATCCCCAGCAGTGATCGATAATCACCGATCCGCGACACGCGCTGCCCCACTGATAAGCCACATAAATCACTAACTTCAAAAGGGGCCGGCTATATAAATAAACGATCCATGGGTTGATTAACCGTTTCGCAGTCAGCCAAAGGATCGGCCATTAATGGAGAACCATGAGATTGATGGGATTCTGGGAGAGAAAGCGCGAGAGTACGAGAGAAAGTGCTAGAGATAAGCTTTTTGTTTATAAATAATACAGATTACCTGTTGCACCTTTGCGGAACCCAGACAAGCGGACCAGCGAACCTTGACCAACTGAATTACTCATAAAAATGGGCAGTGATAAGGCCAGTCTTTGCCTCTTGATACCCGGTAATCGCTGGGAATGATGGCATATTTCTGTGGGGAAGACTGGTGGATTGATTAATTTAATCAGCCCAAAGGCAAACATTTTGGGGCCCCCAAAAAAAAGTCATCAAAATCAAATTTTTTAATCTCAGGGTAGTAAGACATTGAGCGTATACGTAATTTGTACTTACTTAGCAGAATGTTCCCGGAATTGGTATACAGAAAGTGTATAAAGATTAAATCTCATTCATGTTTTATTTACTTTAATTTTCAAAGGTATATAATATTCGGGAATTCCTCTAATAATATTTTTTTTATTTTGTTTTCATTTCCTAAATTGCAGCATTTATTGGGGTGTTTTTGACAGCGAGATTTTAGAAGTCCACTTTAGTTAACACGCAAATAAAATCAATTCAACATGAATTAACATTTAATGTTTTCAGGCGCTCACTTTACCAACGAACTATCCAATTATGTACTGAGCATCAAGTACCCGAATCTCACTATCTCAAAGTCCAAGAAGATCCGGACTTTAATCGACACGCCGAAGAACGCGGGTGTATTTCACTTTCTGCTCCAAGTGGAGGGAAATTGCGACTTCGAGAGGATCAAGATGTCCTATTCCCAAAATCTGACTGATCTGAGGGATAAGACTGGGTTGCTGAGGTTTCCCAAACTGCGTCAGAAACTCGTCACTTGTTGGGGGCATTATGCGTGGGTAAATGATAGTAGGTAAGTGATACAGTTAAACAACACATGTTTATATATTAATTTGACAACTTGGATTTCTCTGAAGTGGCTTCAATATCAACAATCACGTCCTACTGAGCACCCACAAATACCGAGGACGCCCAGTCAACGAATCGAATATTCAGGATTATGTCAGTGAACTGGCCACCAAGTATATTCCCTCGGATCTTCCCCAGTGGCAGGTTATTGTGATCCCAAACTCCGATACCTCTCAACCCTATTATATTCTCATCAAATTGCATCACCTGATAATTGCTGAGGAGGAGGATCTGCATGTGAGTGAGATGCTGCTGCTCCAGGAGCCGCAAAAGAAAACCTTAATGACTCTAAACGACGGATTGGGTCAGAGTTCCAATCAACAACTGTCTCACTTTGTACGAAAACCCGAACACATCAGCCGACTGATAAATCACATAATTCATTTGGTCATCTGCCGCTGGCAGAAATTCATCTACGAATTTGAATCTCTGGAAACTCCCGATGGCTCTTCGTCTAGTGTGCAAGTGAGAAACCTCAGTCAGTTGGCTTCCTTGGTGGTAATTGTCCTGGTAAACGTGATTTTGGGTTACATTCGTAGTCGTTCCATGCTCAAGAAACTCAAAAGGCGTTCGGTAAGCTATCGAAATGAAGTCGGTCGTTTTCAAACAATACGATTGCTTTTAAATCGTGAACTAGAACAGAGGAATCTCAGTTGGTGGGTGGCCAGAAATGCCATCTATAACAGTTTGCAGCCAACCAATTTGGCCAAGGTGTGGACCCGATTCCTTTGGCGCCTAAATCTAAATCATGTTTTACTCTTACCCTACCACGTTTACTGTGAATTTTTCGCTTTCGGCGATGTCTTGATTAAGGGACATACTTCCTATACTTCAACCTATTGTGCCAGACTTCATTTATACGTACCCCTCTTGCTTTACGCCCAATTGGAGTTTTTCAAAATTCTCTGGGAGCTTTTCCAGGCTCCAAGGAACATTTACGAAGTCCTTATTGAGCAGCCCACAAAGGAGTTGAATATTCTGCATAAAAAATCATATGCAGGCAGAAAAATTGTCTCCTTTGGAAGATCATTAAGTGGCGTTCAACTTAGGACTCGAAACCAGGGTAAATTTAGCAACGATCTCAGAGAATCCGATTTCAGTTTAACCTGCCTAGCAGGAGCTGTTCACGATTATTTCGAAACATTTTCAGGAGATCTAAAAGTCCCCAATTTCTTAAACACCACTTGCAGAACCATTGATAAAGGATACTTTACAGATCGCAGTGGGGATAAAACTGAAAATATCGGCGGGGTTGTGTTTCTGCAGTTGCCATTAAGAAAGCCCGACGCAGACCATGCCAAGGAACTTCATCAGATAGTTGAAAGAATCAGAAAGCAACAGATTATGATATATCTAGCATCGATTGGACAAACGAAACACAGTCTTCTTACTTGCCTTCTACCTCATGTAATCACGAAAATCTTTATAAACTTTTTCTCGTACAACTTCCCCATCACAATTACTGAGATTTATGGAGCCACTGACGAGTTTCAATCTGCCTGGGGTCAGAAAGTGCAGGATGTCCTACTATTCCGTCCTCCGCAGTCAAAGACCTGTCTTTCCTTAAATCTGCATCGCTTTGGGGACAAATATAGATTGGCTGTAATGGCGGATACACATTTGGCACCGGATCACACAATAATCACGAGATCCTTTGAACGATATATGGAAACAGTTACTCTTTAAAAAAACATCTTTATTTTTTGGGAAAAGAAATCTACATGAATAATGTGTACGAAATAAAATTTATTTATCCAGCGGGTTTGCTTAAAAAATTTCGTTCGTTTTCATTCTGGGATATAGGTGTCAGATGGAAACATTACTAAATAAACTACCAGCGATTCAATAGATTACTTAATTCTACGCTCGATCGATGGATAGGGATAATAAATATCGTAAGGAGCTTCGTGAACATTTCTATGGGTCGAAATATCCATCGGTAAGATTTTAAAATAAAAACGTAAGCCTCATAAATGTACAATTAATTTTAATAGCCACTAAAAGAGAACAACAAGCATGGCCAATTTGGTCATAGGGAGGTCGATGGTCGTTTGCATGTGGAGAGGACAAGTCCAACCGAAACCATACCGCAGACTTGCAAAAGAACAATTCCAGTGGAAAAGCATCAGGCAAAACCTGAAAACCATTTTGATCATTTAAGATATCAACGTCAAGATCATCACTGCGCTATTAATTGTGGTCACCGAATTTTAGGTGTTCAAGATCCCCTATCCAATAAATATTGCCATGGTTACTGTCAGCAGTTAAATTATAATAAGGTAAAAATATTTTAACAACATATTTTTTTATTGCCACGTTTGTTTATTTAAAATGCTCAGCAGAGTCCTCGCCAGCTGACAAACTCGAGGGTTGTGAAGGAACCTAACAAACAATCTCCGCAGGCACCTGATTTTCAAATCCCTTTCAATGAGCAGGGCGGAGGTGATAGCTTTTTTTACAAAAACCCGACTTTTAAAGCGCCTCCATCTAGTGGAAGTGATCACGGAAGCGGCGAGGGAGGAGAGAAGAAAGTCAAAGCTCGATGTATCCATGTACCTCATAAGAAAGAGCCCTATAACTACCTTGAAGCAGTCAAGGCTCAGTGTGAGGCTGTAGGAAATCGATTCAAGCAACAGTATCCGCTTTCTGGCAACGATCTATCCTCCAGAGATTCGAAATCGAAAGCCTTCCAAACAACCGTGATTAGTTCTAAGAGTGGTGACGATCTCAGAGCAGCAGTTCGATCGCAAATTGAACTCCAAGAGGCTTTGGATGAATTTGATGTAGAAGTAAAGGTTAAAAAGGAGCAGATTTTATCTGGTGGAAAAAATAAGCCGAAAAAGAGCCTAGATTCTAAACCAAATTCTCATCCTGAAGAAGAAGACGCAATTCCCGCAGAACCCCTATCAACTAGAACGACTTCTGAGGACCTGGATATTATGGAAGTCGTTGACCTTGGTATCAGTGCTGATGATATCGTTTCCACCAAAGTAATTCAGCCTATTGTAAGGAAAATTCAGCGCATGTATCTGAACACTCTCAAGGAGGAAATGCAAATAATTGATTATTTGGGGAAGATGCCGAAATTAGTAAGCGATGTTTACAAGCGGGAGGCGGCTGAAAAGAAGCCAAAAAAGGCATAGAAATTGTGCATATATATATTTTTTACTTTATTAATTGTTTATACATTTGTTTGAAATAAAAACAATGTTAATAGGGAATAGGCTTTCTTTTACATTTAAATTTTTCGCGCCTTGATTTGAAATTTCGGGTATATTTTCAGTATTTAAATAGCATGTATTTATAATTATCAAAATTTGGATTCCAGCTTCTAAAATATTTTTATTTAGTTCTAAAGAATTAATTTTACGCAATTTTTGCTTGCATTCCTTAAATTAAGATTTAAATAATGTCGCCCAAAGAAATCAATTGAACAATAATATACCAAAAAAAACAATCGATAGAAGATGGGGAAATATCGATGTGACACTTTTTCCAACATCGATAGAGTCAAATAAAATCGATTTGTGTTCAGCTCTAGCTTCTAGAACAAAAAAAACGCGAATTCGCGAATTGATGAAAACGCCGCTGCGGAAATTCTGCTAGCCGAATGAAAATCCCCGCGGCGGAGAGTGCGGGTGAATTGCAAACGGGAAGCGAAAGATAAAAAAAACACGGCTAGCTGAGAGGCGTCACGTAGACGGCCGACTGATCGATATTCAACACAGGCGCAGGCAGCATACACGCACACGAGAGATTGTGTGAGCCACCACACACACATACACATGGAGAACACTCGAGGTGGGGAAAATAATGTAGAACTGGCCAACGGCAGTAAGGATTTGGCCAAGGAGTCAAAGGAGCAGATGGAAAATGCCGAAAAACTGGAAGGCAAAAGACTGGAAGAGCGGGAAACGCCTGGAAAGGGAGTAAACAACGAGGCGGCGGCTCTTTCAGTGGAAAACAACAACGCAAATGCCCGCGGAAATGCCATTCCAACAACTACAAGCGCAGAGGAGACGGCAACAAAAATAAATACCCCAGCAGAAGCAAAACCAACTACAACTGCAAACAGCAACACAAACAGCATACCCATACACCAGCTACAACAATTGCAGTCAGGCGGTGGGAATGCAAATAACACAACAAATGCAATAACAAAGCCAGCAGCAGCTAAAGAAGAAGAAGAAGCAGCAGCAGTAGTAGTACTAGCAAAACCGACAACTGCAGAGGCAGAAGCTACACCAACACCAACAACAACAAATGTCTTGGCAGAGACAACAATAACAACCACAAACTCGGACGAGAAGACAGGTAAAGTAAAACGAAATTCATAAAAAACAAACCCAATGCCAACTAATGTGATTTACAATGCCACCCACCACCCACAGAAGAGCGCAACCACAAGAAGAAGAAGAAAGATAAGGAGAAGGATGACGATAAGAATCGTCGCATCAGCAACAGCAGCAGCATTAGCAAGGATCGGGACAAGGAGAGAGATCGGGAGAGGGAACGGGAACGGGAGCGAGAAAGAGAAAGAGAACGAGACAGGAACCGCGAGAGCAGCTCCAAATCTTCCAAGGAGAGCGACTTCAAGTCCAGCTCATCGCGCAGCAAGGAGAAGAAGTATCATCGCAGTGATAGGGACAGGGAAAGGGAACGCGATCGGGAGAAGGTGAGATATGGGAAAGGCTACAGAAATTTAGAATGCAACCTGCCACGGTCAGAATAATTATACATAGCTATTCCATAAGATCTCCGATTTGCTCAATAATTTACTGAATAATTCTTAGTAGATTACAAAAGCATATCACAGTATTTTGTAGTATCCACCTTGAACTATTTCCAAGAGTGGAGAGCACATCCATATTTGTGTTTTCGTTTTAAGAAAACGATTAGCAAAATTATTGATAAAACTTTTCCTACAAAGTGTCGCTTGAACACCAAAGTGGTATACCAAGAACCACTTGTTTCATTTCCAAGAAAACACTGATAACGAGAGACGAGATCTTAAATATAGAGTCTCATTTCTGTTTATTTCTTGTTACATATATGTTAAACATTCTGACCGCAGTTGTTTACATAGAGCAAAGCAAACCGTTGCACTCAATAAAAAGAAGTTTGCACAGCTGTTCATCCATGTTTATGGTAAAACAAACTAGCATTTTAAACTTTTTCCTTTCTATCTTCACAGATAACCTCCTCGTCATCCAGTTCCTCCTCGCACTCGCATCGGCGCCGGAGTTCCGATAGTAGCCGGAGCAGCCAAAACAGCTCCACCAAGTCGAAGGACCCAGGGCAAGACCAGGTTTTGCCTCAGGCGGTGGCTGCCGCCCTCGAGCAGCAAATCAAAGTGGAGGAGACCATTAAAAAGGAACCAGTGGAAATTAAACTAGAAACGGAAGCAGAACCATCACCAGTACTTAGTAACCTCATCAAAACTGAAGCGGAAATCAAAACGGAATCGAAGGGAGAACCAGCCAAGCCATTGGTAAATGGCGACGCGGTAGGGAAAACCCGCGAGGAAGTCACCAGACAGCTAAACTTCGGAGACAAAAGCTCCAATTCCAAGCTAATGCCATCGCCGGCACCGAAGACTAGTTCTGGATCAAACTCTCTCAGCAATCATTCCTCCAGCCAGAGCAGCAGCAACCGCAAGCCGTACACGTCATCATCATCCTCTTCATCTTCCAGCAATCATCACAAGAGTTCCTCGTCGTCATCCTCACGCCACTCGTCCTCGTCATCCTCATCTCGAGATTGCTCAAAGTGCTACAAGCGCTCAAAAATACGGCGAACCAGTGTGGGAGTTCAGTGCCTGCAACATGCTCCGGTATCTGGTCCTTGGCAAACTGTTCAGAGCTTGCCGCCGAAGCCCAACCGAAAAGCACCAGCTGGCTTGGAGCATCTCAAGTACGGCTGCTACTTCCAGGTGGAGCAATATCCTAACGGTGGGGCATCCATTGTTCACCTGTATCAGCATGAAATCGATGCATTGCCGGCGGACGAAATGGAGGAGCTTGTGGACGAGTTTTTTGAGGTATGCTTTGCCGAGGACGAACAGGGCTACGCTCACCATGTAATGGGCATAGTCCACGATTCGGCCCGATATCTGCCCGACCTGCTCGAGCACATGGCGGAGAACTACTCAACGCTGACAGTTAAGGCCGGAGTTCTTGGACGGAACTCGGACATCGAGACGTGCACGATGTCGCAATACAATGAGCAAGTAAGCAAACATAACTAGTTTAAAAATCATTCTTGGATATATAATGTTTGTTCGTTCCTTTCTTTAGGTGGTTCGTAACTATTGCCAAGGAACCTTTCGATATGGGCCTTTGCATCAGATCAGTCTGGTTGGTAAAGTTCATGAAGAAGTGGGCGGTTACTTTCCGGATCTTTTGGGACGCATTGAAATGAATCCATTTTTGCGAAAGGTATTGTTACTAAGGTTTAACAAAAGGTGCAAGCCTGACTTTATATTTATTTTCCAGACCATGCCTTGGGCTTGTAATTCCATTCTCCAAACGGACCCACGTCAGTCGAACGATGGACCCATCCTCTGGATACGCGCTGGAGAACAGCTAGTGCCCACTGCAGAGCTGAATAGCAAGACTCCGCTTAAAAGACAGAGGTTAGTAGCCTTGTAAAAAATTTAATTATAAACATTAAATTCAAAATGTTGTATTCCAACTAGAACTCGCATCAATGAGCTGCGAAATCTTCAATATCTACCGCGCTTGTCGGAGGCCCGTGAGACCATGATCGAGGATCGAACCAAGGCGCATGCAGATCATGTAGGCCATGGCCACGAGCGCATCACCACCGCTGCAGTTGGTGAGCTGCCCCTGCTTAATAAGCTTCCTTGAAGTTGTCTAATCGTCTTTTCCTGTTATATTTTCTTTTTTCAGGCATACTAAAAGCTGTGCACTGTGGACAAGCGTACTCGCAGAATCGCATAACCAAGGACGTGGTTGCTTTTGCCGCCCAGGACTTCAACACAATGGTGGAAATGCTGCAGCTGGACCTGCACGAGCCCCCGATCTCGCAGTGTGTGCAGTGGATCGAGGACGCTAAACTGAATCAGCTACGTCGCGAAGGCGTCCGCTATGCTCGCATTCAACTATGCGACAACGATATATACTTCCTACCCCGCAACATTATCCACCAGTTTCGCACTGTGACGGCGGTGACGAGCATAGGTAAGATGAGATAAAGTTGCTGAAATCTAAAAATAATATTTTGCTTTCTACAGCTTGGCACCTGCGCTTACGACAGTATTATCCTGGTCAAGAGGTGATCAACGAGAAGAATAACCCTGTACTGGCCGAAACGCCACACTATAAGGAGAAGCAAACGATTTTGCCTAATCCAATTAGCCTCGATGAATGTGGCAAGAAGACGCCTTCAAAGCGGGCGCATGATGGCAGGACAAAGAAGAAACTTATTGACCTCGATGGCAAGGAGCGGCGATCTAGCGAGAGCAGCATTGACGATCAGCCACCTGCAGGAAGTGCCTCTCCAAATCAAAATCAGGAAAGCAACAGTAGCAGTCAGAGCAGCTCCAGTGGGGCTAGTACGCCCAAAAAAAAGAACAACAAGGATGACTCCAAAATTGATATGCGTAAAATGGTGCTGGAGCACACATATAAGCTGACCAAAGCGGCGGTTGTGGGAACTCCGGAAAAGGAAAAGCCCAAAAAGGATAAGGATAAGGAAAAGATTAGGGAGAAAGGTAGAGAAAAGGAAAAGGAACGAGACAAAGACAAGGAAAAAGAAAGGAGGAGTGAAGCAACGCCGAAGAAGCATACTGCACCAGCGAAGACTTCCTCCATAAGCGAGCCTTCGCCTGCTAAAATTCTCCGTTTAAGCAATGACACGGCTCAAAGTTCTCCATCTGTTGTTAACTCAGTTGCGTCTACACCTAAACCTATACTTACACCCATATCTGCTCCTGCACCACTGCCTGTTCCTACTCTTCCTGTTGCTGCTGCACCACCCATCTTGTCCGGACTGCCACCGCCACTTGTGCCTCAGACGCCATTCATTCATCGCCTCAACCAAAAGGAACCGGAGATAAAGATCCAAATGAAGATAGTGTCCGATTGCAAAAGTGATAACAGTACCTCCAGTTCGGTTTTATCGGCAGCAGCGCCACCACCGCCTCCGCCGCCACCGCCAGATCCAATTCAGGATGTCGCCAACGAGCTGATTGTGGAGAGCACTCCGCAACTGGTCGTGGATCACGAGGAGGAGGTGACCGAAGTGTGTGCGGAGGAGATTGTGGAGATGGACATACCGATTCCCAAGGAACCAACCCCAGCTGTTGCTTCGAATGCGTTTTTAACTTCTGCATCTCCTGCACCACCCACACCTGCTCCCCTTCCCATACCACTATCTGTGCTCCACCCACCACCGCTACCGCTGGCAGCTGCTCCACCTCCTCCACCACCCACTCAAATAGTAAAGGTGGTTCTCCCAGCCTCTTTGAATCCTCTCAACAGAATGTCAGTGGTTCTGCCACCCTTGCCGCCATTGCCGCCTTCACGGATAACAGCACCACCACCTCCACCTCCGCCGCCAAACACCAATAGTAGTGGCAACGTAGTGCCCATAGCGGCCACAGCATCCCCACTAAAACCCACCTACAAAACCATTAGTTTGCCCTCGCACAAGATCATAATCGCAGGGACAACGGGCGGAAATCGCGTCTCAATTGCAAAAGGGACGACCAAGAAAAATGTGGACCTGCTGGGGTCCATTATGGCCAGCATGGACAAGCCAGCGGGGAGTGGCTCCAATCTAAACTCCTCATCATCGACATCCTCGGCAACAACGAATAATTCGCTTTCCTCATACGCCAACTCCAACAACAGCTTCTGAAAATGGAAAACGGAATAGCAGGAGAGCGGAAGTAGAGGCTCCTATTTGGACTTTATGTGAAACTATATATTTTGTATATTAAGAAGCCTCTCGGAATTCCGTTTAACGGATTTCGAGAGCTTAAATCCTTTTCAGAAAGATCTCTAAACGCTGAAAGAGAATTGTGCACGTTAAAGTATCGCTTACTCACTACAAAATTATCATGGCAACAAGTTTTTAATTTGTATTTAGTGGCCCAAAAATATCCGTCGAGTATGACGTTATAATTTATATTGCATTAAAACAACTACTAAATAAGTTATAAGCGCTTTTCCAATCTATTTCAGTGACAAGAGATCTTTCTTTGTATATAGCCAAAAGCTAATATGTAGTCTTACACCTCACATACAAACACCCCTATATTTGATAACGAAACGTAGATTTGTAAGCTCAAAACGAGAGACACTTGATAGAGATGTAGTTTTTTAATTTATTTACACCACCAACCACACCGCAGCACTTTTTAGATACAACAATTGAACGTTTTTTAAATGCAGGCAGGTACATTTAACTGTTATAGTGTGTATTTTTTAATGGCACGCACGTTATTGGCCAGAGACAATTGTGCTCGTTAAAAGTATAACCTAAAAGCCGAAAGGCTTAGCAAAAGTCCCAGTTTAATTTCTTCTCAACAACTTTTTTGAAAAGTGTTTTGAAAGTGCGTAGAACAATACACACATTGATAATTACCATATACATATAAATATATATACACCATATATTACTGTAGAAATAAGCCAGCTTACACGTTGAAGAAACAATAAAGATTCGGATCGTACAAAAATACTCCAAAATGTTTTCAATCGAGTTAATATCGGCAGATAAAATACTCAAAAGTAAAAATTATCGGATTACAAGTATAACATTTTAATCTCTAGAAAATAATACAAAAATAATATAATTAACAGATCCAAGGCCACCAAGATATTGCAACTGGGAATGCAAAAAAAGATCCTTCGAGGTTCTTACAGCTTGGAGCGCAGCTCCTCAATCCTTCCTTGAGCGGATCGTTGCAGATCCATCAGTTTCATGGCAAAGCCCATGTTGCCCTGGATCTTGATCTTGCCCTGGAAGAAGGCCTTCTGCGGTGGCAACTTTCCAGTGAGCAGTTCGAAGACATCATCGTCGCTGATGATAAAGGTGACATCACATTTTTCTAAAGGAAGAAAATATTAATTAAGTACATATTTAATGTTTTTTTAAGGTATGCTTACGTGTTCCATTAAAGATGATCTTTCCCTTGCCCTGCTTGGCATCAATGACCCAGAATCCGGTCTGACCGTTGGGTCCATTGTTCACCTTAAAACCGTAAATGGCGCGGACCTTCTCGATCAGATTGTCCTTATCCTCCTGCATGGCTTGCTCCAGAATTTTCAGTAAGGGAGCCACCTTAAAGCCATCTTCGCTAGTCGCAGCCTTACCGGCAGCAGTAAGATTGCGCACTACATTATTAGCAGCAGGGAAACCCAGGCGGTACAGAGCCACCACCACAGCTCCTCCCAGTCCCAGGTTGTGCTGCAGAGCCAACTGGGCATTGGGTACTTGGCGCTTCTCCGCCAATCCACGGAGCTGCCAGCAGAGCTCAGCACATTGGGCCAGTCCAGTGGCTCCCAAAGGATGACCCTTGGAGATCAGACCACCACTGGGGTTGACCACGAACTTTCCACCGTAGGTATTGTCTCCGGCATCGATGAATTCGCCAGCCTTGCCTTCTCCGCACAGTCCAAGTGCTTCATAGGTTACCAACTCGTTGGCCGAGAAGCAATCGTGCAGCTCCACCACCTGGACATCCTGCGGCTTGTAACCGCTCTTGGCGAACAGACGCTGAGTAGCCAGGCGGGTCATGTCGGTTCCCGCAATCTTCATTAGGCTCTTGTCGGCGAAGGTGGAAGCCGGATCACTGGCCATCTCCATGCCCACAATCTCCACGGCCTGCTTCTCCAGTCCATGACGATGCACGAATGCCTCGGAGGCCAGGATGGCAGCTCCGGATCCATCGGATGTAGGACAGCACTGCAGTTTCGTCAAAACACCCTCCACAACCTGGGGCGACTTCATAATCTGCTCAAGGGTGTATTCATCGCGGAACTGCGAGTAGCTAAGCGGAGGCAATAAGTCTAAAGATTAGATTAGCCATTTTTGAAACACTTATGGTAAAATCTTACGGATTATTAACTGAGTGCTTGTGGTTTTTCCAGGCGATTTTGCCAAAGTGCTCAGGCTTGGTGCCATATTTCTTCATGTGCTCCTTGCCAGCGTTGCCAAAGATCTGTGCAGCCATGGGTCCAGCTCCGATCTCGGTCAGCTCACTCATCTCGCTGATGTGGCGCTCCATGGGATTGGCGCGGTCAAAGTACTTTGTGGGAAAACAAAAAGTTGGTCATAGAAGGCTTTTGTAAAAGTTTTTTTTATTTACTTTGGAGGACAGAGATCCACGTTCCATCTTCTCGAATCCCACCGCCAAAACACATTCCGCGTTTCCACTCTCGACGATCTGTTTGGCCAAGTAAAGAGCACTCGATCCTGTGGAGCAATTGTTGTTCACGTTGTAGACCGGAATGCCGGTCATTCCAACCTCGTAAATGGCTCGCTGCCCGCAGGTGGAGTCACCATAAACGTATCCAGCCACGGCCTGCTGCACTTCCTCGTACTTGATGCCCGCATCCTGGAGAGCTTTTGTAATGGCCTCCTTCGCGAAATCCGGATAGCACACATCAGCTCGGCGTCCGGGCTTCTCGAACTGCAGAATGTCAAATACGAAAAGTTTAAAAATAAAAGTTATTGGACAAGATTATGAGAGATTAGCATGGGCAACTCAAAATGCAGATTAAAATTTCAATTTTAATCTTGACACTTCAGGGGGCCAAAGGATCGATACTGATAGCCATTATAGTTATTATAACAATGATAATGAGTTGAGGCACAAACATTTGAGAGCAGATTAGCGTACGGAGTGCACCCAGTTCAAAGTCCGGTAATCGTTAAATATTGCTCAATATCGAAGTTACTTGCAAATAATAAAGCTGGTTTTTAAGTCTTTGTTTTGTTATTTTTATCTTTTTTTTTGTAGCCTGTGAAGATGTTAGTTAATTTTTGCGATACATACCTTGGTCATTCCAACACCGACAACATAAACACGGCTCTTCGTCATTTTGTAGCTGCAGAATATTAAATAAAAATCAGGTAATACCCCAACTAGTGCTCAAGTGCGATTAATTAAAATTTAGTTGGGGGCTAGAAGCTGCAGGTAGTGTGACCAAATTACAACAAGCTTCCAAATGTCAAAACACGAAAGGTGCGCCTGATTTAAAAAGATTGAAGCCCTGAAATATTTAAATAAAAGTTATAAATATGTGATTCCTGTTCTTCCCAGCAGATAATCAGAGAACCAAATTTTAATAAATACAAATACAAGCAAATTACAATTTATTTACCTTTGTATATTTGTCTTTGCATATTCATAATAATATGTTACAGTTTGAAAAGCATTGAGTTGAAAAAAATACTGTAACCCATAGCCATACAATTAGTGCTGCCCTTTAAAGCGGGATAAAAAATATAAACAAAAATGTATATTAGCAAAATACCAAGATTATTATTAGGCTTTAAAACTTAAACTTACAAAAACACAACAAAAAATATTTTTTAAAACTATCCTTTCAAAAATAATTAATTTGTTAAGTTTATAAAAACAAGCTAAGCAGACAGCTCTGTTGTTATCAATCCTTAGTATAAAAACCCGCAACCTGTTGATAGCACCTTAGTCGATGTAGAAAGTTCGATCCGTGATCCCGCAGAGTACAAACAGCCAGAAAATGACCAAGACCAGAGTTTACGTTATCGGAGTTGGCATGACCAAGGTTCGCTTGCAAGAGATTAACCTTTGTGCCGCCTTGGATTTTTTTATATCTAACCGATCTTCTTGTTCCCCATTTCCTGCAGTTCGAGAAGCCGGGACGCCGAGCTGACGTGTGCTACCCGGACTTCGCAAAGGAGGCCATTACCAAAGCTCTCCAGGATGCGGGCATCAAGTTCGAGGACGTGCAGCAGGCGGTGGCCGGCTACGTTTATGGTGATTCCACCTGCGGACAGCGGGCCATCTACGAAGTGGGAATGACCGGCATTCCGGTCTACAACGTGAACAATAACTGCTCCACAGGATCGAGTGCCCTTTACTTGGCCAAACAGATCGTCGAGAGCGGTAATTCCGACTGCGTCTTGGCTGTGGGATTCGAGAAGATGGAGCGTGGATCCCTGTCCTCAAAGGTACATCTTTTAAATTCCATTCAAACGTCTTAATAACCCATAACCTTATTCCCTATAGTACTTTGACCGCGCCAATCCCATGGAGCGGCACATTACCGAGATGGGAGAGCTGACCGAGATCGGAGCTGGACCTATGGCTGCCCAAATCTTTGGTAACGCTGGCAAGGAGCACATGCAAAAGTATGGCACAAAGCCCGAACACTTTGGCAAAATCGCCTGGAAGAACCACAAACACTCGGTTAACAATCCGTAAGTTAAGTCGAAAGTTCACCTCACTATTCGCTTATCTTATCGCTCAAAACCGAGGAATAAGTAGACCAATCCATACACCATCATCCACTCCAAAGCTGTATGCAGCTGATCCACACGCGAAGCTTTTATCTATTTCCATTTGTTGTTTTCAGCTACTCGCAGTTCCGCGATGAATACACCCTTGAGCAGATTATGAAGTCGCCCCAGGTTGTGGAGGGTGTTCTGACCAAGCTGCAGTGCTGTCCCACATCCGATGGATCCGGAGCTGCCATTCTGGCCTCCGAGGCATTCGTGCGACGTTATGGACTGGAGAAGCAGGCCGTGGAGATTGTGGGCATGGAGATGGCCAGTGATCCGGCTTCTACCTTTGCCGACAAGAGCCTCATGAAGATTGCGGGAACCGACATGACCCGTCTGGCTACTCAGCGTCTGTTCGCCAAGAGTGGTTACAAGCCGCAGGATGTCCAGGTGGTGGAGCTGCACGATTGCTTCTCAGCCAACGAGTTGGTTACTTATGAAGCACTTGGACTGTGCGGAGAAGGCAAGGCTGGCGAATTCATCGATGCCGGAGACAATACCTACGGTGGAAAGTTCGTGGTCAACCCCAGTGGTGGTCTGATCTCCAAGGGTCATCCTTTGGGAGCCACTGGACTGGCCCAGTGTGCTGAGCTCTGCTGGCAGCTCCGTGGATTGGCAGAGAAGCGCCAGGTGCCCAATGCCCAGTTGGCTCTGCAGCACAATCTGGGATTGGGAGGAGCTGTGGTGGTGGCTCTGTATCGCCTGGGTTTCCCGGGTGCTTCCAAGGCAAAGTTGTAAGAATGAGAACTGATAATTTGTATATGTTTTTAGTAAAAGTGAGCTGTTTTTTATGTAATTAACTACGATCTTTTATGTTTTCAAGGAAGGGTAAAAGTACAAAGTATTTATTTTTATTTATTATTTTATTCTTTTTAATTAAACATTGAAATCGATAGTCTAAAGAATAGCCTCATTTGCGTTTTAGCTTAGGTGCAGTTTTAGCTTTAGGCTTTCTCCTTCTACACAAACGGATTAATCCCATCAAGGTAATCACAGGGAGTAACAGGATTAAAGCAACCACTAAATAGACGTCCAGTGAGTAGTATACAAAGCGGGATAGATGTACAGCACGTGATTGGATCAAAGGAGCTCCCTTCGTCTCAGCCACGTGTTCCACCCACCAAATGGCAGTTTCCAAAGGATCCTGAATGCGATTATTATAGGCTGAAGCCACTTGCTTAGCTCTTTCCCTGAAAGAGGGATCTAGGGCCTTGGTTAAAGCTTCAAAGACAGTTTTTTCATCCAGTTTCTTGAACTCCAACTGCACGGCCATTCCTCTTTGAACCAAAGCAGCAATATTGAGAGACTGATCGCCATAAATGGGAACACCCACAATGGGCACTCCTTCGGAAACCGCCTCCGTGGTGCCCATTAATCCTCCATGGGACATAAACACCTTGAGATTTGGATGTGCCAGGATATCACGCTGAGGAAGCCACTTTCTGATGTGCACATTTTTAGGTTTATTCGGAAGTGTGTCGTTTTCATACTTCCAGATCACCTGCTGCTCCAATCTTCCGAAGGCGCGAACAATCCCATCTCGTCGAGCTGGTGGAAGGGAGCTGGCTTTCAGTTGAGATCCCCAGCTGAAGAGGATAACTCCCTTGGAAGCATTATCCATTATTTGTTGGAGATCAGAGGGTAGAGGTTTTGGTGGAGTTATGTGCACGCCACCGACTTCTATGATACTTGGTGGCAAAGGTTTTGCACCACTCAGTGAGAAGTGTTGATTGATCAGCATCAAGGAAGTGTTTCTGACCATGTCTTCCGTGGACGGCAATCCAGGTCCGAATCTCTGACGGATTAGAGCATTGGTAGCGGGAACCGTGAAGATTCTGCAGAAAAAGATAAACATCGTAAGATAATAGAAATAAATCTCACTGTGGGTTATACCACATAAAAAAGTCGTTAAACCAGTTGCTTTAATTTATGATGTTGCTGTTAACCTATTTATTAAATACTTTAAATGCCGAAAACGTTACTTACTTGTAGAGGAAATTAAGCGAGTGAACAGTAATCCAGTTGCCCAGTCTTCCCGCAAACGACATCTCCTGGGATTGTCCTTGGAATAAAGCGGATATGTAGGAAGGAATTAAAGGAGCTCCGAAACGCTCGTAGTGCCATGGCATCAGGGCACAACTACTCATGCCAACAACCGGAGCTTGGAGCACATGGGCCACACTCATCGCACAATCGGTATTGAATTGCTCCAAAAGGATGACATCGTAGTAACCAGGAGGATGTTTCAGGACATCGGATAAGGCTTGGCTGTGCAGTGTGATGTTGCAGTCCTCTTTTCCCTTGTTGTACAGCACAAAGTGCTCGATGTAGTGGAATAAGTAGTCAAAAGGGAGTTCGAAGTCCTGGCCAAAAAGTTATTTATAATTTAATGTAAAATGTTTAGATCATATTTAATAATATTGTTTCGAAAACCTTTGTGTACATTATTTTGTTTTCGAATTCGTTGATGTATTAAATAATATATTATTTTTCATCTAGGGGGTACTTTAAAATATTCTAAAGTTCATATTTTCTATAATAAAAAGTATACGACATATCACACGTTCATTTCGCGCTACTTGGAATTGCTTTGTAGACAACGAAAATTATTTTAAATAATCTTCATATAAGTATGTTATTATAACATTGTTTAAACGTACCTCCAAATGAATGGTATCTGTGAGTGTAGAGGGCGGCAGCAGATAATCCTTATAGCCTTGTGGTGGATCCTTGTCCTCAAAGGGACTGATGACATCCACATTGTGACCAGCCTTGGCCAATCCACGCATAATTGGGTGAAAGAACTTAAAGTGGCTCATGGCAGGGTGGGGAAATATGCCCAGGATTCGCAGAGACCCGGTGGAAACAACCAAAGAAAGAAGCGCCAGCAGGCTGAAACCCTTCCACACAAACATGATACTGGAAAACAATTAGGAAGGGTCAAGTTCAAGTTGAGTCAGCGTGACAAGCCCTTATAAAATCGATTTTCATGATTGTGTGAATTTAAACATTGTAACATTTGAAGGTGCGCGGAATGCTTTGCTAAAATTAACTTATAAATACTTTCGTCTTTCTTTTTTCACATGTAATTAGCAAACACAAAAAATAATCACCGGTGTGCGCCTTTCCCAGGGAGACAGATCCGGAACGGCCGAAAGATGAGCATCAACTGACACGGACGGGCACGAAAAGAGCTCGACAAGACGTACGAATATTTCTATAAAAAATATACACATCAACAAAAACTTATACGCACCGGAGCTAATCGTCTAGAGGGAACTTAAGAGTGATAGACCGGTTTTTAAGAGCTCCCATATCTTGAACCCTCTCTTTTTTCGCATATCAGCCAAAGACCTCAAAACTGATAACATTTTTGTTGATTTTTTCTGTTTGCTAATTTTGAGCACAGTTTTAAACAATATTTGGAACCCATTTATAAAGGGTTGTGTTCTGGCACTCAGGTGGGAATAATTAAAATCAAAATTTAACATACCATTATATTATATATCACTTGACCTACACATATTAAATTTATCAATTGCAAGCATTTATTTGCCCATCACATATTATAAAACATTGCTTAAATATTAATAACAAATCCCCTAAAATATGCAGCAAAATGTATAAAGGTTTTTAACATTCTACTCCATTATAAATTAAAAAGAATAATCGTAAATATTTTCAAAATAAAAACAACATTTGATTAAAGTGGGTAAATACCAATTGTTTTAAACATTATATTTAACTTGGCGTCACTAGACATCTAGATGAAGTCCTTGAGAGGAGGTGTTTTTACATTTAAAAGTTCTCTACACAGAACATATAAAATATCACATACAACCACGAAACGAAGATGTGCCGGGATGAGCCCAGCTAATCCCTCTTAGTCTTTTCAGCGGAACTGGATCCGCAGAAGCGTCGAATGAGCCACAACCAACTGCCAATGATACTGGCCAGGATTACGGCCACAAGGGCATAGCAGTCCAGGGAGTAGTAGGCAAAGCGGTTCATGTACACGGCACTTGGTTTTATGAGGGGAGCTCCACCCGTGTGGGCCACGTGTTCCACCCACCAAATAGCGGTTTGCAGAGCCTGCTGTGGGCGGTGGTGGAAGGAGTGGGAGACGACCTTGGCGGCATCGTGGTACCTAAAATTTATAAAAATAATTAGTTAATTAGGTACAATAAAATATCAGGAAATTAATATGTATTTACTTCTTGTCCAAAGCCTTTTTCAAAGCCCTCATCACCGTATTCTCGGCTATATCCTCATAGTTCAAGATGGTTCCCATTCCTCGATTCACCATGGCGGCAGAATTCACAAACTGATCGCCATACATGGGCGTGGCAACCACGGGAACTCCACAATAAGCCGCCTCCGAGGTGCCCATGAGTCCTCCATGCGACATGAAGACCTTTACATTGGGATGACAGAGGATATCGCGTTGCGGCAGCCACTTCATGATAATCATATTGGCCGGCTGATTGGGCAGAGTTTCGTTCTCCCACTTCCAGATAACCTTCTGCTTCAACCGAGCCACAGCCCTAACGATTCCATCCCTCTTGGCAGCCGAGAGGGAGTTGGCCCGTATCATGGAACCCCAACTGATCAGGATCACTCCCTCTTCGGCATTATCCAGAATACGCTGAAGATCAGCCGGTAAGGGATTGGATTTTTGGATGTGGATGCCGCCCAACTCGATCACATTGGGTGGCATTGGCTTGGGTCCCGAGAGCGAGTAGTGTTGGTTCACAAAGAACAGGGAGGTATTCTTCACCAGTTCTCCTACCGAAGGAACATCGTGACCGAATTTGTATTGAACCAAAGCATCGGCAGCGGGTACAGATAGTAATCTATTGGGAAATAATATTGATATAAAATTTAAATTATTATGTTTATAAGCAATTACTTACTTGTACATCCAGTTCATGGCATGGGTGCTGAACCAATTGGCCAATCGACCGCCGAAGTTCATGTCCTGCGACTGGGCCATGAAAAGCATGGGCACATGAGATGGAATCAAAGGAGCTCCCATTCTCTCATAATGCCAGGGCATCATCACACAGCTGCTTAAGGCGATCACCGGTGCCTGCAGCTGATGTGCCACGCCCATCATGCAGTCTGTATTAAATTGCTCCATTATGATGACATCAAAGTGTCCTGGTCGTCGCTTCAGGATCTGCTGCAGTGCCTCCGAACGGAGGGTCAAATTGCAGGCCTGTTTTCCCCACTCGTGAAGTAGGGAAAATTCCAAAAAGTGATTGTAGAATGTGCGTTTCTCAAAGAGCTAAAAAAGAACAAAGAATAATTAAATTAGTTATTTAATTTTATTTAGATTATTTAATAAAAAAATTAACTGAGTCATGAAAAAATATTGCAGTGTTCATGTATCCAACCTCAATTTTGTTTTGGGTACACATATAGTATTATTGGTCCGATTTGTATTTCCCTGATTTACGACTATTTTGACTGACTTCGTCGTTAGGCAATTGAATATTAACAATAGCTCAACATCCGACGTGGTTCCCCTTTTCACTCACCTTGAGATCCACACTGTTCGTGAGCTTTTCAATTCCGGTCAGTGGGTAATCCTTGTATCGGGCGACCGGATTCTTGTCCGGAAAGTGGGAAACCACACTCACGTCGTGTCCCACCTCCGCCAGACCCTTCATGATCGGGTGGAAGAAGTGGAAGTGACTGACTCCGGGATGGGGGAACAGACCCAGCACCTTCAGCGGGCCAGCGGCCTCCACCAACTCATCCGGTTGGCTGACAACCAGGGTCAGGAACAGTAAGGCAACCACCGGCGACCACATTTTGTACCCTGAAAAGAAAAACACTTTTACCAAGTCTAGAAAATGAATTCGTTAAACTTAAATATTCCTATTCAGAATGAAATAACCCAACAATTTACAGTTCGTATTTTGTTTGCTTTTAAAACCATTAAATACATTGAAAAAAATTAACACAAAAAAATAAAAATATAAATAAAGTATACACTCTACTTTCTATTTATTCGATCAATTTAATTGCTGTTAAAACTTTTGTATTTGTTTTTCACCATAATGTTTTTGCTTCCATCTCAATTTATTTAAAAACATACGATTCCCATGATTCAATTTTAAAATTCGATAAAAGTATTTGAGATACATTTTTTTTATTTAATTTGCTGATTCACGGGTGTGTTTAATTCGTTAGAAATCCTTCCTAAAACACATTATTTCCTCACTTTTCACTTGCACCATGTGCAGAAACACTTGTTGAATCTTTGACTTCTTGGTTTTGCAGTATTTTCAATTGACCTTGAGTGGGGCGGTGGGTGGCATTGCGCATGTCGCGAATGCGAGAAATGCAGGGAAATTATGTAAAGAATGCAGGCGAAGGCACCAAAGAAAATCGCAAGCACAACAAAAGCCACGGCAATTGCATCACAATGCCCACTGCACTCGGTTAACAAATTCACAATTATGGCCTTTTGGGGCCATTTTCTCCGAAATGCAATTGAACCGCTTGAACTGGATACACACACAAAATGCCCAAATGCCGAACCGTCAGTTTTGAACTTGAATCCTGTTTTTAAACGGCTCCCCACTCTTACTTACTTGTTCGACTGCCGACGAGCGACTGACTAAATTCAGTGAAATGCCGCCGAGTGGAAAGCTCTTCGGTCAACGCTCCACAAAGAGCTGCATCCAAGTCGCCACAGGCCGAAATTGCTCAGTCAGCGATCGGAAATCAATCTCCGTCTTCGGCGGTGCTGCTGATATAGCTTTTTTTATAGCTTTGATATTTTTAATATTTTATACATTTTTAATATATATATTATTTTAGATAATGAGTTTATAAAAATCACATTAATATTATCCTTTAAATTAGTTAGGTGATTCCTTGAATTTATTAAGAGCAAGATGACACAAAATTAACTGAGAAAACATTTCAGGTTGAGTCTGATAAGATTTATATTTTTTATTTTTAATTAAAGTTAGGATAGTTCAAATTGAATTTTCTTTTCCTCTCTTAGATGTAAGCTATTTTTTCTATTTGAAAGTAAAAAGTAGACAGTACCGATTTAATTTCTCAAAGCTTTTTCGGCCTCACGATCCGCTAGACTCTCACACAAAGAAAGCACTTGGGGGCTATTTTTTTAGAGAGTGGGGTTACGAAATTGAAAAAACGAGAGTGTAGAATGAAGTGCCCTTGTGCACGAGACCCAACTACCGGCAGTAGAAAGCCGACTGAACAAAAAAGCAACAGACGAGTCTGGCAAATGTTTATCACCCGCCGCTCACATGTTTTTCAAGGCGTCTCACTTGTTTACATTTAATTGATACGGGCTTATTTTCGGCGCTCCAAAACGATTACGGAAATTATTAGCGATCAGCATGCGTAATTTTTTTTTGGAACCTGAAAAATTGTCGATGCGTAACACGCACTCTTGGCATTATTTGCTTAGAACTACAAATTATTTATTTTTTAATGCAAGAATTGTTTGAAAGAGTGTTTAATAATCGAGAGGCTTTTAATGGCATTAGAAAATTACGTTGTTAATGACACTTTTGATTGAGCTGATTATAATAAATTAAAAAGTGAAAGCAATTCTCAGTATCAGTTTAGGTTTATTGAACTTTTCATTCACCGAAAGCTCCATTATGTAACTTTAATGATATACACAGATACAATTTAATTATGCATAGACCACACAGTTTTCAATGAATTAGTTAAACGATTGCATGTTTTCGTGACATTTTAATGGGGTTTTAAATTAATGGTGTTAGGATCAACCTTATTTGAAAGTCATTTCATAAGCTCTCTATTTACAAAATAATGAATGATATCAAAAATTAAATATGTTCTCTTGCATGCTTAGTTCATTGAACTAATTATTTATTGTTGTTTTGTTTTTGTTTGTCCCGAGATTTTTCCCCGACCAAAAGCGGACTTTGTCTTCTTAATGAGCTTCCAGAAGGCGACAATCAGCAGCCATACGATTCCCAGCCAGAACAGGTAAACATCGATCGAGTTGTAGACGATCCAGTTGATATGTCTGGCTTCATTTTGCATGTGGGGAGCTCCCCCGACTTAATCACATACTCGATCCACCAGATCGCTAATTCAAGAGGGGGGATGGGACGTTGACGAAAGGCTTCGGTGGAGCGGCGCACGTTCTCGGAAAATCTGTATTTAAATTATAAACAAATATTTAATAAAATTGTTTAACATGATTTTAAAGGAAGTTAAGAAAAATTCTAACAATCAACACACACTTATCAATTGCTTACCCCTTATCAAGTATTATTCGCAGTCCCTTGGTTATGTGATCCGTATCAAAATCACTGAAACTAACGATCACTCCGAAGCCCCTCTGTTTGATGGCGCCAGCATTTAGAAACTGATCCCCATAGAAGGGAGTCACCAGCATGGGAACACCACAATGAACCGCCTCCGTGGTTCCCAAAAGTCCTCCGTGGGATATAAAACTCTTCACCTTCGGATGACACAATAAATCTCTTTGAGGCAACCAATCAAAGGTATAAAGATTGGATGGCTTTTCATTATCCAGAATCTTTTCACTCTTCCAACGCATCACAAAGTTGTACTCCTTCAGCTGGGAAATACTTTGGAAAAGGGCATCTCTTTTGGCTGAAGGTAGTGTATTAGCATTGACCATTGATCCCCAACTTATATAAATGATTCCATTGGGGGACCGATCTAAGAGCTCTAAAAGATGCTGAGAAAAAAAGAATATAATGATTATAAGATATATTTAAAAGATAACGGATAGCTAGGGAAAAACAATACTGCGTGTCTGGATATATAAATGATTTATATATAGACCTACGTAGACGCAAAGTCTACGATTTAAAAATACGTTGAAAGCTTTTTCTTTTACGCATTTGTTTTATAACGAAACTTGCCTCAATATGTTGACCTAAATAATGGAACATTTGTCAATCTCATTTAAATGTCGTTAAAATCATCATTAAAAATGTTGTCTTTGTTTTAATTCATTGCGAATTTTGGATTAAAAACTTGATAATCTGCAGACTAATGGAATTAATTTGGAGTCACTGCCTCTTACATCGTGATTTACAGTTTGTGAGTTTGGGATTCACATATTTATATATACCAAATGTAAACAAGATTTTGGATTTTGCAAACCTTATCCACCGGTTTTGTGACGTCTGTTTTTATTTATTTAATGATTAAAAACGGCTGTACTTTTTGATAAAGTGTTCAGTGACCGGCAAACACAGACAACTTAATAAAGCGTTTTGAAATGTTCCCATAAATGCAAGTCAAGATTGATCACCTTAAAGAATGGTTGGTTATTATTTTTCAGATTTCCTCTTGGCGTTTAAATTAATTATACTGCAATATGGTTAGCAACTCACTTTTGGCAGCGGTTTTAGGGGGTCCCACTTGCAACCCGCCCACTTCCACGACATTTGGGGCATAGGGGCGTGGACCGGTTAAGGCATAATACTGATTGATCAGCATCAGACTGGTGTTCTTTACGATCTCATTGATCGAGGGCAGTCCGGGTCCGAATCTCTGAGCAATCAGCGCATCGGTGGCTGGTTGGGTAATCAAACTTTTCAAGGAAAAACAAAGACGATAAGAGGCATTTCGAAGGCCATATACATTTAATACCCACTTGTACAGAGTATTGACGGTGTGAAAGTGAAAGAAATTATTTATTCGATCAATGGGACCCATTTCATCTGTGTAGGGCAGGAAGTTCATGGGCATGATGGGGTTAATGAACGGACTGCCCATTCGCTTATAATGCCACGGCATTATCGCACAGCTACTCAGAGCGATAACAGGTGCGTTCAGCAGGTGAGCCACCGATGCCATGCAGTCGTTGGAGAAGTGCTCCAGCAAGATGACGTCGTATCGAATGGGAGACTCCAGTATCTGGGCGATAAGAGGGGAGTTCAATGCCACCTTACAGGATCGCAGACCCCAATCGTGGAGCATAAAGTAGGTGGGTATCTTGAAGGGCAGACCAAAAGGTTTCCATTCCCTTTCAAAGTTCTAAAAAAAAATATATAAATATGTATATAATTTGTATCTCTATTTATTTTGTATTATTACCTTTAAATCAACTACATCTGTGAGTAATGGAATTCCCTCGAAGACGTAATCCGTGTAGTTTGGTTTTGGTTTCTCCAGTGGAAAATAGCTATACACGCTGACGTTGTGACCCCTTTCCGCCAAGGCCAAGAAAATTGGTCTAAAGAAGTCAAAGTGACTCTTGCCGGGGTGCTGGAACAAGCCCAGAATTTGAGCCGCTTCATTGGGTTTAGGTCGCAATGAAAAAGCCAGCAAAAACAGAGGTAGCAGCAGCATCGCAAACCTTTTAACATAATTAAAACGACACAAAAATGGAACTATGATACACAATTTTAAAAATTGGCCAACTGCAACACAAATTGTTCTGGGGTCTGCACAAAGATCAAAGTTAACTCGGAAAACAAAAGGTTGCCTTTGCTCTTTGTTGTTTCAGATACTTTTGTATCTACATATATGCAGCGTTTGGCTTAAACACTTTTATCTCAGAATCTAATAAAATCGTGACCGGAATTTAACCTGCAATTGTCTTTTGAAAAGACCTTTTAGCTACGGAATTTTTTAGTTTTTCTTACAAAGCTGTGACCATTAAAAGGTGTCCACCCAATTTAATAATTATTGGCTTTGGCTGGAAACTTAATTTAGCAATTTTTGAATCGCATTTGTGGATTAGTTGTTGGCAGGGCGAGTTTTTGCTCACTGACATTTTAATAGATTTAAATGGTTATCTTAACAATTATATTCTTGGAACATTTATTCTTTTTAGGTCAGGTATTTTATTTTTTTTAACAGTGAATAGTTTTTTTCAGCAATTTTTTTAATATTGTGTTCCGTTTGTTAACCCCTGTCTTTTTTTTTTTTTGTTTTTGAAGGGGAACATTTTAAATTACTGGCAGTATTTTTTGTCACCTCTTGAGTTCCTTTAAAATTACAAAATGCAACTTGTCACAGCCACGATCTGCGATCGACTGAAAGCCAAGGTAATAGCGGCTCAGAGCCAACTTGGCTTAAAGCAATTGCAGTGAGTTGCAAACTGCCCTGTTGTGTTTTCTTTATTCTAACCGAGACAGACTTTTCCGATATATACAAACGCTCAACTCAGACAATCCGACACACACTCCCCGCAAGTCATGAGCAATTTGCGGTAGCCCATTAGATTGCCAAATCAAAATTGCATATGCGAAGGGGAAGCAATCTATACCTTAAGAGGGCCGACTGAATATTTTTTTTCATTAATATTTTTTTTTTTTTGTGCAGGTTTGTGCATCTTACGAGCTAGAAGATGGAAACGAGATTTAAAAGTAAAGTAAAAAATAAGAGAAAAATAAGTAGTAACTAGTTTTGTGCTTAAAATATAAGTGTTAATCACCTTAGGAGCGTCAGAGAGAAAATATTAGAGAATACTGAATATAGTTGATTATAGTCAGAACACAATACCGTGAGGGGCACGTGTTAGTTTTAATTCGATCTATAATGATTTAATAATTAATTCCACTATTTACCATTAAATGTATGTGAGATCTCCCTTCCACTTAAACTTTATCTATTACAATTTCTTTACTACAGTGAACTTTACTTAAGTTTATTTTTCACCTATCTGACGGCAAAGTTTTCCATTGAATGCCCAGACAAAACCCAGAATCTCACACCCTTTTTTCCGCAAGAAAGAGGACATAGCGATTGATTGGCGGTAACAAATGTATTAGAAACTTTCTCTGTATAATTTCCGCATTTGCAAAGAGAAACGGACACGGGTATATGGGTACTTCACTTCAAATTGCACTTCCGTGCGAAAAATTGTTTATCGAAAACTTTCGTTTCGATTTTCAGCCACCTTTTTTAGCCAGCAACCCTGGAGTTTCGTTTTCAGACAGTCTGAATGGAACGACGTTCGCTGAAAAATCCCCCTTTCAGCCCCGCCCCTTTTTCGCAGTGGCGTGTCGATAAAGTTTGCACCTATTGTCATTTTATTGATTTGTTATAAATTTCACACACTACACACACGCTTATCTTTTCATGCGCTTCTATTAAATGTAAATGACTGGAAAATGCCGCATGCCACGCCCTCAATTTGAAATGGACACGTGGACAACCCTTTTTATTTGGCCAGCTTATCTGCGAATTTTCAATAAGATTTCCTATCATTTTAAATTCGATTTTATGGCCAGCTCGAAATAAATGACCGGGTAAGAGAGTGGGAAAAGTGGGAAAGTCAAAAGCTTAAATGTCTGAACGTTAAAATAAATTGATACCGGGCGAATTCCTATTCAGCTAAGAGTTTTTCAAGTGCGATTTTCCCGCCCGCTCCCCTGATGCTTATCAATTTGGCAACACCTTGAGGAAAATTGGCGGGGGGAGTGGAAACAGCTGCGGATGCTGCCCGGAAAAATTGTGAACGTCTCGAGTTTTCCTCTTCCATTCACACTTGATTTGATAATCTGTCGTAAATTCTAACTTTTCACTTGTGTGAAACGCTCACAATTAAGTCACACTTTTAATGACGTGACGCCAATATTAAAACGGAACACTTCCTTGGAAAAGCCCAACCCCCTCGCCGAGATTTTCCACCCCCTCTTGCAGCTGTTGACAGCGTCCAGTGGCTGACTTTGTTTTTGTTGTGACTGCTGCGCTAATTAGGCGAGACGTGAAAATTTTTGCTTATTATTTTCCCTAAATTTTAACGACCTTCCTTCAAACGGAAGTTGAACCGAGCCCATTCGGCAGATATTTTATACGGTGCAACATTTTGAAATTAGTATCTCAGAAGTTACGGTTATTGTCAAAGTGAATTTTAATTAGCGAACTCCAAGTACTGAGTGTGAAAATCAACTGACGAGGTCCGGAATAAACAGAGCATGTCGAATCTGCGACGACTTTTCGAGTTTAAAGGCTTGTCCTTTAGTTAATTAAGTTTGCCCCAGATTGTAATTAACAAAATGTTTGAAATCTACTTTTAAAGTTATTTTACTTCTTGTAAAAGAATGTTAAATTAAATTATGTAAAAATTATTATACCTGACATTTGTTTAGCAGCATGACTAATAATTTTTAACTGCAGTGTAGGAGAAACACCTGAAAGTATGCTAATAAAAAGTTTCCTAAGAACCTAATAAAATCGGACAATATTTTCAGTTTTAATTATTCCAGTGACTGTTTCATATGTGTTAAAATTAAATGTTAAATACAGAATTAGTTTTACCTACTAATATTCACAGAGAATATTTTTATTCATTGACTTCATTGTGATTTTCATACTCGATTACTTAAATTTTCCTTAAGATTGTTAACAATTTTTAATGATCCAAAACGGTTCTTTGAGTATTAAGTATAAACCACCATCTGAGTTAATGCCTTCAAATTATCTAATCACCACTTTAATTGCTCTAATCACATGTCTTATCAGATTAAAATTTACTTATCATCGATGGCATGAATAATAGACTGCTAAATCCAATAACCTTATCAGAAGAAACTATCTTACAAGTTCACGCACAAATTGAAGGCGTGAACATTGCGTGCTTGGTTGTCTTCTCTTCATCCAAAGTTTATAAGACTTTTCCTCCCCAAGTTTTCCCCATTTCCATGTTTTCCAGGGGTTTACCTAGCTTACCCATCTCCACTTCACAGGTGTCTTTAATTGACAGGCCAAACTATTTATTGCCATGTCACGTGATCTATAAACCTGACGCCAACCGAAGACAGCCCCTGAATTTTCCGCCCACCTTCAGTATTTTACCTGTGATTTAAGCCGCTTACTAAGACATTTTCGAGTAAGTCGCGTCTTCGTGCCCTTTCGAATAAATCGATTAACAAACAAAGTTGGAGAAGCCGAGCCCCACGGAATATGTGTGCTGTAGCTATTTCCGTGACAGTAATCAATTTATTTTTGGCAGTGCGCCGATTGCGTTTCCGCTCCAAGAACATGGACGAACCTGAAGTCTGCAATTTTCCCACCACTCTCCCCTTCCGCCGTTTTTCGCTGCGGAAAACTCTCTCTTGTCTGCTTCGGAAAACGTTTCATTTCGTTTTGGCTTTTGGCACAGCGATTTCCGCACAAATGTCGATAAATCATCAGAACGAAATAGTCAGAAGGAAAAGCGGAGAAAGAGCGTTGCACAGGGAAAATTAATTAGAAACGCAACAAAATATTAAATGGATCCAATGAAAACACACGTATTTAATCTTTATTTAACAGTAAATGTACCTATATTAAAACGATTTTAAAATAATACGAAAATTAATATAAATTATTCTGAAATTAACTATATAGTTATTACTTATACTTATATGTACCTACCAATTATTTTTCTCAGTTTATACCACGAATAAAAAGAGTTTGGGTGGTAAATTCCTGGCTGTTGGCGTGATAGATAAGTTGACAGCCGCATTGAAGGGTTATCGTAGAAGCTGTCTCTTAATCAATCTTCCTGCTTTGGCGTCTTCATCGCCTTGGCAATTAATTAATTTGCAACAAAGCTGAGGACACGTGACCAGGACACGGCATATTAAAGGATCCAAGAAAAGGATGATGCTGAAATGGTATTTTCCTATGTATATACTACTTAGTTTCTTAAAAAATATTATGGATACAAGAGCGCCAAGATGCTGCCCATTTTGAAGCAACGGGAAGTCCTTTTAGGGTCAAGTGCTGGAATTGATGTTTCGTTTATGATTTATCGTCACTTACTGCCGCGTCATGGGCAATCCTCCCAGTCTCCCAGTCTTCCAGTCCCCTCTCCCTTCTCCCCTCCTCCCCCTTTTCATAGCCCCACCCCCTGCTAATGGTCGACATATTGCAAAAACAGAAGCGAAAACTAAATTAGACATAATAGCTGGCTTGAGGGGTTGGTGAGTAGGTCGTTTCAGATAAGTCGTCATGCTGTCATAATCATCACAAGACAGAATCCATCCATCGCCCATTTTGCAACGCCCACAAGTAACCCTCTGACCCCCCGAACCCCCCTTCAGACCCCCCGTCCCCCTTCAAACCTCCAATGGAACTCCCTTTTCCTCACGACTGAAATTTACTGATGTAATAACCATGTTTTCAGCTTGTAATGCGGCAGGGCCACAAAAACACTTTTGGCGGGGGGTGAAAGTCAAGTTCCCATGGCAAGGGGGTGGTGAAAATTTCATGAGGAGGAGGAGGGTGTAATAAGGGGCAGAGCTGGGGGGAGGGGGGTTCAAGGGTTGAGGGTTGCCTTTTGTTCTGGGCGCAATTTTTGAATTGTTTTTGAAGTAAAATGTGTGATAATTTAATGACTGTCGACGCATCGCTCACAAGGACACACACCCACAGTATCTGGATAGCCACAGCCACCCACCCCTTATATATATATATTATATAACTCAATCCTCACTGAACGTTTAATTTAGTGGAATAATAAAAATGTTTTTGGGGCATAAAAATCTGTGGCTGGCGATGATTTGTGCACTTTCGATGTAACAGATTGTCTTTTAATGCCTTCGATTCAACCAACTGTGCTAACCGAAAATCTCTGATGTCACAGGGTGGGAATTATGAGATCTGGAATTGTGGCTTCTCATTTAATCAGCCTGGCAACAGTTTAGTCATCATGATTTGATAACCATTTTCCAGCTCAACTAGTTTAACAGTCAGCTGATCTGCTCAGCACATGTTTAGTATATCCGATCTGAAACACGTTAGTTGTTTACGTTTACATTTGCATATCAGTCCAGTTATTTGCATAAATTATTGGGCCAGAACACTCGAGTGCTTTTCGCCTTTCTTCCTCTTATTTAAGGGACAGGTGGTTATATTATTCTCCAAAGGGAGGAGGTGCCTTTGCATATAATACTAATTAAGTCACTTTGAGTGAGATTACAGATATTTCCAGTTTGTTGCGGAACTTGTGCATAACTTAGGCAGTATTAAGCTGGCGTGTGTAATTCCGGAAAGTTTTGTCTCGTTTGGGGAATGTGCTAAATTTAAGGAAAGGGAAATTTTTTTTATAGACCTTTGAAGCTGGAATTCTTCTTCTAAATGAATTTATGTTTATTTAAAATAATTTCCCAATATATTTCGTAAATATGTAACGTGGTTTTATATAACTTTATTAAATATTATCCAAAGTTTTGACCTAGTTTATATTTCCGTCTTTTTAAAGTAGGTTAAGCCTTTCCTAACCACTTTCGCTATAAGGTGAAAAATGATTAACTTTCTTTGGAAAACACCTTTTCTTCCATTGATTTTTTACGCACTATGCCTGTCTTTTGGAGACGCCTTCAAGACCTGCAAAAGCCAACGAAGATTTATGCAAATCCCGGCGAGCAAATGTTAAAACGTTAAAGCTTTTGATTCGGTGCTAATGTGAAAATATGGCGCCCGTGTGGAAAAAAACCGAATATAAAATGTGCAAAAATCGCCGAGGCACATTTGCATATGACAAAGTGAGGCAGACAGCCGCAAACAATGAAAAATGACGACGACGAATGCTCGCAGGCTTAGTTGGGGTAATTTAATTTGGCAAAATAAAAAAGACATTTCGCAATAAATAAATTTCGCCCCCGGATCCAGCACGTGACTGCTGCGATTTATGAAACTCGATTAATTTGTGGAAATTTTTATAAATGAATTTATTGCATTTATGTTGTGTGACAAATAATCGCCATCATAGTTATATTTTTCTCCTCCAGTTCGGTCTCTCCAGTGGCTATGGAAATCCCCCTACGATTTCTAGCAGAAGTGCAGGTTATTGAACTGCTCCCGATTATTGGTGATCATCTGGTTGTATTTGAAGGCCGCCGAGTTCTGGGAGCTGCTCTGAACCGTAAGTCTGGTATTTCGCAGGAAACTATCCGCCGGACTGCTGGATACGGCGTACTTTCCGCCGGATCCTTCCACGGTCCTCATGGGACTCAGGTGCTTGGCGGGAATGGCCTTGCTGGGCGTACGGACTTGGTGAACCATTTTCAAGGATTTCTTTTGAGTTTCAACAGGAGCTAAGGTGAGCTTGGTGGATTGGGGGATTCAGGGCACACTGGAGAGACGCGTTAGCACGGAGAATTCCAGACAATTGCCGCAGTTACTAGTGCGAGAGCCGCCTTTCTTAGAAGACAGGTGTTTAGAAAGACTGCAAATAAAAAAATAAAAAAAGAATACATAAGTTAAAGGTTTTTAAAAAAAGATAGGCATCATAAGATTTTCATAAAATAAACCACCAAAATTATTTGAGAATTTGTAATATAAGTTTCACCTTATATAAGGTCGTTATCTTTTATTAGTTGTATAGATTTTAATGCCACTCATTAAATATTTCAGAATATACAAATTAACAAAAAAATATTCAAATGAGTTTAAAATTTCCGTGGTTTTTTAAAAGCCTTACTTTAAAAATTCCATAGTTTTTTTCACATCCTTACCTTATATTATTCAGCAGCTTGGCTTTGGTGTCCGGTGTCTTCATTGACACATTTGTTTATGCACGTTGGGGAAAATATTTTGTAAAATCTCTGTTTAGGTATCGCCTTGTAGGCCTTCACACTTTAGTCTGTTGGATTTCGAACCCATAGAGCTGCTTTTATATCGGAAAGCCCCCTAGATTTTGTTGATCTCATCACGCGCTGAAAGCGTGATAAAGTTAAACTAGTTTTTCGGTGGCTGTGATGCAAAATCATCGGCGCAGACTTGTGCCAAATTTCTTGTTTACGCCACTCGAGGAGTACGTCAATGAAGCCACGCGGTCCTTCATTAATGGCCCAAAACGGTAAACATTTCGGTCAGACGGGTAAACAAACCCAAACAACAAACAATTAAAATAAACAAATAAGGAAGGGGATTTTTTTGGTGCCAAAAATGGCAGGTTGTTTTTCTAAGGATCTGATAAACATGCTTCTCAAAGGCATCATGCCAAGTGTTCAATTTCAAACACTCCGCACTTTATATAAATTCTTAGCCGGACAGTTTTTTAGGACCCAACTCTCTCTATACTATATACTTATTTTTTTCTTTCTTTGTTGTGTGTCTGGGCCACGTTTTTTTAATTATTGAACCATGTGTCTGGCGCATTATGCAAATAACGCAGTCTCAACGGAATATTGGCAGACATATAAATTGGCAATATAATACAATGCAAAATTTGGCATTTAAAACGCCGGGTTAGACGTTCAAAGTTGAGTTTGGTATTTATCTGGATTGTGGAATCGAGTTTTGGGGAAATACCTCTAGAGTCTAGAAGAAGCGCATAGAAGTTAGAGGGGTCCTGGATGTCAATAAACTAATTAAATTGTTTTTGTCCGTTTTTTTTTTTTATAATTGAACACTTTTGGGAATATAATAAGAAGCGAAGTTGTTTAGAGAAAATAAAAAAAAATATCAAAATTTATTTAACTTGTTTTGGGAATCCTTAAAATCAATAAACTTTTTAAAATGTTTAGCATGTAATATTAATTTGTATAATAATTTATTTAAGTAAGGGTGGCACCCTTTTTTATCTGTACTTCAGCATTATTCAGATCGGCTAACTATACATCTGAAAAGAAAAAATTAAAATACTATAAATCCGCAACAGGCTTTCGAGTTGTTTTCTTGATCGAATTGGCTGATGCAATGCAACCAAGACTTTTCATCAGCCATCGGTTCATGAATAACACGCTATATCAGTAGTGATCAGACGATCTAAATATTCATTATAGACCCATATAGACAGGTTTTTAAAAACATTTATTTTTTATAGGAATACCAGGATTTCAAAGGAATTGTGCGTTAGTAAATATCCCCATTTAGGGGAAGTTTTTGGTGACGTGTCAAAAAAACTACCGGCCGGCAACTCTAAACAATATCATAAAGATTATGTTTGTGGAGAGCAGACAAAGAAAAAAACTACGTGATAAATAGCAGGTTCGGTTGGGGTGGTTATAATACCCATTAATTGCGAGGTTGGTTTGGTTTATCAATTAAGATAAGTTATTGAGCTAAGAAAACTTAACTTGATGGGAAAGAATTTAAAGAAGTTCGAGCTTCAAAACAGTATAAATACTTAGCTAATAAAGTAAAAATGTTTGTACTTTTAAATGATTTTTTAAAACTTTAGTGGTATTTAAAATTCGATTCTTTTTATTTGGCGAAGTTGTTTGCAAAGTTTTCGCTGATAAACCAGTTGCCTGCTTGATCGCTTAAATTTGCATTGTGGTCTTTTGGAACGGGTTAGCCTCAGACCGAAGTTGAGTTTGAGGTCACCCGGGGGGGTGAAGTGGTGCGGGGGCGAGGGTGGTTTCTGGCGTTTTGGCAGTGCCTGCAGCTGCGATACTAACGATGTTTACTCGTAGAACGATGACGCAGCTCCTCCGCCAGACATTGCACTCGAATCGACGGATCGGTTCAGATCGGATCGGATCATATCGGAACGATACGGAGCAGATCGGCGTATTTAAACCAGTTGTGCAAAGCGCCAAAGATTCAGTAGAAAGTCCAGAGCAGAGCAGATCGGTGCTGAGCTGTACGGAGCGTGAGCTGTGAAATTCCCTTTCTTTCCTATCCAATGTGCAAGTTGCAAAAGTTTTGTGTCAATGCCAAAAATTAGCCACACGGATTCTAAACAGAAATTGTTGAAGCAAGCAAGGTGGGTAAAAATAACACAACAATTCCTTTAAGTTGAAAAAAATATTGGTTTCAATTTCTTGAAATACGTATTATTTAATTCGAAATGCTATTTATTTTTAAACCCTTTTTTAATCTTATTTCTTATAGATTGGGCAAACATTTGTCATCGAAAAAAGGATCACGCACTGGAAACTCCGCCAACAATAAGGAACTAAAAGTACTCACCCTTTTGCAAACTGTACCGTGAACTTTGACCTCTCTACGAACGCATTGGAAGCGCAGCTTTATTAAATCGGCAGAAAATTTCACTTATTCAAAAGGAAACACAAGGAAAATCTAAAGACAAAATGGTCTACACCGAACGTACGGACAAGTGCCTGAGCAGCACCACCAAGGATAACCATTCCTCGAAGAGCCAGAGTAATTCCAAGTCGAATAGTGGCTCGGGATCGGGATCGGGTTCCGGATCGGGATCAGGATCCTGGAGCAGTCAGGCCTCGAGTGCTGAAAAGTGGAAGTACAACAACATGGTGAACAACGATCGCCAGCAGTTCAATGGCATGCATTTCTCCTAAATCGGAGGAATAATTCCCAAATGGAAATGGGGAAGCTGATGATTGTTGTTGCTACTTCTATTTGGTTTGGCTGGGTTCGTTTTAGATTAGTTTTGTAAGCACTTTTATGGACTTAAGTATTGCTATGTGATACGGAACAAGAAAAAATAATACTCCAATTGGTTAAAACAAATTAAATCAGAAAAAAGATGCGCAAAAAAAAAACTGAAATCCATTTATTTGAAGTTTGGGAGATCTTCAACAAAAGTCTTCTTTACGGAAATTTGAAATTCAGAGCCTTCTAGAAATTTTTGTAACTTCCAAAGCATGAAATTTTGATGGATTTTGCATGAGCCACCCAACCCCCGATAACCATTCAATATCCCTTGCCATTTGACCTTGCCACTTGACTTGACTTGACTGATACCCAACGCATATTTTATTGTCTGCAGCATTTGCATGAATTGCGGCTATTAGCGTGATTAAGCCAACTTCTGGATTGGGCCACGGACAACCCTCGATGAATCCGGACGGAGTGCACTTAATACGCATTAGCCACGCTTATTTGACAGCCTCAATCTGCCGAGCGATTCCTGCAATATTGATGATGTCTGGCCATCCCCATTTTCCGTTCCGATTTCCCCGCACTTTTCCGCCGACGCGTGTCCTTTCGCCGAGAACAAGTGTATCTCCCAGAGCAGCCGCAAAAGGACGACGTCCGGTTTTCGTTACGAGGATTCGTTCGACTGTATTTCTCGGAAAGTGCGAAATTTTTATAATTTTTCAATTGTGTTGTTTGCCCGAAATGGGAAGTATTCATTCGGTGACGGGAGTGAGAAGGATGCTGCGGTTGTCCTTCGGTCGTGACACACGACTGAGCAGGGGACTCGAGCTTCACAGGACACGTGGCACATGGCTATTAGGAAAAGCGATTTCCTTGACGGTGCTAATAGAATTCTAGCACTCTCCGCAAATCCCAACCCTGCGTTTAAGAATAAATGTTGTGGCGTTTTCGGGTTTCCTTTTTCCGGGAGGCAGCTGTCAATGTCCTTTAAAAAAAAAAAGTAATCAGAAAAAAATGTGAAAGTTTCAAAAACATTTTTATTTCATTTATTTATATTTTATATTCAATTTAATGTAATTCAAATTCGAACTTTACGGTTTCTACTTCATCTCGGTCCTTAAATCTTTTTTCTATTAATAAGTATCTTTTCAACTCTATTTGTTTTCCAGTGTATGCTATCTAGATGAAGCCAGCTCTCTGATTTCCACCCACTCAACCCATTTCGCTCGGCTCCTGTCTCTCCTGAACCTTGTAATTACTTTGTTTCCTAGCGCCAGGCGGTCCTCAGCACCCAAAAGATTCCTTGTCACTTTTGGTGTTGTGCGATGCAATTAAAACCGCTCCGCAGGTGTCCTTTGAACTTTGTCACGACTACAAACTGTGTCTCAATATTTGCTCGTTGGTGTGGAATGTGTCAGTTGCAAGGCTTCCGAAACGGGACAACGCTCTCTGATTTAACAGACAGAAGCAATTATCACGTCATTATCAAGGAAAACCCACAAAAATCTGTTGGTGTTTTGATTTTTGTTTTAGGTCTCAATAAGTTATTGCTTGGCATTCGGTATTCACTGTACAAAATATCAATTATATTATTATTTTGACATGTTAATTGATGTATCTATAAGTATTTGTAACTTTACCACGTGCCATTGATCCTTTAAGCAACTCCCTTTTGATGGTCAAGACAGATTAAAGACTATATTATCAGCTGAAAACAGATTTCCGTTGAAGGACAACCCTCCTCACCTTAGAGCCCTCCCTCCACTCATTTTACTGACGGCATATGTCACAATGGCACGTTGGAAAATTATGAATAATATCCGTAACTTCTGCCGAGACACACACGCCCGAAACGCCGTGAAATATTCCCGAGCAGCTTGCGTTGAATAAGCGAAAGAGGGGCGGCCATGCCCACACTTCAATTTCAATTTCAAACCCAATCCCGGCCAACGCCTCTGAAAATTGTGAACTCCGAAATCTGGCAAGTAAAGTAAAATTTGTTTGGGGCGTGCCGTCAGATACAACTTCCGATGACATCCGACAGATGTTTTGCAGCCAACAGGATAACCGGGGTTCGAAGTACTTTGCACAGGAGTTGCGCCCGCTTGCAAAACAATTGTCGGCACATTTTCACATTTCTTGTCGCGGATGTCTCCGCCAGCAGCAGTTGAAATATGTATGGTACAGAGAGTCGAATCAGATGCGAATTACATTTGAATGTTGTATCGTACGATGATAATGTACGGGCGTTGACATCTCCGCAAAGGTGTTTTGGCTTCCTGTTTGGCACATGGCAATGTCATCGCCAAATGGCAGACACACACAAGCGATTCCAGTTCGGTGGCAAGGTGTGACTCATTGGAAATTGATTGCCCAGAGGATGGGGAATCCGACAGATTTTACACGATATTCGATCATATTCAGCTGGTAGGTTGATGGGGGCAGATACAAAGTGGATAAGTGAATCATACATGGGTAATGTTGAAGGAAAGATACTTCAAGCGTTATTTCCTTTTTTGTATTTCACCTCTGACTCGAGAACTGTATCATAAAAATAAAAAAAAAATCTGCCAAAAAAGGATACACATTTATATAAAAAATTATTGGAAATTTAGTGTCTCCTTCACTGCTTCGCAAACTTCTGACCGAAATTATTATACCCTCTGTTCAATATTTCCTAGTTTCCGATGGACTCGAATCTGTAAACCCAACTCAAGTTAATTAATTTTACATCTAAGTCTTCTTATCATATAATTATCCTTTCCATTGTAATCCCATCAAAATTGATTTACTTCTGTCAATAGCAAACATCTTTATAAGTCCACGGATTAGCATAAATTCCAAAACATATATCATATCATATCACATAACTTATCGTAAACTTATGCAAATTGACTAATCAAATACAGATTTGCAGGAGAATATAATTTACAAAATATGCCAAACATTACCTCTGACAAAAGGTGGCAATTACACATAAAAACAGAGAACCTGAACTCGTTTCAATCGCAGAGGGAGAACTTCTGGATTCTGAATCAAAAGCAACCACCTCGTTGCCCCCTCTTTTTCCCATTGTTGCGGATATACGAATATATATTTTTCAGCCGCCATTTCTGATCGACAGCTGTCATGAATGACAATTGGATTGCAGCAGCAGCAGAAATTGTGAAGCCGCTGCCTCTGTTCCATTCCTGCATCCAATTGAGATCCTTATAAAATATGCAATAAAAATATGAGACCCCGTAATGATTGCCAGTATTTATAGATTTCGAGAATTTCTGCGGCTGCTGCTGCGGCGAGGTCATCAAAACGAAAACAACCAAATCGACATGGAAATTGAAACAATGGCAAGGCGAGTAGCAATCAATGCTCCAGGGGCGTGGAGAGGAGGGGTTTTTCGAATGGGGTGGGGGTCTAACCCCAGAGTGGAGTGGCTCGAACCGAACAGAAGTGAACCAAAGTGGAGTGGTTCTCGAGTAAAACGCAGAAATGCGGTTGCTTTTTTGTGTGTCGTTTCGGGATAATTTGAGAGTGGGTAAAACCACTGGGATGGGTGTTTAAGCTAAGGGATTTACAGTTGATTAACAAAAATTATTTTACCTTTATAATACAATAATACCCAAGCAAAATAAACTATACTTTAAAGAATTTTAGAGAATCAAAATGATTGTTTAATTTATCAACCTGAATCTTTGCTTATCATTCTTAAAAATTGCTTTTATCTCTCCAGCTTAATGTACTTTCATTTTGTAACTATAGTAAATATTCTGTGACTGCTTTTACAAAGCTCCTTAGAGCATTCCCCCCTCAAAGTGCCATATTTAGCATGTTTTCATACGCACAACCGCATGTGGGAAAGGTTAAGGGAATGGAAATCCCGAACAGAGTGCAAAACCTTTAAATGCAATTATGGCCTGTGGCTCATGTGAGCTCAAGTGCGGAGAGGTCGTCTCAAAACGCCAATGATATGCTCTCGAGTGTCTTTTGTTGTGGCTGAAATACATAAGCAGGGCAACTCCCTCTTCCTTAAAAAACACCCCACACCACCCCCTTGACATCCCTTTTCCGCCAGTTTCCTCCTTTATTTTGCAGCCTGCTTTAAATCGAGCGCGCCAAAAAAAAAAAAAAAAAAACCTGGCTGAGCTTTCCATTCGCTAATCGGGTGGTGCAGATGGGTGGGATTCTTCCACAGAGTGTGTGTGTGTGTGTGTGAGTATCTGTGAGTGCCTTTACATATGCGTAAGTGTGTGCGGCATATGCAACGCTCCACAATCGCATCATTTTGAGCAATTAAGTGTGTATTATCCATCGCTGCGTCTGTCAAAGGACCTCGAAAGCAACTTCAAAAACCGAATCCAGTTGCTCCTGTTCCTGTTCCGCCACCGGAAGTACATTGAATGTGCCGCTGTGTGAGTGTATGTATCGGTATATGCTGCACTCGGAAAAAAACTTAATATAGCTTGTGGTCTATTCTAAATATTATAGGTATGTTTGTAAGTATTTTAGATTTTCTGAAATATCTAATTGAAAATTTAAGGACATTTTGATTTTTTTAATGTTTGGATTTTTTTTTTCAACTACCGAAATATTTTATTTACAGTGCACCTCTAGCTCTCCCCCTTCTTTTTCGAAATCCGCGCTTTTCATGCGCAAATTGTGCATTTAAGTCGACAATGGCGAGCCAACAAAAGCAACGGAATGGGATGCGGAATACTCGTTATATGGGATATGGAACATAGGATATAGGATACGCTGTGTAGTCCTGGTCGGGATGCAGCAGAGCAGAGAGCAGAGCACTGCAGAGTCCTCATTGTAATGCCTACTTTTACTTTTGTTCGCAGAGCAACTAACTGAAGGCGGTCGGGAGGCGTTTTGCTGTCAAGTCTGCCAGTTGGAAACCCCTCCGATGAATGGTAGGGAAAAGTGCTGTATGGTATTATAAGGATTCCTGCAATTTGATGACTTATATTGTACAAGAAAATCGAAGGGAAAACACATATAATTTACCCGAAATACGTTTTTAAACTCTGAGTTAAATGTAGTTTCATTTTTTAAACAGCTTTTAGCAATTGGATTACACAAAGAAACATCTGAAAATATAATATATATATTTTCTGCTGACCATCAGGAATGTTGTTTTCCACATTTCTTTATCCCCAAATACACTTGTCTGACATGAAACTTTTCCATCTCTTCACTCTCACTCCATTGGCAATTTTTCACTCGCTTTATTGCCTTCTTGGGCTGTCACAAACAAGTGTGGCTAACCTGAGGCCACGCCCACATTGGCCCACACACGCCCACTTTGCGCATGTATTCCCCAGGTTTCTTCGCACACTTCCGAAATGTCTTCTGGCCACGCTGGCCAATTTAAAATTCAATTTAATTTCAATTGATATTGGAAAATCTTTCAGCACCTCTCCCCCTCCAAATTTTTTTTTTTTGGCAAGAGAAAAACCTATCCACACGCAGCGGGGAAGCCCCATTAACAGTTTCCCCGAGTTGTGGAAAACTCGCTTGGACTTTCAACTTTGCGGTTCCCACTTCGACGACAAAAGGTGAAAAACCAAAAGCAATTACATCACAGATTTCAGTTCTTTTCTCCGCAAAACTTTTGTTGATAATTGGAATGGGGCTTCTGCTGGTCGAACGGCAGAGAGCCAGACAGAATCCAAAGTGGGTGGCTGGAGCCATAAATTATGCACGGGACATGAAAGACAGCAAGCATTGAACGGCAACAATAACAATCTCCGGGAAAATCCCAAACACCCAGCCACCACCCACTAATTGCCTTCAAGGTTTGGTCCTCGAAAATTTCCGGCAGCAGATTGTTTTCGTAGCAACGCCGTCGCCTCGGGTTGTGAAAGATTTCCTACACGTTTCGGCCATCTCATAAATAAAGGCAAAATTTCATTAAGACAAATTATTGTCTATCAATATGTTGCCACAGCGAGAACGGAGTGGGCAGGACATTGCTCATTTAAGGACCACCCCACCACCGGCTTGTATTTGTATGTTTACATAATAATATTTGCGGCTCATAATTGCATAAATTTTTAAAGCGAAACGCGTTTCAGGCCTGTGCAACCTGCAATCCCTCATTGTTCTGACCCCTGATCCCATTTGCCAGCTTCGGCTGAGTACGGATTGGTTTGGTTCGCCAGGCATTCAGCAAGGGTGGCACACTGGTTAAATTAATTTTAATACAAGATTTGAATACATATTCCAAAATGAGGCAACTTTAAATAAAATCCAATTAAAATTAGAGGTTAATAAATAATATATAATTGTTTCACTTACCCATCAAATAAAACATTTCTTTAGCAGATGGAGGACTTTTCTTCACGAATTTATTTATTTAAAAATGTTATATAGAATTGTTTTTAGAATTGTTAACCAAAAAAGTGCTCTAGTTTATTTAATCCTAAGCAGAGTATCTCTAGAATCGACTACCTTTTCTAACTCCCCACTTGTTTTACTCGGCTTTGGGTTAAATACGTAGAAATTAAATTAAACATGCCCGCGGTTAAATGTCGTTGCAGGTTGCCCTTCCACAAACACAAAAGGGATTGCGACTCGGGCCTAGGCTTTAAATCCAATTACGATGATATCCAGGGGGAGTTTCCCAGGCAGGTGAGTGTTTGCTCAAGTCACGTGCTTGAAATTATCAAATACTGCAGCATACCGCATAGAGATAACATTTCTCCAACGGAGAATAATTGTTTATTCAGCCCAAGAAGATAATTTTCCCATCCAGAGTGGGAGTTTGCCCTTTCTCGGCGACACTTGACTTCCTCCTAATTGTTATGACCGCATAAATTCCCATTTATTTCTTTTCAACTATGCGGTTGTCACAGAGTTCATCGATTTTATCGGTTTCTTCTTCAAAGGAAGCTGCGCCAAGTCTTCATCTTCGGGCTCTTGAGAAACTCATCAGCCATCGCCAAGAACAAATCGAGTGTGAAATTCGATAAGTGGCTGGGATTGTCTGAGTGCCAGACGAACACAAACTGCCACTTCGGCTCCGGATTTTGTTTACGAACATGAAAAGTCGACAAATACGAAACTATTATGGCTGAATTATGAATTACGCTCCACTTTATGTGACTTTTACGATGGCAATTCAAATTTGTTTCGTGTTTCTCAAATAAAAAGAGGTCTTTTAACTTTTCCTTTATATTTTTGTTAAGCTTAATAGTTAAATAGCTGTTCGAAAATAATTTCAGATTAATTGCAGACTATTTTTAAATCAATTTCATTCGAATTTTATTACAACAAGAAAGGAAGCTAGCTTCGGCAAGCCGAAGCTTATATACCCTTGCAGTCATCAAATATGTCGAACAAAACCCATAAAGGCTAGACAACATCGAAGCTAAAACGATTTTTCTATTCATTTTCCATATTTTTGACTATAGATCATATGGGAGCTATACGATATAGTTGTCCGATTTTGATCAAATTTAATTCGTAATTCAAGAGTCGTAAGAAAACTCTATATTCCAAAAATCATACTTGTCTGATGAAAAACAACGATGTTATAATTTTATTTCCATTATTTCTATATAGATTTTTCGATCTTTCCTATGGCAGCTATAAGATATAGATGACCGATTTTTATGAAACTTTTTTCTCAATATAAACGTTGTTAAAAAACTTTATATTCAAAAATCATGCTCGTGGGATAAAAACAACGATGTTATCAATTTATTTCCATTAATTCTATATATAATTTTCGATCTCTCCTATGGCAGCTATATGATAGAGTTATCCGATTTTGATCAAATTTAATCCGAAATTCAATAACAGTTAGAAAACGCCATCTTGAAGAATTCAAGTCGATCTGATCAAAAACAACGGAGTAAGAATTTTTTATTTCGTTCTCTCGTATGGGAGCTATCCGATATAGTCGGCCGATCCGGCCCGTTCCGACTTATATACTGCGTGCAATAACTACACACATTTTGGGAAAGTTTCAGCGAGATAGCTTTAAAACTGAGAGACTAGTTTAGGCAGAAACGGACAGACGGACAGACGGACAGACGGACAGACGGACAGACGGACAGACGTACAGACGGATTTGGATTCAGATGGTGATGCTGATCAAGAATATATATACTTTATGGGGTCTGAGGTGTCTCCTTCACTGCGTTGCAAACTTCTGGCCAAAATTATAATACCCTTTGCTCTGCAAGGGTATAAAAACTATACCTTAATGTTGTAAAACCCAAGACGCAATTACTTGTTTGGATATTATATCTAAATGTGAGCTTTCGCTATTTGTTGTAATTTATCACAAGAAATAAAATATTCTGTTTATAACAATTACATATTCCAAATTTTCCACTCCGCCCAATTTCATCATTGCAACCCATTCCCCTGTTGAATAAAATGATTTACATGAAATTCCCATTTTCCCAGGGCCAACCACTTGACTTATGACTGCGCGACCACCACCGAGCGATCCACCCCCAACTCCCCGACTTGACTAAATCGCTACTAAGTATTATACTATATAGATTATATGGCGGGACTACGCACACACCCAAACCAACACGAACACCAGGGCGATTGGGAGTAGAGCACACACTAAAGACACTAAGCACGACAAAAAGACATTAAACACGACAACGAAATAAAAAAACATTGAAGTTCCTTATCAGCATTTCCGCTTTTCGTGACCAATGTCTTGGAGTGTGCACACACACACACACACTTACAAGAATTACAAGCTGTATGGGTATTAGTTCTGGAGTGTGTGTGTGTTGGTGTTTTTGGAGTATCAGTTTCGCACACTCTTCGGATCTCAGTTGGCATGCAAAGGTTATAGAAATGGAAAAGTGGAAAAGCTTGCGAGGTCGGGGGTCGCATTTCCCGATTTTCCCCCACCCCCCAACCAGTAAGTCTTAATTTCTGGACATGCTCTTGGCCATACTGGTTATCCTCCATTATTCATAAATATGCAAATGCCAGGGCGTAATAAATTCCAGATGCATGGCCAACGGCTGCGGGTCAATTTCGAGCTCACGCTCATGGGCTTTACCTACGCACAGAAAGAAACACAAGCTATATCAACTATAAGTATATAATATGTATAAATCTATATTCATCAAGGATCCTAAAAAATACCAATTTGATTCATTAGCTCATCTTAAGTTAGTCAAACAAAGTTGTAAAGTCTTAAACTTTTCAATAATAAAAGGTTTTTAACTAAGAAGATCTTATAACACACTCATTTAATAGTTCTTTAATTAAATTTCTTATTTTTTCCTGTGCATCTCTCTCAGTAATTTTGGGCTGCAAGTGGTTGTGTAGTCGTGTGGTTCAGTGGCTGTGTGGTTGTGGCTGAGCGGTTGGGTGGTGCTCGGCCTGTTTAGCACTCAATCTGAGGCGGCTCCTCCGAACCGCTGGCATATGCCGCATTACCTCCGGAGCCAAATTAAATGGTCTCGCATTTGGCCCAGCTCAGTTCTGAGTTCTGTTCGGGCTGGTGATTTCCTCCTTGGACACTCGTTAGGGGCGGTTGCATGTGGTGGGCGGTGCCCGTTCTCACACACAACCGCGCTCCCTTGTGTTTGTAATCTGTGAAAACCACACACATGCACACATTCAAACGCCGCAGGACAGAAGTCGGAGGACAAAAATCAGGGATAGATATGTCAAATGTTGGGATGCGGGCGTGACTCACGAGATGGAAATTAAATGGATTTGTTAAGAGATTTTTATGGGTGATTATGAGGAGATCTTCAAAAAAAAATAATTCAACTCGTTCCTAACATATTTTAAAGATTGTTAAATCTGTTAGAATAGTTGTATCAGTTTGTAAAACTAGTTTAAATACTTTGTGTGTTAAATTGATTAAATTAAAAGATTTCAAATTTTCTATCTTTTGGTTTATTTTGTATTCATATTTAATATATTTAAACAATACAATAAATAGAAAACCTTACCCGCTATTAGCTCACGACTTCGTATCTGGAACTTTGCCGGGTTCCTGGGAAATAGCTCGTTAGCCAGGGCTTCCCAGGATGATTGCTCCCTTCTGGACTCGGGTTTAAAACAACATAAATCATAAATTTCTGCACTGGCAAAGGGACAGGCGAGGTCCTCGGAAGCAGCCCACCAACCAACCTACAACCACCTACAATCGGACTGAGTATAATGCGCACAATCGCAGCCAGGACACGAAATCGGAAGGAAAGGAAGTCCTAATGTGTGGGGAGTCATTCAGATGGGGGGAATCAAATGGAGGAACCAAGGATGGGGATGGCGAGAACTGTTTGCGCAGCACAAAAATGAGTTTTCTTTTCGTGTCCTGGCAGTTGGACCTTTGTAAGGATGGCAGGACACGGCCATTGCCATCGTTACTTCCTCGGGACTTGAGCTTGAGTTTGGCTGGGCAAACAAGCGTATAAATTGAGTTATAATTTGTTCAGCTCCGGATGTTGGCTTCTCCGTTATTTAAATGAATCCTCCTGATTTTCTGATAAGTCCCCTCAGACATGTGGCAATTGGTTGTTATCCTTTCTGGTCGTTTGCCCTCTGACTTTCGGGTTTTTCCCTCGCCGCAATCATTTCAAGCATATTTGCTACGGACTTCAAGGGTTCCGTTCCACAAAGGCAAAGGACGGAAGGAAAAACTATGATTGGTTCAGAGGCAATTGGTCATAGTCGTAATTTCTTCAAGGAGGAAGAATAAACGGATGTGTGGTTGGTGTTTCAATATGAAAGGGGCTAAATTCAGAGTTGATTTTGGGAGCACTTAAGATTTCAAAGGAAAGGAATCGTTTTGATAATTGTACAAGCTTCTTTTGAGAACAGCGTTTCCTCTAATTACCTAACGAAAACAAACAGATTTTTATGCTTGAGACTCCCGCTTTCCTGCTATAAAATGTTGCAAAATTTCCCTTTTGGCTCCACTTAATTGTTTGCGAAAATATTGTTTTTAAGAATTAAGGCAGGCAGAACTAATACATTTTAATTAAGCCAATTTGAGTGAGGGGGGGTGGGACTGCCAAGCTCTATCAGTGGGGAAAAGGCCACTTAGCCCAACCGCTCCCCCTCCTCCGAATTAAATGCGTACAATAAAATTGTGATTTCTTTTCGAGAATTTTTATTTGTACTTTTTATTTTCATATACCTTTCTCATGTATTTTTTTTTCGCATTCTTAATGCTTGAAATGGCAAAATGGCAGTTTACGCTTGGTTAACATTTTGTCCTGTTGCTGGCAGAAAAGCCCAGCCCCTTTCCCCCCATTTTCCCCCTGGCTTGCCACATTGAGTGGCACTCTCGAGCATGTCTTTACATCTCTTTACGCTTGACTATGGCCGCCAAAGGGGGCGAATTGAAAAATCAGCGCACAAGGAATGGGGAATGGGGGAAAAACGCCGGGGAAAATGGCCGCCTCAGATATGATTGACTTATTACTTTGGATATAAATACTAACATCACACCACTATCATCGAGTTCTCAGCACATGGTTATTGCGTCTGATTTATGCTGCAATTGAATTGGTTTATGCTGCTGATAAAATTCAGAAACACTTTGCTTAAGATAAAGCCAGACGAAGAGCAGACTCCGTGGAACCCTTCCAACTCCGGCACACATTGTATTGGTATCTTCATTATTGCCTTGGTTGCCTTGCGTATTTTTAGACATTTATCAGCAATCCAAACAGAACCGATCCCCAAGTACCCACAACAAAACACAACAAACAACCTAACATCGCAAACTTCGCTTCTTGTCTGCCCTTTCCATTCAGATCACTCGTATTCTCTCTGCATCTGCATCTGTATCTTTTCTTATGCACCCGCATGGATCTTTCGGATTGCGGCTGAAAATCGATCTGCGCGTCGCAGGCAGAATGCGCAAAAATGCGAAAAAGTCACGTAGTCAGCGAAACAGACAAACCATATAGACAACGATTTACGAGAATATAGTACTATGTATATCGGAGCAAGGGGGGAAAGGGAGTACAGTAGGTGCCTGTGGGGGGTTGGGGGGTGGGGGGTTGCACGTGGCATTGATCTGGGCAAGTAGGTGGGTGCAAAAGCCCAAGAAATGACTCCACTTCAGACGGCACTGAAATAAATTTGTAGTGGATTTGTGTATCTGTAAAATCTCTAAATTTCTTGTGTTGATTTAAGTAGGTTTTTGAAGATATTTATTAGAAACATGTATTTTTAAATATTTTATATTATATGTTAGGGGTTTTCCCTACTATCTCACCCCGCTCTATCACAAAAATATTAACTCCCAGTGTAGGCTTAGTACCGAATGGGCAATTAAAGTGTCACAAGTTCGGGACATGCAATATTTCATGACGCAATGCCTAAGATTATGAATATAAATGCAAATTAGTCCAGGGGCTGACTTCACCCCATCCCTCCCCCGGGTTTTCCCAGGTGGGCTGATTCCACCTGTCTTTTGTGGTCAGCGGTTAGAGAGGGAAGGGAAAGGGGGTTAGAGGGGGGATTTCGAGGGGGGTTAGTTAGAAAGCGGGAGCGTGACAATCATTAAAAGTCAAGCGACGACGACGACGACAACGTTGAAACGTCCGACGTTGAACAATCACTGAAAATGACTAACGGTAACCACGATAGCTCACATCCGGACCAAAAGTCCTGGCCTGAATATATATACATACATACATATGCACACGTACAAGCTTACGTACAAAAAAAAAGGAAAAAAAAAAAAATAAAAGACCGCCAAGAAAAGCTTTCGGGCCGTGCACGTTGAAAGAAAATTACGCTCTTATCTCGCTTCCTGTCGTGACACAATTTTCTATCATAGAAGCCACTCGAGGACTCGACTTGATGTTGTTCCTTTGGCCGCCTTTGCTTTTTCCCTCTTCCTGCGGCTCAGGTCAAATACATAAAGTTATTATTGCTTATACTATTTCGTGGGGTCTGGGGGATGGGGTAATAGTGATGATAAATGTGCCACGCTCACGTTTTCCAAATCGCTGTTTGGAATTTGCGGTGGAAGCAACGTCATAATTTAGCTATACACTAATTTTCAAAGAAGTGTCATATAATGGGTAGGTATATAAAGAGGCAAAAAGAAGGACCAATAGAAACTAAACAAACGGTTTAACAGATTTAAAAATACCTTTGCCAAAAATTTGTTTAACTTGTTTATTTTCAATTGCCTTCAATTTTTAATACATTTACAACCAATTAAATAAGGTTTGGTTTTAAAAGCACAGCATTGGTTATAGCACAGTTCTTGAGACTACTAAAAAAAATGAAGTTCCCTTAATTATGGTTTGGTCTTCAAGCTCAGCAATAAATTTCCATTAATCCCACTTACGTCAGGTGTTTAATATACTTTTATTCTCACTTTACCTTTCCATTAAGAACAACCCAAACCTTACTTAAATTTCCACTTCTTACCAAAATCTTTCTACTTCATACCTAAATCTTAACCCATAAACATTGTTTTCATAAGCCAAAAGTAATGGCCATTTAATGCATAATTTGAGTGGCTAAGCACATGCAAGCGAAAGTAAAAGGACTCTACAAATTCCTCGCGATTAACCGGGGTGCCACCAGCTAAATTTTTCTATGAATTTCATAAATACTAATTAAGTGGGTCGTTCTGTCGCTCTTCGAAGGGAAAGACTACGGCTATCTCGCTCGCACTCTCTGTCTCCCAAACGTAATGAGATGAAAATCGAAAAAGTCCAACGTACGTGACAAATTGAAAAAAAGCGCATCAGTGGAGCGAAGTTAACTGGTGAGACCTGTGTGGAATCAACCATACAATATTGGACAACGGCGACAACGACGACGCTTTTCTGATGACTTGACCAGCAGCAGCAGCAGCGAAAACAGAGGGCCAACAACAACAGAAACAACAACAATAACAACGACGACGGCTACTGTGACTGACTTTTACGAGTACCAGTAAAAAAATAAACCAATATCTCAGAACGTCAGCAGCACGATGTTTGGAGCGGTAAGTGGAGCTCGGTGCTACGCGTTCTCTGGCTCTCGTAATACTATCTAGACACGTGAAATGAGTTATCAACGGTTGACAGTGGAACAAATTAGTTAAGAGTGGGATTTGAATAATTTTAAAAATTTTAATTCTCGGGATCTAAGCTGGTACTGTCTTTCCTTAAATTCATAAAATCAAACAAAACCATAAAATATTTTCATTATTTTGTTCTTTACACAGTTCAATTTTAAAAATATTTTTGTTATTTCATATTCATGTCCTTCGTTGCGTTGTTGCGTTTACTTTTATTTATTGTTGACATCTATATAAAAATGTTTGTTTATACTATATAGTTTACTATTTTAAATTAATTATTACTCATCCTTTACCACTGTACCCCTGAAAAAAAGGTCGTTGTAAACCTAGAATCTGCACATGACTAAAACTGATTACCGTGACGCTGATCACAAGAAATGTCTTTAGTGCTATATACTTTTCGCTGTTGTCGAGTGAGGAAAAAGGGCATATTGTCAACCATCAGTCGAAGTCCAATTACGGCTTTTACAGATGGATGCTGTGGTCAGGTCTGTCCTTCGCTTTTCCACCTCCGTTCCCTGATTTGTCCACCCAGTTGCCTTTCTTCCCAATCCCCGCAGCCATGGCTCATAACTTTTTCAGTTAATGAAGACATAAAACTCAGTGCTGCGGCTGCCACGGCAGCTAAAGGCAATAAACACAGCAGAAACATCAACAGCAGCAGCAGCAACAACAGCAACAACAACAGCAACAACAGCAATAACAACAGCGAGAACAGCAACAACAAGGAGTTGCCTCTTTTTGCGGCAGGGTTTTTGTTTGTTCTTGCCTGGCTGTGGGCTTTATTTTTTCGCCTTTTGTTTATTTTTACAGCCACAAGAAAGTTGCGCTGCCAAGTCGGAGATATCGCCAGCGAATGATAAAGAGAAGTTATGGTTGAGAGGGTTTGGGTTCAGTTCGGAAAGGTGTATATCTATATGGTAGAGCTCTCTGTCTTTTAGTAGTTATATATATACAGGAGTACCTGCAAACGCCATTTTGCGCAAAGCTATTGTTGTTGTTGCTTGATGTGACTGCTGCTTTGCTTTTGCTGCTGCTGCGTCGCTGCTTCTGTCCACTGTCGCTATCAGCGCACATCAATGGACCAACGACAGTGTGGCGACACAATTTGGCGCACATTACGTATACGCAACGTGGGCAAAAGCGAAAGAGCAACAGCAAAACAGCAGCGGGAGCAACAGATGAGCGAGCGAGATGGCCATATCCTATGAGATAGAGAGCGCCAAATGAGCAGCGACTGAGAGATATGATAACAGCAGCAGCAGCGGCAGCGGCTAAAGCAGCGACAGAGGCAGCAGCTCTGGCAGAGACCACGCCCCCAGTTGTCTTTCTTTTCGAGATATCTTTATATATATATATTCCTGCCTCAGTCAAGGACCTCTTGGAGAGCCTTTGTCCTTGGCTGGTAACCTCTTAACACACTTCATTAATCAAATGCCAGCAGCAACAAGAGAGCAACAAGCAACTTGGTCAATTCGCCGTGACGCTCTCTCTCTTCCTCGCTTTTTGGCCAAAACAAAGCTCCACCCCAAGCGAATTAGAGCGCAGACGCGGCAGAAAGAGAGGGGGAAAGTGAAAAAGAGAGCGTGTGCTGCAGCTGCGACGCCAAAGTTTTCGCCGCTCAGTCGAAAGCAAACGATGACAAACGAATGACAGTCGCTCTTCGCTCTCCACCTGCCCCCATCCCATCCCTCGACCCCAAACAGAGAGAGAGATAATGACAAAGAGATAAGGGAGACGACAGCGAAATGGCGACAACAACAGCAACAACTCCATTGAATGCCCGCCAGTCAGAAGCCTTCGTTTTGCTGTATTCGTGCGCGTGTGTGGGAGCCACAGATTGTGTGTGTGTGTGTGTGTGCGTGTTTGTCTATATGCGAGTGGGTGGGCGGAAAACCCCATTGCACGATTACCTCATACTGAAAACTGCATCTCCAACTATATACAAAATAAATGCTCCTCTCAATACATGTATGTATATATGCAACCGATGTGTGTTTGTAATTTCCTGATAATTAAAAGCGCGCTGAAATTATTTCATTTTGCTCTGGCCACTCGCCACTCTCTACTTTCCTTGCCCCTTTCTCCGGGCAGCGGAGAAATTAATGAGAAACTCGCCATTGGGATAATGAAATGGCTTTCCTAGATACTTTTGCCTTTGGCTCTTAATGTAACCGTAATTTTGGATTTTGCTGTTAATGAGAAAGCGTGAAGTCCTACAATTGGGGTCAATTTGGGGTTTGTAATAAAAAGAAGGATTGCCTTCAAGTAACTATTATCAGATTTATCTTAATTAATAAAACTAATATATATTTAAATATACTCGCATATATTTTTAAAGAAAATAGAATTTAATTTTCTTACGTTATTCTTTTTATATACGTTTTCTTTTTATTAGAATTTGTATTCATATGTTTTAAGATAGTCTTTGCATAAAATAGAATAATAGGAAAAATAAAATTTCATTGTTCAATTTTTTTACTACGTGTTAAAAATCGTAACTAAATGATAATTGATATGCGTCACTCTTTGTAAACAATGCACAAACTGAAATACTATAGAAAATTAAAACCTACAGCAATTTACTTTGTGATAAAAAACATACTACGTCAAATGGATATAGAACACATTTTATAGCACATGGGAACTGCGAGTTATCTTCCAGTGGGCTTCCCCTTTTTGTTAGGCAATGCATCGTGTCTGTTGATATAGACTTTCCGGAGCATGATTTAATTTCTTTTCGCCATGCCCTTTTATAGACATTGTGTACTTTCAGCACATCCTCTCGCCCCTTTTTTTTGTGGCATTTCCCACACAAGTGGGCGACCTTGGAATAATTGGCTAAAATCGCAACAAAGTTCTGCCCTCCAGTGTGCATGTACTATGTAAATTTATATTTGTTTGGCAAGATCAAGTGCAGTGTAAAAATAGAACAATGGACCAAGAAACACCCCTTGGTTTTCCCCTCGTTTTTCCCTTTCCCGAGGAAAAAGGCAAACATTTGGCGCCCCAAATGACGTACAAAGAGTTAGATAAACAGCTATGAAAATTGCAATTATTAATAAGGCGCAGCGCATTTGGATGCCGAGATTCGTTTGGGCCAATTATACGTTCCATAAAGCTGACCCAAACTGAACGGCAGCAACAAGCGTTAACAGATTTGGCCGTTGCAGCGAAATCTTCGCATTTATTTTACGAGATGGAACAAAAACAAATGTTTTTCCCTCGGCTGACTTACTTTTATTATAGCTCTGCCGCCCACCCGATCTGCCTTCTATACCCCTACCCCCTTCATCTTCCCTCTCTTTCATCGCGTGTAGCGCCTTCTCTTTCGTTTTGGGCCTGTTCGCCTCTGGCTTGGTAATAAAGAAAAAATGCCAGCAATGCGCTGGAATTGGAACGCAGCTAAAGCCAAAGAAATATTATTATCCAGACTGGTCAGGGGCGCCGGTAAAAGGGGGATGGGAAAGTGGGGGGAGGGGAGGAGCGGAAAAGTTAGGGGGTGGCTCTTTTCTAGCATGAATAATTAATGCAAGCGAAATATTGATTGCATGTACTTGAAAAGAGTTCCAGACGACGACGTCAGACGTCCGACATTGTCGCTCCTATATGACAAACGACTGACACGCGGACTGAGCAGGCGACAAATCTAAGCCAACGGGCCCACAACCCCAACCCCCCATCACCACCCCCTCGGTGACAGAAGCCACCCCCTTTCCCCTCCTCGCTTAGTCGTTTGCCTTTTGCCTGCCCATTGGTCAGAGGGTGGTCCTTTGGTCCTTTGAATTTCAAGAGGGTTAATAGAGTGGGTGTTGCATAAATTTCCGCAGTGTGTGATAAGCGGGGTCAAAAGGGGGATTTTCAGGGGGAACGGAGGGGGATCGAAGAGGGGTCCCAAGCCAGCTAAAAAGGGGGTCCTGTAAAGGACTTAGGCCTGAAACTTACTTGGCATGTGCATGGCCTGTTGGGCTTTAATAACAGCCATATAGATAGATGGCCAAGATAACAAGGTTAGGCGACGTCTTTTCGCTTACCTTTACAGGAAAATGGGAAATGGGTAGCTTAAGCTGTACTTTGGTATCCTAAGTAATGAAAATAACACTTTTATAATAACAGAAATAAAGTAGTTGTATTAATTTATTTTTTGTAAAGAATGTTTCTTTAAAGGAACATTGTTTTTTTTGTTTGTGTTTTTTTTATCTAATAAATATTTAATTATATATATTATATGATTTTATCACAACTCATATTTAAAGTTGTGGTATTACAACTTTTTCTTTAAGCCATAAACCACAACTTTTGCAAGTGTCACATCCATATGAAATATCTTCCCTGGTAATCATCGCCTTTATGATTCCCTGAAACGATTGCCAACTTACGGCCAATGAGGGTTCCACCCGACCTCCACTCCCCTTTCGCCAGGTGAAAGCCCATTGGATGGGCAATGGTAAAAGTCGAGGTTTCCTTTTTTCCCCGGGCGCCAGAAGCCTGGGGAGCCTTGTCTCTCTTTTTGGGTGGAGCGGGGAATCTTGCGTGACTTCATTTGCATGAATTACGTTGCGTTTTTCGTGCCCCGTCGTTAGTGTCCTTTGGCTGCCCGCTCACACACACACACACACACCCGCAAGATGTGGAAACACCTGAAATCACCTGCGAGTTAACCGAATTCACCACTACCACCACCACGCGAAGCACGTGCCTGTGTGGTTGGCTGGGTTGGCTGGTGGTGCGGCTGAGTTTCGGGAGCTCCACCCGTTCCTTCATAATTGCCACCGCGGTAGTCAGTCTCCTTTTTTCCTTGCCTTGGCGGGTTTTCCTTTTTCCCCTTCCCCCCTCCTTCCACTTCCTTAATTTTTTTGGTATGGAAAACAGCAAAGGGGGGGAAAAGCTGGGGGAGTGGAAAAGCTGAAATGAAAAAGAAACTATAGCGCATAGACGAAATAGTCGACGTTCTCTGCTCCTCTCAGTTCATTTTTCCGTTTTCAGTTTTCCCGTTTCTGTTCTCCGTTTTCTGTTTTCCGCCTCGAGTTCCATCGTCAGTCGCTTGCGAGGAGCTTTGTGGGGCAGGTGTGTTCAGGTGGTTTTTGCTCTCCAGGTTCCACCGGTTCCAGCTCCAGTTCCGAATTCGCATTTTGCATTTCGCATTTGCCAACTGTGTGTGCCTTAAACTGCTTTTCCACAACAACAACAACAACTCGAGCCAAACAATAACAACATCTTTTTTCCGACGGTCTTCTTAAGGGGTTTTTCTCAATATTTTCCCACAACCCCAGTCGACTTTTCAAGACGCGTGTGCAACAAACAAAAAAAAGGAAAAAAACAAACAGAAAAGAAAATAGATGACAAACAAAAAAGGCAGACATTGGCAAGATTCTTGCTGGCTTAAACACAATTTATAAACAGCACCCCAACCACATCGGAGTTGTATGCAAATGCAAATGCGAATGCAGTTGTGTCGGTTGTCCACCCCGGAAAAACTTGTGTTCTTGATTTGCAAAAGTGATTTCTAATTGTTTCGACTTCTTGGCTTAACTTGCCTCTAAAAACAGAGGGCCGTGAAAGAGTGAGTGAGACGGAGAAAAAAAAGGAGGGAGAGAAAGCATAGCGGAGTATGTCAATGTCAGTGGCCCATGTGCGTCTGTTTTGTTAAAAGAATTTCCTCCGAGTCTTCGAGTTTTTGAGTTTTTGGCCATGGATATTCAAAAAGTCTAGTTTAATGACGTCACTACTGGAGATTATCATGCGATCGAAAGCGATTGCTAGGAAACTTAATCAGGGTAAGTTAGGGGAAATCCCTCTATGAATTATGAAAAACAATCTTAGATTTTACTCAGTTCAGTTCTTATCCATTTTTGAAATTCCACAACCATTTATTTTATTAAAATGAAACAAGTGTCGCTTAGGAATAATTACTTGTACACGAGAAGTAATTTAAAATCTGAAATGGTTTCTAATAATTGAGCCACGGGGACCCATTTAGCCTTTTTTAATTGTTTATCCATAACCACAAATGTATGGCTTTGGCTGTTTATTTGTGATAAGACACACAAACTTCAGAATTCATTTTTGCAGTTATGATTTGTTACTTCTGAACAAGAAAAAGTATAAAAAATGTTTCGCTTTTGCTGATATATCATGCCTTTTAACACTCAAAAATATATATATCATAGCCCCCTGGGGGGCCATACTTTAATATAATCTCTGGCCGACTGTCGCGAAGGAAGAATTGCATTAAAGAACGATCCCCAGGGACACAATCATAAAGAAAGCGGGGTTTCCGAAGCCAAATCGGATTATTTAATTTATTCTCCGAATTTGTTTACTTCAAAAAGTTTACTCCAAAAAAAAAAACCCTTCATTGGTGTGCTGAAGAAACTCGGATCCAATCAAAAGATTTTCTTGCCCTGCCTTATTTGAACATTATTAGGTTTATCGCCTATATACGTATTATATAAAACCTCCCATATTGATGACTCTAAGAGAAAACATTTGTCGTTTAATGATGGCCGGATTTCCTACTGTAATTTTCTATATCATAATAGTTCAAAGTGAATATGATTCAAGCAACGCTCATTAAAGATTTAATTCCAAAGGGGACAAAACGTTTGTGATTCGAGCTCATAATTATGTAAACTAATAGCAAGAGTTTTATCAACTTAGGCTTTCAGACAGTCAGAAGAAACAGAATATATTTCTTCAATGTACATAATACTATTTTCCATATAATTATTATGTTCTAAATGTTCTAAGTAATGCCCTACTAACCTTTATTGAACAGTAGACATGTTAAATTATTAACCTACCCTCCAAAAACCGGTTTGCCCCTTGAAATCACTATCTGACACGAGTCTCCCCGAAAACTACTTGGCAAAAACCCCCAGAAAAAAAAGAAATAATGCTAATCTATGAGCGATAGCCAAAAGTTCCTGGCAATCGTGACCATCATCATATCATTATCGCGACCATCATCATCGACACTAACCAACCATCATCAACCATCAACCATCACCGTTTCCATCACGATCGGCTACTCAGTCAGTTGGAATCGACTCTGGCCGATGGTAAAATCTTTATCGGCGTCGAGTATCAGCACTTTTATGGCCTGTGAATCGATTGTATTAAGAGCTATTAAAATATTTTCTAAAACCTGCTATCATATCATTCAATTAGGCAAGAAACGGCTATATATAGGATCATAAAACATAACATTCGGTGTCGCCTGATAGTGACTGGAAGACTCAAACACCAATCACTCGCACCGTGGTTCTTTCTCAACACATTAAGGCGTCATAAATACATCAAAATAAAAGTGTCGCGCTCGGTGAATTTACAGCTCGCTGGAAGATAATGGGAGGAGACTCGAATTGGACATTCGAGTTTTAAATTTTGGGCGTTAACTTGGTCAGATCGCCGGTGCCAGATAGAATTCGCAGTAGACAAAGTTTCCACCCACCGAAAGTTCTTTTCCGGAGCCAGAGATAAACGCCAGATAAGCATTGGGATCAAGATTATGCTAACGGCTGGTGTTTGTGCACTGGGTTATCAGTTCGACTCGCTTTATGGCCACTGCTATTGGATACTCTATAAAGCAGTAATTTATGAAGTTACCCCCAGCGCTACTTGACTTTTGTTCTCATCTTTTCCCCGAGTGAGCTGCCAATGTCTCCCTGTTTGGAGTGCGTGGATTAACCCACTTTGAATCGGTGATTGTATCAAGATATTGCGCACTCCTAACAAATATTGAATAATTTTAAATAAAATTTAATTACAGTCCTCTCAAAAAAAAATATAATATCATTTGTTATATTATAATATAAATCGTATCTTTCTTATGTTTAACCTTTTCATTTTATTCCATTTTGAAAACTTCGAAATATATTGAAATATTCTAAATATTTTTATTATCTATCTGTTATTAACATATTATCTATCTGGTATCAATTTGCCAACCTTGTTTTAAGTTTAATCTAAAACTTTCCCTCCTGCCTAGTGGAAAATATGGGTTAAGCACACAGGGAAATCGCCCCACAAAAAAAGAGAGAATCTATGTGTGTATTTCCTGATGATATCATCTATCAGAGCGCACGTCTCCCTACACTTTTATTGTGCACTTGGGCGTTCTCGCTTCTCCTTCGCCCCTTCCACAATTTGTTCTTTTTGGATTGCGTTGCTTCATCGCAGAAGAAGGAGAAATATCATCGAGAGCGGGCCAGGGAATTTGGGGGGTGGGGCATACGGGCGCATGCATCGCACCTGATATTTTTATGGATTTACAACACCCGAATTATTCTTCCAATTTCGACAATTTATTACCGAATACACACTTTTGACATTTATTTGCTCGTTTCAATTCCCTACGATTCGATTCAATTCGATTCGTTTCGATTCGGTTTCGGTTTTGGTTTTGTTTTCGGACTCAAGCAAGTTCGACGTTTTACTGTCCGAAAGCAAAAGTGTTTTCTTGTCGACTCGATTGCACGCCAGCCAGCCAACCTTGTTGTCTAGATAGAAGCGGTCGATGATAGCCATGGGCAGACCCTGCGTATACGTTATATGGCCGATGACAAGGGGCTTTGAAATGAGGCGTAGTTAAGTTCTTAATGGTGGAGAGGGGATCGGTGTTCCCCTCGGATCATTTTCTAAAATTATTTAACTAACAATGGATATAACATATATTTCTTACAATTTGCAATGAAAGGCATATATGAAATATATATATAGATATCACATAAATAAATAATATTGACGTTAATTATATTATTTTTTTATTATTTATAGGAAAAATTCCCTTTAAATTTTTTTAAGCTACAACCAGTTTTGAGTGCAGGATACCATAAACTAAATTACCAACTTATCAATTGGCATTTGCCATGACTATCTATATTCTTCCGTGTGAATTACAAATGTCTCTACACCTTCTTTTATTTTGAATTCCCTTCGCAGAGGGATTTTTTCCAATTACCCAGTTTATCTGAAAGACTCAGTCGCACTGTCTTTTGTTTACGAGGTTACGTCAAGGCTTCTGTTGCAGATAAATTTACACTGGTCCGTGGCTAGAGATCGTCTATTTAGATGACGAATTAAACGGAAAAGCGAGTGGGGTATTTATGGGTGTACCAACACCCCGTTTCCATCGGGTATGTGGGCACTATGTGGTATATGAGTGGGCTTGCCTTTATCGGCGTAACTGTCAGTGTCTTGTCACTAGTCTATTGTTTATGAGCGCGGACCTTCTCCCACAACTTTGTTTATGTTTTGAAACGAAACACTTCTACTGACCACAGAAGATAGTTCCGATATGCGGGAGGTGGTGATTTTGTATAGAACAAATATGTGTTGGTTCTTGAGAAAGGGGAACTCGTAAGTATTTATAATCATAATGAAAAGAAAATTTAAATGGTCCCAACTAGTTATTAAGATACCTTGTATTATCTTTTCAGGATATCGTTCGATTGGGTAATTTCCTTTTTAAGGTAACCTTTCACTTTATTATTTATAGCCAAAGTTCAATAAGGCTTAGATCATATTTATGCCATTATTGTTAACTAGTAATTAAGTTTACAATGGCTTTGATAGACAGTTATAAAGATAGGGCCTATCGTTTCGATTTCTGATAATTCATTCATTCATATATCCGAGGTAGTTACTATGAGTAACTAGCGCCTTTCCGCTCCCATTTTTCTAGCAGTGCCGATTCTAGTTCGCTTCTCCATGCTCTACAAATTGTGTTCAAGTTAAAGAATAGATAGTAAGTAAGTAGACTCCAGATATCAGTCGCGGGGTGCATAGTACAAATATAAAATACACGAGCGTGAGTTATATATTTCACAGCCCGATTTGTGGGACTTACGATCGCACACGATCCACAAAACACGAAGTTTATAAAACACACTTATCAAAAGTTTAGTTCCTTTTGGTTTTTGGTGGTCTCCCGTCGTAATTCATTCTATTTTTAACGGGTTGTCACCAGCCTCTCTCGCGCTCTTTTCCGATTCTCTTCGGCGTTCTTGGGATTTGTTTACCAAGCGCCAACCGCCGAGAAAAGCGATCAATTGTGAGGCGGCCAGCTTCGGGCAAAGTTAGTGAAAATTAAAGGCTGGTCCCGCGGCGATCGAGATTGCGAAGCGTCGTCAAAATGGAAACTGCCAGCCCTCGAGTTCGCCTGATAAATGAAAAGAAACTGCAGAATCCCAAATAAAAACTAACCCAGTTATGATAGTGATATTCTCACGCCAATTAAAGAGTGCAGTGCAAAAATAAAACAATTAAAAACCCAAGTAAAAACCGAGCAAATAACGAAGAAAACCACCGAAAAAAGAAGGGTTACATGTGAGTGACATTTTTCAATTAATTGTGCATCCTTTGAGGTCAACAGCGTGTCTGATCCTTGAGGAAACCACCCTGCAGGATCGAGGATCCTGGCAGATGTGTTCCCTGGTGGAAAGTGTGCCAAGACAGGAAGCGTTTCCGTTGCACATTGCAAATTGCACTCATAGTAAACTCGATTTTCGAGGACGCGTGCTGCAAGGATGAGTTTGAGTTTGCAGCTTTGGCTCGTATTAAGTTACGATCTCCCGATCCGTTCACGCCTCCTCCCGCGATCCCCCGATCTCTAACGGTTTGACCTTGCCATAATTATAGTCCTGACCCCGGTCGTCTGTCTCGCGGGATTCTTATTTTGTTTTTTGACTTGAGAACTTGCCCTGCTTCACTTTTTCTTTGGGCTCCTTTTCGGCAGAGAAGAGCGACTTCCGCTCGAAGCCTGAACAATGGAACAGCGGTCCTTGCAATAGCAATCAGAATCCGAATCGCAATCGGAATCCGCAAAGGAACGGCAATCGCAGTGAGTCCTGTCAATGAGACACACACACACACAGAACAGAAGTTGCCAGGTTTACAAGATCAGCAGCGGCTGATATACAAATTTTAACAGCTGAGGGTAAAATAATAACAGAGATTTCTATACTGAATATTAAAAAAGAATTAATAAAAAAATGTAAAATATGTATTTTATATGCTAGTTAAGAAGAGATACAAAAAATGGTTACCCTTAATTTATTTAAAAGTAAACATGGTTTAGTTTTATTAGGTATTTAAATTTAAACTGCAGTAAATCTTTAATCAGCATTGGCAAGTTTAAAATAAAATTTAAAATAATATTAAAATATGATTCCTCCTCAAATTAATTCCCTTATTTAAGCACTCAAACTACTTATTTATCTGACCGCGACTGTTCAAGTGGCACATGCATGTCAGGAGCACTCATGGGCTGTGTTGTGCCAAAAGAAGGGCATTCCTACACATTCGGTCCGCCACTCGAGATTCGAACAATGGCAGCGATATGTGGACCGAGACGACTTTTGATTCCCTCAAGAACTTTATTTCCCTGCACTCCGCAGCTTGTAAAAGCCAGTCACAAAAGCCGGGGCAAGTCCTTTGTCCTTTGTCCTTTGGCGCAGACAGTCAGAGTCAAAGATCAGCCATCCAGCTGAGTTAATTACAGCCGACAGAACTTCCACAGAGACAAACCGGAGTCACTGACTCTGAATGGAACTCACATGGAGTCCTTTTTCGCCAGAAAGGAAGTATCCCAGCCTCGGGACATTCAGTCGATCTCAAAAGCATATTCAGCTTCATTTTTGGCGCGTTAACATTCAAATTTCAGCTGGGTTTCAAGGGGGTTTATTATCCGCCACAATGAGGAAAAACAGAACCTAAAATGATAATTTTTAAATGTTCAAGTTTTTTTATGAACGATTTTTGTTAGGCTTTGTAAAGATTGTTTCAGTTTTAATGTCTCTCGCATTTTATCATGTTTGCTTCTAAAAAAGTTTATAAAAATTTTTTCGGCGGAAATATGTTGTTTGGTTGAGATATATAAATTTTTAGCCTTGATCTTATTTATTCAATCCGAAAGCAAAACGATGCATTAACCATAAATAAAATTTTTTCTCTTCCGCCACAATGAACTGCAATCCTTTAATTGAAATTTTATCACCTTTTACCGACTGACAGTGGATTGTCTGATCTGAACTGATTATTCATGGTTATGAATTTATTGGGCTCCGCCTCTCCCTGAAAAATTATTGACTTTTTCCGAGGCGTGTTGGCTAATGAATTATGGGCTATCATATGCGAAACAAGCCGCCGACAAAAGCAATAGCAAACGCAACCAGAGCGAAATGCAAATAGAGATACATCCTTTCTTTTTGTATCTTTCGGGTTCTCGCGTGTGTTAAATTATGTGACAGCGGCGTGGAAGGGGTGATTATGTTGTTTTAATTTAACGCTATTAGCAGTGGAGTCAGAGTCTGAAAGTCAGACCCTTTCAACCCTTAGGCGCCCCTGTATTTTTTTCCCCTGCGATCACATTCCACCAATATTTCACCCGTATGTTGTGAGGTCCTAATTGAGTGCTGCTGTTTGACAAACGCAAACAGATACAGATACAGATACACGAACACGCCGAGATACAGATAGCAATTTGTGTACTTTATGGGCGCCCTTTTTAGCACCTCTTCGCTGCGAAATTCAAAGCCCAAGAACCTTTTCCCTCAAGTGTTCATGCAAATAAATAACAAGTGAAGGAATTTACGACCCAATCCCAATGGAGTGACACTTGGTAACAGTTTGAAAAAAAAATCATATCTCAGCGATCTCGGATTATGTTTCGCTAGAACAGGAAACAGTCAGAATTCGACTGAACAATATTGTTATAACGAATTTATCAAGTTTTTTAGAGCATTTAATAAAAGAAAGAAAAATTTTTGCAAGCGATAATATAACAAGAAAGGAAGCTAGCTTCGGCAAGCCGAAGCTTATATACCCTTGCAGTCATCAAACATATCGAACAAAATACATAAAGGCTGACAACATCGAAGCTATGACGACTTTTCTATTAGTTTTCCATATTTTCGACTATTGTTCATATGGCAGCTATATGATATAGTCGTCCGATTTTAATGAAATTTTTTTCTCGGTTCAAGGGTAGTTCATAAAGTGGATGTTGTAAAAATCATGCTCGTGGAATAAAAAACAACAACGTTATGATTATTTTGCCATTATTTCTATATATATTTTTTGATCTTTCCTATGGCAGCTATATGATAGGGTTATTCGATTTTGATAAAATTTAATCCGAAATTTAATAACCGTTAGAAAACGCCATCTTGAAGAATTCAAGTCGATCTGATCAAAAACAACGGCGTAATAATTTTTTATCCTTTTTTTTTTGACCTCTTGTATGGGAGCTATCCGATATAGTCGGCCGATCCGGCTCGTTCCGACTTATATACTGCGTGCAATAACTACACATCTCAGTTTCAGCAAGATAGCTTTAAAACTGAGAGACTAGTTTAGGCAGAAACGGACAGGAGGACAGACGGACAGACAGACAGACGGACAGACGGACAGACGGACAGACGGACAGACGTACAGACGTATTTCGACTCAGATCGTGATGCTTATCAAGAATATATATACTTTATGGGGTCTGAGGTGTCTCCTTCACTGCGTTGCAAACTTCTGGCCAAAATTATAATACCCTTTGCTCTGCAAGGGTATAAAAATGCCGTAATATGAAATGTTTATATTATTTATAAATAAAGTTCTTTATAAAGTACGCATATAATAATGTGATAATGTGACATGATTCTGACGCGTGCTGGGAATAAAGTGAGAAGATAAATACTTGCACTTGATAATTCCATAATTTATTTTATAATTTTCTTTATCCAATTAACCACACAGAAAGAATTTAAAGTTGGCATTACTTTTAAAAGATTCTATATTTAAAAAGTTTTTCTTTACATTTCTTTTTATTATTCAAGAAACCTTGTTATATCTAAAACTAAGTGAATATCTTTACTGACGCAAATTTAAGCAGAACAAGTGATTACATGCATTACCTCTTTCATGATAATGAATAGAGAAAGGACTTTAATAACTAGTCTACTAAGTTTCCCTCAAAAGCTCCACTTAATAGCCAGTCATCTAATCCCCCTCATCACCATAATTTACCACCCACTTAGACAAAGCCAAAATCCAACAAAATTCCGGCTTACCCAGCGAAACACGAAAAAAGTTGAACGACAGATACAAAATTAAGTTGCAAACAAAAGACCAAAAAGCCCATGTACTTGTCACCCCCAACTCCCCGGAAAAGGCAACGAAACCCAGGATTGTTGTTGTTTGAACAGGGGGGAGCGAAAAAAAGAGCAACCAGAAGGAAAACCGAGGGGAAAATTGGGGGGAAGGCGAGGAAATCAGCCCGGCACACTTTGCCTTTTCAGCCGCAGGCTAAAAGTCGTCGTCGCTTTCAATTATAGCCGTGAGTTTTCTCTGTCCGGCCAAAACACACACATACACACACACCTATACATTCAGTTGGCAGGAAGCCATAAACACACACACACACTGTTGCAGAAAGGGAACAGTCTACACCCACACACAGCCATTAGCTTAATGTGTGCTTATTGCGCACGCTTTGGAACAGACGCAGGTTGATTTAGGGGGAAAATTCACGGGGATGTAGAAGGGGGGTTGGGAAAATCGCAAACGAAACCCGCAATCCCCAAACCCCCGAAAATCCCCCTCCCCCGAAACCCCAACCGAAATGGATGCTAAGGATATGGCAACCGCAACTTGCCACTTTGTCTGCACAAGAGGGGGGTGGAAAATGCAGGTGGGAGGTGGCGGAAAATCTGGTGGGGGGGATGCCGTAGAGGTGGGGGGACTGTGGGTGCTGTCTGGGCCAACCGCAAACAAACAAACACAAGAGCGCAACAGAGACAGAGAAACCAACGGCAGCCAGAAAAAGAGAGCAAAACAGCATCTGTATCTGTATCTGTATCTGGTTCTCTATCTGTATCTGCATCTGCATCTGTATCTGTATGAGTATCTCCATTTCTGTATACAGATATATATATATAGAGCGAGCTATATATAGTCGAGTGCATAATGAATGCGAAGATGTGCCCGCCCTATTATCCTGACTCCTCCCTCAACTCGAGCTGGCTGTCTGTGTATCTCAAAGATACATAGCCGCATTCTGATAGGAAAAATCGAGGGGTAAATAAGACCATCTCTCTTTGGCTCTCTCTCTCCCTTCCACTCTGGTTCTATCTCCCTCTGTCCTCCGTTCGGCCATCTCCCTCTGTTATCCTTTTACTGTGGCCACTGGCACTGAGGATTCGAATCAGAATCACCAACTTTCAGATAATAATAATGACTGCGAACTGACACAGATTTCAAGGGGCGAGAGCGAGAAGTCTTCTCGCCGCGAAAGAGAGGCAAAGTCCCTGAGAGAGAGACTACACCTATACACACACATACAAAGATACTGATGCAGATACAGGAGGCTGCTGCATGCTCTCTTTCTCTTCGGTTTATTTTGCTCTCCGGTTTCATCCCCCAGAACGTTTTTGGTCTGGGAAGATAGAAAGGACATCGGGCGATCTTTTGGGGAGATGAGTATGGGATTTTGTTGTTAGTGTTGTTGTTGTTGTTTTTCTCATGGGATGAGATGGGAGAGAGAGGAGCGGAAACAACCACCATGGCGAATGGGCAACCAACCAGCCGCCCGACACACAGAAATTCCCATTCAACAGCCGAGAATCCCGGCCATCCGAGAATCCTCATCGCCTCCAGACAATTCAGTTCGTTGCTGAGCGTGCTGGCAATCGGAATCGGAAAATCACAACCGCTACTTCGCTGCCACCGCCGCTGCCGCCGTCGCAGTCTCAGCCGCCGTTGACGTTGACGTCGCTGCCAAACAATTGTGTTCTTCATACATATTTTCCACTGCTTCTTTTTTTTTGCGCGCTATCGCCGCTTCTTTTGCTGGCTGGCAGCAGTCTTGCGAAGACAACCGGCAGATAGAGACGACACCCAAAATCACATCAAAAGTGTCCGCTTAAATCGGTAGAATCGGTCGAAAAAAGAAAAACAGCAAACATCAAGCATACGCAGTGTTGGCCAAGAAAATGTGGCGTCGCGTGTTATGAAAATATTTACATTCGATCTGTTTATTGTGATAATTACAAGTAACGTTTGAAAGCGGAATCATGCTGTTCGATCGCTTTGTCATATCAGGTTGGTTCCACGCCGTGAATATAAACAAAATAACAACAAATGGATCGGTATCTCGCGCCGCAACTTACAAGGAATCCCAGTTCCCTGAACTGAATCAGTTGCCTCGAAAATAGCTTACAATGGGACTAACTTACACAGAAGTCAAGTGAATCAATTTGAACAGAACTATTCATTGGTTAATCGACTGTGGACTAAGAAATGTGAAAAAAGAGTCAAAACATTAAGTGCCTGAAACAAATAAAAATCACAAAAATCTCCGCAGATCGAATGGGAAATTTTGGTTCTATTTATTATAAATCTCTTTCAAAACCTTTCACGATATATATAACACTATCTTTGAACATAAAATTTCTTAGGTGAAAGCCAATAAATAGAAAAACTTACTTAAAATATAATTTTATCTGTAAATACAACCTTACATGTTAAGTAAAAAAAAACTTGGTGATAAAAACCAAGTTAGAAAGCAGTCATTCATAATGAGTTTCACGAAACCCAAGTGCACTCAAAATTAGTCAAAGCAATTCTATCAAGAACTCTGTCTCCCAAAGTAGCCAAAAACATCTTTTAATCTAGTTGCCTCCGCAAAAGGTGTCGCCAACTTTTAATGGCCCAACTAAAGCCGAAGTAAGCCCTAAGTAAACCCATTAAAATCGATCCCCACTTATCAAGCCCCCCACACGCCGGCAATCAGCCCATTTATGGCCAGTTTTATCAGCAGGCCAGTCCCAAATGTGATTACCTAAAAAACAAATTAGCCGAAGGTCCCTGCAACTAACAATGGAAAACACTTGCGCTTGAGTAAAAGCGAAAAACTAAGAAAAAAACTACTGGCAAGTGATTAACAATCGGGTTGTCAAATAGAGCCGAGGATAAACGCGGGATGAGTGTTTTGGTTTCGAGGTTTTCGAGGGCGGTCTTTGAAGTGGCCTACTTCAAAAAGATTTCGCTAAATGGTGTGAAGCCGTCGGGTTTTGAGGTGATCGTAGAAGTGCAAGGATGTTGGGCAAACAGAGTGTGCCGCAGGATGTGCGAAATGCAGCAGGTTGCTCGGGTTCGAGTTCGAGTTCGAGAACTCTAAACGCAATATTTGTTTGACCATTGTTTGTCTGCCTGCTTTGCGGTCTATATTTATATGGCCGATACTTATCGGGCCAGGGGTAATGTTACTGTTACTGTTACCATTCCGTTCGTTATCTGTGGAAGCGCTGTCATATTTTGTCTAACAGCTCAAATTACGATTTAGTTTCAAGTGTTCGAACAAGGCGGATGGACAAGACAAGAAACCGAACAGCAAACAACAACTAGTAGTTGGGCAAATACCAATAATCGTCTGGTAATTTGTGCGTGTATACTTATGTTTCAAACCCACCGATTATCTGTATTTGAAAAGAGGTTATATTCGTAGTGGAAACTAGGGAATGCACTGCATAATAATTACTACTCTATTAACTAATTAACAAACCAAGTTACCTCTGTGCCAACTGTCAATGTTATGGTTTTATAACCAGTCAAGTTTTATATCCTATCTGTTTTATATCGGCAGACGCCAGTCGAGTCACATCACTTGAAAGTGAATACAAATCAAAGTAATTTATGTCGGAATTATTGTGTCAACAAAATAGTTGAAATACTTGAATACCGGCGATATTTATCCAGATTTTATTTGCACAGCCTGCTCGGCGAAAATCGGAAAGCGGAAACAGAGGCGGCGAGGTAACAGATATGCCCAATCCGATGGAAGGGTAGTGGCCAAAAAGACACTTGTCTTGCCGGAAAGATAGTAGATAGTAGCCACATTTGGTGGAGTGGGTGAGTGATAGGCGGTCCAAAATGTCAGCGCATTGCAAAATCACCCAGAAAGTGAGAGAGATACCTTTAACTGCTTTAACGGGAACCGTTCAACCGATTGTCATCGCACTTTATCTATTTTTGTTCGAATTTGGTAGTGAGTTGACAGCCAATAACAACTGATTAGGATTAGTGCCTCTCGAGTGCCTTCCAGCGGTCGGAAAAGTCATTTCTAATCGGTATCTATTTCTGTTTCTGTTTCTCCTTCGATTTCGATTCGATTCTCGACAGGCTCCAGTGGCGAAGACTTCGATCCGAGTGCGAGTGTTGTGCGCCACCACCACCATCACCACCATCATTTGGATCTGAGTGGCCGGAGTCAAGGGTTCAATCCGCTGACCGAACCGCTCGAGGATTCCTTTGCCGCCGCCACCCGCCATCGTTTGTCACTGCCGGATTGCGAGGAAGGATCGCCGACGAGAAGGGATCACAGGGATCACAGGGATCTCCCGGATCCGGAGCTACTGCATCATCTCTCCTCCGATCCCCTCCAGCAGCAGCATCATCAGGAGCAGGGCCAACAACCACCGCCGCCCACGTTGCCACTCGCCGTGGAATCCTCCGGGGCCGACGGCATGGACCACTTCTTCAAGGAGCACATCCTGCACCAGTGGGTGCGCCGGCGCGATCTCGTCTGTGATCTGGACATCCGTGATAGCGGCGGCGTCTACGCGAAGACGCCGCTCCAACGGGGCACCCACTACGGCCCCTTCCCCATGAAGCTCACCCACCAGCCCAACGACAAGGAACTGGCCTGGAAGGTGAGTCAATCTGTAATAAAATCCAGATTAAAATAACATATACAAAAAGTACAGAGCAAATTAAAAACATTAAGAGTCAATCTGCAATTAATTCCAGATTAAAATAATATATAGGTACTAAAAGTACAGAACAACTTAGAATCATTTAGAAACATCTAATGTTGTTTAATTTGCTCAAATATTAAAAACAATTTTCAAATTTCTTTCTATTTATAATTATTTTGATTGTATACATAACAACAAGTTATGAATCAAAGTTCAGTATTTTCAAACTGCTCACGAAAGTTGTCTAGAAATACCCAAAAGTTCACATTCATTTCATTAATATCATTAATATTTATTCATTTCATTAATATCCAATTACCACAAAAAGTCGTTGCACAATTTGGTACAGAGAATAATTCTAAAAATATACTTTAATCTCTTCTATATTTAATCTTCAAAATTGCAGTTTAAAAATGATGCCAAATAATAATAATAAAACCACTACGCTTCTAATCCCCTTCCCATTTAATCCTTTGAATATCTGTATGGAATTAAATGGCAAATTTCAGGCAGAACTCTCCCATTTCCACCCAAAAATGTCGTTAGTTTCCACCAAAAATGTTTTCCCAAACAATCAGCGCTGGAAATGGTTTCGCAATAGTTAGATCCTTAAGCCTTTCGCATGTGTGTGCATTTTGGCAAATATCGAATTTCCGCATTTTTTTCCGCTGGTCGCCGGAAATTTAATCCCATCAGAGCCGTACCAATTTTGATGTGCGAAAATTGCAACCGAATTGAGTCATCCCAATTTTAGTTTTCTTTTTTTTGGGTGGTTTTCGCAGGGAAAATCAAACGATTGGAAAAAGATTTGATTAGAGCTCTACCTCGAGGGTATCGATTGTCAGTCAAATGGGCCTAATCCCTGGCCAGAGCTAATTTACCTTCGCCGGAGTGGAAGGCCGGGAAACCAGGACGAAAATCCACAAAGTGCACCCCAAATGAGGCTTAAGTCGAGGCCGGCTGATGATTCCAATTAGGGTGGCGAGGATCCAGAGGCAAACCCTTCGATCGGTTGTCAGTCAGTCAGTCAGTCAAATGACACTTTTCCTACCTTCTCCCTCCCTTTTTTCCTACTTCCCTACCTCCCTCCACTTTCCACTTTTCGGCTGCACAGACAATCCAATCAAATTATCGCGCCTCGTCCTGTTGACAATTCGCACAAGAAGATCTAGATCCCTTTTACCTACACACACACACACACACAGCTCAGGTATTTGCCACAAAAATATTGTTTCTGCCACTCGAGCGAAAATTGCAAAAATAACAGAGCTCGGATCCTTTTTTCTAGTTTGCTACTGCTTTGGCCCTTTATTCCTGGATGATCCTCAAATCAAGCGCACTTTTATCGTTCACATTTCCGTTTTGACAGATACATTGGCCCTATCTGTCCCTATCTGCCACCGTTCCTCCGGCTGATCCTTCGGCAGGATCTGATCTGGCAATTCGAAGCCAGTTCTGCCGGCGAACCCAACACTTTGAGATTATCTCTGGCGCGTAAATATTTTCCCTGCCCATTGACTGTTTCGTGTTTTTCCACTGCGAGCTGTGAGTTGTGGCCTCCTTTTTAATAAAGTTATGAATAGGCGAGGACATGTGTGATGTGTGATGTCTGTCCGGGGATTATCGACGGACAAAACACGGCAACTGGAACTGTTTGGCAAACTGCCATTCCAAACTCTGATCGCTGGCCATGGATCCCTGTATTTACCGGTGATCTTATCATTTTTTAGTGGCTGCATCGGATTGCAGTTTCCCTTTCCGTCTTGAATAACCAGGAAAAATCGGAGAAGAGGTCTTCTAAAAAGATTCCAACGACTCTATATCTTGGGATCTTTTGCCTTGCCGTAAACATGAAACCATGTGGGAACTTAAAGTGAACTAAAAACAGTAGCTTATCACCAATGTTTTTTTGATATTTTTTTGAAAAGATAAGATTTATGTAAGGTGTTTCAAAAAAAAAGTAAAAAAGTAAATTACCCACAATGTTAACTATTTTTAAACAGCGATACCTATGTTTAGCATTATTTTAAAGATTCTGTAGAAAATTATGATTTTACAAAGTACCAATTTTAATTAATTGTCACTATTTATGTGCATTGGAGTATCTCCTCCTTCCTCTAATTATTGTAATTGCGATTTCCCCCCATGGGTTTCGAAAATCTAAGCCCTTCCAATTATGCATTTTGCAACTATAACTTTGGCGGACTCCCTCGGTATCAAAACACACAGACTGCAACCTACTTGTTTGGCAGGGGGGCACTCGAGAAACGGGAAAACTCCTCCCTCGTCCTGAAAACGCAAAGTTTATTTCACTTATGAGCGCGTATAATTTTGTATTTATTTTATTTTGCGCTCTGCAAATGCCGCGGGGCAGAAGAAGCCACTTGAGGCGTTGTTAACTTAATTTTTGGAGCGTGCACACATGGCTCTCACTCTCTCTCCCTTTCTCCCTCCCTTTCTCCCTCTCTCTCGCGCGCGCTCTCCAGACTCTCCCACTCAGCGAACACACACACGTACGTACGCACACACACACACCACTTAATCGCAAAACTGTAAAATGCCGTTTTTCCAAATGACTTCATAGACAAGAGCCTGACGTCGGCGACTTCAACGTTGCGCATACGCAAAGTCATTCAGTCAACCGCAGCGCTTGAGTTTTGATTTTATTTCATTTCAGCTCGTTGTTTTTTTTCGCTTTTTTGTTGGTTTTTCGATTTTAATTTGTGGTTGCCTCCAGCTTTCGGCGTCGCAGAGTCTAAGGCAGTTTTCCCCATTTCCAGCCGCAACTACAAATCCAAAAAAAAAAAATCGAATGTGGCAGCCGCCGTTAACGATTTGTGTAAATTATGCGTATTTCAGCTGCGGCGCCGGCTGCTTTTATTTTGTATACAAAAACTGTCGGCGGTTTTTGTTTAGTTCTCGGTTGTATTTCTTCTTGAGTTTTTTTTCGCACTGTTGCTGCAGTTTCCCCTTTCTGCCAGTGACCTTGATGTGGTGGGCAGACTTGTGGGCGGCGTCTTGCTGGCTTGCTTTTTATTAGAGTGCTTAAAGGGCGTTATTAATTGGCTGAGATATAATGTGTTCTTATAATGGATAATGGTTTAATGAGTCACTTTTTTTCCCTTGCGCCTTGACTCTTAATAAAAACATTACAATTTTTAAATTATTTTCTTGTCTTTTTTAGGGATTTTAAAAGAATTACATTTATTTCACCTAAAAAAAGAGTTTGCAATAAATTTAAATTAGGTAATGGGCGCGTTATTTGGCACGCAGGGATGCCACTCCGGTGCTTTCGTACCTCAAATAATTGTTTTACTTACAAATTAATTACTAGAGCTAAGAAATCGACGAAGTGGCAGCCCAGTGCCTGCAATTATAACACTTTTGTGGGTTGGTGTCTTGGCTTAGCAAAGACAATCGTGTAAATATAGCACACTTATAAGGGGTGAGCCAACAGATGGCGCCAGCAGTCATCTTTATAATTTGAAACAACATTAATTAAAAGCATTGAAAAGTAGGAGAAAAGACTTTAAAAAAAATAATTAAAAATTATTTACCCTTATGTTATATTTGCAGGCCAATGCTGGACATTATACCGGATGGCTAGAGCCCACATCCGATGTGTCCGCATGGTTGAAAAAAATTCGAACCGTTCAGGACGAGAGCATTATTGGCGAGGCTAATTTAGAGAGTTACATTGATGGCGGTTATGTGAGTATATACGCCCCACCCCTCACCGAAACCCCTTGGCACGTGCCACTCGATTTTCAACTATTTTTTACAATTATTTTCCCTTTTTTTAATAGCTGTGGTACGAGACGAATCGTTATGTGAATGCTGGCAGCGAAATGGTGGTCGACGGCCGACCCAAGAGTCCTGTTCAGCTGAACAAGAGTTTCATCAACGGCAGCGAGGTCTTCTCAGCCGCCGCAGCAGCCGCTGCAGCAGTAGCCGCAGCATCCTCGTCGGGAGCGAACAGCGGGGGCGGGGGGAGCTCCCTGCCCAGCGATGGTCGCAGCGATCGGGATAATGGTGAGTTTTAAAGATTAATTTCCTTAAAAAAATTATTAAACAAACAGCAGAAATATAAACTAAATTTTCTGAATTAATAAACTGTTAAGAAAAGCTTATAGTTCTGTTTTCTAACCATTAAAAAAGGTATTTTTTAAATCTAAGAATTACCAGTCAATACAACTTGATATATTTAATAGAGGTTTTATCATCATAAAATCATAATCTCAAAGAAAAAAAATATCATGACTAAAAGGAATTTTATTTTTTATTTAAAAATCAAGGAAAGGTTTTTATAGAATTTGTTTTGTTTGATGTTTCCTTTTTTTCTTAAAAGTTTTAGTAGGAATTTATACGCAATACAATAAAAAGAGACCCAAAACACACTAATCAAGATATTACAACCCATTCCATTGATTAGTTACCAGGACCCCTGACAAAAAATTGTACAATTTCATCATGATTTGACATTGAAAGAGAATATAATAATATTATGTGTGTGTGCTGTGTCCATGCTGGTGTGGCTAATAAGTGCAGCTGTGGTGCCGGGCAATTAACGCCCAACGCAACCACTGTGGGTCAGGTCAGAATACAGGGGATACAGAATCCGAGATCTGAAATCCGAAATCCGGTGGCTCAATGCCCGTGACAGAGTTCCTGGCACGAGCGACGGACCTTCGAGATAAAATCTCGGGATCGGAGAACAGGGAGCAGGGAATAGGGAACAGCTTATGAGGGTCCACACACAACATCCCTATTCGTATTTTTGATATATTAGCACCCTTTTCGGGTTTGCCTCCCTTAAATGCGATCAATTTGTGCGCTGCGCATGCGCCCATGCAATATTGCGGCGACCGCACATGTTTTCATTTGTTATTAAAATGTTTGATAATTTCATTAGAGATCCATCAGCAAACAAAGGGCCCGAGATTGTGTCAGCGATATATATGGTGTATTCGGTGTACTCGGTGTATGTTGCTGACAGTCAAAATGGCACACGCTCAATTTAAGCCTAATCCTGCATCCCTTGAATCCCAGGACCCCAGAAAAATAAAATGGGAAGTCGGGGCGTGTTTGATTATAAACATGTGGGATTTATGGACAGCTCATTTGGCGTTTCACACTCTCTTCTCTGATTATCACAAATTAAAATCTCCACGAGAAATGTTTTCGCTAGCGATTCGGATTAAAATTTGAATATATAATGGTTAATTCCATATGCTTATCTGCAGGATCATAGTTGCCTTACAATGGACTTGCATTTATTTCTGAATTATTCAATTAAAGCCAAGCTGTCAAAAAGTTTCCGTTTTCCAAGCTTGAAAATCAACCCGCTTTCCCAGACAGAAAAAAAAAACAGGACACCTGTGACTTGACTTTTTAGCATATCGTTTTTAACGTACTTTCGGTCAACTTTTCTCGCAGTTCACGCGCTGCTGAGCAGGGAAATTTAGTCTTTCGTTTTTAGTTTCTGGCAGAAGACAAGGCCCAGATGTCCTGGCCTCAAGGATATGGCCACGAATGCCACCAGTGCAGCACGGGGGGTGGCAACACGATCGCAGACCCGAAAACCCGGAAAGGAAAACGGCGAAAAGGTGACAAGGAGCGATCGAAAGTGTGGTTGAAACGGTGGCAAAAGATCGCTGAATTTCCAGGAGAGGGAGTTCCAACTTTCGACCGTTACTTTTGTCCAGGAATATTTAATGAGCTGACTTGAGCTGGGAATTTTTACAGAATTTTCAGTTAGGAAAATGCAAATGTCAAGGGGTGCAATATTTAGCATGGGAAAGTTAAAAACACAAAACAAAGAATTCAATAAACACAAGCGAAAACATTTTTTTTAATTCATAAAATAATTATTTAAAAGTTAAAGAACGTAAAAAAGCAAAGTAATACATAAAGGTAGATATACCTTTCTTGATATTTGCTAACCTTAAAATATTATAATAGATAGGTATAATAGATATACCTTTTTTAATATTTTCTAATCTTAAATTACCAAGCCTTAAATTGTTGAAAATGTTATTGATGTTATTACACTTGTGTTCCAACTTTAATGAAGACAACTATTTTGTTTAAACATGCCTTCAATCACTTAAAAACAGAACCAACCCACAAAGTTGTCAACCCGAAGCAAACCCCCTTCACCTTGACTCCACCCTTGTCCCCAAAAACAAAAACGAAACCATTCCCAAAAAGAAAAAAAAAACAACAAAAATATAAACGAAATCAAGACAGTTTTGAGATGGCTTTCGGCTTAAATCGCGGCAACTCTTCAATCGACCAATCAAACAATGGAACAAACTATACACGAAGCACATTTAGATACACATTCGGTTGGCCAACTGGCGACTGGCAGAAAGAACACACGCCACATAGACCAAGCTCATAAACGAGATCCTAACTAAACCGAGATACAGATACGATTGACACTTTGTCGCCGGCAAAGCTGATGGATGATTAATGAGCTGAAAACAACAAAAACAACAACAAAGTCGAAAAAAATCAAAAGAGGGAAAGAGGGAAAACCAAGTTGAATAGAAGGCTCGTGTCGCGTCTTCGGCTAAATGATCATCGTGTGTCAATTTGGGCATCATTAGGAGTGCCACCTAACCCTTTTTTTTTTTTTTTTTTTATTGATTGTTTGGTTTTTTATTTCTGCTGCTGGCAAATCGATTAGCAGGCGGATCTAACTTTTGATTTTGCTCGTTCTTTTTTTTTTTGTTGCTGTCTGTGAGCAAGTTGTAAGGTGTAAATAATTCAATCAATCATTTGTCAACAGTTTCGGCTTCCGTTTAGCGATTTAGCCACCGATTCAGGGTCAGCCGATGGCTTTTGGCAGCCAGCAGCGGATTCTGTGATATGTAATTGGCATGTCAAAGAGTTTTGCCCCGCCTCCTTTCGGTCTTTCAGCCTTTCAGCCCCTCCTCTATTTAATCCACATCCTGCAGCCTTACAATGCAGCTATTGAATTGTCAGTTCTGTTTTGGGCCAGCGAATCAATCTGTCAGATGAATCGGGGGAATCCAGCTGCTGGAAAAGAGTTGCAGAATGAAAAGAGAGAGAGATGGTGAAAGGCGTGAAAGGATTGAGCAGGATTTTCCAGGGAGATGCTGACAAGGGGGCGGGGCAATGACTTAATGATAAGGAATCGATGAGCAGACAGCGGAGATGGGTCTGTGGATAATGAATTGGGCATTTGATTAATTGCCTAGATGAAGAGTTAAAAAAGCAATAAAAATTGAGCCTTGGATTTGGCACTTCAACAGTTAAAAAAAGAGTAAAATATCTTTAATTGTTATTCAGTCACTCGAATATCTAAAAAGCCTGGCCAGATATAATTATTTATATAATGAATATTTTCTGTCTTTCCATTTCGGTTTGAAAATTTTAAGTTCTTTTTTGTTTAATTTTCTCAAGTCTTAATATCTTTTATTTTACTTTTTTTAATTTTTTATAAACATTATTAAACGTCCTTCTGCATTTTCTTGCTATTTCAAGACCATCTGCTCTTCTTATCTGAAAACTTAGTTCCCAGGATTCCTCCCTACTTAGAGCCACCCATCCAAACACAAGTTTTCCCAAGCCTTCTCAGGCTCAAAAGGAACCTACACCTACCCTCCTTTTCGCCCAGAACACCATATGTCAGCCCACCTCCACCCCCTAGAAACGGATCCTACCCTACTGTCAACCTCCTACTATCCCACGCTTGCCCACCCAAAAACCAAACATTAAAAAACAGAAAAGGACTACGGCCAAAGTTCAAGTGCAGCCCACAAGGAAAAACTCTTGACGTGGGAATCTTCGCTGCCCTTTGCGGCCATATTGCACACGCTGAAAATTAACTTTTGACCCAAACAGCAATTACCACTGTGCTGAGCACGTTTAGGGCAGAGAGGGGGTGGTGTTGGGTAATCACCCCTAGGCCAAAAAAAACGAAGGGGGTGGGCTGCCTTGAGAGGCAACACCTGTTTTGAGGCCAAAAGCGGCGAAAAGCCGGTAAGGTGCCATATCTATATGACTTTTCAAACGAAATCAGTCCAACGGAACCGCATTGAAGAGAAGTGGGAGGGGGAAAGGGGGGAGGGAGAGGGGGTGGGGTGGGTGAAGGGTGCAGGTTGGCAGAGGTTGAGGGGTTGACTGCTGACCCTTTGGATGTGCTTGCATGCATAATCTCTGGTCATCGCCATCATCCCTTAGCTTCTCTCTCTCTCAGGTGTGTTTATGCGTGTGTGTGTTAGTGTGTGTGTGTCACCTGGTGGTTGTCCACTGCCCACCACCCCTGCTAACTAGTGCTAGTAGCATACCCCACCCCCTCTTCCCTTTCCTACCCACTCCAGTAGCCACCCCCTAGAAGCACCTCAGCTTTCTCCTCAGCCGCTCTGCTCATATTCAACACTCAGTTCCCCTAGGAATTGTTTAAAGGTGCAGAGAGAGAAATATTTTAAAATTTCTTAATAAAGTATAGTTTATTTTTAAATAACAACATGGAAAAAAAAGTGTCTAGTTCTTAAAAATTCTTAGAGCCACATCTCAAAGCAAAGGGCTTTAGAATTTCCAAAAAATTAAATAACAACTGTTAACTCATACCTTTCTACTTTTCATTTTGTGTGAAAATATAGAAGTTTTAGCCTTAAGATTTTTTGAAATATATTTTGAAATATTTCTGTAAATCCTTTAAAATAGTTATCCTATAGAATATTTCCTATTACTTCTCCTTATAATTCATATTTTACCTATGGCCAATCTTTTTTCTCTCCCTGCACCCGTGCACTTGGCACTCGTCGGGAGTTGGCCAAGTTAAGAGCGGGGGGTGAGGATTGCCTTTAGAGGCGGTGGGGTGGGTAGGGGTGTCTTGCCCTTACCTTACTTTCATTTCGGACAATTATCTATTCAACGTCAAGCTATGCGAGTGCCATATATGAGTGCACACGATTTCGTCTCCGCTACCAATTTTGTGTTAAGTGTTTGCGTGTTTACTCCCGAGTGTGTGCCCCTGTGTGTGTGAGTGTGTGTGTTGGTCATATGTCAGTGCGTCCTGGCCAGAACAAAAAAAAAAGGACCTGCCGCAGATTGTTAGCGGGCAAACAAAACATTAGCTCGTCGGCATTATGCTCCGCGAACGACACACTTGTTCATCAAACGCGAAGCCGAACGGTTGTGTGTCAAGTGGCCAGTAAAAGTGATAACCCAAGGATCGAAGGGATATACTATATAGTGAACATCTAGAGTTGAAGCTGAAGATTGCGTACGCTTGTGTGAGTGATCGAGGAAGTGTTTATGGCGGAAGAATAAATAAGGAGATTTATTTGAGATCACCATTGCAAATTGTGCTTCTTTTTTGTGATTTTTAACGATGCAATAAAATATCATTGAATTTTCCTTAAAAGTTTCTTAGTACTAATTTAAATTATCATAAATTTTAATAAGGTGGTAAAAATGTTAGCTATTTATTTACATAAATGCTAATCTAATGCATATCTTCTTTTCCTTTTTTCCAGGCTCCTTGTACAGTGGCGACGAATTCCCCAAGGATAAGAAGAACTCCTCGCTAATCAGCCAGGCAGATATCGATTACAAAGACGACGAAAACGGTGTCGACATACGCTGTGAGGTCTGTGATAAAGTCTACGAGGATTTAGAACTGTAAGTACTACCCGTATTGGCCAACTTAATTGCCATTAATCGGACCCCCGGGTTGAACCTCTCAAGTGTTTTAAGTCCCGATTTTCGCGTAGGTGAATGTCTGCATCCGAAATTGCTTTGGCATTTAAGCAGCATCGCCGATAATCTATATCAAATTTTCTGTGTTGCTGTGAGCCATATAAAAAACCAGAAAAAAAAACGAAAAAACAAGCTACCAATTAGCTTCCAACTTACCCAAAAGAATTATGGGTGCGCAGCGAATAAAATCTGTGTAGAAGTTGAAAGAGAAATCCGACCGCGATATACAAAGTATCTGCAAATGTTGCTAAACGCTTTGCATCTAAGTGGATATGCGGTCTAATGCCGGTCCCCGGCTTAGATCTTAATTAAAAGTTGATGGCGATAATAGTGCGGCCAATAAAAATGCCATTAAAAGATCCAAGAGACGCTCGCTCGAAAGTGAGAGTGAGTTTTTTCGACTGCCAGCTCCGAAATGAATTGGAATTGAAATTGAAATGGTCTTGGTCTTGATTTGACTGGCTTTCGGTTCGCTTTTGGCCAACTGACGGTTTTAGCCATAGACTTCGGTTTGTGGCCCGTACCACGATTGGTTTTTTATGGGCCCAAATGTGCAATCTGTAGGTGTTAACTGAGCCTTAATGCCTCCTGCATTGGTTCGGCATTTCCATTTCATTTGGCTTAACTTTGGTTCAAAGTTTGTTTAGGCTTTACGATCCGCTAGCTGGTTATTAAAAAAAGGAAATTTTCACTTGGTTTTTTATGATCAAATTTAAAAACAACACGATATATCAATCAAAGGATTAAATTTATTTATTTGTTTTTCTGTTTTTGATGATTTTTGTTACCGAATTCAAATACGAAACATTTAGTAATTAAAGTAATTGATTTATTAGATAAATATAAATCTGTTTAATGTTTCCCATTTGCTTTGGACTTTCCCTTAAACACTTTACTAACTGATCACCAATCTTTCCATCAAGTAATTCCCTCTTCAAAAATAAACACGACCATCATTCTACCACACAAGTGGTTAATGCAAAAGTTTTGTCCCAATATTTACAAATGTTTTGCGTTGTAACAAATAAATGACCCACAAGCAGCCACTAAGGCAAGAGCAACAATTGAGCCAACACGCAAATGACATTTCTATATCCCTCCTACATATATATATATATATATATATATATATATATATATATAGATGTATATACGATGGCTATAATCATAGATAGCCATATATTTAAGTTGAAGTGCTAAAAGCGAGCTTTGATTTGATGTTTGGCCCGAGATGTGGAGCGCTTCGAGTGTATATGTTTACCGTTACTAGAGTGGGTGGCCCCCTCCCACCCTTCCCCCCGAAATCCCCCCTGGGGTGCACTTATCAGTGGCGGTGATTTATTGAATTTTACATGAGGAGCTCTCGATGGAAGGGAAGCTATGTGAGCAATGTCTGCGTGTCCAGGCTGTCTCTCTATTTTTTCCTTTTTTTTTGCCATTTATCTGATGTTGAACATGCATGGACTGTAAGCCAAACAAACGCCCACACTTCAAGTGAAGGTAACGAAAAAAATAGAGGGAAAAAGAGGAGATTTTGGGGAGCGGGGGACTCGAAACTATCAACTCTTCCATGACGATGACAAAACAAAGAAAAATGAAAACGTTGCCGCCTCTTGTCGACATCGCTTTTGCCATATATTCTCTTTTTTTCGATTTTTTTTTTTTTTTGCCTGATTTTACTCCACCCACGTAAAAGGCGATAAGCATCGCACCACCACGCACCACTTTTGGCCACGATTCTCGGCCAGCAAGGACGCCTTTGCCTTTGCTCATTGGCCACAGCTGTTTTCCTTTTCCTTTTTTTTGGGCAGAGATCCCTTATCAACTGGCCGCGCATATTAAATATTGAACATCATTTGACTAATTGACGCCCGTCGGTGGAAAGGGGGAGGGATTTTCCGAAGAGGGGGCGGGGCAGGGGCGTTATCCCAGGTGGTCGGCAAACAAAGGCGTGTGAACTGTCGCACATGACTTTGATTGAACCGCGGCGATTTGGCAGAGAGCCCCACGAAATGTCACAATGCTAATTTCATTTGCGATGACAGCCAGTCAGATAAGAACGAAAAAAAGGACGAAAAATGAGAACTTATTTTAGGGCCTTACTATCCTGAATTTTCCTTGGCTTATTTTCTTCTTTTATTTTTGGTTCTTTGCAGTTTGGACGATCATCTGGTGGGCACTCATCATTTCAAGCAGGACGAATTCCCCTGCAAACAGTGCACTCTGCGATTCTGCCATCGTCCTTTGGTGATCAAACACGAGGCGATCTGCCACAAAACCTATCGGAAATATTCCTGCGAGAATTGCAGCCTGGTAAGCTTAAATTAAAAATTTAAATAATATAAACTATTATGGTACCTACTAAAAGGCTTATTCCCCTAAATATCATGAACTGAACTCTTTTTTATGGGGAAATAAATACAGATAAGCGTTAAATACATTTTCAACTAGTACAACTGAGATTTAGATAAAGAGAGAGCATCCAGGCATTAGCTTCTGTTGCCGACAACCTTCGATCGGTCCGAAAAGTTACGCCGTCATTAATTATTGTATCAGCTCGTGGTGCTCTGGTGGCTTGGCAACACAAAAAGACTTTTGATTTCAAGCGGATCAATAGCCGCGGGCTGCTAACTTGGCTCTTAGGAGTAGCCAACCCCCCTTCCCTTTCCCCATTTAACCCCTTTACCCCTCTTTACCCCCCTTTACCCCCCTTTTCCCTCACTTGAAGCACGCGCTGAGCGGCTTACTTGCAATAGACGAAATCAGGGCGTGTACTCATCCAAAAGGCAGAAACACTTAAGCGTTCCGTAATGAAGAAACCCTGTCGCAGCCCCTTAACCCCGCCTCCTATTTTTTGAGTTGAAGCTCATCCCATCTTCGCTGGCTGCATTTGAATGCCAAAGCGAAATCAAAAGGGCTTGGAAATCCATCCATCCATCCATCCAACCATTGAAGCATCCAACACAATCCATCTAGCCATCGAAAATCATCCATCCATCGAACGATTCGTTTCATGCGTCATTGTCATCGCACTGCGACTTCGACATCTTCCAAAGATGTTTTAATGGCATGTTGATTACGATCTTGTGGTCGCAGCCCAGCAGCCTCGGCCTTTTCTCTTAGCTTTTTCCCCACACACACACATTTTTCCCGTCCGATTTCCATTTCCCAAATCGAACGGTATTTTCAAATGTCTGCTGAGCATTACAGTTTGGTTTACTTAGCGCTCTGTAATTGTTTCGGTGGCATGTAAGTAGCACGCATTGCGGTTCCCCAACTCTCAAATCACATATCTCCTCCAAAAAAAAAAAAAGAAAAAAAATGTTTAAAAAAAACCCATCCCTAAACGGGAGCCACTCGGCCCAAAACAAATGATGATCGATCTTTTCGGCCAGACTTTCGCTGGGGTCCAAGCTTTTCGACCGTTGTTTTCTTCTTCCTTCACTTCTTTAGGCCCTCTGACAGGGCCAAAAAACCAAAAAAAAAAAAAAAAAAAGAGCTGAAGCTGGCTCTGCAGCTGTCAGCTTTGTTTGTTTTAAGCAGCCGGCTTAAAGCGTTTCCAAAGGGATTTGCCACGGATCTACAAGGCTTTGTTCGAGGGCTCAGCTTGGAATCCGTGATGAGGCAGTTGGTCGTTGTATATTGAGTGCACAATGGTGTTAAGGGGGGCGGATAACTGTGAAGTCGTTGGGGGTTAACTGACGTTGCCTCAAATTGAAACAGCTTTTATCTTCTAAGCTCCAAGTTCTAGTATTCAATTTTATTAGTTTCCAATTTAGGGATCCCAACTCATGTAGCTCCATTAAATTTAACTACATCATTCTTAAGTAGCTTTTCTTACCTAACTCATATATAAATATATTGCACTTTCTTAAGCTCCCAAGTAAATGTCGAATTATACCCCTTCATCTTCGCCCAAAAAACGTAACTATTCTGCAACTTTAACCAGAAGTTTCAACTCCATTAGGCTACCAGAGTCTGATCTCATCTTCAGGCCATGGACCCACAGGCACCGATGCCTTTTGCTGACCCCACGTACGCTCCTAGATCTCTTGGCTTACAGCACTGACCCCCCAAAACCGCCCACCTCCCCCCTGCTGACTCCCACCTACTGGATAATACCCCCCATCCAAGTCGCATTCCACAGAAAAACACAGAGATCTCGTCGGAGACTCTGCACCACTTCTCCACTTCTTTGCTTCTGCACCACCGAATGCCAAAACACCTACACTCAACCCACTGAAGCTCCGACTGCTTTTCATCTTTCAGGGCACTGAGAAAAATATTAGAAGTGTTTTATTAAGATAAAAAAAATAATATAGGATATTAGTACATATATACAGAAATCAATCTTAAAATGTTTTTTGGTACAAATTAAACTTTTTTTGATATCTCCTTTCTTTTTTTTAACATTTAAGCTCAGAATTTTTTTCACTATTCCTGAAGTTGTTATTTCCCCAGTGGTTGTTGTTATTGCTGTAACACCGTGATCGTCGTTGTCGTTATATATTTTCTTTTTGTTGTTGTTGTTGTCGTTGTCTTTTGTGGCGTTTTTCGCCTTTTTGGAGAGTAGTTGAATCTAATCCATTTGATGTAGTTATAGCACGAGCTATTCTTGTATGTCGCCCCCCTCTGCCCACCTGAATCCCCCCCTGATTTTCCACCTTTTGTGCGGCTCATAGAGATAGACAAAAAAGGCTGCCTCGATCATCGTTTGATATGAATTCGTAGCGCATTATGACAGCATGATTAGGCATAACAGTTTCGTAAAAAATAAAGGCGACGGGGGAGTCGAAGCGGCTGACCGAAATCAAGTTTGAAGTGGGTACACAAAACTGGATGCCAGCCTGGATTCCCCCTCTCTGCCTCAACGAACACACACCCCCTCTAATCCCCCACTGCCCCCTTTATCCTATTTTAAAGCCCGATCTGTCATTGCCTTCGCCCCTCCAAGAAAATAAAAAAAAAACGGAAAGTGCGAGCTTCAGCTGGAATATATTTGGTTTAGGGCTGGTTGTAGAATTTGTCACAGTGTTTTCAATACAAAATATGGTTATTTAAAATATAATTTAGTTGAAAATTACTATAAAGAATTAAAAGATGTTTAGAAAGTATTTCCTGAAACAAGTCAATACTTTTAATTTTATTTTTAAATATATACTTTTCTATAAAATTATATTCTTGTGTTGCATTGAAATATAACTTTTAAATTTATCAAACTTTTTTGAATATATCCTAGTATTTTAAATTGTTCTTTTGTTAAGTACAAGATCACTCTTTTCTTTTTAAGCCCACTTTGCTCCCTTTTCCCTTTCCTTATTCAGGGCCAAGTTCCTATTGTCCAACCCTGTTTCTCAGGTTTTGGACCTTTGCGGGGGTAAATGGATGCTTCGAACCAGGCAATGACAATTGTAGCAATTGATGTTAATAATTGACGAAGGTGTTTGTGGGTGGAGATGATGTTGTTGCCATTCGCTCTGTTGTTGTTGTTGTTGGTGCTGCGATTGCCTTTGCGTAATCTCGGAGAGCTTCGGTTATTGTCTAGCCCAAAAGAGATCCGTTTAAGCGGCAAAGGCAGCCACACGGCAGCACCGCCAGATGATTGATTAATTTCAGTTTCGTTTCATTTCGATTTGGAACCAGATCACCCGACCAATTCCATATTTTATACAGAGCAAGAAACATTAATTATTTTAAATTATTTTTACAAAAAGTTACAAATATACTTAAAAGTTATGTATTTTAGCCAAGCATTTCCTATGAATTTGTTTCTAAATATTTTAAGGTTTTAAGGAAACCAAACCTAAAAAACTAAATACCACACATAATATTTGTATTTAAGATCATTTTGTGAATTTCTACTGAACTAAATTAGGTATGGTCATTACCCTTTTATATTTCTTACTCTATAAGTAATATAATTAGTTTAAAATATTTTTTTCTATGTACCTATTTTTTATTCAATCGCCGACAACCACCAATCGTAACTCACACCGTTTGCTCTGCTCTGCGATCTGTGTGTTTTGCAGGTATTTCGTGACCCCTCGAATCTACAGCGGCATATTCGCGCCTACCACGTCGGAGCTCGCTGTCATCCGTGTCCGGAGTGCGGGAAAACATTCGGAACTTCTTCGGGGCTGAAGCAGCACCAGCACATCCACAGTTCGGTGAAGCCGTTCGTTTGCGAGGTGTGCTCCAAGGCGTATACGCAATTCTCGAATCTGTGCCGCCACAAGCGGATGCACGCCACCTGTCGAACGCAAATCAAGTGCGACAAGTGCAACCAGAGCTTCAGCACACTCACCTCGCTGACGAAGCACAAGAAGTTCTGTGATTCCACCGGGCCCGTCTATCGCAGCCAGCACGTGAATCGCCATCATCCGTATCAGCATCCGCATCCGCACTCGCATCCGCATCCGCATCAGCATTCGCATTCGCATCAGCAGCCGCATTTACCTGCAACAGCAACGTCCGCGTGTGCTGCACCGAAAAGGGAATCCTCGGAGTCGTCGCCTTCGTCGAGTGCCGCCGCCGTTGCCGCCATGTCAACGCCACCGAATCCCTTCCTGATGTTCCGCACCGCCCCGCCCTTTTTTCCCGGTTTCCCGCCCTACGCATTTTCCAACTTCAACCCGCTTCTGTCTCCGAACATTCCCATGTTCTTCTCGAAACCTCCCATGGACTTGGGTGGTGGCCCAGCGCAAGAGGTCACCTCGCCGAACTCCTCCTTCGGCCAGCTGCCCTTTCCCTACGACAAGGTCAAGGACGAGGAGCTGTCCTTCAAGTCGGAGGTGGCGGGGGAGCCGAAGGAGGAGCCCAAAGAGGAGTCCGTGCTGCATGTCTCCGATGGCGAAGACGAGGAGAGCCACGACTCGCTGGATGTAAAGATGAAGGAGGAGGACTCGAACAATAAAATGGAATCCGAGGAATCTGAGCAGAAGGAGCAGGAGTCCGAAAGGGCCACCAGTCCCGATCAACAGCAGGTCGAGGATGATAGGGTAAGTTCAAAAAAAATATATAGTTTGTAAATATAGAGAAGGCAAGAAATTTTTAGGGGTGAAATAATTAAAAATAATTTGAATATAAATGCAATCCTACATTTGTAATATTAGAGAAATTTTACATATTAAGATAGTTGCTTTGATTAATGCTAGTTTTCTTTAAATGTACATAAAGTGAAATTCATTTAAAAATTTTTGGGAATTAAATGGTTTTAAAATTTGAAGATTCCCATATTTTTGTTTCAAGTACTAAAATCAAATTCCTACAAAGTAGAATGTTTTTTATATATATATTTTTTTTGGTTTTTTTTTTTTTCTTTTTAAGAATCCTTGTTCCAGATTAAAAAAGTTATAGAGAAAAAGGCATATGTAATTCCGAACTGTTTCCTTTCCTATTTACTCATAAACTAATTTGTTATTTTTTCCTTTAGAAATCCATTGACATTGTGAGCACCCCGCCACCAACAGACACTCCATCCGGAGGAGGAGATGCACCTTTGGACCTCTCGATCTGCCGGAAGAGCAAGGCGGCGTCGCATTACCTCAGCGCCTTGAATCCGCCGGAGCACTACCTGTACAATCGGTTCATGCACAGTAGTAGTCTGCATAACGATGTCGATCCGCTGATGAACTTCATGAAGTCGCACAGTTCGGCGGCCTCGTCGACGTCGCAGAAATCCTTCAAGGGCAGCAGTCCCACGCCCACCGCCTCGCCGGGATTAACGCCCTCCCCATCGCCGCCCACCAGTGCGGGCGGTGAGCTGAGCAGCACGTCCGACGGCGGAGCGGTATCCACAGCAGCCAATACTACCGCTTCAGCGGCTTCAGCCTCGGCGGCAGCGGCAGCAGCGGCGGCGGCAGCGGCAGCGGCGGGAGCAGCGGAGGCCGCTCTGGCGCACTTCCACCAGACGACGCATCCGATGATGCTGGAGGAACTGTATCGAAGGCAGATACCTTTTTTATGCCCAACGGGCGGACGGCCCGCCATTGAGGCGCTGCTGGCGAATGCCGCCAATGCAGTTGCCCCAAAGCGGCCGCTTCCGTCCGTTAAATTTCCCACGGGCAGCGGCCTGAAAACCAAGGATCGTTACTGCTGCAAGTTCTGCGGCAAGGTGTTCCCCAGATCGGCGAACCTAACCCGGCATCTGAGGACTCACACGGGCGAACAGCCATATCCGTGCAAGTATTGCGATCGGGCATTCAGTATATCGTCGAATCTGCAGCGTCACGTGAGGAATATCCACAACAAGGAGCGTCCCTTTCGCTGTGAGTTGTGCGATCGGTCCTTTGGCCAGCAGACGAATCTCGATCGGCATGTGAAGAAGCACGAGTCGGAGGGCAACAACTTCCGGGATTCCCCGAGTTCCGGCGGAATGGCCGAACGGGAGGAGTACTTCGATGAGATACGCACCTTCATGACCCGGGTTTATACACCAAATAGCTTGGCTGGTAACGAGGGGGATACCGAGGAGTATCCGAATAGCGATGATCAGTCGGTGAATCTGGAGAAGCACACTCGCAGTCTCAACAACAACAACAGCAGCAACATCACCAACAACAACAACAGCAGCAGCAACAACAATCCCAAGGCCATAACAATAAGCTCTTAAAAGAAAAGAAAAATGGAAGGAAAAAAAAAGAAAATGGAAAAGAAATAGAGACCTTTCCTTGTTGTTAACTGAAGAAAAACAAAACTTACTTTAACTCTTACTTAAGTGTGCCTCCGAGAGGGAAAACCTATCTATAAGTAGTTACCATTTCCACAGAACTTGTACTAAACCAACACTAAACACTAAACATTAGCTATGCAATCAATGGAAAAAGACGGTGAAGCATCATAACTTAAACTACGAAATAAATAAATACAATTTAGTGGGAAAAAAAAACTTTATAAACTACATACTATAAATACTTAAAACCAATCTAAAACCACCTTAAATGTGTAGCTAATTTAAACATCTGTACATAGACATTATGCAAGTCTCAACTTAGTGAGTCGATTTCAACTACTTTGGAACTCTGTGGATTATATACATACATATATATTATATATAAAATATGTGGGGATATTTTGATTGTGTACGTGTATAGGCTTTATATATATACATAAATCTATATGTGTAAATCGATTTGTAACGTTTAAGGTAAGTCTAACATATTTATAGAGCTAATTATTGCAATTCTCAAACAAAACAAAACAAAAACCAGAAAAACAAAATCAATTTTATAACATTTACTTAACGTTTAATTATATTATTATTATATATATGGAAAACAAGAAAAGATCGTTATGAAAAATGAAAAATCAATAAATGAAACAATCGCATAAAATATGAGAGTTTTTATATAATGAAGGGATAAGGAATGCCATACAAAAATATATATAAAAATCTTCTAAGTAAAGGCAGGTTTCACTTTCGAAACCAAACATGAAAATTCCGTTTTCAGATTTATCAGCACTTATCAGTAAAATTTTCCAGTGCCCCATTTAAATAATTGGCTCATCTTTCCTGAATCCGAAATCAGGAAAAAAACCGCACAAGCCAAGCCAAACTTTGTGGCCATAATAAAGCCATTGAAAGAGGTTGGTTCATCCACACTCAATTACCGCATAAAAGAAGACTTTATACACCCATCAATCCTGGCCGCAGACCCAAAACATAATTGTGAACGCATTTGCCTATAAACCAACTCGCCCGATTATTAATCATTGGCTCAGAGCAAAAATAAAAAAGAGATAAAAAAAAAAAAAAAACCAAACGAACCGAATACCGAAACTTATAGCTTTTTAATATACCCAACCTAGCGATCCATCTGGGCAACCGACCCAAGTCATCTATCCATCTATCCATCCATCCATCGAGCAATCCATCCAGCAATCCATCTCGAGTCCGATCTCCAAACACCAAACTACAAACTACAAACTCCAAACTTCGATCTGAATGCAAAGGCGTGATCGGCAAAGCGAGTTAATTACCCTTCCGGTTTAGAGTGTGTTACGCCTTCGGCGAAATGCGGTTAAAACTATGCGATCTATCCATGAATACTTTTCAATTTTTTTTTTTTTTTTTGTCTTTTATATTTTTCCAATCCTCCAAATACTTTGTTCGTTTTTCTGTTTGCTCTTTTGTTTTTAACTGAATTTTAAATTGTATTAGCCGGGGCGCTCGCCATTGGCATCAATCATTTTTTTTTTTTTGCCAAAGCCTTTTCAGTTTTTATTTTTTTTTTTTTTTGGTTTTATATACAATTTTTTAATATTTTTTCAACCTGTGCATAAGCAACGATCGACCGTTACCCGAGTGGCATACAAAAGATCAGTCAAATAGCTGCGGTTCGGTCACTTTCGATTATGCGAAATATGCCTGGCAGTCGGTAGCCAAAATAATAATCTTCGGCCACAATTGGAGTCAGCCGGAGTCAACTTCCCGCCTCTTTCAGTTCCCCCTGCCCCTTGCTTTTTTTTTAGCCATGGAGCATTTGTTGGCCCTGACCACAGCCAACTTCCACAAATTGTGCCACAAATTTGAACGCAAAACTGGCCAAATTATGTTAAATTTGTGTGGAAAACAGTAGATAATTGGTAATTGGTTTCACATCCAGTGCTGCCCCGCCCTGATCTCCGCCAGAAAGAATCTAGACGGGGAGCATTCGGTTATTCGGTTATTTGGCTATTTGGTCACAGTCGGCGACCGAAAATTGATCTCGGGGCGTTAATTGAAGAAGGCATAATTTGCAGTGGAGCAACTCGACCAGATGAACAAATTCTTGAGCAACTTGTTGGCCAATTATCGCTGTAGGAATATGAGAGTGATCATTAGTGAGTGGATTCCAATGCCTTTCAAGGAGACTCAGTCAAGTGGGTCACTCATGAAGTCATGGGATTTTTTTATAGAGCGATCATCGAAGAGAAAAAATGAAACATAACATTTAATAAAAAGAAAATTGAAAATGTCGGTCTAATGAATCAATAATGTTATTTCTATGGTGTCTAATTTATTTTAAATGTTTCTATTACATTTTATATTAGTATTTAGGTGGTTGAACATAAAAATAGAAGCTTGGCTTCATATTATGTACGGACTTAAAACTTCTTCTTTAAAAGTGCCATATCTGATCAGCCTAGATCTAACGGCAAGCAACCAAGTGACTTCTATCTGGAGTTCTTCTTTTTCAGATATTTTTTGCGGCTCAGAAAACCAGATCGCCAGCCAAAAGAAATCAGCAATCAGCGAGGTCAAAGAATGCCATCCAACCGCCCAACGGGCATGGCAAGTGGTTTTCCAGCAGCTTCAACCTTTCTAACCGTTTATGGCTGCAAGAAATGCTTTTTAATATGAGAGAATCAAGTAGCTTTTTTTTTTTTTTTGCCGAAGTATTTTGCAACAATCTCTTGCGGTTCGCGAGGCCCGGCAATTTTCCAGAGCAACCTTAACCAGGTCACTCACACCTCGCTGATTACAGAGTCGCCGGCTCCCGATGCACATGGATCCACCCACCTCATCGAGATTCCCCCAGAATCCCCTAGAATACCCAGCAACCCAGTAATCCAGTGTCCAGAGCATCTGAATCTGAGGCAGCCCGTCCAAATGAGCCAACACATTATGATAACGAGCATGGATAAAGCTGGGGAGCGGTGAAGCGGTGGAAACCTTGACTTTGCCCTGGATCGAAATGTGGAAATTCGGGAAACGCGATCCATAACGCCCTGGCTAAGCAACTGTTTATTATGTGCCAGTTGCGCAAATGGCCTTTGTTGCGCCCCAGTTACACGCCCCAAAACGGATCGAATCGGTACTGTATCCTCTCGGCTCGAATGTGATTCGGCACTCACAAAAATCTAGACCTTTTCAGAATTTGGTAATAATAAGAAGATATATTGACAAGCAAGATATCACTTTAATCGCCTTGACATAAAGTATATCTCATATTAACTTTAGTTCTCGAATTAGTATATTACATTATTTTGAGCTTATAACCTTATATTATATTAGAAACAGATAAATTTATCTTATGAGAATATTTGGTATTTAGAATAGTCGGGTTCTTTTTAAATAATTTCTAACAAATTCAGCTTTATCTACAAATAACATTTTTATTAAAGTGCTTCCTTGATTTTGAGCTTATTTTATAAATTCTTTTTTGGAAAGGATAATCTCTGCTTCTAGATTCTGATCTAGTTTTAGAGGATGAACAAATATTTTGTAGTGTGGGTGGAAAAGAGCATCAGTGGGCACATTAGGAGGGACCGTTAAATGCGACTTTCGAAAGGCAGGAAAAATGCCTGCCTAAACGGATGCAAATGTAGACACAAGCCAAAAGGGGAGTTGTCCGGGGGGAAGGGGTGGTGGGTGGTGGTGGTAGAGGGAGTAAGGGAGAGTAAGGGGGAGGGGGTAAGGGAGGGGTTCGTCTACAGTCGGCCACGTTAATGGCACAATTATGGCCAACGAAATCGGGCAAACGGAAGACGTGCAAAGCGCAGAGCAGCAAACAGAATCTAGCCGAAGGACATCACGCGTATCCCATTGATCCATGAAGACCCACATTGGCGGGCACTCGGCCAGGCTAACTCCGACTAACTGTAGTTCATAACTCGGCTGACTGATTGGGCAGACTTTTGGCTTTCGAATGCACTCACCACTCGAGTTGGTTCGCTACTAAATATTAAATAAGCATTTATGATTGCCATTAAATAAAAATGGCATAAACAATAATAAATAAAGTATAAAATAAAGTTTTATCATAGGAATGGTTTAAAAATAAAAGAAAAATATTTTTTAGTTTAAGTATGATTGGAATTAAAATTCTAAGAATTTTTTAAAGCTGTTCATTACCACAAAAAATCTAAAAAAAAGGAATGAAATGTGAACATCTGAATATTGTTTATTAGTAATGAGATTTTTGAATTGGTATAAGCTTTATACTAAAAATAAATATTTAAAGTTTATTAAGAGAATCATTTGTAATGTGTAAATGGGAATCAGAATATCTGTTGCTCAATTCGAAAAACATAATATTTCTTATTCCATTTCGATAATCAATTTAATATTCCCTGCTGATCACTGGGCGAGTGCATTGGGTGTTCGTTTTGGGGCGGATGATCCTCCTTTCCTGGCGATTTTGTGGCTACAAAACTGCGACCAGGGGGCAATCAGTCAGCAGATGTTTTCATTTCCTACTCCGGCATCGGCAGCGGGAAAACTAAAAAACTAAAAAAGCGAGAAAAAAAAGCGGCGAAATGCAGCCGAAGGTACTCAAGGCGCAGATGTTTGGCACAGTTTCGTGTAGCAAATTGCGCACAGTGGGCCCAGCGAACGCCCGCCACCCCCTCGGGCGCCCATTCCCGCCCTCGCCCCCGCCCCCACCCCCTTTTTCAGCCACGACTGCCACTGATGGAATCAAATATTGTGCAAACTACAAGAGGCATCCGAGGGGCATCGAACGTTCAACGGGATGTTGAATGTAAGTCAGACGAGTCAGCTCCGCATTTGTATCTGTATCTTAAAGTCGCTCGCTTCAGTCGCTGCAGCTTTACAGCTCTGCAGTTTGGCGAGCTGGCTGCTTTGATAGTTTTTTTTTTTTTTTTTTTTTTTTTTTTTGGGAGCTGAAGAGCTTGTGTCATGCGCCTGGCACACGGCCTGTAACTAAATCACACTAATCAAGCCTCAAGTGCTGCTTTTCGTCTGCACTCGAAACATTTTTTTACTGCCCAAAAACGCGCCAAGTCCATAAACATTTTTAAAGGCATCGAGACGAAAATGTCCTGAAGATGGGAAAGTTGTTGCCAGCGATTATTGTGCTTAATGATTCATTTAATTAATCACAGTTTTTGCGGCCTACAAATATTGCAAACTGGAGGAGTGGATTTGAATTTATGAGCGGATACGAGCATTATGACATTTTAATTGTACAGAAAACGCAGCTGTTGAAAGTTAAAACTATTTAAAGTAAAATGCTTAGTGATTTATGCTAATCTGACAGTTGTTAAATGGCTAGATAAATGTGCTTTTATTGGTAATACATACTAATTGTATGTATGTAACAGCCTAAAAAATAAACCAAGGTATAAATTCACAAATAACAATGAGAAATACAATAAAGTTGCTGAGATGAAAGACATTGTTGGGAAAGTAATTATTAAAAAATATAGGTTCATGCTAGACAATGAATATGAATTACTAAGCTTTTAGAAAGTACCCATTTATTTTTGCAGTGTACCCCAAATCGCTTTGCCGCTCTGCTCGTGCCATTTTCGCTCGCCTTCGTCGCCTCCGACGCACTCGCCGAGCATCGAAATTGGCAAATCAAAGCAATTGATACATTAAATTACAATGCCAACGATTTGTACACGACTCCACGCCTCGTCTTCAGCGTCACCTGGAGCTCAGGCCGCAGTCTTCAGTCTTCAGTGTTCAGTCTTCAGACTTGAGTCTTCAGACATCCGACTTCAGCCATCCACGCACGCTACAAATTTATCGCCATGTCAGAGGAGCAAAAGCTGCATCCCAAGCTGGGGATCTGAAGTCGGAGCTGAAGCTGAAGTCGTAGCTGGTGTCATCGTCAACGCTGCCAAAATGCCAACCGGCAGACAAGAGACACGATCGAGGCGAACTGATAAATAGCCAGCTTTTTGGGCTATACGATACCCGCTAGTCGGGTTCCTTTACCTCTTCACGTATTTACGTCTTTATTGGCTGTCATAAGTCTAAAATGGCTTAATTGCCTTTAATCAATTTTCTACCGACACCACCTGGAGTCGCAATTTGCCGATGACATTTATACAATTCAATTTGTGTCCTGTTTTCAGTTGTAATTGTTTAATAGGAGCTTTAAAGAATTGAGAGCTTTAAATAAAAACGAAAAGAATATTAAAGGTTATGTTTGGTAACTTGGTAAATGAGTTTTATTTTTATTTATTGCTGATTCTTCACATATCAAAAAAAAATACACCATTATTATCTCTGACTTATGGCATTTTTTTAATTTTTATCCAAATGTTAGGATTTTATTTCTTACTATTCTATATAATAAACTTATTGTTAATAATTACTCAATTGTTCCACTCTAAATCACAAAAGTCCCATATATACCCTAAATTTTAATGGATATCATCAGTCTGTGGAGATGGCCCGCCATTCAACACCCATTACCAAAAGCTTATGATGCCTGGGATGAGGATGCGGATGTCCCCCGAGATTTCTGCCCCACTCCGAGTCCCCAGCTGCCATTCCGATCTGCAATCTCCACTCTCTCTCCGGCGATCTACCAGTGCGTGGGCCTAAATTATGTTGGAAATGTCATCGTAAGATTCAACACGACAACAAGGGATGACATAAATTTCCACCAACATGTTGTGTGCCCCAGCTTGAAAGACGCCACACTCTCCTTCGGTGGACGGGACGTCTGCCAGCTCCAAAAATGGCAACGCGCTTTTGCAGCTCACAGTTTGCAGTTCGCAGTTTTCAGTTTGCTGTTTGCAGTTTGCTATTTTCCAGACAAAAGCAGGCTGAGATCGAAGCAAATGGAAAAAGAAACCAAAACTGGAGTATGCGAATTGGCCGTTGCCATGGAGGAGCTCCACATCCACATCCAGGCAACACATCATTGCTCTATCAGTTGAGATCTGGCGGAGATTGCGGCCAGCGACTGGGAGTCTTGCCGTTTCTTGGGGGCTTGGATCGCAAGCCAGGCCAAAAACAACAGACGACGATGATGATGACAATGAGCCAGGTTCAGGCGAAGGGAACGGAGGTGGAAATATCTAGGCATATCCATATAGAAACGGGGGAAGATTAAGAAGTAACACGCATTTTTTAATAAAGTATAATGCATTAATTATGGGGTTTATCTAGGTTAATACGTTCACTAAGTTGATCATTTAACCAATGATCACAAAAAAGATGTTAGTAGATTTATTTTAATTTGGATTTTAGCTACAATAAGTAGTGCAATATTAATATTCTAAATTTAAGCTTAGATATTATGTTAAATAAAAGTGTGTTTCAAAGATACTTTATAATACTTACTAATTGTTGCATATACAAATCAAATTCTATATTATACCAAAGATTTATTACTTCAAGTTCCTCTTTTGTGGTTCCTTAACTCTTCGATCCACCCACTTATCATTATCCATATAGCCCACAACAACAGCAACAAAGTAAAACGGATCAAAAGGCCCACAAGGCAGAGAAGGCAGCGATACCATGCCCCGCATCTCATATGTAATTTCTGGCTCAGAGAGCCGATTTCCCCGCTCCGAATCGCCTATATCTTTTTACCCACTCTCAGTTATCCCCCGAAAACCCCACAAACCAACCGAAAAAAAAACAGAAAAAACTTCAGCTGTGGCTGCAAAGGTGTTTTGCAATTTAACTGGCAAACGCCGAGGCAGAAAACTCAACTTCAGCATTGCGACTTCGTGGATGTGGATCCGTCTTTTGGCCCAGGAAAAAAGGAGATGGGGGAGATAGGGGTATTGGGAGGGGATCAGGGGGGATATAGCCTGTGTGAGGGCAACGGGATCTTGGGATATAGCTACACTCCACATGCCACATGGCAAACATAAGTAGGCGCGTGGCATTCGTGTGTTGTTGTTACCATTATTGTTGTCGATTATTGTTGTCTTTGTGGCTGTTGCCGTTGAAGTTGCTGTTGCCTTTGCCTTTGCCTTAGTTGTTGTTATTGTTATTGTTGTTGTTGTTGCTGGCCGACAACGTAAAATGACAATAAAATGCAAGCCGAGCAACAACAAATCCAAATTGAATGCAAATGAAAGCCACAAACTATGCTAAATTCCTGAAATCGCATCGCATCGAATTGGCAATTTGTGCTTTCCTTTTGTGTGTGTGTGTATGTGTGTATCTATGTATTTACGTGGTGATCTCTTTTTCCCCCCGTTCCCTCCCCTCCTGATTGCCCTGATCTGGCCACAAAAAAATAGAGGAAAATGGAAAATGGACTCTGAATTGGAGGCTTCTTCGCCCGATGCCTTTTCCATGCAATTGGGTCGCATTTACGAGTTCTATTTTCCCGATCTGAAAAGGCAGTGGTATGGCTCTTATTGGAAAATAGCCATCTGAAGGTCTAATGAACGTGGCCAGTAAATGATTGGGCGGAAAATTCGACATGAAGGTTGCCTCTCATCTCTGCATGCAAATCTGGGTTGGAATTCTGCGGTTTATTATGCAACATCATGTGAATAAACTTTAAAGACAATTAGGGGGGTATAAATATTATTGCCCTTTTTTGGCATTTCAATTGCAGACCATGTTGCAGACCACACTATTATTTTGTAGTACACTTATTGACCAATTTATCAACGAAAAATCGTTAACAAAATTATCGTATTTTTGACAAATGGTGGAATTCTAGTTGGAAAAATCAGAATTTAGGCCATATTAGTTGAAAAAGTGGTTCAAATATGGAGTGTTATGGCACCTTTCTAAGCTCGTAAAAACATTTTCAATCGATTGCCATTCCAATCTAAAACAACATTTTTTTTGGCAAAAAAGGATGATGTAACCCCTTACCAAAAATGCAAAAATTGGCCAAAAAATTGAATTTTTCAACTTTGCCCAAAAGTTACATGTAACGTTAGCTAAGGTCGACAGCTGTAAAAATCTGCAATTCTTTTAGTTCTGCGATCCTATTTGACCAAGATATGTAAATACCCGAGAAAATCTGTTTTTTAATAATTAATAATAAATGTAGCCCTTCAGTAGGGAAAATAAATAAATTTCCTATTAATAAATAAGAGTAATTCCCAATAAAAACTAATGTTATTCCACATCCCTGTTAGCAATGAGTGGTCTGTTAAATATAGATCAACCGCACATATTGAGTGACTTAAACATCCTCCTCAGCTAATGTTGAATTTCCCCGAACAAGCTAACAACAAAGCGACTTACTGACCCCTGTCCACCTAAACATTACCCATTTTTCATTGTCATAGGGCCGAGCAGTCAACACATTCTCTATGCTAATTTCTGACTGGGACCGGTGGTCAAGTTCCTGCATCCGTCTAGATCCGACAACAGGGTCGCCCACATCCACATCCAATACTAAATACTGAATATAGAGTAGTTGCTACCCTTCCGAATCCCCCGGATCTTAAAGCCCCATCTGAGCGATCACTTTCCGGCTAAAAACTCCCCCAACAAAACTCAAGCCAAGCCAATCCAATCAATTCGGCTTGCATTACATCAGCTGTGAGATTTCGCACTTTACGCAAAACGATATAAATCATTTGTCGTTGTCGGATTTCATGTCCAACTGCCCATTAAAATGAAGCATTTCTACATAAATAAATTGCCATAGATCTACAAAAACCAAAAAAAATAAAATAAAAACAAAGTCGGTGTAAAGCCGGAAAAAAAATTAAATGGAAATAGCAATGGCAAGACATTTATTTTATTTTTTCGCTTCCAGTGTTACAACAACCACTCATCATTGAAGCGGTCAGCAGATCTAACAACGCCTAGTTACGGATATTCCTATACTATATATATCACATAGTGTGTGCATAAGTATAATATATATGCGGCGGCACCTAATATAGCGAAACAAATTTAATTTAAATTACAGGCGTGGTCGCTTGACTACGAAGCTCGCAATTGTGCATTTGTTGTTGTTGTTGCTTTTGTTGTTGTTGTTGTTGTTGTTGTGGCTGCAGTTCATAAAATATGCATTAATATAGCAAGAGAGATCCGACAAAGTTTAGAGGTCGTCGTGGACTTTCTAATTTATTTATGCGTCGCTCCGGTCGTGTTCTCTATATAATTTCCGTTCCGTTCCTAGCTTCGATATATATGTATTTTCCAGCTCATGATGCGTCGTCGTCGTTCGTCGGCCAGATAACAGATTACGTCTATAAAGTAGCCGCTGACTTGGCATTGATAGACCAGCCCCACGCTCCACGCCTCCCCAAGAATCGCCCAGCTACACCCAATTTCAACAATTGCAGTTGCAGTTCCTTTAGATACTTTTTTTTCTCTTTTTTGGATTGGAGTTTTGTGGGGGGTTTGGGGTTTGGTAAAGGGAAAGGAGAAGGAGAAGGGGTTGGGGGACCACCACGACCGCCGGCGAACACGCCCAAACGAGTCGCACAGCTGTGCAGAAACGATATCAGCCCTGACTTGGCCGCCAGCCATCGTTATGGCCACCGATCCGGAGTTGCAGTTGCATTTGCAGCCACACAGCTATATAGCCACATAGCCACTAAGCCACATAGCCACATTTTCAGAGCCAGACCGACGAGCGGGGCAAGTCTTAATTCAATTTGCCTATTGTCGGTCAGACGGAGAACGAAAAGTCGACAGGGGGCCGCCGGGGGACACAACTACTTATTAGTTCTCATAAAACTTTTAATTAAATGGAAGCCAGCGGATTCGAAATTGAAAATCGAACGAGTCAACGGGTGTAAACCGAAAATGAAATTACTATTCAAAAAACTTCAGCAACAATTTTAAAAACATTGTACTTTTGGGATTGTCTAAAAAGAATATATTTTAATATTATAATGCTTAGTATATTTTTAAATGATTTAAAGCCCAATAACAATTATTTGTTAAATTTTTTTTAATATTTAAGATTTAATTGAACATTACCACATCCGAAATGCACTCCACAATTGCAAAGCAATTGATGTTCTTAACAAGAATAAGTAAATGGAAGTAATAAATATCAATGTGCAGGTTTTACATTATTTTATTGTAAGAAACAGACCAGAATAAAATATAGCACATTAATTTATAAGCAATAAATGTTAAACGTATGTTAAACATGCAAATCGATTAAAGGCAAGCAAACATTGGCATAAATTACCACCCACGCTAAATATTTATAGTTCAATAAGCATGGTAAGAAGTAACTTTTTATCGAAAATTATGGAAAAATCGTTAAGAAACCTACAACTTCTCCTAAGTAACTGAAAACAGTCTAATGTCTGTACAACCACGTGCAGATCACACTCGTTTATCATCTAATCTGGAGACCCGATCTCAACACATCGCAACCAGCCCACAAAGGCGATATATACGGGTGTTTTTCCTTTTTTCTATGTTTTCTTCTTTTTTGTATTTTTTTTTTTTTTTTTGTATTTTTTGATTAAATTGTAACAAGTGCCAGCCCACATGGCTTTTTGTCTGGGCAAAAATTTGAACAAATTTATTGCTAATATTTCATGTTATATGTCATGTTGCATAAATACAAAAGCCACAGAGCAACATTTGATATAGGCCCCTTGGCCACCATATCTCCAATAAGAGTTTATAACCCCCCCCCCTTTCACCCCCTTCGATCCCCTTTTAACTTCTCCCACAATTTTTCCCCCCTTTTCGTTAATTGCAAACTTTTGCTTTTAATAGTGTTAAGAGAGGGAAATACTGATTTTCCAGAGAGAATTGAGAACTTTTTGGTGAAGGAGAGCGGTCACCAATGGAGTCCACACCCATACACTCGCACACACACACACACACGTTTGAGCGACTGGCGCTAACGGTAATCGGCTGCGCAGTCGACGTCGCAGTTTGCGCCTGCGCAAAGCCCGACTTTTGGCTTACTAACAAAGCCGTTATGGGCAGTAGCCGCTTGGGCGGGTGCCTACACCAAAGGAAAAACACACCACACTAAACCGCACACCACTCACACATACACTCACACACCACTGGACTGCAAACCACCACCGCTGCAGGGGAATACGTATACGTATTTAGCCGCAGCACCACCATAAATGTGGCTCAATTGTAGCAAAGGCCGCCAGTCGCCAGTCTTTTGTCTTTAGCATTGAGCGTGACTCGTTTCTGGTGGCTCTTAAAGCCGTTTTTTTTTTTTTTTTTTTTTTTTTTGCTTTGCACGAGATTCCCGACGGCGACTGAGGCTGCGCTGCAGCAGCGACGCCACCACACCCTTGACTGGATTGCAAAAAGATCGGAAAAAAAAGCTGGCAAAAAAAGAAAAGCAAGAAAGGAAGACTGGTTTCAAATCGAAGTTGAGAATGCTCTTTAAAAAGTATTTATGAACTAGATAAGATGATTCGTGGGAGAATTTTAAGACTAGAAAGGATAAAGGGATATCCTGATGATAACTATGGTAATGATAATTCTAAAGCTTAAGGTTTAGTATACTTAATACAAGAATACATGTTCGCTAAAATAAGTAAAAATATAAGAGGACTTTACTTTTATTGGCAATGCACATGCATGATTTATGGCATTGTGTTATTGTAATAATTATGTTGTAAATATTAATTCTTATTAAATCCCATGAAAACACTTAACTGAGAACCATCTAAAAGCTATCTTACCTAGAAGAGTATTAGAAGCCAAGATCGCCTTGGTCCATTCGCGTGGTTGGTCTTGTGTTTTCCTCAGCTGCCGCTGCTTAGCTTTTGTTGCTCTGGCATTTGTTGCGGCGTCAATTTGCTTTTAGCCATTTCGCGCCGCAACCGCAGAGGCTGCACCACCCAGCCCCACCACCACCACCACTGCCCCCTCCCCCCGGACTCCACCCACCTCCCTCGATCGCCCCTCTTCTCTGGGCAGCTGCTCCTTTTGTAATTGTGCCTTTGCTATTTTGATCAGCCTCGGACTCCGGCTGAGCCTTGTTTTTTTTTTTTTTTCTTCTGTTTTCGCGGAGGGGTCTGTGGGCCATATCGCATCGGTCCGGTTTGGACTTCTTTTAGCCTTAATGCACCGTGAACTTAGGAGGGTTCTTTAAGATTTTGTCAAAGATTTCGTAACAAAGAATAACTAAGTCTGCAAAAGTATAATTGAAACAAAAGAAATGTGTCTTAGCTCATTTTAATATTCTCCTCTATAACATTTTTTGTATTATTTTATTTCTGTATAAATCATTGAAAAATCCATATGATACATTCAAAAGATATAATTTTATGAATGAGTAAACCTTTTTAAACAGACTCGAAAAGCTCCATAGCTCATTGCGAATTATGGATTTTGATTATAGTAGGATCAGAGATACCAATTTTAATTGTGTATCCTTTTTCTCTCAGTGTGTTTCTGTTTCTGGGCTGATTCGAGTTTCGGATCCAGCCCCCAGATGGCAGCTGCAGCGGGGCGTTAATGTGCCCCGGCTATTTTATTTATTCATGGCAAAGCGTCTAAGCTAGTAAATTGTATTGCTGGACGCGAAAACTCGGGCTTGGCTTCCAGCGGACATTAGACGGTGGACAGTAGACGGTATTCGATGTGTGTGTATGTGTGTGTGTGTGTGTGTTTCTGTGTGGAGTGCTCAAATGCATCGAGCGGGCTGGGACAGCTTTTGCTTTTCTTTGGACCACAACAACGACGACATCAGATTGTCATTCTTTTTTTTGTTTGCTTCTTTTTTAATTGAAAGTCGCCAGGCGTAGTTGATTATACCCTCTAGAGAGTTGAGGGTAGTCTCATTTATGTAATAAATACAAAAACCACGTTCAACGATCTTTCAACACTTTTTGTGTGGAATCAAATGGATGTCATTTGATATGCTGTCAATTATATTTGGTTTTTTAATTTAAAACATTAATGTGCAATTTCAAGAAGTAATTTCAATAGGAAGGAATGGTTTTATATTTGTTTTTACCCTTTTGCCAATGTGATCTGCTAAGTGTTCCATTTCACACAAATTAAAACACAGCTTATTATATATTTCCTGGAATCATTAGAAAGCTTTCCCATGCCCACTTTCAGAAGGCAATCATCGTTACAATATCTTACCATTCAAGCAACCGTAAAATGCCACCTGCCAGGGTATTGCCACTTCCATTCGTTTATGCCTTTCATGTCTTCCCCACATTTCTTGCTCTATTTGCGGGGACCATTAATTTGTTGCTCTAATATTTTGTGTAGAAATTGGTTTGGCTCTGTGGGCCAGCTGGCTTCAGCTGGATTCACTTTTTAATGACTGCGTGGTGGTTGGTGGTGGTGCTTGTGGTCCAGCTCCAGTTTCAGTTCCAGATATCCTCCAACCACCATCACCACCGCCACCACCCCCTTTCCCCTCCCCCTTTTTCATCCTCATTGGTTTTGGTTGTTGTTACACAATTGCGGATATGAATGAGTAATCCGTGGGCTTTGGCCTGATATATGTCCGTTATACATATTCAGATAGGCTGACACAAGAAGAGTGAAGTGAGGAGAGGAACGGAGAGGGGAGTTGGAGGTTTGATCATACAATGGCTGCACACGTGTCGTATACGTAACGCAAATTTGTTTGACGATTCTTATCGACCACGTGTTTGCCGTTTGCCACCTCAATGTCCATCGTTGCGTTTATTTGTTTTTGGTCTTTCGGTTGCTGGGCTGCCGTTTGTTGGCTGGCTGGTTATGTAATTGCTCAAGCAAATACTCTGTCGACTCATTAGGCCAACTTAATTTCGTGCAAATTTTTAACAGCTTCATGCTGGGCCAAGTGACTCGGAATCGGACTCGTACTCAGACTCGGATTCGAATTCGGACTGAGACTCTAACTGAAAACCCAGACCATGTCAAGCCAATCACCCACGCGTCCGTCGACGGATGATTCATGGTGTCACGGTGTCAGCTGCTCCTACTCCATCCATCCCAAAGCGGCAGGCTGCCATTCAAAAGTTACCGCTCACCTGAAGAAAAATCCACGGTATTTTACGCTCAGAAACCGCAAAGCCAAAGTACAAATATAATTGTTGGAAACAATTAACTTTGAGGTGGCAAAAAGGCAGTACTTTTAAACAATCTATAAAAAATTAGAGAAATAACAGAAGAGCTATTAACATAGTTTTAACATAAAGGTATCATTTGATGGATTAGAATATTGGTACACAAACGTATAGAATTATGATTATAAATTATGAACAAATACTAGAAGGATATTTCCTTGCCTCAATTGTGTAATCATTAAGTAGGGGAAATTATTTTTATGTAATGAAGTAATAGGCAAACTGTTTTCCTAACTGTTCTCTAGCTTGCAAATATTTAGTTATTGATTGACTCTAATTATGTTCCCCTTAACCAATGTTTTTCTCTCTGTAAGTAAGCCTTAGAATTCGGTAGTCGTTAAAGCCACGTTCGCTGAGCATCGGCAGCCAGCGACAACTTCAACCCCAAGTTGAGCGATCTTTTAGCTTCAGTTTTCTGCTCCGAAGGCGATCGTAAAACCGCTCCACACAGATCTTGCACGCCCATAAAAAGCGGCTACAAAAGATCGGTTGGCGTTTAAAACTGCCGACGGCATTTGAAATGCCCATGTGGTGTTGGGCTATATCTCTTTTCCGATTTCAATGCGTGTTTCTCTTCGCCTTCGGGTGCGTTTGGTTTTAGGGCTTTGTTAATGGCAACTGTAACCGAGATGGCTAAATAGCCGCAGGCCAGGACGGCTGCAAAAAGTGTGGGTGACTCGATAAATCGAAAGTAAGTGACATAACCGAATTGAATGAAAGGAGGAGCATAAAGGAGTGGGAGGTGAAGATTGTTAATTGACTTGATCTGCAGGTGATTTCAATGGAATAAATAAAGCGGAGAAGGTGATTCCAGGTAGCCAGTATTTGCCAGGTTAATTAAGTATGCGTGTAAATCAAAATAACACAAGTGCTTTATTTGATTAACCGAGTTTATATGAATAGGAAATAACCTTGAAATAATATATTTTTAATAAGTATACAAGTTCTAATATAACATAGAACCTATTTAAAGTAAATAACAACCATTAAGCCTTTATATCTAATGTTTAATTTACAAAAGTCTTAACCCACTAAGCCCGTTCCCATAAAATAACTCAATAAAAACAACAAGCCATCCGCACCAAAGATCTGACGACTGAGATACGAACTTAAACAAGGTATAAATTCACTGCAACAGCCAATTCTACAGTATTGAAATATAAAGTGATTAAATAATTAGTAAGAATTTGCCAATTGCTGTGAGAATTATTGCACATATATTAAATGCACAGGCGCACAGAAGACGGGCGATAAGAAGTCAGGAAGGCGGCAAAATGCTATATAAATACATATATACACATGGACATGTTAGATCAGACGATGTCGCGCTACAGATAAAGCAGCAACAACAAGTTGCTTCAAGAAAAACCAGTGCACTTAACAAAAATTGTGGAAAAAAACAACAACAACAACAACAACATAGAAATAAAAATAAAAGTGGGAGCAAAAAAAAGCGTCTCAACAAAACGAAAAGTGGCAATTTAATTGCGTCAAACGCAGCATTCGATTGGCGGCGATAACCGGCGGGAAAGAGAGGTGGATATATAGTCGGTAGGTAGACTGGGATGCATCTATATAGACAGATATGTGGATATATCAGCGATGTCTGGCGACACTTTGCTCAAGCTGCGACGATCGCGGGCTCGTTTGATTGAGAGGAGAGCTCGTAAAAAGCGCTTATGACTTGTTTATAAGCAACCGATCGAATTCGAATTGGAATCGGATCGGATCGGAATCAGTTGCTCTATTCGATTTTTTGGCCCGGTATTGGGTATTGGGGGAGATGTCGCCTGGCTGCCGATCGTCGATCGCTTGTAAATTATAATGAGATGCCAGTTACTTTTCGATGTAACCTTCCGAGGTGCCGAGCAATATAGTTTGCTGAAAGGCATTCCTAGGCCGTCAGCAGATCGGTGTGATATATGTACTTAATACTTCATGCATTTGATGTGTGCTACCTCACTTTTTTGATTGGAGTTATTTTCTAGTCGAGTTTACTACTTGAAGATGACTTCATATATTTTTGTGGCCTTCATTTTTAAGAACCTTAATACTATTAAATTGAAAATATTTTACCTGGACCTTTTCCTGTTTAAAATGTATAACTTTTTCTGTAAAACGGAGTTTGTAGTTAATGTCTCCAGGTTCATTTATGCTCTTTAACCTTTAAGAACACTTTATTTTAATTATTGCACAATTTTTAACACTTATGCAAACGCCAACACCCACTGGTCTAGATTTATACGCTATAAAAGGTATATAACAACTATTTTGATATTTTATTCTTTCCAAATAAGATAATTATTTATTTGAAAGGGTTTCTTAAAATAAAATTCCAAAGAAAACAAATGCAGCCTTTTCTTTTAAGCCATTAAGTATTTTTGGTTAGTTCTTCGAGATTTTTTAAGGGTATTTTCCTGATCGGCTTGAGTTTCCATCAAGGCTCAGCCCCTCCTTGGATTTTCCACCGGCAAGGGTGTAAAAATCGCTTGCACGTTTCCATCAGATGCCTTTACATGCTGGCCGCGTTTTTTGTGTCTCTCATTTTGTTTTTTTTTTCTGCTGGTGGACTCAAGTTGGTTTTGGTGTGCCTTTATTGATTTATTTGCCGGGGCGACACAAGTTGGCATCATTAAGTGCCAGCACACACCGTTCTCTATTAGCCGACAAATTCTTGGCCTTCCCTGTCGGACTCTTGGCTTGCTGGCTTTACTGGCTGGCTGCCTGGCTGGCAGATAATTCTTGTTCACAATCTAAATGGCCGTCTTGACACACCTTAGAATTTGTGTGTTACAATTTGAAGTTGTCGACAATGGCCGAGGCGGCGGCGGCTTGTTGGCCCGAAGCTGACCAACTGCAGCGGCGGATTGTGAAAGTATCCGATGGATACGCGATGCCAGAGGGTGGGGTTGGCATCCCAGCCAGTCAAATAGTAAATAGTTAATGGTATATACCAACATGGCAACTGGCGCATGTGCCACACGACGTATGCTTAATTACGAACAAGGGAAAACAAAGAGTCGGGGCCAAGTTAAGATTTTGAGCCTGCCCAGGCTCCAGTGAAGATTAGTCGCAGTGGGTCGCACATTTCGTTTCGCAATCGATTGCAACATGCAACACGGCAACAGCAACAACAACAACAACTGCAGCAGCAACAACAACAACAGCAATAGCAACATCAACGCGAAACGAATGTGGCTAGCTCTGCTGCTCTAAATCAACGATATATAAAACTAGTTTAGGTGGGTCCAATGGATATTCTTTTACTGCTATTTTGTTGCAACTGTTGCGCCGACTTCAGCTGAAGTTTTGCTCGGTTTTTCTGCTGATTTTCCGCAGCGTTTTTCCTTTTTTTTTTTATCCACCGCTGTTATTTTTTTGGTGCATTCTAATGGCCGCCCAATATGACTAAGCACACTCATCGCGCACTCCTGCGTCCAACGTGTATGCAAATCAAAACCAGTTTAAGCCGCGGCTCCAACAACAACAACAAGAGCAACAACAACAACAGCAGCCAGCTAACTTTATATATAGCAAAAATATGGGTCGAGATCTGCAAAATGCAGCTGATCGAATTTTTGCATTAGGCGCAGCAGCAGCAACAACAGCAGCAGCAACAACAACAACAACAACAACAGCAACTGCCATCCGGCCAGCTTGGAGCAACTGAATCGCAAGTCTGAGGCTGCTGCCTGATTATCTCTCAAGGAAGGCATGCCAGACTCCCAAGGAGGAGTTCCAGGAGGGGGCGAGGAGAGGGGGGAAGGGGGCAGCAAACTGCAACTGCAACTGCAGCCGGCACCGGGCGAATATCGAATGCTATCTATATCTAACGAAGCAGGGCCATATAGCCAACATTTCGCTATTAGCCGCCAACAGAAATACTAAACACCCGTGCACATTGAGAAAAGATGAGTAAAAACCATACTCAAATATGTTCTAAAGAATCCTAAGCAAAGTTAAGTCAAGGATAAAGAATTTTTAACCGATCACTGCAACCTTTGATATAGAATTTTATTAAAATTCTTTTCTAAATGTATGATAATTTCTTTTTACGGATTTTGGAGATCTAAGTAAAGGAACAAATTTTGATATATATTCCTTTATATCATACTTTGCATATTATTCAATTCTTCTACAATCATAACATTAAATTGTAATGCTTGGCACCGAAAATATTTTTTCTCTTAGAATATTTTTGTATTTTCCAGTGCATTCGCAGACGTATCTATATCTGAGTCTGGTCCAGGCAAACGCAAGAAACGTAACGTATAATCTAAGAGGCAGCACAGTTGAAATAGAAAAAAAAACGCGGCGGCTGCGCAAAATCAAGAGTGTGTCTAAGCCATGGTTACATTGCAACGGGCCAGCACAGCCACCAGGCACATGGATCCAGTGGATCGGGCAGGCGGGCAGCTGCTCCGTCCGCTGATGAAATGCATTGTGAGCCACCGCCACCACCAGCGCACCACCATCGCATAGCCATCGCACCACCACCGCAGTTGCAGTACGTGGCGTTTGCTTTCGGGGCGGCCCAATGGTCCAGCTAAAAAAATTATCAAAAAAAAACTAAAGCAAAAAGACACTCAAGCGAAATATTTAAATGTTAACACAAAATTGTAATACCATAATTAATCCTATAAGAATTGATTCATAATATTGAAAACCATTTCCTTTTTTATAAAGAACTACAGAACTTCTTGGAGCTTCTTCATTAAATGATGTACAATTTAATTCAATACATTTCAATTTTAAGAAGAATCTTCATAATGATTACTTTAAAACTGCTAAATTAAAGTGTAAAATCCCCAATCGCTGACCGAAAACCCCATCAATTTAAGCCTGATTTCAATTTCGTACTGAACTTCCATCCCCTTAAACTCCTGCCACCAATTTCCAAGTCCATTTAAAAAACAACCTAATTGATTACCAATTTTGGTTAGTTTTTTCCCTGTGCAAATAGTGCAAGTCAAACTAAAACTAAAGACGAAAAAATGCGATGCGATGCTCGCTGGACCCACAGGCCACTCAACCCCAACTGCAGGAAAAAAAATCTACATTTGTCCAAAATACCACAAAATGCCAGCTGGGGGGTTGAAGAGCAAAGGGGGGAGCGGGAAAAGGGGGAGTGGGGAGGGGGGAGGAGGGAGGTGGAGGAGGGGGTGCAGCCAGGAGAGGCTGCAACTGCGATGCTGTGTGTTGCATAAAAGCAACGCTCCAAATTGCTAACTGAGCGATCCAGTTTAAATTGCAATTGCTCGTTAATGGGCACTAAAACGTGCCAGTGTCGGTGTGAGTGTCCCCGTGTGTGTGAGTGTTTGTGTGTGTGTGTGTGAGTTCATCTGTGTGCGTTGCATTGCATCGTTTGCTCTTTTTTTTCGGTGTTTTTACAGCTCGGTAATCCGAGCCGAAATGGCTGTCGTGTGGCATGCGAGGCGTATGCGCAACGAATCAACTCGGACAACGCGCATACGCACAGTGGCACCGCAGACGTTTGATAATCGCCTCTAATAGAAAGGAAGATTTTATATATTAAACAACTATATATAAACATTGCAAAAGACAAATCTTAAAAAAAGATGATTGTCTTAATAATGTACAAGTTCTCAAAGTCATGTTGTTCTATAAATATAATTCTTTGGTGTCTTTATTATCATGTAAATGATTGATTATTGATAATTGATAAGCTGGTTATTAATGTATAACTAATGTTTTTTGAGAATTTGAAACAATGTGTGTTCATGAGTTCATAAATAAGTAATAAAGGAAAACTTTTGTTGAAGTTCCCGAATAAACTTGCTCAAACAAATATTTAGATTATTTCTGCAAGTCCAATCAATTCAATTTAGCTTAATGTAATTTGGTTCTCCGTTAAACCTTTTCGCCCAATCGTTACTCATCCAAGCGACTTAAAATTCCTCAGCACAATCGGAACATTGCCTTTCCCAGATCGAATAGAAGTGAAAATTCGCAGTGCATGTACCACGCCCCCTTCCATTGCGCCGCCCTCGCATTTTCCGCAGATGCCGCTGCCCTCGGCTAACTGTACACACATTTGTCGCATCGCATTGCTGTGGCAGCAACAACAAGTTAAAGCATAACAACATATTTTACAATTACGAAACGATTCGGCCCACAACTAAATACAGAAACCTCAGGCAGCTCCGCCGCTGCTGCTCTTCACCCAAACTCACTTAACAATGGGCAAAAAAAAAAAAAAAAAAATAGAAGAACGAAAAAAAAAGTGGAAAATTCTGAAGCAAAGCTTGTAAAGATCAGCAGACGAATAGGCGTAGACGCCAGACCAAGAACCGTGTCTCCAAAATGCGGCCTACTGGGTCGGCATGCCAGCCAGAAAACCAGAATGAAACCAGATCAAAAGCCTATAGCAATAATTATGGAAACACTCCGAGTCGCGTCGTCGTACTCGTCGTCATCGACGTAATTTTCCTGTTCGTGCCTTAATAATCTGCGCAAACGGCGGCCGCATATTGAAATTCCCCATAGTAATAATAACAATAATCGCGCGGCAGCAACATCTATTAAAATATCGATGGAGTGACTGACTGACTGACTCTGTGACTCCCTGACTGACTTTGCCGGCTTTGCTTTTTTTATTTTTATTTTTATTTTTTTTTTTTTTTTTTGCTTTTGGCTAGATGGCTGGCAGTTTGGCTGGTGAAGCGATCAAAAGTCGCTAAAAGCAAACGCACACTGACGGCGTTATTATTGATTTAAACATCAAGATAAATTACACCGGCTCTCTGCGCTTCCCGCGCCACAAACTCCCCCAAAGTTGGAACCTTTAGGAACTCTGGCTGAAGCTCAGGCTGTAACTGAAGATCATGCACTGAGAGAAACATGCAGTAGGTTGAAAAAATATAGAATTGCCAAAAACCATTTTATTTTAAGATATAAAAGATGTGAAAATCCACTTAATCGCCAAAGATAAAATAAAATAGTTACTCCAATAATTAAAGATAACATGGTATGCTACTTTCCTAGGATAAGTAAGTTTCTAAATGGACTAATTATAAAAAAAAAATAATTTAAAACACTTTAATTTTAACACTTTTCCTTTAAACTCTTATAGATTTTTCGTAATGCATTTTAGAGGCACCACATTGAATACCTTTCTGGCCACTAACGAAGTTTCCTTTTGCCTGCGTTGCTGTTGCTATTTCGTTATTGTTGTAATTGTGGGTAATTGTTGTTGCCGTTGTACTGCCTCATGTTGCTGTTGCTGTTGTTGTTGTTGCTGTTTTGGGCGCTACAAATTTCCAAACCCACTAGGCACATTTGAACTGGCGCACGATCGCTGAAAAAAAAAGGAAAATAAACCGAAAATCCAATGAACGGAGCAGCAATTGTAACATCAACATGAGATGTGCCCTGGCTCCAAAAAGGAGCAACGTGCCCCAAGATGCAGAAAGAGATGGCCATAGTCGGATAGAAGGAGATGGGTAAAGGGGGATGAGGAAGAGGGATAGGGAGTTAGCTTGTGCCTGGGTCTTTTGCTACTTTGACTTGTCGCTCGTTCCAAAACGTCGAATGCGTCTAATTTCTTGGCTTGCTTTTGGCTCTTTTTGTGCCTATTTTTTTTTTTTTGGTTTATTTCTGTCGTTTTTTTTTGGTAGTTAGATGGTCAGAGGAGGGGCAGAGAGGGGGGTTCTCGGTGGATGTCGTGTCTTGGTCTCCAAAAGTCTGGCTCCAAAGTCTTGCGATCCATTCGCCAACGTCTGCTCGCCGGCTGCCGCGTTTGTCGTTTAAATCGTACCACCACAGGCGACATAAAAATAATGAAGTGTGCGGGTGTGGTCGACTCGCTTTTGGCCAGGTCTGGTCTTCAGTCTTCAGTCTTCTGGCTTCGGTTCGGTTCAGTTCGGTCTTAGATCTTTACTCTGAACCTGGGCCTGGATTTCAGACCCGATTCGGAGACCGGAGACTGGAGACCGAAGACCGAAGACTGACTGGCCGATCGAGGCGACTGTCGACTGTCGAACGCTGCGACGTTTTGCAGATTGCCGAGTCGTGTTTAGCCCAACGGTGCGGTCTCTGCCGGTCCATAACCAAATCAACATTTCGCGGCAGGAAAGCTTTTTCGGTGCTCCCTTTTTGGGAGTTTTCCAAAGGGGAAAAGGCCGCCGAAGTCGGATGAAATGGGGTTGAAGAAGAGTAATTTGAATTTGGTTACAAGCTATCAGGCATTGTTAAATCTAAAATGTAGTTTCACGCCAATTAACCAAGGTGCGATGATTATGTTTTGATAAATGTTTAATAAAGGAATTTAGATAAATGCGTAAGAATAAATAAGGAAAAATTACATCCTCTAACACAATTTTATAAAATAAGTATACCTAAGCAATAATATTATTTGATTAACGATTTATATTGTTAATTTTAGTAACAAGCAATACAACAATTTGTTAAAACTTTTTTTTAAAATCCCAAAAGATCCTTTCTTAAAGTTTTTTTAAATTCCATTTCCCTACCAACGCCAAAGCCGTATTCTTAGTTGCAAATGTTTGCTGGGTAATTCGCTGAACACACGCCCAACCAACTGCAAAAATATAACGGTATCCAAGGTTGTGCTACGCTTAAAATGTAATTGTTCGACTTAAAGAGCCAGAGCAACAACATTGGCCAAAAGCAACAACAAAGCTAACAACAACAACAAAAACAACAACAGAACAGCAACGCGATCAAGTTTGCCGCCGTCGCCTTTTGCCGTCTAATCAAATACCAGACCAAGACCCAGCGAAAAACGCCAGAGACCGAGACTCTGAGCTACCCACCTATGGACTCCAGATATAAAGCGATATCCCATAAGCGAGAGATGCATATATGCAGTGAAAATAATGCAGATACTATTAATTAGTTGGGTTTTTCTAAAAACAGGAAATGTCCTAGTTATAAGTACAGAAAATATCTATCATCTTTTCAAGTTGAATAATCTTACTAATCAACATCATCATTATGCATTTAACAGTTATAAAGAATGTAAAGGATGTAACATACCAAAATACCAAAACTGTAGTATTAATATACTAATATTAATAGTAATAATGTTAATATTCCTCTTTTCTAATATTCTACAAATTATTTTATTAATTTCTGTTTCTCTGTTCACCCTCTGAGATTTGTATTATTAAGATTTGTTACTTAAGTTCTCACATTTTTTCTCCGTGTCTCTACATGGCTCGCATGCATGGGCAGAGAGACACCAACACTTGGCCGGGCTCGAATCCAAATTCAAATTCGAATCGCAGCCCGACGTCATCGAAGCGCCGCACTTAGGAGGACTCGGCGATACATCGCAGCGGGTTTTCAATGGGGCTGGGGCGAATTTTCACTTGAATATTCGACACACTTTGTGCGCGGGGCACACACAGCTGGGAGTCGCGCGGCAAAGGTTTTTGCAGGATTTTCAGATTTTCTGGGAGGGGCGCCACAGCCACAGCGCTTGGCTGTCTCAGCGATTCTTGGGGCTATGCATCATCATCATCATCAGCAGCGGAGCAACGGAGCAGTGGAGCAGCGGCGTCGAAGTCGGAGAGCTGCAACATGGCAACATGTTGCAATCTGCCAGAGCTCTGCATGCATAAAATATTATGCAACATTATGCCATAGACACAGGCCAGACGACAATCTTGGTTTTGTTTCTATTTTTTCCCCATTTTCCTTTTTTTTTTTTTTGATTTTTTGGGATCCCCTTGCTTTGCGGCTGTTGTGGGTTATTAGAGCCTGGATGTTGACAGCGTTTAGATCTAATTGAATCGCCTGGATCTTGGGGATTTTAAGGCGGGTGTTTTTTTTCTTTTTCCATTATTTTTTTGGGGGGAACCATAGAACATTTGGCTTGGCCCGCTCCCATTTGGCCCATAACCCATAAATCTAACACACCGGCACGAGAGATTTATAGAGTTCAGATTGCGAAATGCGCAGAAGCACAGCGCGCTCGGAAAATCTTGAAAAATTAAAATGACTAGTGCCGGGGCACGATCAAGACCGGGCTGCCGTCTTCGAAGACAATGGAGGCGACTCCGGACTCCGGAGGAGATGGAAAACCTCTAAAAAGCGAAACCTCAGCGGTAGTCAGCATTGGGGCGTCTGCAGTTCAACGTTCAAGTGGCACAGTACGCCCTAGAAAAATGAATTGATTCGATTGTTTTTTTGCCGCAGCTCGGGCTCCTCAACTTTATCTGCGAATGCCGAGCGGAAAAAATCTGAGAAACGAACAGAAAAAAAAAGGAAAAACTAAGAGGAAAATCAGAGGCAGAGAGCGCGCCCCGAAAAATACTGATGATACAATCGCGTTTTTGACTTTGAAAAGTCAGCGCGGAGTCAGCCGGGCTATTGTTCAATGGTCGAACCAACTGCCGCTGCAGCGGCAACAGCAGCCGACACTGATTGTTATGGTTTATGAGATGAAAATGCACTCGAAACAATATTGTGGGGCCAATGCAATTTGCGATTTTTAATCAACTCAACTCTCGACGGCATTCAGCAGCAGAAAAAATCATCGTATTTGGCCCCCAATGATTGCAGCTTCCACTTCGAGAATCGTGGCTCCGTCATCTGGCTTTTGATCTTCTCCCCGTCGCCCACATCCTTCCCTTGGCTTTTCGAACGTAGCCAGTCGATCATCGGCTGGAGGCCAGCCTCACTGCCCTGCAGTTCGCCGCCCACCTTGCGGCCACTGTGCGTATGCGCGATGTAGCCGCACACCTTCAGCTCGGCGGCTTTGTGGGCCACCATCGATTGGAGGGCCTTGCCATAATCTCTGGGCACGCTCATCTCGTAGGTTATTAGGTAGATCTTCTCCGGTTCGGGTTGCGGCACCAGTTCGAGAGACATTTTGTGTGATTTGAAATAAGGATTTTTTGAATTAAGATTGGGAATTCTGAAGTAAATATAAATGTTTCCTGAGATATTTTGATGTTTGAATGTCTGAATTTCTTTTTTAATAGTAACCTTTTCTACTGAAACTTTCAAATATTTTAGCTTATAAAATATTTTGTTTTTGAGATTTGTAAAGGAAAGAAAACATATTAAGTAGACTTTGCGTTGAATTTCAAATGTCCTAAACAAACGAAAACCAGATAAAGCTGAACAACAAGGCAAGCCACAATCATACAAACCGAAATTATAAATTATAAATATTTCAATATTTTCTAGTTTATTTATTTATACATATTTGATTGATTCAAATCAATAACTTTAAAGATGGACAGTGAATCAAATACAACGATTCCCGATGACGCGATGCATATCGTGAAAACTGAGTTTAAGTTGTTTAACATATTGCCGGAGATAAATTTTAAAGAGCGAATATTGCGTCGCTGCCACAAAAAGCAGATAAGCGGATACATAATATACTCCAATTATGGACGTAACGCCTTTGGCGAGATGGAAGGTGAGCGGAGGGATATAAATAAAATAAAGGAATGGATTCTGGCTTGTTGCATTCCAACACCCTTTCTCAATCGAATTAACTTTTCATGCTACGAAATAAGCTTCAAGGTGGAGAGACTTCCCTTTCAGGAGAGACATACGGTCCCCAAGGATGCCACATTCCTATCAGATCTAAAAGAGGATTACTATGAAAGGGTTAAAGTAGAACCCGAAGAAAAAGTTACCGATTTGGACGATCGACACGTTGAATATGCCGAGTTCTACAGACAAAATTCTGAACAAGAAGAAACCAGCGAACCCTAAAACAATGTCTGTTATGCTAATGATACTTTCACCTAGTGATTTCTCCCAGTGTAGATGCGACTCGTGCTGGCCATTGTTCAACACTATTTGCGCTACTCAATCTCTTAATTAAATATGCGACTAAATGGCAGCTCGGAGGCACTCGAAGAGTGGCCCAGACATCGTCGTTTAGTGTCGAAATTGTGCAAGTTTTGATTTTCCTTTTGTTATGGAAGTCGCTGGTTTGTGTGTTTTTTTCTTTTTTTTTTTCTGTTTGCTGGCTTTTCTTGTTGCTGGATAATCACAGGCCCGGTGGAACAGACGGCAGAAATTAAATCAGCCAAGGTTATCGCATTAATAAGCCCCCTGGTTTTTGGGCCTTTACAGTTTTACTGAGCCAGTCAATTATTAAATTTGCAATTTCCGTAGCTGAACTTTTGGGGTCAGTAGACTGATTTAAATCAAAACCGTAATTGAGCATTGCCCGCGAGCAAGAACCACCAATCGCACCAAATACCAAATACCAACCTCCGGGCAGGAAAATTGACAAATGTTTGATCGCTACTTCTTAGATTTCTTGTTTCACATATTTTTTCGGTGTTGTTGTTCAGCGGATGTGGGCTGGCTGTGAATCCGATTCAGAAAAAAAAATCGGAGAAAAATCGTATAAGCGACACCACCCAGAGCTAAGTGGCTTTCCATGACATTTTACTGACACCATTGCCGTTGAACTGGAAGACCTGTTTTCTTCGTCTTGGCGCAACTTAACACATTTGACGAAGATGTCTATGCCAAGCAAATGACGTGTCATCAATGGAGCCCGCACTCCCACATAAAGATGCACAGCGTCTACTCAGCTCAAAGACTCGATCTCTCGATCTGGAGCCCCAAAAGTGCCTCAGTGCCACAAATCCCCCGGCACTTGAGTGGAGCGATCTGTTGGGGCTGTTGTATTAATAAGCCTGACATTTGAGCAGAGCATCCACTCGAAGCCATCGAGTTTCGGTTTTGCGTGTAGGCGTCTGAAAATAATAATTAAAAAATCGTTTCTAATGCGGAAATCTCGCGTTTTTTCGGGTTGGGGGCTGGGGGTAAGCTTAATGCCGAAGATGTTAGACAAATATATCAGATTTCGGTTTTTTTTTTCGCCTCTTCGTCGCGCACTTTGGTTAATCTTCAGTGGATTGTGGGGGGAACGGCAATTGGTGACATGGGTAAAGATGGATCGATGGGAAAGCAATTGAACGGGGGAATTGTCAGAGGTAAAATGGAATTATAAGAGAAAAAAAAAATATATATATATATATATATTTATGTACAAGCAAAATAAAATTATTAAAAAAAGGAACTACTACTTTAAAGACTTATATTAAATAAATTACCCATAACCCTTTTTAATAAGCATGTAAGCCATATAATTAAGTTTAAGGAAGTGCTTTGTTATCAATTATTATCTCATGTAATTATCATGGATTTCTTGGCTATTATAAACCCATAAATTGTTAACTTAAGTGATTAATCTTAAATGAATGCTTTTCTGTAGAGGTGTTCTTTTCAAAATATTATTATAAGCTAATTGTACTCGGCATTTAATCTAGTTTAATGGTTAACAATTAAACGAGTTCGGACAAAGAGAGATGGACATCGGATATTAAGGCCAATAGGTTGGCCAATGGGCTGGGCTGTGGCCAAAAGCATTAGGCCAAGTGTCCCGGCCCGGCCCGCCCAAGAATTCAGAAAAGGCCTGGCCCCCAAAATAATTAAATATGTAAGAAGTAGGCGCTCGAGTTAATAGCAGCTGCTACCACAGAAGCCTTTTGCCGGCCAAACGCTGAAAATTTAATAATCGCCTGCGAGTATAAGGCAGCCAAAGCCGTTTAGAGGTTCAGATATACATATACATATATATATATATAAAGACGAAGGCGCAGGCCAGATACAATATACAATATAAAATATATACTCGAAGGCAGGCTCTGTGAAGAAGGTCAGACCCCGCACGTTTCATGGCTCATAGCGCTCCTATCGTATAATTAGAAGCGAACGACGACAACACGACGACAAACAACGGGCCCAGTTCGCCTTTGTATCTGCAACTGTATCTGTATCTCGGGCTGCGAATGTATCTGTATGTCTGGAAAACAGGGGAAGGTCTCTGGATACGCAGCGAGCGATTCTCAAATGAGCCAATTGTGGTGCTCTGTGTATCTGTGTGTTTGCCTAGTGTCTTTGTGTACATTAAGAGTGCCACAGATCCGCAGAAACAGATAGCTCGTGTTCAACTAGAAGAATAGAATACGAGCCAAAAATAGCGATACTCTTTGGGAATTGGTGAAATTTCTTCTGGAAATTATAAAGCAAATATATCATGACGTAAAACATCACCTGATTTAAGGGGTGTGTCTGGGAAACAGACTTTGGAACGAAATTCGAAATTTGTGTCTGTCTCTTTATATTGAATGATAAACATAAGAGAACAAAATATTGACTTAAACTTAAGTTAGAGGTTGACTACAAAATGTAAGGCATTACCATGAATAATTTTTTATTTTTTCAAAAAGATTTCCAAAACCTGTGAATATAAACATAATAAATATTTTTTTAAAAAATAACTTTGCTTATAAAACCTCAAAACTGTAAGTAGTAAAATGTTTAAAAATTATCTTGAGTACATTAATGGGCTAAATTAGCCAAAATTGCAGTGCAAGTATATTTTCCTGGACTTCCATTAAAGTTAAAAGTGTTGGGAATCGTAAAGATAGCCATGTTCGTTATGGCTCGTCTCCTCGCCTCCATTGCACATTCCTCGCAGATAGCCACCCAACTGAATCTTTTCCGGTGGGGCACACTCTTTGTCTTAAAAACCCAGTGGCGCAATGTGGAACCCACAACGACGGTGGTCAGAGGTGCATATGAAGGCGACCTCCATGCACGGAGGGAAAATATCTTTTAATTTATGTTTCATGTGCCAATGTTCAAAGTAATTTTTGTTTCTTTTTATTTAGATAATCAAGTAATTTTATAGAAGTTATGTTAGCTATATGAGCTACATAATCATAACAATACAAACTATAGGAAAACTTTATAAATTATAAATATATAAATATATTTTTATAGCCCACATTTATTGTATAATCTACTGTTGATAAAAAATCCCTACGTTTTATTTATATTAATGACTTATTAACCAAAATATTATGTTCTTTCATTAATGAAATACTATTCTCCATTTTGTTTAATTTCCATATGTGAGAACCCAACTAATTAGTATGCATTTCCTCGTGTGTAATGATTCCGATGTCCATTCCACACCGCCCGATTCCACATGCGATGGTCGTCGGTGGTCGTCGTCCGATCGGCCGGCCATGCAAAGTCTCTCCGAGATATAGTGGATGGTTCGGACGGGGGGAGAGGGAGGCGAAGAGAGGGGGGCAGTACGTGATGGGGAGCGAGTATATGGGGGATCGGATGGGGGCACTGCGAGCGCTCTGATACGTCGACAACATCGCCGGGCAGCGCTTCGTTATATGCTCACTTTCGATGTGTTTCATTTTTTCTTTCGTTTTCATTCGCTGTGCGATTTGAAAACGTTTAAACAAAAACTCGCCAGCGGCAACAACAACAACAACATCGGCGGTCCAAAGGCGGGCGGGTCTTCCACACACACACATACAAACACTCAACACACTACACACATACACATAAATACTGACACACCTGCAACAACTATACGAAAAATAAATGTTTACGATCGCTCCATGTTGTTGTTTTTTTTTTTTTGTTGTTGTTGTTCCCCCTGTTGCGGGCCAATTATGTGCAGCAGCTGCCGTTGAAGGGTTAATGGAAGGGGGCGGAAGTGGGACATTGGTGGGGGGCACTGAGGTGTTAAAGCTCTCCTAAACACTGTCGCCTCTTAATGTTGTTGCTTTTCGGTTGGCTCATTTCGCCGCTCGATTTTCGCTTTTATTATTTCACGTTAGTTTCCAGTTTTTTTTTTGTTTGTCGCATTTCGCATAAATTTATCAAATTGTTTATTTGGCTTTACCGTTGTTGTCTCGTTTAGTTAAAAGGTATAAGCCATAAACTAAACGTTTATTCAGCCATTTAACAGCGGCACTTTGCATGTGTATTTACTTATGGCTAATTATTGTATACGAACATTTTAATTATGCATAATCTCGATGGCATCGTGCCTGACTTATGGGAATCGACTGGTTGTATGCTAATTTCCTATATATGGCTCCCAATCGGAGCTATGCGGTGTTTATTGGTGCTATGTTGGTATTTATGTACCTGCTTGACTGTCAATTGGAGTGCCGATCCCGGGGCAAAGTTAATCAGGAAATTCTTCGCTCCATAGAACATGATTTGTGTTGACAAGGTTCCGAGCATGGCGATCATCGATCGATGGGAGTTTATAGGAAAAACTAGGCAATTAAATATTTTCATTGGAATGGGATCAGCTTGGATTATGTGTTTAAGGTGTGGGGGATTAACTACCAGAAGCAGCATTCCTCTTAATCGTAGTTTTATAACATACAAAAGATCCATTAAATTATTTATGGTGCATGCTGTATATCTTGTTTATTCCAGATAATTTAATTTATTTTATTCTCCAAAACTAATTTTTATTATATTAATCTATTAAGCTTCTTTCTTTGCACTTTTTAATCTAGATTTCCTCCAATCAAACACTCCCTCAAAGCCGCAAGATACAACATTCCACCGTCAATCACCTGCACATTCCTCCACCCAATCGCAATCTCGGCACAAAGGATGTGCGCCCCAATCAACCCACCGGATTCCAAAGCTGACCCACATTCCCCCGCCACGCTAATTAATAAAAGATAATCTTCAATTGAACTCATTTGCAGCCACTGACCATCATAACAATCCTTTGCTCCGTCGAGGCCAAAATCCAGCGCAACCGACTTCATATTATCAAACCATCAATCAAGCGAAGACAACAAGGCGCTTCCTTCCCCGGTAAGCAAAAAAAAAAAAAAAACGGAAAAAAAGTGGAGAAAAAAAGAGAGGAAGAAAATGCAAAGGAAAAGCCATTAAGGAAAAATAGAAAAATAGTTGTGAACTCATTGACTCAAATAAATAACCAACGAGAGCGTGGCACGCGGCTGAAGAGATCTCGGCCTTCTTCTTCTTCTTCTTAGCCGGGAAGATGATGGCAGATCATCAGCTAGAATAACAAGGGGAGAACAGCTACAATAACAACTGGAGAACGTGGAAACTGGAGATTTGCAAATATCCGAGCCATAAAGCTGCCAAGTGTTGGCCTGGCCGATCATCAGCATGATGGCATAAGGCATAAGGCACAGACCACCATTCCATGTGGCACAAGGGGGCATGTGGCATGCGGCATGAGGCAGTGGAAAATGGACAAACGACCTGATGTGCATGGGGTGCGCTGTACCTGTAACGGTAAAATTTCTACAAGGGAATGTGCTTTCATTTTGAAGTGTTGTATGTCCATGGACTTGGACTTGGACTTGCGCCAAAAAATCAAAGCAGCCAAGCTACTGTTAGACAGCAGCAGCAGCAGCACTAACATCAGCAACTTGCAACAGCAACATCAGCGGCAGCAGCAACTAGCAACGGCAGCTGGCAGTTAGGCAGTTAGTCACTTCACAAAGTCATTTTTGATTTGATCGATTTCGTGCAACAGCCACAGCGCAGCAGCGGCAGCAACAACAGCCAGGCACCACAGCAACATCAAGAGTTGCTGCTGCTGCTGCTGCGGCTGCTGCAGTTGCAGTTGCAATTGCAGTTGCAGCTGTGTGAAGTGGCCAAGAAGAAGGCACATGACATGGTCTTGAACATGGACATGGACATTGAAAATGCCCGATTCCAGTCTCGTGCCAAGTAGGACACACAAGCTCAAGACCGGAGACCCTTCTCTGACCGTATGTTAATCTGCGATCAGTGAAAGAACCCGTTGAACTTTCCCATTCCCCCAGAGAGTTTGCACAAAGAAAAATGATGGGCTCTTTGGAAAAAAAGGATTTATCTATTGAGAGCTTAATAAGATGCGGACCATTCTACAGACAACTAATTGCTATCGTTATATAACCCTAAAAAAAGTATTGATTTATCTCATATTAGTCGGTTTGTCTGCAAATCTTTTCATTCATTTAAAATAGCATTTTTTATCGTCAAAAAGATTATTTATTATATTGCGAAGAAAATGCTTGATTAATTTTGAATACTTAGTACATATCTAAAGAATATTGTCTTAAATAAATGTTGGCTGAATTTCAAGACGTTAAACTCAAAATTTAAAGATAAATACATAACGTAAAATTCTAAACAATCGAAATTTAATATATTTTTTTTTTCCCTTGATTATGGAAAAAGCCATCTATCTGTTGTCAAACCATTGATTCCCACATTAACCCAAAAGTGTTATGTTTTGCTCTGTGCACCTCTCTCTTAACCCATTAGTAGAATGCTGTCCGGTTGTGGCCCGCTTGGGCTTCCAGCGGCGACTGCTTCACGCTCACTTTTCAGATACAGTATCTCGGCAGCGTGTGGATCGCAAGTGGAGCTACAGCAAGTTCGGATCGGGTTCGGCTTGTTGCGGCTCGGCGCTCGGCTCTCTGTTCGTCGCTGGGGCGGAAGATCTCCACCCAGTTTTTGGATGCAGGTCTAGCGCTTTTGGAATTTTCATTGAGTAAAACCAGGCAGGATGCAACTCGCGGATCGCTCGGCTGGCGGCCCCTCATTTACCGTTCGAAACTCGTCTAGGCCAGAGTCGTTCGGCCATTGGTATTGGTGTAACTGTGTGCGAGCACGTTCGCTGGATCGCTCTACATTAAGAAAGAAGTGTATTAGCTTCGATTTATTGCATCGTTGCTCCGGCCTCTGCTCGCGTCGCTGCCTCTGCTGGCGTCGCTGTCTGCGTCGCAGTCGACGTCGCTGCCGGAGTGTGTGGATTGTGAGTCTCGTGTGGAATCATCACAAGTTGGGGATCGGGGATCGGCGATCGTTGTATATTCATTCAGAGCACCCATACACTCGCCGAAGACGTCGTCTATTTTGCGTTTGTGTTTTTTTTTTCCTTCTGTTATGTTTCTGTGCTGCTCTTTTTTTTTAGCTTTTCGTTATTAGGAAATCGAAAACTGAAGCTGCGGCTGCGACTGGGTCTATCATCAGTCCGTGAGACGGTCTCAAAGCTATTGGTCGTGTTGTCGCTTTTGTCGGAAAAACAGCAGCACGTAACGCTGAGCAGAAGAGATCCACTACGTAAAGCGGTCGAAACGTAACGCCATGCGATCGGTGATAACGGTAAAACATTCAAAATGAAGCGTAACCGTTCAGTGCAGTGAAAAGGATCGTCAAATAGGATATACCCTGTACAAAAATCAAACATGTGTAAATTAAAAAATCAAATCTAATTCCTAACTGTGTGAATTCCTCACTTCCATCCTATAAAAAGGAAAAGAAAACATAAACTATCCCCAAACTTAAATCTTCCTATAGACAATAAAGCTGTCCAACTATCCAATACATAATAATAAAATTTATGCTAGCACAAATCGAATCACAAATTGCTAAGGAATTTCATGGACTACGCCCAGTAGATGATGTGATATAAAAAACAAAAAAAACGGAAAAACAACAACACCACATATACACTCCCAGGTGCACAGAGAGATGCATATCTATGGCCTATATATACCAGATATCGGTGCTAAATCAATGATAACTACCCGCTTAGATCCAATTAATGCAAATTGTGACAGCGCGTAAATGCAAAGTGAGCCGAGTTGCACGGAAATCAACAACAAATGCCACCGAGACATGTGTACAACAGGCTGATGATTATGGGCAGACATTAAACAGACAATCCATAATGAAATTATAAAATTGAAAAGATTATAGCCCGGGCCGAGCGATCGTCGAGAGGAAACTGAAACGACTGGGAAGTGCGAAGAGATTGGATCGAAGCGGCTTGGCCGGGGATCGATGTCAACTCCGGGGAGAACAGCTCGCCAATTAAACTTAATTAAATAGAGGAATATAATAAAAAAAAATATAATAATTCTAAACAACTTGTACCATAAATCAGACCTCACCAGCCAGCGCGAGTGATTGTAAAAAGTGTAAAAAGATCAATAAAATATAAATCTCAAAGTGGCAACTTCCCTTCGTATATACGTACAACTAAAGCTCCTAATTACCATAAATCTAAAAGTGTTGAATACGATAATTTATTAAATACATTTAATCGAAATCCTTAATCCTTGATTACTTGTTAATGCTAAAGAAAATATTACCAACTAATTTTTACAAAGCTTGTTTCCTGCAATAAAAACTTTATAGGTTGTCTTGAAACCTTCTAAGCCTTTAATCAAATAAAAACTCCTCCATAAACTGTTTGAATACTTTCCATAAAAATTGAAATTAATATTGAAGATACAACTGCAACTTTTATTCCCACGCGCCGTCGGCTATCGCGGCCATATAATTTATATCCCGGACCGATAACAGGATGACTTACGCTCTAAAAACAACAACAGCCAGCTGAAGCAACAGATATAACAACCAGAAGATCAAATTTGTATAGCAGCCAATGCCAGACGAGTTATCAACATCCGTAAGGCCGAGAGAGGAAAAAAAAACTACGCTGCAATAGACAAACGGTGCTCAAATGGTGATTTCTTCCTGCCAGCGGCCAACGGATATCCGTGCGGATTTTATACCAACAACAGCAAAGGCAACGACTTTAGAAACCACAACAACTAGTTGTGCAATTAGAGCAAAGCTGCTCAATAAACTAGAAGAGGCTGGCAAATTGATGCTACCAAAGCGATCAGAAAAATCAAGCATGTAAGTAGGAAAATATATTGTATGATATGGAAAACAATAACTAAATAATTGTCAGAAGAAACAATAACAAAATTGTAGAAGAATACTAAATAATAGATAAATAAAGTTACCGTAGAGAACTAGCAAAAAAAAAGTATTAAAACATTGCTAAAATTGAAATTTAATCAAAGATTAGATTTACTAAATTCTTATTTAAAATAGACAATTTCAATAACCAAAATATCACCTACACTTACCCGAAATCAAGATAGTAATCGAATTCTTAAACTCTAATGAACCACAACGGCTTAATTTAATTGATTACAATAAGCGCCATCACAGGATCAACAAATATTAGACTTAATGTCAACTGAGGAACATTTACCACCAACAAAATTGATAGATGAATTTTAGTTTTTATTTTTGTCTGCCCGCGATCCGCAGAGCTAAAGCGACACGTATCCGAAAGATTCAAGGCTTCCACCGCTCGAAACTGTATTTTTCTTGTATTGTAATTGATGAATGAATGAAATTGAAGTTCGAGTAATGACGCAGCGATTTCGTTGGCGGCATTAAGATTTAGCCAGGCCAAAAAGACGAGGCGAGCGAAATAGAGTTGTCCGCACACAGACACACTTTTTAATTTGGCAATCAAAAGAAAAAATAAATTATATAATTTTAACCATTTTGGCAACGCCTAAATTCACGCACTATTGGCCCACCCGAAAGAAAGAGCACGGAATGTATTTTCTATAAATTCGATTGTTGTTTTTCTGCAGCCTAAGAAGAGTGTTGTTATTTTTTTTTATTTTTTTCTCCTTTTTCGAAAGTGATTAATAGGTTTGACATGTTACTTTTACGCTAATTGAGCGATCAAAAACGAATCGAACTGGTGAAGGGCGAAAGGGTAGCAGCGGCGATAATGATAATGATAATCCCCGAATGGAATATACAAAAAAAAAAAAAAAACTGTCCAAGAGCGTTTATGCGTTAAATGCACGGAAATCGGCCGAATGTATCCGTCAGATGCAGAAACATTGAATTCATAGGCATTGAGGCGATTAGTAGCGCCTTTCGATTTTTGTTCCCCCCGTTTTGAAGTGAATGTTTTGGGCGCGTCTCGTGCAGAGGAGGAGTAACCAGGGGGGTGGGGGCAAATTAAGCAGGTTAATTTAATTTTAAATAGAAGTCGATGGTCGGTCGGTTGGAGCTCTCTGTTTCTTCTCGGGTTTTTTTTTTTGGGAGTGCGGTGGCAGATGGGCGTAAAAGAAGCGCCCGAAACAGAAAAAAAACAGATCATTAATTAAACGTTTGGAGGTTAGTGAGTGGCCAAAAAAGCCAGACAGGTTGATAGAGCCAGTCCCTGTTCCAGAGCCCCAGTAATGAAGTCGCGGCTGCAGAGCCGAGATCTTTAGATCATTAGGCGAAGAACACAAAATAAAGCGAAGAAGTGACGAATCGAATGGACTTCGGACAGTTCAATGAAGTTCTCAAAAGGCGAGGTCCAATTTAGATTGTGTGTGGAGATCCATTCATCTATTTCCTATTACCAGTGTTGCTAAAGCGTGCATAAAGATCCGTTTAGTTAGGGTTGTTAAAGGAAATATAATTAATTTTTAAATAGAAGAGGTTTTTCAACCCTGAACATATGACTATGAAACCTAATCTAATGAACAAAAATGTAAATCCTATGTACACTGTTTTATTTTGCTGACATTATTACAAATAAGAATTCTTAAACAAGTTTCTCTTTTTTTAGTAGGATATGCAAAAATATGATTATGCCTAGAAAGTGCCAAAAATTAAAATTGGTAAAGACCGTGAAAAATTTTCAAAATAAATTCACACACCGCTCGTTTTTTTTAAGGTGGCCAGAAGAAATTATGACATTTGATCGTTCGGAGGCAGCGAGAAATTTGTTTACGCCATCAAAATGCCAATTAAAGTGTGAGCAGAAAACGCTGAAACGCGTTGTTGGCCCGAAAGGAAGTAAATCGAGTGAAATGAAATGTTTCAGAGATAATCTGCGAAATGATGACCATGACGCTATATATAGAGAAGTCGGGTCTACAAAGCCGATTGCAGTGGGAATTGCGAAGGCGAAAAGGAGGGGGTAATTCGGAGGGTGAAGTGGGGATTGTGGGGAGAATGGAGAGGGGGGATTGGGGGGATGAGGGGGGAGTGGGCTGCCCACTGGCAAGAGCGTAATCCAAGGCAGTTAATTGCGCCTTAAACCGGAAGCGATGGCTTTGATTGCGTTACACATTTTGCCGCAGCCGGAATGTGCGCTGATTTTCAGCTGAGCTGCCCTCTCCTTCTCCTTCTGGCCAACTTCAGTTTGGAGTTTTTAGCCCTCCTCTCTCGCTGTAAGCGTATTTTTCAATTTAAACTCTATTTTCGTTCGACTTTTCGATGACGACGATGACGGTGGCTGCGATAACCGCAGAGCGGCGCAATCTAAAAAACAAATCACTTTAGGCTATACAAAGTCTTGGCTCGGAATACACTTAATCCACATTCAAATCGGGGGAAAAACTGGCGGGGACAATGAAAGTTTTGTCGAGCCATTACCGCTGCCCGAAATACGCAAATCGATTAAATGAAAAGCGATGGAAAATCAGGGGAAAAGGAGAGCAAAACCGTTGGGCTCACTCAGAAAAAATGGGTTAAGTAATGAAGTTAATAACAATTATTTGTAGTTCGATTTCGTTATAAATAATACTCCCATTTTTAATAAAGGTTACATATTAATTTATGGCATTTTATTTATACCGCTTTAAAGGGTAATTTTTTTTCTGTGCTGTACCATATTTTTCGAACAAATCCAAGACCGTCGACAACTCAATAACAGAGTTTTTATATAGGTGCCTCGCCCTGACTTATGTAAGGCGCAATTTGCAATGCAACAATTTGCAAATGCGGCCCAGGAGATGAGTTGTATTTTAATTGGAGCGACAGTCAGCCAAAGCTTAAATGGATCGCCTCGGCTCAAATAGAAACAAATACAAACAGCGAATGCTAAATAGCTCCAGATATGCTATTAGTACTTATAATATATGCAAAGGGGGGAGATAGTGAACTATCGAGTTTGCTCCGGTCCAAATGCAGTTGTTGGGAACAGAGAAAGGTCGAAAAAACGATCACCTCGAGCAAAGTTGAATAAATGAGCTAATAAAAGCTTAAATGGGAAGAGTACTTTGAGGAACGGCAGTAATTTTAGCTAAATATAGATAATAGATAATCACAAATGAACAGCTTTCAAGTTACGAATGTTCACACATCCTTTAAAATACTCTTAAAATAACCTGGAATGCAAATACCTATTTTCTTGATCAAGTAATCACTTCCATTCTTTTCGCGACTCCTATTATTACGCGTACCCCTCCCTTAAAATCGCAGAAAGAAGCGAAATGCCCAAGAGCCACCGATGAGATCAGATCATCAATTTAAATCACATTCTAAATGTGTTCGAGATCAATCACAATGCCCAGGCCACACCTTTCGATTGAGCCAAGCTGCCAATCATCGATCCTATCTGCTTGCCATCTCATCGGGCTTCTGCAACTCGCGCCGCTAATTCTCTTTCTCTAGACACCATTTATAAATAAATATATATACATATACCATATACACACGCTTGCGCAGAGCATTTTGTCGAGATCAAAACCTTAAGAGCTCAGAAAATCTACTTAAACAACTTAATGATTACCCCACCCATTTGCAACAACAGCAACGCATATTTTGAAAGCAAAAGTAAAGTGTTTTGAAAGTAAACTACACTAATTTAAAGCTGTAAATTAACCAACTGAACAACATAGCGCTTCCAAAGATAACCTTGAATGCAATGAGAGCTTTAATTAATTGTGAGCGAGTGTGTGTCGGTAATAAAAAAAAAGGTGTAAGGTAAAAGAAGTGGGGGTAATGGGCTCGAGATTTCTATAAAACGATTCTGAGGCCAAGAAACGCCCAAGAAATTGAATTTTCTTCAAAAAAGTAACATCCCACTTAAATGGGGGCAATTTTCATGCCTTTCAGATTAGTGACAAAAATTCCAGCCTAAGGGCAAAAGTGCATTATTTTCGGAGAAGCGTAACTTGTACTTGAAAATGAGTTGACCAAAAAGAAAAAAAAAGAAGAAGCAGAGGTGCTTCAAACAGAAATAATAACAATTTTGGAGACGTTGTTCGGCTGATGAGTAAACACAACCGGAGCGACGCGATGATTACAATAGGAAATAATCCCACAAATTGCTTTAATATTCACTGCAAATCAAATGAACCACCCCGCCACCACCGGAAAAAAAACATACGATAAAAAAAAAAAAAAACTCCAAAATCCCAGACAAAAGTCACCAAGTTTTGTGTCTTTCTGCCTTCTTCCTCGGCTCTTTTCTTGCTTTTCAGCTTCATTTTCAAAGCATTTAACCTTGGACCATAAAACTCGGCAGACAAAGGCAACAAGAGTAACAACAAAAAAAAAAACAACTGCACATAATATGTAATCACATCGCATTGAATCTTAAACTCCCTCCCCCGCCCATCGCATGTGTGTGAAAATTCGCATTTTTCGAGACGACAAAAAGACGGCAAAAAAAAATTACAGAAACGAAACGAAAAAAAAAAAAATCAAATAAAAAAACGTATATCTCGGCCTCTGATAATTGTATCGCATTTAGCTTTTGGCATATTGTTTAGCAGGCGATGATATATGGGAACCCATTTCGCATGGACAGCAGGTGTACTTCTATATGGCCAGCTCCTAACTTTGTGAATTTGCTGCCTTTGAAGACGGCGACCGGCGCTCTAGATATTTGGCATAGGAGTCGCAGAAGAGATGTGGTTCCATTGTCCGGATCCTAAGTGGTCTAGTTTGGGGCTAATTTCGGAAGAATTCGCGTGGTTTGGCTTCTTTTTTTTTTTTGTGGAGTGCGGTGCGCGGTCTGAATTGTGGGTTGACATGAAAGTGCCTCGTTTGCGGTTGAGAGATGGGGGTTCAAACTTGCGCCAAGAAGACCTTTTGGCGGATGATGAGTTGGTGGAAAATTAGGGCCTGATTTGCTGCCTCGCCCTTGAGCAAATTTTAAACGATTTGATCGTGGTTTGGGAGGCATGTGTGGTTTCCGGTTCAATTTGGGAAAGAAACATGGGCTTGGAGCTAATCAAAAGTTAAAAGTAGAAAAGGTAAAAATAGTTTGAACAGGTTTAAAATAAGTTAACTTATTACCCAAGCTATATTTCAACTATATGAATAATATTTTAAATTAACAACTAATTTTCTCTCAACGAAAATGAGGCACAAAATATCTTTTTGTACCCTGAAGCCTTTAGCAATCATTTTTTTGTCTCCCCTTTTAAAACTCGTTCAGTTCTCGGGGAAACACCTTATTAACCATAAGCAAATATCTTGGAGCTCCCTCTTATTGAATAAAATTACATGCAAATCGAAATATTCTGCAACGAGGCGAGGTAAATCACTTAATATCCAATCACAAACCTCTCGACCATTACAACTTAATGCGCCCTAATGTATGCAATTTCAGATGATAACTGGCTTCTTTGCATCTTGCGACTTGCAAGTTGACGCTCTCCAATTAAAAAATCGCCGTTTGGGCTTTGTTTTCTTTTTTTATTTTGTTGACCGGAAGGAAATCCCATTTTGCTCACGAGCAGAAATCTTGGGGCTGAGCACTTCGGGCAATTGACCAACACTGGAGCCGTAAATTGTGATTGCCAGCAAGCTAATAGCGGCGCACTTGAAGCTTCCAGTCATGGCAATTATTCCGCAATGTGCGATGCACTGAAGAAAAACAATCCAATATGGATGAAACTATAATTCATCAAATTAAATTGCACCACACATACATATTACTTAAAATTGAATCATATAAGATGCTGGTCATATTGAGAACTTAGTGTGACCCTAATGCTTGCAGAAAGTAGAAGCACTTTATTAAATGGTTTCCTGATGGTTTATTATTTACTTGCAGAACTCATTATTTTTTGACAAATGATATGGCGTGGCCATATTTTTTCATGTGCATAAATAAAGTGGGGTTGGGTGATGAGATCTTTGGATGGATGGATGGGTGGTTAGTCGGTTGGGTGGCTCGCCACAGCGGAGGGTGCAGCGTGGACACAAACAACTTGTCAGCAAGTGTGCAGCGACTGAAAATCGAGGAGGAGTCAAGGCACTTGGCCGCATCCGCAGATGAAGCCAGGGTCCAGTCTCACCTCGGCTTTCAGCCCCAGCATCGTTGGCTGCATCGCCAATTGGAGCACTTTCACTTTAGGCCGGCAAAAGCCAAAGCCAAAGCCAGATCGGTATTTGCTCTTTGATTGGTACTGTTGTTAGAGGGGCTGCTACTGCCGTGGCTACTGATGATACACTTCCTTGGAGAGAGTGCACTGGATGCTCGTATGCATATTAAGATGGTTCGATAATGATTACGATTGCCGCTCAAGATTGCCTTTTATCTTGTTCAAAACAAACAATTAAAAAAATTAAACCAGTTTATTAATGAGTTATGAGTAGTGATGAGTTAGTTACTTGTTTTTTTTTTTTTTGATAAGCTTAAACTAAATCGATTGAGCCTACACTTTATTTAAGGTAAATATATTGAATACTTTTTAATACTTTTTATGTAATGGTACATCTGTTCTAATGGTTACCTTTGCAATAAAATCTCTATAATGTTGGACTGCTGGGGAATATATAATATATATGAATGAGTGAAATAAACTAGATTGCACACACTTTTCATCGCTTTTTGAAGAACCCAAAAAGTGTATCGAATTTTCGTCCATCCTCAATGGAATCCACCTTCATTCTGTTGGCCTGGCTACTGATTTTGTTGTTGTTGTTGCCTGCCACTGGTTGTCGTTGTTTTATGTTGTTGTTTGGTGTGCTGGTGTTTGCCGCTTGGTGTTTTGTGTTTGTTGTTTTGTGTCGGGGCGCACGTGTTTGAACGGTAGCATGTGTCAGGCAATGATAGGTTGGCTGGAGCTGCAGCTCTGCTCTGCTCTGCTCGGATCGGATCGGATCGGGTCGGATCGGCGGCAATATAATTAGGCCTGCAGCGGATCGCTCCGACATGTGGACACTTTGGATGTGCGCAATATTTCATGCTTATGACCAAAAAAAAGACGCTCGTTGCCTGCCATGTTACAGTTAGGTTTCCTTTTTTTTTTGGCCTCACAGCATCCATTGTTCCAACGCCCGCTAGATCGGAGGCTCCTTTGAGTCCAGCAGATATATATATATATAGGTATAAATTGCAATATATATATAGAGTTATAAAAAAAAAAAACAGAGTCTTGGGGCAGCGCAGTGCAAACACACAAAAATGGCCAAGACAACTTTCTTCTTCCTCTCTCAGGTGCAAACTGGTTTACTTATGATGTGAATGTTGATATGGTTTCTTTTCATTTTTTTTCCTTTATTTTTGCTTCTTTCTACGGCCCCTGGGCTGCTGCTTCTATTTCGATGGTTTTAATAGAGCTTGTATGACAAACCGAGAAAGAAAAAAAAAGATATAAAAGTAGCAGAAAACTGGCCGAGGAGGAGTTGCAGTTTGGCTATCGCTTTCAACTAGAACAAGCTTAACTGGCTCTGGATGTGTCTGCAAATGTTGGCTTATAAATAATTGTATCATTTGCCCGCGCTCGAGTGTGTGGTAATAAATCGAAATCAAAACGGCTCACACCGATATACCCACACACACATTTTACCAGCTGGCTGGATGAAGAAATAAAAATCTAATTAATTGCATCAAAAATGCTGAGCTGTTGAAAACGTTTAGGCAATCAAATGGAGCAGTTTATTTCCCCCACACTCTTATTTAATTTTATTTTGCCTGATTTGTGAACCGCTCGGCTTCGTTTTCGATGGGACGGAGTCGTGAAATGTGGAATTTTTTTCCCCGATGCTGCTTTTTCAATTAAACATTTGAATACCTTGCCTGGATGAGTGTTTGTACTGTGCTTTTATTTGTCTTATTTTTTTTTTTATCTTGGGGTCCGTTGTCCGTTAGCCTGGTCATATGGGCACTTTCAAAAATTTCGCCATTCACTCTTTTTTGGCTCAGATGGTGGCTCGGTGGTGGTGGTTGGATGTCTGGGTGGGTGGTTGTCGCGGTGGTTGCCTGATATACGGATGCACATCTGGCCAAAAGGAGCAATTACTCTCGTTGTTGCCTTTCAATTAGTTAAAGAAACTTCATCGGAAACTAGAGATTAAAAGCACAAAATTAAACCGAAAGAAAAGTAGTTAAAAAAGAAATATTTTTCTTAATGGCATTGAACCAAATTCGCAAACAATTACTTATTTTATATGTACTTTTTCAAAAACCAAAAAAATGTTTGCAGTTAAAAATACGTATCTGCTTTTCATAAAGTAATTCAAGAGAAGGAACGAAAATGTTTAGCTTGTTCAATAAAAATAATAAAGTCCTTTTGCATTTTACCGCGAATTAACCTGATAGCAAATTAAAATGATCTTGTAAAGTTAAAAACAAACCACAATAGTTTACGTTTCAAAGAAAACTCGAACGCAATCATTTCACTTTTAAAAGTACTCACTTTTATCACCTCACGTAAGATGGAACATTGAAAATAAAGCTAATCGCAGCCGGATCAGCGGATAAGCTAAGCCTTAAGCTCTGGCAAATATTTAACCCAGGCAAATCGCTATAAATCAATCCCGGCCTCCGATAATTACCGAGTGCGGCCATTGATTATCTGTGGGCTCTTAACTGGCACCTCCGAAATTCAATTGAGCTGTATTTCATGCATTCCAAACATTTGCCCAGCTCACTGGCAATAAAAACGAAGTCCGAAGACCAGCTAAACACGAATTTATGGGTCCGCAATTTACAAATGATCCGGTGCGAAAGACTCTTCTGGCATACAGGGACATAAAATTGCCCAAGACTGGCCAAAACTAAACTGATTTTTGCACCTCCAACGAAAAACGTATAAAAAAAAAAAAAGTAGAGTGGGGGAATGGGTTGAAGAAAATCTCAATTATTTAGGCTGAGCATTTAGACGGAGTGAAGTTAACTGGTTGGTCGTCTGCATGTGTGCTAGTTATATAAAACTTAAAGTAAGAAATAAAACATTGCGAACTATAGCAAACAACAAACAACAAACAACAGGATGCAGTCAGCCAGCGGCGAGGCAGCCAACTGGTCTCAGTTTTAGTTTTAGTTTAGTTTTTAATTTTTTTCTCTCTTCATTTTCCCCCGCCGATTTTTTGGAGCATTGGGAAAGCACTTGCTAGCTGGATAGCTGGATGGCTGGAGCATACGTAGAAAAATTGTTTTCGATACACTTTTCGACATTCATTCATTCGGTGGCAGTCCAACGACCGACCGGCTGCTCAAGTTGCCGATGACGATGGCAATTGCAATTGCGGCAACTTTTAGCTAGCCGCTGCTGCTAGTTTGCTAGTTTGTTGGTTTCGTTTGGAAAATTGAAACAATTTCCGATGTCACTCTCACTTTTTATTTCACCTGACGACGAGTTGCAGCCAGCCAATCTAGACAACCAGATATGTAACGACGATGGACGACGACCACGAGACGTGATTTGGAGATGTGTTTGCTCTCTGTTGCAACTGTCGCAGTTGTTGCTGCTGCTTCGACTGCTATTGCTGCTGCTGCTGCACTTGTTGTGTCCAGCGAGGGAAAATGTGGTACAGATTGCACTAAAGTCCCAGCTCCAACTTTAGCTTCAGCTCCAGATCCAGCTATAGCATCATCATCATTATCGCCGTCGTCATCATCAGCTGACTCCCCAAAAACACATCCACGGCAACAACTGCTGTTGCATGTTGCTGCTGCAGAAGTTGCTCTCGTTGATGAGTTGCCTAGTTTACCGCAGCAATTCGGACATCCAAGGGGTTTTCGTGTGAGGAGCACTATTCCCGACAAGCCATCACTTATGCCTGGGTTAGAGAGCGAATTTAGCTGGGGATTTTACGGTTTGCAGGTGGACAAATAAACAAGCATTAAAATACAAAAAGCATTCAAAATACAAAAGACGTATTACCCCTATGGCATGCAAACAAAAACATAAACACAAGGTGAATTCTTATACCTGTATTCCTTACTTTTAAAAGATAATAATGGTTTATATTTTCTAATTAGAAATATAAAGTTCATTCCATTTTATATAAACACTTTATAGAATTAGGAAAAAAACCACTCACCTTTCTTTTAAATAAAAGCAATTGTTTTTTCCAATGAAAACCATTTGTTATAAAGTGTTAAAGTTTATATTAATATTTCTTTATTTTGTCATACAAAAAGTTATTGAAGTCTTTATTAGACCCAAGCTAATCTTTATCGCTCTTGTATCTGCATTTTTTGGAATACCATGAATTGTTAAAATATTCAATCAAGCAATAAATGCTGCACTGATCTTGTGATCTTGGGTATTAATCTCTTCTATCTGAAGCGCTTCGCATTAGCTTTATTGCCCGTGCGTGTCTGTCTCTTTCCTTTTCTGTTTGCGTCTGTTTGTTTGTTTGTTTGTTTGTCGTTGGATGTTTGTTGTGACGCTTTTGGTATCAGGTTGCCATTGCCTCGTTAGAGAGTCTTCATGGGTGTGTAAGTGTGTGCGAGCTGCGATCCTGCCAGCGAGTATTTGTTTTTGTTGTCGCCGCATTGCAAGTTGCTGGTGTGCAGTTGTTGCTGTTGCTGCTGCGGCTGATGTTGCTGCTGCGGCTGATGTTGCTGCTGCTGCTGCTTGGACTGATGTAACAAGGTTTAATTTTCCATTTCAGTGAGCGGCTCGCTTTGGAGATTTTTACTCTCGTTTTTCATTGTGTGTCGCCGGCTTTGGCTTGGTTTTCCTTTTAGCCAAGTCTTAGTCTTGGCTTTGGTTGTGGTTTAGCTGCGCATGATTATGCTTTTGGCTCTTGCTATTGCCGCTGCTGAAGCGCGACTGCATCGAATGATTGTCATGATTATAACGATAATTATGCGACCAGCATTTAATAATCATGATGATGCCGCTGCTGCTGATGACGGTGCTTCGTCGCAAATTTGACAAAGTTAATTTCGGGCTACTCGTAGGATTCCCCTGCTCTATAACTATGCTTCAGTTACAGTTTAAACACTGAGGAAAAGCGCAAGGAAAAATTCATAAATATATTCAAAAATATATTCTTTTTTACGATTAGAAAAAGGATGTTTTTTTTAGTAAACAAATTATTTTTAGATCTATAAAAATAGGATTTTTGTTGTTGTGCTATTTCCCCAGTGCAGTTGCAATCCCGTACTAGCAACATTGTCAACGGCAACAACATCTCCTCCGCTGGACATTTTTGCCAATCTGGAGCGCCGTTTTCCATCGTCGCCATCGTCTGTCTGCCTGACTGCGTTTTTCGCGGTTTTACAACTTTGATTTCACTTTTCTTTGCAACATGCGACGCCGCTTGCGGGATTTTATACGTATTTTTACTCGTATTTGTATTTGTTGTTGTTGTTGTTGTATTTGTATTTGGTTTTTCTTCGTATTTGTATTTGTATCTGTATCTGCGGCTGTGCATCTGCAGCCGTACCTGTATCTGAATCTGTATCCGTACCTTCACCGTCCGTTTCTTGAACTGTTTGCTTCATTGCTCTCGTTGTTGTCGTCCGCTGTCGCTTGGCTAAAACTTTGTTACTCTTTAATTGGTTTTTTTTTTTTTTTTTTTTGTATTTCGGTTTGTTTTTTATTATTTTCTTACTTGGCTTTCGCAGGCATCCGCTTAAAGGTGATCATCGCCACGATGATCGCGCAGCCGATGATGATGCAGTGTCGTCCAGCTTAAGAGTCGGCTATAATTGTCAACCACTTTGGCACGTTTGCAACAAATTATAAAACACATCGCGGCTTTTCAGTGGAGGCAGTGGAGAGTGGATTGGGATTCGGGTGCTGGCAAGATTTTACTTTTGACAAGCAAAAGTCATATGAAAGGTGTTGACGCCTCAGTCGCAAGATGAGCCAAATTAGCTTTGGCAGGTTGGAATTCATCCATTAATTGGCATTTCACTCTGAATTCTTTATTTTAGAGAGGAAAAAAAAATTATATTTATATAGCTTTTATATTGTTTATATTCACCTGAAATTACAAGAAATAATTATTATTCGTACAATTTTGAGATGTTTTTTCATTCTTTGTTGGCTCGAATTTGCTCGAACTCATTTTTAATCAATTAAAGAAAAATATTTAAACAGCTAAGCAAATATTTAAACCATAATAATTATACAAAATAAGTAATAATATTTCCTCGATATGAAAAAAGATGTTCCACAAAGAAAACTGTTTAAAAAGACCTTCCCAGCTAATGCAATTCTAAAAATCCAAAGCGTTTTTCCCCAAAGAACCTCCCATTATAAACCACCTGATTGTTGCGTTTAAATGTGGTGCAATCTTTCCACGCGTTCTCAAGCTCTAATTACAATTCAGTAACAATAATTTTCGACTCCATAACAACGCAGACAACAAATCAAAGGCAGCAAATGCGGCTAATTAACTTTTTGGCAACACGGCCACTCAGAAGCAACAACAAAAGGCAATTTGTTGTCGCCAGACGATCGCTAAATACTGCAGCAACAGCAAAAGCAGCAACAACACGGGCAACAGCAACAACAACAAGAGCAACTGCAACATCAGCGACGACAGCAACAACCCACGAAAATGTCTCATGAAAAATTCTGTTCTAGATAGGAGAACAGAGCTCCATAGATCAACGCGCCCACCTGAATGCAAGTTGTCTGTTAAAGTTGTTGTTGCTGTTGTTGTTGCTGTTGCAGTTGGCAAATATGCAACTTTTGTTGCTGTTGTTGTTGCTTTTGCTGTTGAGCCCGGTTCACATGATGAGCTGAGCAGTTGGGGATCGCTTTTAGGTCTTTTCTTGGTGTGCCATCTGCCCAGAGTCGAGTTTAGATCGGTGCACGACGAAAAAATATATTCTAAATACCTACAAGAAAATTATCTTAAAAACAATAAAAGATTTTTTAAATATTTAGAGTACATATTTAATTTTTATATTGTCTCTTAAGAGATAACAACTTCTTATAGATTAAAATTTATTTTTAACCAGTTAGTATTTATATACAGGACAGAAATCTTATGATCTTATATTATATTTGTTTTTTTTAGAGCTTAGGTTTTTTGCAGTGTAACCTTTTTAACCCACGCATTTGCCGTTGCCTTGCACGCACCTTTAAGCGCTGTTGAACGACCTCCACACGAGGTGCCACTGTACCCCACTTCCTACTCATTGAATACCCCTCCACCCCCCACCACCCCCTCGATGTGTGTGTGTTTAGATGTTTGTCAGCCCGTCTGTTTGTCTTACATAATCGTCACTCTAGATACCGTTAAGTTTCTTGTTAATCTTTTTTTTTTTCTTGTCGGTTTTTCAAGTTTTTTTCCACCCTAAAACAACAGACAATAGAACAATTGTTTAAACATTTCAGTGGCCCCCCTTCGTTTTCGGGGCTTTTGGCATTGGCTAGCAAAGGAATCTACAAATTTAAGAAGAAATAACCCAAATGGTCCATGAGAGATGTTCTTTGGGTTGCCGAACAGTTGTGCGATACTATTATTTTTTTTTTTTTTTTTTAAATTTATGACGTAGGTGGAAAAACCTCTGGCATATGGAACACTTACCCCTTTCTAGTACAGCTGCGAAAATTTTTGATATTTGCGTCTGTGACGCACCCGGGAACTGGGTTTATTTGGCTTAGAACTGGATTTAAATAATGGCTATTTGAATTGTAACACACTTGTGGGGCAATGTCATCTATCATCTTTTTGGGTGTAATTAAACAAAGCGTTTCAACTGCGAAATTCCTTTCAAAGAACGTAAGCCATTTAAAATGGATTATAAATGCTAATTTCTTTGTCTACATATTTAGTAAATATTTGGATATTAGCATTGTATAAGACTAGGTACTAATTAATATACCTCTTCTCTTTCATTCAGGTATATAGCTCCTGTAAAACTAAGGCAAACTTAAATCGGAATCATTGGGAAATTCCTTTCCACGGAAAGGAAAGCAAAGGCAAGCCTAGAACCTAAAACTTAAAGCAACCAGCAGCCAGGGCATCAATCGAACCGCCAATCAATCAATCAATCAATCAAGAGGAAAGTCGAGGGAAAATCGAGGGAAAATAGAGGGAAAAACTCGGTTACGGCCCCTTGAGCGACTTATGAGAGTTATGAGAGAGAAAGACCACTCACCAAGAAAGATGCTTCCTAGCCCGAAACAGGGCTGCGTTTACCCTGCCTTAGGATTAATACCCACATCGTATATATCACACGTACCTTATGATCTGGCCTCCTCGGCGGCGGCAACATCCTCCTCCTCATCGTCGTCCTCGCCGACAACGACGACAACAACAACGTCGCTAACCGGCCGGCTGCAACATCAACAGTCGCAGCAGCAGCAGCAGCAACATCATCACACCCACCAGCAACATCAGATCCAGAATCACCATGCGAAGGGCAAGCGGAGAAGTAGCTTCGATCAGCCGTTGGATCTGCGATTGGCCCACAAGAGAAAGACGGACTTGGGCGATCAAGGACCTCTGGAGGATGAGAACAGCAACCTGATAATGTTCGCCAGCGAGTTGGCGCATCAGAAGGAGAAGGAGCTGAACAACAATCATATTGCTGCCTCGCTGGCCGATTTGGGTTTCGATATGAGCCGCAAAATGCTGAGGGCCTTGAGAGAGGGTGGTGCTGGAGGCGGAGGAGGCGGAGGAGGAGGGGTTGGACCACCCACGGCACCACCGTTAACGCCGCCGCAATGTTCGATTCCTGCCGTACATCCCACACTTTTGGAAGCCATGACCAAGAACTTGCCGCTGCAGTATCGCAATGTGTTCGCCGGGGTTTTGCCCGGCAAGGTGGCCAGTCCGGCGGCATCGAGCAGTCCCACTGGACCGGACTTCCCCTTCCGGCATCCGCTGAAGAAGTGCGAACTCACCTGGCCGCCGCCCACAGAGCAACTGCAACTGGAGCTGCCCCATCCGAACCCGAAATTATCTCCTGTTTTGCCGCATCCGCAGCTGCAGGACTATCAGACGAGGAGGAAAAACAAGGCAAGGACAGCTGCCACCGGGGGCAATGCCACGCCCAATTTGCCGCAACGCAACAAGGATCGTTATACGTGCAAGTTTTGCGGGAAAGTCTTCCCCAGATCGGCGAATCTGACGCGGCATTTGAGAACGCACACGGGCGAACAGCCGTACAAGTGCAAATACTGCGAACGTTCCTTCAGCATTTCCTCGAATCTGCAGCGCCATGTGCGGAATATCCACAACAAGGAGCGACCCTTCAAGTGCGAGATCTGCGAGCGTTGCTTCGGCCAGCAGACGAACCTGGACAGGCATCTCAAGAAGCACGAATCGGATGCCGTGTCCTTGAGCGCTTTGTCCGGAGTGAGTGAAAGGATGCACTGCATACGCAGGTTCTGCGAGAATCCCACAGAAGAGTCCTACTTCGAGGAGATACGCAGCTTCATGGGCAAAGTCACACAGCAGCAGCAGCAACAGCAACAGCAGCAGCAGTTGCAGCAACACGACCAGCAGCAGCAACAGCAGCAGCAGCAACATCAGTCAACAGCAACATCGGCGGCCAGTTCGTGTTCCTCGTCGCGTGACACGCCCACTTCTTCGCAGGAGGAGGCGGACAACACGGCAAACGCTGAAGCGGCAGCAACAACTTCGAGCAGAGATCAGGAGGAGGAGGACTCGCAGTCCATTCTGGAGCTGAAGAAAACGCTGACCTCCAAACTGTTTCCCACAGCAACAACGGCAGCAATTACGCCACCAGCAACATGCATCAAGGAAGAGGAACCCTAACTACAAAACCAACAATTTCAACAAACAAATTTCCTATAGCAGAGCAGCCAGATGGAGGAAGAGGAAGAGGAGGTCCCTAAAACTATGTCTAACATCCAGCTGAGGAGCAGATCCCTAAAACTATGTCTAATATCTAGCTGTAAATAAATATGCCTAAACCCTAAATGTTCTACAACTACGAGTATATGTGTAAATCGAATTGTACAAATCGAGAATTGGCAGATTCATAAATATATATATATATATATATATAAATACGAACGTATGTGCATAACTATTATTAAATTCGTCATAAGCATTGGTATTTTTTGTACATATATACAAACATGACACGACGAAAAATGTATGAAAAATAATGAGAAAACAACGCGCCCACTGTTTAAATAAAAAGTTACAAGTTTTTGAAATTAACCAAAAGCCGATTTTTCATTGAGTTGGCTTGGGGAAAAATGTTGAGCAATTATTGCAATAAAAAATGTGAAAAGTAGTTAATTTAAGAAATATACTTATATTTAACTTTTCCGCCAAAAGGTATGCAAGGCAAAAATAAATTTTACATTTTATACAAAAGCTTTTTCCTCAACCCGGTAAATTTGAATCTTAACTTTCTTTACCAGGATTACAAATTGAATAAACAAAAATAAATATAAAATATATACAATAGATAGGGCACGCTTAGTCATTTGATTTTTCGTTTAATATTTTTGCAGCTTAATAAACAGTGTTTGTTTGTAAAGTATCTGAAGAAGAGTTATTGTCATAACAGGTGAAACTTAAGCAAATTATTCAACGTAGATTCACCCATTCAAAGGTTAATAAACATAAAACAAACAATTTGAAATATCGCCGGCTATTGATATGCAAAATTTAGGAACAATTCAAAAAAAAAATTAAAAAGTAAGAAAGTAAAAAATAAGTCATTCTTTTTTTTTTTGTGTGGTCTTACGATCAATTAGATCCCTCTAAATTTAAACCTTACCTAATATCTATACAAATAAAATTTAAACTTCCAGCCAACAAACGCTATTAAGATCGGGTTGCCTTCCTGGCGGATAAAATGTACAATATTTGCAAGCCTTAGAACAATATTTGATCGTTCGCAAAATAAATACATACACCGATAACGGCGGCTGAATTATACAGAAAACCATAGGGCACATTTTGAAGCACTAATCTCGGCTGGCGACTGGCGGACAGCGCTGTCAGATGCCCCACGATCCAGATAATAAATAAATCCAAATGCACGTCTTCCAAGGGGCAGATAGTACGTATCTATGGACCCCGACTTAGTCAGTGTCAAGCGGTCAGGCAATCAAGTTGAGCTCTCTCTCTCCATCGCCAGCGTCCACCGATGCAGCCTAATTCAATTAAAATTAAAACGCAGATCTACGCGACCGAGTGAAATTGCCCCAAATTCCCGACAATTATAGGCCACGCTGTCGTCAGTAATCTCCTATCTGCGTAGGCAGCCATATCTGTATCTCGGCCATGCAATCGGACGCATCTCCACCGGGAGCTGCTGCCACCACAGAATCCCTTCCAATGCACCGATCCACGTCCATGCCCGTGAAGCCCAAGCCGCTGGAGCAGAAGCCCCTCCTGCGATCCTCTGAGAAGGAGACGGTCAATGCGGCGGACTACTATCCAGAAAGTCCGGGTTTCGTGCGACGCAGAAGGTCCAAGGCGGTAGGGGATCAGCTGGAAACACGCAGCGAGCAGAAGTAAGTGGAGTTCCAAAAAAAATATTAAATGGTCAAAGAACTATTCACAAAAAAAATTGATCACATTGGGATAACAAATATATCTTAGTTAAGTACAAAGTGAATTTTAAAGTTCAGAAGTTAATAACTTAGAAAAAAACTTATACAATACTTAAAGTCAAAAGAAGCTCATTATATTTTGAAAACAAGAACACCAATAATAATATTCTTCGCAGTTATACTGTTCAACTAAATTGTTGTCCAAATAAGTCGAAGGTCGCATTCAGATTAATTACTTAATAGCTTTCCTTTTTTGAAGAATTCGTAAGAGCAGATAAAACGTAACCATTCATAAATTTAGTTTTTAAAATATATTATGTATTTTTAGTTTCCCCTACACACACGATTGGGCCGGCAGCACAATAGAGCTGACCCCGGATATGGGTTCCGGTGGGGGAACCTTCTCATCCGACGGACTGAGGCGCAGCCTGCATCGCGTGATGGAGAAGAACGGCAAGGAGAACGTTGTCTTCCGGCGGATTCCCGAGAAGTCCTGGCGCTACATGAGGGATGCTGTCACCACGCTGGTAAGATCCTGGTTTGGCCACAAGAAAACCTCATCGTCCGAGGCCGATCCATCGCGATCGGATGTGTATAGCATAACGCCCAGCATACAGCGCCGACTCGATGAATTGGCCAACGAGCCACCGCACCTGAGTCCCCATCTCACGAAGACTAATCCCAGCCAGAGCGATCGTGTCACGTTTAGCATTTAATTGTTTAATACATTAATCAAGCCATGACCCACTGAAATACTCATTCCTATTAATAAATACGTAATTAACAACCGACCATTGCATTGCTAAACTGGGGTTTAATATGGGTCCTTGTGGGTTAACCTTTTAACCTTTGGTAATCTATAAAGGCTGTTTCTTTCGAATCGCACAGATGGAGGTGGAGTGGAAGTATATGCTGACTCTGTTCCTGGGAAGTTACTTCCTCTGCTGGTTTTTATTCGCCGCCCTCTGCTTCGTGGTGGCCTATTCCCACGGAGATTTTATCTTTGACCCAGTGAGTGGAGCTCGAATGGGCGAGGGTGTGGATCCCTGCATTTACGGTGTAAGGAACTGGGTGGAGATGCTCATCTACTCGGTGGAGACTCAAACGACCCTGGGATTTGGCGAGAAGTACGCCAGTGAGGAGTGTCCGGAAACCATATTCCTATTCGTCATGCAGATGCTGAGTGCTGCTCTGATTGAAGGCATTATGGTGAGCGTGATCTATGCCAAGACAGCCCGTCCAGCCCGGCAGTTGACCAAGCTCAAGTTCAGCGATAAGGCGGTGGTAAGTAGCTACTCCCGATGGTAAGGGAATCCTCTTTATGGACCCCCAATCTATCTCACGCAGATCTGTTGTCGCGATGGACAACTGTGTTTGCTCTTCCGCGTCTGCGATCCCCGCGAGCAGCAGTCCATTGAGTCCAAAATACGCGTCTACTTTATCATGGACAAACGGTGAGTCATCCGCATTTTAGGGAAATGTCTGATCTTCTGACTTAACTGGGATTCTTTAAATAATGATAATGTCATGATAATAAATCATAATCTCGAAAAAAGAAGGAACTTTATTTATACTGTACGGTAGTTAAAAACTATAACAATAAACATGAACCGTAGAATAGTAACCTTAATACCTCAACTATTTAACTTAAGTCTGATAACAACTGCACTTAGATAATATCTTCAATAAATAAACTGTTCATCTTATCTTCTTAATCCACAGCACGCGTGAAGGTGAGATCATAAAAACTCACGTGGAACTGAAGCTGGAGGGGAATGGGGAGCAGATTATTCTCTGGCCAGATTTGGTTTGCCATGTCATCGATGAGACGAGTCCGCTGCACCAATTTACAAACGCCAAGCTATTTAACGCTGCCCAATTCGAGCTGTACGTATCCATTGTTGGCACTTCACCTGCCACAGCCCAAATGACGGAGGCCAAGACGTCCTATCTTCCAAGGGAGATTTTCTGGGGCCAGCGATTCGTCAACATCATCCATTACGATCCCCAAAACGAGCGCTATATTGTTGACTACGAGAACTTCAACAGGACTATTTCGGTGGACATGCCCAAAATAATGCTGGCCAAAGATCAATTGAAGCTAGAATACAGAAAGTAAAGCTAGAAACCCACATAATCATTTAAAGAATCCAGCATATCCTTATTTGACAACACTGTATTAAAATTCAAAGCAACAAATTTATTTTTATCTTAAAGACCGAATAAAATGTCTGGCTTTGCTGCACCAAACTATAACACAGTTATTAATGGACACATGATAAAAAGAAAATAGATTAATGGTATTATTTCAAACAGGTGATAAGCCCCTTACATAAAGATTGAATTAACACTTTATCCCTAATTTAGACGCTATGCGGATTTAAAATTTTTTTTGGGATTCACAAAAATCTAGCCATTAAATATAATTATAACTTACAATATTTAAATAGATTTTTGACATTATAAAAAGTTTTTAAAAGTACTAAAATCATTCTTCACAAGATTCGGTTTGCTCCTGCTTGAGATAAAACTTTACTTTAGCTTTTAGCATTTCGTTCTCATGTTGTAGGCGCAAAAATTCGCGACTGAAGCGATCTTGTCGGAGAAGTAAAGCCAGAGCGTCGCGGATTTCTTGTGTGAGATCCAGCTGCTCTTGATTGTACTTGGCCATCTGGTTAATCACCCTGTGATAATTGAAGTCCACAATATACTCCAGTTCGCGCTCCACCCATTCACAACGCTCATCAACAAATTCCTTGAGCTCGGTTAACTCCTTGCGCCAATCCGCTTCCACTTGGTTGGAGAGTCCGCTGGAGGATTTGGCCAGCAATTGCTGTGGCTTTAGCTGATGGTTCGAAGATTGCGGTGTAACGTTGGCATGATGCGGGGTACTGTTTCGACTGGCCGAGAGCATACGCAACCTGCGCTTTAATTCGGCGTCCACGGGCGGAGGATTCTCCTTGTCGCTGCCCGTGCTGCTTGCCACAGAAATGTTGACCGACTGCTCCTCGCTGTGCTCATCCGTCTCGGCGATCTTCATCAGTTTACCTTCGCCAGAAACGTTGCTTTGATCTTTTAGAGGGCCACTCAAGGTCTCTGCAAAGGATAGATAATCCGTTTGGGTTAAAAGTTTAATTGTGACCTAGAATTATACTTACGCTGCAGTGACTCCGGAGTAGAGGTATTGTAGGAGTTGTCTTTAGAACTGAGATTGGATCCCCCTGGAGGACAAAAGCTTTGACGCAGAGCAGTTTCATTGGGAATGGGTTTCCGGTTGAGTGTCTCCCAGTCGAAGCTGTCCCTGTAAGAGCTGACCATTCGCGTGGACATCCGATCCACGGCCTTTGGACCCTGGGCATCCAAAAAGTCGCAGAAGGAATCTCGTCGAGCAGTGGCAGGCGTCGTTACCCCGAAACCCAAGTTGGCCAGCTGCTGCTGAGTGCTCAGTAAATTCGCGGCAATGGATTTGCGTAGCTCATCGCTGGGAGCTCGCTCCACCCGAGGAGCTTCGATCCCCGGTGAATTTGCGTTCTCTGAGCTATTTAGGCTGCCGTTCTGTTGTCCATCACCACTTGGCAAGGGCACAAAAGCCACCCGGGTCACTGCTGCATCGTGCACGCTCTTTACTGCCAATGGGGCCTTTGTGCTCCTCAAGTCGTACGCAATCAATTCACCCTTCAGATTTCCCGCACAAAGGTAGGTGCCACATTCACTGAGCGCCACCGTCGATAGCGGGTGGGAGTAGCTCAAGCGATCCGTGGAGGCCTGCGCCCGATTTCGTCGGATGTCGAATATGTTTATCTTGCAATCGTAGCCCACGCTGACCAGCAGCGCGGGTTGCGATGCACACATGCTGATGTCCCGGCAGGGAGCACTGTGCGCCTCGCTGGAGTGAAAGATCTTCCGCATACCCTGCATATCGTAAACGGTCACGGCTCCCTTATAGGAGGCGATCGATAAGTAAAAGCGCTTGCTCGGATGGAAACGAACCAGGGTGGAGCTGAAACAGAGGGTAATTATTCAGTGGATTGTCTTAACTTAAATTCTTTTATTTGAGCAGAACAGGAACAAGAACATTGTTCTTTGCGTTTTAAACTTACTCGCCATCGATGGTGAACGTGTTAGTCTTCTGCTTGGTTTTGGTGCCCAGGATGTTGATCTCCCCGCCTTCACGCACGGCGGCAATATACTCATCCGTGTTGTTGTAGTCCATGTAGAGGACAGTGCTTCTCTGGGGATCCGCTGGAAACCGGTGTATCTGCTGCGCCGTTCGGTAGTTGTAGAGTTTGACACAACCACCCTGGCCGACTGCGATCTCCTCCGGTGATTGCTTGGCACAGGCCACACAGTAGGCATTATCGATGGTTAGTTTACGGACTCGCTGGATCTCGGGAGCTGGTTAAGAGCCGACTGTGAGTCAGTAATTTATTTGAGTCCTAACACCTACTGCTTACCCTTTCCTTCCTTCTCCTTTATTCGCATTACCGCCAAACCCGCCATTTTATCCACTTCGACGAATACGCGCTGCTGGGCATTGAACTGAAAGTCCGTCGGATCTCCGCTTTTGTGTTCATACTCAGACTTTGTCTCCAGATCCACAAAGTCGGAAAGCACGGTCTTCTTGGAGGTAGATACCACATACATTTTGTTTTATTTTTGTTTATTTTCACACGATTCAAATTTGAATGCTTCTGCTTGGTTATGGATAATAGTGTGCCCGCCGCACTTAAAGCTTGATGAACTAAAACGCGATCTCGACCTCCTTAAAAATGTAAATTATTTCCCCAATTCGTACTATATTGCTACCAAAAGAAATTAATCCCTCCTAAACTTTTAAAAAGTTGTACAAAATGAAGTCTTTGAAGTTTTGTGTTGAGTTAGCAAATTTGGCAGAACATTAAAAGTAGGTAACTGAAAAAAATCTGAGTCCTATATATGTAAGTAAGACTTTCCTTACCTAACTTTCAATATCACAAATGTTTTTGTTTTGAATTCCAAACGTTGATAGGAATATCAAATATTTGAGTTTTCTAGTGAATAAAAGACACATTATTTTACTGCTGCAGTCGCGCAGTGAGAACGCGTCAGCAGGTGCGGTCATACTTGTCATTCACAACCAAATTCATCGGATCATTGGCAGGACGGCAAGAAGAAGAGACAGCAATCACCTGCGAAAAAGAAATAAATTTAAGAGAAATGTTAAATATCTTGTAGTGTGGCTGTTTGGCGTGCGTTGAAATGATTCCTGGCGACCAGTAGAAGCATTTAGTGACCACGCAACTCATCCCCCACCCCCCGCTGCAACGGTTTATCCTGGACAAAGGCCAACGGCTACAACAACACCACTGAGACAGCCACAGCCAATTGGCACCCACACATAAACAAACATATACACACACACACACGCACACTGCGTAGAAGACAACAACTGGGAAACGGAGGCCTTCAACTGCTGGAAAAATGGAAGCGGACGGACTTACCAACGAACAAACGGAGAAGGTTCTCCAGTTTCAAGACCTCACCGGCATCGAGGACATGAACGTGTGCCGCGACGTCCTTATCAGACACCAATGGGATCTCGAGGTACGCATATGTTGATATGCCCGCACAGTGACGGTAGCATTATGGGGACACGTAAGATGCCAGATAGGAAGCAATGCTCATATCAGTTCCCATTTTTTAAGGACACAACATAAAAATACATTTTAAGATTTATGTAAGCTTTAACACATGGCATAATTAATAATTCGTTATATTTTTCCTTAAAAGGTGGCCTTTCAGGAGCAGCTGAACATCCGAGAGGGTCGCCCCACCATGTTCGCCGCCTCCACGGATGTGCGAGCGCCCGCTGTGATTAACGACCGCTTCCTGCAGCAGGTATTTTCGGCCAACATGCCCGGCGGACGAACAGTGAGCCGGGTGCCCAGTGGACCTATACCCCGCAGCTTCACCGGGATCCTTGGCTACGTATTTAACTTCGTGTTCCAGTACTTCTACTCTACGCTGTCGAGTTTTCTTAGTGCGTTTCTCAACCTGGGAGGTGGAAGCGAACCGCGTTTGGTAACCGATCCACTAGGCGACGTGATGAAGTTCATTAGGGAGTACTACGAACGATACCCCGAGCACCCGGTCTTCTATCAGGGTACCTATGCCCAGGCCCTGAACGATGCCAAGCAGGAGCTGCGCTTCCTGGTCGTTTACCTGCACAAGGATCCCGCCAAGAACCCCGATGTCGACTCCTTCTGCCGCAACACGCTCTCGTCGAGATCGGTCATTGACTACATCAACACACACACTCTGTTATGGGGCTGTGACGTGGCCACGCCCGAGGGCTACAGGGTGATGCAGTCCATCACAGTCCGCAGCTACCCGCTGATGGTGATGATCAGCCTGCGGGCAAACCGCATGATGATCGTCGGGCGCTTTGAGGGCGATTGTACGCCCGAGGAGCTGTTGCGTCGCCTCCAATCGGTCACCGCCGCCAATGAGGTGTGGCTGAGTCAAGCGCGTGCGGACCGTTTGGAGCGTAACTTCACACAGACTTTAAGGCGACAGCAAGACGAGGCTTACGAGCAGAGTTTGCTGGCAGACGAGGAAAAGGAGCGACAGCGGCAACGGGAAAGGGACGCCGCACGACAGGCAGAGGAGGCCGTGGAGCAGGCGAAGCGCGATGTGCAGCTGCGCAAGGAGGAAATCGCCCGGCAAAAGATTGAACTGGCCATGTTGGTGCCTGTTGAACCGGCAGCGGATGCAGTCGGCGCTATCGCCGTCGTCTTTAAGCTTCCCAGCGGAACACGCCTCGAGCGCCGATTCAACCAGACGGATTCGGTGCAGGTAAGCTTAAAACTAATCTCCTCTCACTGACTTCTGCTTGTTTTCTTCTAAATAATAAACAATATCACTTTTTTTTAGGACGTTTATCACTATCTTTTCTGTCACCCCGAATCGCCGGATGAGTTTGAGATCACAACGAATTTTCCGAAACGGGTGCTCTACTCGAAGGCGGAAGTGGATGCCGCCGAAGGAGCCGGGGCTGCCAAAGAGACACTGACCAAAAGCCTTCACGATGTGGGGCTCAAGAACCGCGAGGTGCTGTTCGTTAACGATCTAGAGGCGTAACCAAGCACCACCTACCAAATGATAGCATCATCGTGTTACCAGCTGCAACGCATTACCAAAACTTGAACCAAGTTTTAAGTAGTCGTAGTCAACGTCCAAGTCGGAGGATAAACAGAGAAACGATTCCTAATTTAATCATGAATATTAATATAAATAATTGTTTAACAATGTTTAGGTTGATTCTCTCGTAATCTACGCGCCGCCACCCACCCGTTCCTCCCATTAAACATTCACACATAAGTAAAAGTCTTTTTCCAGAATAATTTCCGTAAACCACATTTTTTAGTTTCCTTTTAATTAAGGATTTTTGTTATGTTAGCTGTACTTATACTTCCGTCTATTTAACAGAAATAGAGCCAGAGTCTTGTTACTTGACAAAGAGTTTGAATTATTTCTAAATGTGGTCGAATTGAATAAATGAAGCTAAAAGTAATCATTTTTAAGTTGGGAAAGTAAATCACTTCGTTTTGGTTAGTTGGCTTGGTGTTCTTTTTGGGAAATCACAGTAAAACTAAATCAGCTACTGAAAGCTTCGTAGTGAGTTAAAAGAGTACTTTTATTTTGATTCATTTTAAAAAGCGTTAAATTATAGTAATAAAATACAAGATAGTATGGCAACGCTAGAATATAAGTTTATCGATACCTTCTAGTGCTGTGCTGTTTTAAACAACTTCTCACGCACGACCTACACAGCTAAGCCACAATAAAAATAAATAGAAACATAGATACAAATTAATGTTTGGATAATGAATGGGAAAAATATAATAATTTATCTATCAAACTTGTTTAAATATTTTTTTACGCACTCACGACATAAGTCACGCTCCCATCGCCGAAATCCTATAGTCATTTGCTTGTTAGTCAGCCAATTGTCACGACCGAGTCGTGTGAAAATCGAAGATTTACACTGGAATTTCGAGGACCTGAGCAATTTAGTGACCAAGAGGATAACTACGATTGGATCAACGCTGACGAAAAGACACGTCTGCTGCCCGGGAAGAGTGGAAAATCGGGAAACTCTGGCTTGCGGCCAAAGATTCGGCAGTTGACTTCTAATCTGCTCAACGTGGAAGAGGTGCGCAACATCGCACGCGGCCTACGTCAACCAAGTTACCAGAAGCTGTTCCAGCAGGACAAGGACAACAAGGAAATCCGAAAGAATCAGAAAACCATGTCGGCTCCCTCGACCTCCTCCGTGGGCGACGCCGCCGCCGCTCTCTCCGGCAATCTTCAGTTGCCGCCTCTCCGCACCCTCGATGACTTCATCCTGGGATCGGCCCGATTCCAGTTGCCTAACCTCAAGGATTTCGAGAAGTGGGGCAACCGGGTGGTGAAGAATCTGCTCTATTACCAAACCAATTACTTTCTGCTCTTCCTTACTATCTACGCTCTAATGGTTTTCTTCAATCCCACGAAGATCATCAGTGGTCTGCTGGTTCAGGCTTTGATTATCGCTGTGATCTGGCAGTTTTTCAGTGGCAAGTCGAAGAACAACTTTATCGCCAGCCGCCTGACCGGAGGAAATGCCAACACAGCGGAGCAGAATGCCCAGCAAAAGTGGTACGTCCTGGGTGGAGCTCTTGTGGGAGGATACCTCTTCCTGCATCTGATTAGCGCAGTGCTTTTGACCGGCTTCACCTTGCTGCTTCCCATCTCGGTGACCTTCATCCATGCCTCCTTGCGGCTACGCAACATGAAAAACAAGTTGGCCAACACCATCGAAAGTTTTGGTCCTTCCACGCCTATGGGATCGTTGTTGGATGCTCTTAATGTTCGGGCCGATGGAGTGCTCAACTAGGTCCAGCCATACATATACATATATAAATATGTCGACCCCTTTGTCACAATTGGAAATCAAGTTTTTATCGCTAGTTACCCTCGTCAATGTTGATCTTTGCAAAACAAAATCCCTGTATTATTATAATCGATTTGATCTTTATTTTTGTATTGAACTATGATTTTATTTAGCTGTTTAAAATGTCAATAAAGTTTTCCCAGGAAAAAACGAATTACTATTTTGATAGGAATAGGTAAAGTAATAATCTGCAAGGGGCAGTTATTCGAAAAATGCAGCAGGGATGATAGTGAGAAGACTAATCCAAGTTAAAAATGTAAAAAAGCTTATTTTCCAATCAAAAGTTTTTGCTTTTTAATAGTCATTCAACATAATAAAGAATTTCTGGATAGACAATCTAACTCTTCATTATCTGATCACAATTATAATAGTATTGGCTTCTGATTCCGACGTACTCGTTGTTTTTTCTCCTCTTAAGTAGCTAGGTTTAGTGGTTCAGGGGATGCAGAGCTGGAGCGTTAGACGCCGCAGTGTCAGCAGCATCAGAATTCTTCCCCCCCGTCTGCGATAAATGCTTGACGAGATCTACCCAATTCCAGCCACGTTCCCGATCTCCTTTGTGATCGGTTCGCTCCCACTGCCGTCGCTTTTGCGCCTTGTTCAGGTGCTCTTTTTTGGGCTCCTTTTTCTTAGTATCCGCATCGGCACTGGTATCGGAGATTTTCAGAGCACTCACACCATCGTCCACGGCTGCTACGGTGGGTGCGGATTCGGGCTGGGCGGCGGTTAGTTGCTCCAAATTATCCTTAAGGCATTCAAACAGGGTGTAGGTCATTCCACAGCCCAGCCATTGAGTGGCTTCCGTACTCAAGGCGTTTTGGATCTCTTCCTTGACAGCGGGCAGCCTGTTAGTAATACCAGAAATTTAACAAGTAACTCCCAAATGGTGACTCTTCAGCGACTTACAGGTTTCTATTGTAAAATGTATTCATGTTGATCGTTGGCGCTTCATCCGGATAGTTTTCCCCCCACTTCAGCTCCACCAGAAACGATTTATAGTTGTCTTCTTCGCCATACTACAATACATTTTATTATTACAAATTATTTGAACCATTTTTAGGTAATCAAATTTGTATCCATGTGGCGTACTTTGTATTGAAATGTGACGCTGTCTATTTCCTTAAAGTTTGTATCGCCTTCGTAAATCGACTGCAGTGCCTCGCGTTCATCTGTTTGTTGTTCTAGTGGCGTGGACATTATGATTTTTTTTATTTAAGTATTTAACATTTTTCGATTTAAATAACACAAAATTAAAAATGGTTTTGCTATAAAAACAAAAGCAACAGCACCAATCAGCTGAGCTCGGCGGTAATGTGACCGTATTCTGAACGGGGCAAATTAATCTTGTTTCCACTTTATCTTATGTTTTTCAGAGAAGATTCGTTTTATTGGCTTTCGTTAAAAGAGGTTAATAAATCAATATTATTATTTATTTTTGAACTCTTCAACTAGCAAAGATTAGTAGTGATAATATTAATGCATTAAAAGTGGTCTCGGTGATTTCTTTTTCAAGTCGCAGGTGGAAACACTTCAACATTATTTCGATTAGTTATCGAGCCAGTACAGTTCAGTTCGCAGAACAACATAAAAGAACAAACGCAAACAATAACAACATAAAAACACATAAGATGCACAGTGCGCGGGTGAATCATAGTTGAGCAACAATTAGAATTGATTAACACATGATCGCGCGACGTCACTAACAGTGGCAAAAACAACTGGGGCACACGCGACCGCGCAAAAAGTATGTCGGCCGATGGGATTCCCGCGTCGGAATGTGCGCACCTGGCGGAATTCAAGAGATTTTTGGCCACTACGGCGGAAAAGGCGGCAGCCGTAAGCGAAGAGGTGGCCACCCGGAGTTGTGTAACCCGTACAAGCAGCGATACGTACAAGGTGTCCAGCGATGAACGTCATGCGGAGTTGGTCTTCGCCATTTGGCAGCAATTGGGATCTCGCGGATGTCCGGAGCACTTCCGGATGAAGCTGCTCCACCAAGCCACACAGCAGCTGGAAAAGGATCTGTGCTTTGCCAAGGAGTGCGAGGTCACCGTGGAGGGACCGCCGCAGTACGATCTTCTCAAGCTGCAAAAATTCGTGGCAAATGAGTTAGAGAAGTTTCTCCTAAAACTCACAGACAACTCGGAGGTAGATCGGCTCAAGGACTTCGCCGATGAGGCTGAGCCAGGAAGCTGTGAGTGCCACCAAGAGAAAGAACCCCTGCACACATCCGCTGCAGTTAAGAACAAACCCCGGAAGATGGAGGATCGATGTGTTTGCCTGGAGCGATTTGGGGAGATGTATGGATTGGCCGACCGAAAAACCCGTTTCTTTGGAGTATTTGACGGCCACTCCGGGTCCTTATCCGCCAGCTATGCCACCAGCCAACTACCCCAGCTGCTCGCCGATCAACTCAAAGCAAATCTAAATCCCTCTGATTGCTCCCCCGACTTTTATCGCAATGCCTTCGAGTCGACCTTTCTGCTGGCAGACGAGCGTTTTACCCAGAAGAAGATCACCAGCGGCACAACCAGCGTATGTGCCTTGATTACCCAGAATCAGCTATATATAGCCTGGGTGGGTGACTCGAAGGCTCTGTTAGTTGGGAAAAGAACCCAGTTGCAGCTGGTAAAACCGCACAAACCCGAAAGTCCAGATGAGCGCAAGAGAATAGAATCAGCCGGCGGAACAGTGCTCCATGCCCAAGGTCAGTGGCGGGTAAATGGCATCCTGAACGTGGCTCGCTCTATTGGCGACTACAGTTTGGAGGCAGTGATTGCGGAGCCGGATTTCGTGGATGTGCAGTTAAGTGAGGCTCATGATTTTCTGGTACTGGGCACCGATGGTCTGTGGGATCACGTTCCGGAATCCCATATCATCGAAACCGTTTACGAGTCCCTAGCGGATCCCACAACGAAGCTGGACGACATTCCCAAAATGCTGATAGAGGCTGCCAAGGAGCGGGACTCGCAGGACAACATAACCGCCGTGGTGGTTTTGCTCAAGCCTCGCCATCAGATTGAAAATCTTTAGGATTTGCAGAACTCCAAATTCAGACAGCGATTTTTTTCTTGTTACCCGCATTGGGTTGGGTTCATTTTGTACAAACTTAAAGTAATTCAAATACCGAAGTAGCAAAAAGTAATCTTAAAGTAAATAATTTAAAAATCATATCAAGTTGCATAAATTGAAACGAGAAAAGTGCCAAAATATCTTTAGACAATTTAAAGGTCATGATAATTTGATCTTGAAATGCAACACGTAACAAAGAAATGATTAAAATTTTAAATATACAATCGTGATACAACGAAAATTGGTATAGCTTATCGAAAGATCCCCATTACTTGCCCGCTTAAAAGAATATATAATGTACCCAAAGATTACTTTCCGACCCGACAATTATCGATCTGCGAAAATTAACCCAAACCAGCCCGCATTGTTGTTTCGTTTACCTTGTTGTTGTAATGTAAATAGCTTGGAGCGGATCAGTATGTTCCTCCCTTTTTTATCACATTCTCACGTGCCTACCGTGGTCCTGGAATTGGCTGCTCCCAAAACCCGGTCCACTTGTTTGGTTGCTCGAATAAGCTCAATCAAAATATTTTGTGGTTGCTCAGCAGTTGAGAAGTTTTAAAGAAGTTAAATCCATGTATCGGCTTAAGGCAACTGTTGTTAACCCGGATATTTATACAAAACGTGCACACCTACGCACAAAATCATGTTTAAATATATTTTTAATTAGCCCGCAAGCATATATATTTATACACACTGAAGTTGTTTTCGACCGCTTAGTGCTTCCTGCTGTAGGATAATAAGCAAAGCCAGGTTCGCACGTATTTTAGACCTAGTTATATACGTACGTATTTACACATGTAAACCGTATTTAATGATCCCACACAGATTAAGTACCTTTTTATACAAATCTAATGAACCTTTCATGCATTTTATCTACGAACCCAAAAACACATTTTTAACAACACGCACGCAATTGATTAAGGATATTTTTTATTGGAATAATAAAAATAATTCACAAAAGATTATCTAGCCGGGTGGCGGGTGTCCTTGATGTGGTTGGTTGTTGGGAGGTGGCGGACCAAAGGGCGGTGGAGGCGGGTACATGTGGGGATACATTGGCGGCATAGCGTAGGGCATGCCGTAGCCGTAATTGGGCACTGGGAAGGGCATACCGGGCTGTTGTGGCGGCATGTTGAAGTTGGCCGCTGCTTGATGGTAGTTTTGGTAGTAGTTGGAGTGCCAGCTCCCTGGGTTGTAGCTTGGATGGTAGTTATACTGCTGATCTCGAGGCTGCTGCTGGTTGTCCTGCGAGCTGTTGGGCCTCTGATTCTGCCGGAAGCTCTCGCGCTGGCCACGACGTCCGCGCTGGCGCGGTGGAGGAGCCACCGAAGAGGCCTGCGTCGTGGTCGTTGCTACCGAGGTTACCGTATCCACGGAGTCCGTGGAGTTGGTACGATCTCTCTGGCGACGCTTTCGTTGCTCTTGCCTGGCTTCCCTTTCCTCCTCATCGTCGGAGTAATCTATGTAGCGAGATGGTGGTTCCACATCGTGCTCCCACGAGGCATCTGATCCGCGAACTTGCATCAGTTTGGAGAGGATCACAAACTGGGTATGTTCGGTTTTCGGGGCACAGTAAACCACATCACCTATTTTGATGCCTCTGTCCAGAATCTGCTGGTTGGAGTTGAAGCGAACGCAATAAAGTGGGTCAGCCACCTGGCCCAGCACATCGAACACCTCGCCCAGGACCTTGCGACCCTTCTCCAGGAACAAAACGGTGTCAAGATCGAAAAGCATGGAGTTCGGCAGTACGGAAACCAAAACGAGCTGATCCACAATCGACTGAACTTTGCCCAATTCAACGCATTCGTCTTCTGGTACAGTGATCTCAAGCTGATGGATGGGTGGCAGATCATCGAGGAGCATTTCCCCTCGCACTTTGGGCGGTTGTCGTCGGCGACCGCCATTTCCAGCGGCTCCATCTTCATCGAGATCTTCATCATCCTCATCGCACTCCACGGTGTTTATGCGCTTATCGATTTTCTTGCGAAGTACGGTAAGGTATTCTCCTTCCGAGTCGGAGTCGGAGTCACTGCTGCTACTGCTCTCCGAGCTTTCATCAGCCGAGCTTACAGCCACCACTGGACGATATGCGGTGGAGGAGGCGTTGTCCGTCACTGGTACTTCTACCACTTCGTTGTCGCTGTCGTGGGCTGGGGTAACTTCTTCTACATCAGAATCTTCAGCATCAGAACTGTAGGCAGCCAATAGACTGAGGCCACTTGTCTTAGGATCTGGGTTTGCCTCTGGAGCGGGCTGCACTTGTGGAATGGGTTCCTTGGGTGCGGTTGTAGGGGTTGCAGCGACTGAGGCAACTTTTTGGGAGTCTAAGGGGGTTTCCTCGCAGTCCATTTGTTGAGAGGATTCCTGCTCCTCTACGGGATTCCCTGGCGAAACTATGGCTGGGGATGATTCGCACTCCATTCCAGCAACCTGTTGTTTTTCCTCACCAGAAATTTGGGCGTTAGTTGATGTTGACTGATTGGCTGTTTTGTCCTCAGCTTGTTGCTCTATTGCACCTGTAGTTTCTGTATTGGAATGCCAAAGTTTTTGTTACTTTTATCTTGTAAAAAGCTCTAGCGCTTACCTGTAGGCTTTGTTTGCACCTTATCTGTTGATAGGTCTGGTTCGGTAGCGATTTGTTTTCCTGTTTCAATAGGTGTTTCAGCAGCTTGTGCCTCTTCACTAAAGGACGGGGCCTTTACAGCCGTTGGCTGCTCGCTTTCCATTTTTAACCAAAACAATTGACAAACAAGATTTTGTGAAAATCAACCAAATTCGATGAAATCAAGAAGTAAACTAAAAAACACGTTGAATACGCGCACGTGTTGTCTTCTTCTTTGCAAAAGACCATTCACACAAGACCTTCGCGCTGAATGGTTGAATATCTGAGGTTTTAAAATTGGATATTTAACGGAAACAACAAATTAAATATTTTTTAAAATAAAATTGAAATTTTAATATTCTTAAAAATCTTTTTTATTTTATTATTTGTTTCATTAAAATCATTTGCGTGGTGAGACGGTATGCACATAATTCATATTTTGCCTTAATTGAAAAGCAATATGGCTAAGCTAAAATGGACGCCAACTTATTCCGTAGATATTCGAAGCTAATAATTAAATTAATATTGCACGTTTAGCATTTAAGAAGCTTAAAACTTTGTACACTTTTGGACAAGACTGCAAGCTGTCTTTTCCGTAGTTCGTTGTGAGATTTTCCGTGATTATAATCTAAAAAACTACAGTATGCCTTCGAAATATCGAAATGCGTACTTACAATAAGTCCTTACAAAATAGATTCTTGTGTTTCTTTCAGTTTCCCTTCGAGTAGCAACTAGTAATTGAAATAATGTCTGATAAATTCATGGGTAAAAGCGGGGGTAAAATATCTTATCAAATATCGGTTACAAACATTACTTTGTGCTAAGGCAGAGTTAGTTGGAAGATGTTCGAGTGCGAACGAGTTTCACAAAGCTAAATCTAGGTGAATATCAATAGCACTTAGTTAATATCAATGTTTTCGTTTTCGCTATATGCTATCCATGTGAGATATGTGAGAATGATAATGAAGTCTGAATGTAATCAATTTTTCAGGTCGAAGCAAGCAACTCAGTATAAGTTTAAGCAATCAAGATTAGCATCTTTCTACACTTTCCAGTCCAAACGGAACTCGTCAACAAGTAGTAAATGCTGATGAATTAGCCAACCTGAGAATCAAAATAAAGTTTAGTTAAATTTTTAGTATATGTATTAGTCATTATTTGTTCTTACCCTCTTGCTGCGCCAGCGCCAGAAACTCCTGCCACTTAGTCTGTATGTCCCAGTACTTCTCTTTGATCTGATTTCTATCCTGCAGATAGGACACTGCAAAGAAATATGCCTTGAGCACATCCTGCGAACGCGTTTCGAAGTGCAGATACACGCCCAGGCATTTTTTGGTCTCGGCTATGATAAAGTGTTCGTGGGGATCGAAGGAGGACACTATGTTCTCGATGACGCTACTGCTCTTATACTCGTCAATCAGATTCTTTACGCTCAGTCCCAGTTTTATGTTTAGAGATACAGAGACGGTCTGACCAACTGTGACCCGTTCCATCGCATTAACCTGTAAATAGATTTAGTTTAAGGGACTATATCTTCTATGAATATAAATTAATTACTAACCTGCTGTGGATTGAGCATCCTTGATGACCGAAAAAACTCCTCCAGTGCAATCAGATAGCGCGACTCGTTGAAGGTCCGCAAGCAAACTGCTCTTACCGCTTTGAGATTGAAGTAAAGATGCAGACTAACCACAATGTAGAAGATGGTGTACAATACAGCCTGGCTCTTGATCAGCGAAAGAAGATACAGTCCCACAAATGAGGCTACCAAGTTCACACACGTCTCCTGTGAACTATCCTTGGAGGCCACATCAGCCAGATTACCTCTCAATGCATGATGTTGGGTCAACGCCGCTCTTGTAGCGCCCCCAGCCACGCCCACAATCGCCTTGAGCAGAGTGGAACAGCACAGGATTTGGGTGCTGAAATGCGGATACTTGGGAAGCACATAGATCTCGATGCCCATGGCGAGGTCGTTGAGAAAATCCGCTCGCAGTCGCCATTTCTTTGAGTCCACATCCAGCTGTGATCCCTGCCACCAGGCAAAGAGTATACGACCTACGTGTCCACTGCCCTCCTTCAAAATCCATGTGACTGTGGCGGAAAACGCATTGATGTTCTCACTTCCCACGCCGATTCCCTTTAGAATGGCATGGGTGCACAGGGTTCCACAAATGGTACTGCAGAAGGCCTGAGCCGTGTCCCAGATTTGATATGCGGCGTAATCCTCGCTAACACTATCCGGATATCCCTTAGGTAGGAAGACCTTCTGCAGCACGCGAAAAAGCAGGAACTTCTCCTGGATGACCAGCTTATCTCCACGCAGCGGTACCCTTACAATGTTGCTCTGATCTAAAATATATAAATTTGAATTGGCGTTATATGGTTTTAAATCTTTCTAGAAAAAGTTAGTAATCCGGCTAAAGCAAATTCATGTCAAATAATTAAGTGAAACAAATATATTTATAGATTAGTTCTTCTAATTAATAAATAACTACATTTGTGTTTTATACTATATCTTTAACACGTTAATGGAATGCTTTGGTGACGTTTGCTTTGAGCTAGCTGTATAGCTGCCATAGGAATAAGTGGTTTGCCAGGTATTCCGGGCTTTGTTGGTTTGATCGATTTGCTCACCTGCTGGCGTCACATAGAGGATTTCCTCCCCCTTCCGACCGTATTGTTCCCGAAAATGTATCTTCATCTTTACGCTGCCCTTTTAGGTTTATTGCTTTCTGCAAATTAAGTTTTATGACCTTTTAAGGGACAGGCAAACGGTTTCCCTCCAATTTGTTTTTCAGGGGAGCTCCAGTAGCAAAACACCACCCACCTGGCACCCAAAGCTTTTTATTTATGTCCGACGTCGCGCTGTCTGTCTCAAACGAGAAAATCCATCGGATAATCGGCTACCGCAACTAAACTCGAAACAATCAATGAACGCGGCGTTTGCAAATCGAGATCTAGGACATTTTACATCAAGCTGATGGTGCTGCTTTAATTAAATACGAGCAAACAAATTGTAGTTCAAACTAAATATACCCCAAAAAGAATTCCTTCCCACGCCAATGGTTTTTCGCACTCCCTCCCCTTCGTGTTATCAGTCAGCTGTGCAAAAGCGTTTTGCTGTGACTGCCGACAGCCACAAGGTGGGAAAAAACAAAAAAAGGAAACGGCCCCACAGAAAATTTCAAATTCGGAATCTATTGAATATATATCTCAATTTTTTCCATAATTTTGTATTTATTTCCGATGAACTGTTGAATGATCTATTTTAATACATAAAACGTTGTTCTTTAACATTGAAAAATTGCAAAAAAAACTATAAATAAAATACTTTCTTTATTTTTGTTTTCTTAGTCATTACAGTTTTGGGAAATTGTTAATTTAAAAAAAACAGGTTGGTAGTTTTGTTAAATTAACAAGTTCCCAAAACCTTTATTAAATCAAAACCCCTTGATAAAATGCTTGCACCCTTCCATAACAATTCCCTCTCTTTCTTACAATCAGCTGTCAACGTCTCGCTGTGAATGACGTCAGCTGAAACAGATTCGAATCTCTCAGCGCTTACGGTCACACCGACCCCAACGTTAATAAAAACGAAAACCTCGAAGGGTTCGCCAGCAATAGCAGCTCAAGCCAAACCAAAAGCAAACCACAAATCGTAAACAACAAAGTGACAGCTAAAAAGCGAAATTCTAATTGCCCCAGTGATACAACTAGTAGGGGCCCAGTGTGACACAATCATCTAAATTTAAAGTGTGAGAAACAGAGCAAACTTTTGGCAACCGATCGAAAAACAAATTCAGTTGCTGTGTGCCGTAGTGCTACACGATAAAACAAAGAAACAACAACATCCCGAGAAACCAGGCAATGTCATTGGAGGATCTCAAGTCCAAGTTGCGCCGTCATCCAAAGTTAGTGGGCCTCGGAGGAGTGGGCCTCCTTACTGCGTAAGTGAATCACTCCATATAAGCCCGTGAAAACCACAACAAACCCTTATCTGGAGCAGCTGTTGTCAGCATACACAAAAAAAAGTACTCATAAATTGATAATCTTTTCGCTACTTACTACTGTCTTTCCCATTTTAATATTTTTTTTGCTTTCCTTTTTTTTTTTAAGTCCTTAGTAAATTGAAATTTAAAACCAACAAATTTCTGATCAATACTCAAATTTTTTCTCTGTGCAGCGAAAAAAAAGGAATCGAAAAACACCTCCCATTGACCCACTTACAACTATTACAATGAACAATGTGATTTAGGGGGCTCGTCTGCACACGTTTTCATTATTCTTATTTCTTTTTTTTTAAAAGGCGCCACATGGCCCAGAATAAGTCGTACGATCTAGATATACTACATACATATATATATCGAGAAAAACAATAACAACAACAGATCTTGTTTTCCGCATTCCCTCTACTAAACAGGCCTTGTCGCACCTGTGACGTCATTTGTTTACAACAAATTACGCGATGATTAATCAGGCTGTAAGCTATAATACCTAATGACCATAAACAAAAGGGTTTGGTGGTGTGATATTAAGCAAATAAGTTGACAATAACTGAAGTATTACTACAGGTTTTTTTTAATTTCTACTGTAGAGCTAAAACAATTTTAGTTTTAATTAAAAGGTTTTATGAGTGAGGGCAAGACATTTAATAACAATTAATTTAATAAAAAATATCTTGTATTTATCAAATATATGTTTGGGTTCTTTTCGGTTTACTTTTGAAATACAATTTAATTGGTAGAGTATTTTTTAGTCTCCTATAGGCACTTATGGCCTGACTCTTTTATTTTCTCACCAAACACGATCAAAACAAAACGTACGATTTTGTAAAAGTGAGATAGCAAGCTGTTAAAGTTTTTGTTTTTGCCATCGCTTCTTCTTGTTTAGCGTGTGCGTTAACAGCTGTGCAAGGCCCCACCAAAAAAGCGAAAAAAACACTGAGCAAATTCGAGCTGCCAAAACTATCATGGCGCCATAATAGTGCGCAGTTTAAAAATATTTGCAAGAACCCCCCGCGAATTTATAGATCTCCTTATCACAAGTGATAATATAGGGTTTACTTATTTGTTTGGGGATTGTGGCGCGTGTTTTTGACTTTTGGTGATTGGGTGGTGTAATAGTTGTTTTTGCACTCGGAGGTGACGCGCCCACTTTTTGTAAATAAACAAACTAGTCTTCGGGTTCGTTGTTGTTGTTTATCTTACTTTTACCTCAATAACAAATAGTTGGCAGCAATTTGTGTTGTTGTTATTTAAGGTCAATTAATTTAAAAAGAAGAACAACAACTTGTTAAATAAAACGGAAGTTAGGATTGATAAGGACTAAGGATAGTCCCTTTTTTAATCTTGATTTTTTTTATGTTTTCCAGTGCTGGTTTTTTGCTGTACGAGTCGCCGCAGGTGCGCAGGTTCCTTTCCCAATATGTGGACAAGAAATCCCCGGAACCGGACAAGCGACGTGCCGAGTACATCTACATCAAGTACCACATCTACCGCGAGTCCATGCGAAAGCTAAAGCAGAAGGAGGAGGACGAGAAGAAGTGGATTAGCGTGATAATCAATCCGATTGGCAAATGGTGGAAGTCAGCGAAGCACTCGGTGGCCTGGCGACTGCTTAACATTGCCCAAACGGGCAGCCAACCTGAGCGCCTGAAGGCAGTGCAGCAGCTTATCTGCATGGATCACCTTAAAGACTGGGATTTCCGGCACCTGGCGCAGATCTGCGATGCCCGCACAGCCGTTTCATTGGCCCGTTGCAATGCCGACACGCGCTGGTTCATGCCGGTCCACCGACGCGGTTGCATCAAGAACCCGAAATTGCTTCTATCCGAGCTCCACTTAATGCTGGCCCGCCTGCGACCCATGTCCTGCGTGGACCACTTCTTCAGCAAATACTTTCCCGAACAGGATCCCATTGTAAGTTGATATCAGTTACCCTTTGTAAATAAACCTTGACTTCTTTATTATTTATTTTTTGCAGGAGGACATCCACGAATACTTGACTCAAGAACAGACCATTGTTCTCTCCACCGCCGACACGGATTTACTCAAGGAAATCATCTCCTTCCTACACCACATCACCAAGGATCCCGAGGCCTCGGCCAGGATAATCAGAGACGGCGGACTTGTGCATCTCATGGAGCTGCGGAAGATATTCAGCGACGATAACGAGACCTTATCGACTCTCTGCAAAGTTTTGGCCAACATGTCCCTGGTGCCCGATGCAGTCGAGCATTTCTTTTCGTCCGGTTGGGTCGGAGCCCTCGCCGAATGGCAGCAGTGCCCCGATCTCCGACTGCAAGTGATCTCGGCCAAGACCATGGCCAACCTTGATCACGACGATCCCAACCAGTGCACATATCCGCCCAATGTTTATCCACTGCATCCACGAGTTCGCACCCGCAGGAAGCCCAAAGCAGATATAGTTTTCGTCCACGGATTGCTGGGTGGAGTTTTCATCACCTGGCGACAGCGGGATAGGAAGCCCACCGAGCTGGGTCTATACGGAAAGAATGCCTTCTATACCAGTGAGACGGACGATGTGTTTCTGGTGGGCGAACAAAAAAGGGTTAATGGCAACAAGCAAAAGAAGGAGCAGGGCAAACCGTTGGTGCCCACACAAGCCTCAGATGCGGCCAAAAATGGCAACGCAAATCCCAAGACAGAAGCAATCAAAGGTAAATTATAGTACTTAATATGCTTTACCCATAAATGAATCATTTTCTTTGCCAACTTTAGATCCTGTCTTGAAAGCCAGCAAGAAAGTCGAGGAACAGCGGCTGAACATCAGCGATGCGGCCACCATGGAGTTCGTGGAGACCCTAAGAAACGAGGCCGAGTTGGACTCGGATTGGGAGGTGGTCCACCCGGATATTCCACTTAATGCCAGCGAAGATTGTGTCGGAAAGTTCAGTGTATCAGGGACCGAGTGGCGCAACCAGGACACAAGTGAGGAGTACACGAATTGCTGGCCCATGGAATGGCTCCCGGATGATTATCCAGATTCGAGAATTCTCGGCATAGATTACACTTCAGCGGTCACAGAGTGGTCGGCCAACTTTACCAAATACTGTCCCTGTGAAAAGGGACAAGGCCACATCGATGTGAGAGCTGGAACACTGCTCGAAAGGATCTCCGCCTCGGATGTTGGCAACGATCGTCCGATTGTTTGGATAGGACATTCCATGGGCGGCCTGCTAACCAAGCTTATACTGCTTAAATCCCTGGACTCGCAGGAGCCGAAGGTTCAACAGCTCGCTAAGAATACCAAGGGCATTGTATTTTTGGGCACTCCGCACCGCGGCTCACCCATTGCCAAGTGGAAGCAGCACATGCAGATGATACTCTCGCCCTCCATTGAAGTCAAGGAGATGGAGGAGAACTCGCCGAAGTTGCTGGAGATGCATCGCCGCTTTATGGGCTGCCTACACACGTTTTTGCGCCACGTTAAGGTCGTCAGTGTGGCGGAAGGATCGCCCACCATGCTCACCACATTCAAGTTCCCACTGCGCATTGTCACGGAGGAGTCCTCTAAGATAGATTTCGGGGACTTCTATCTGCTGAAGGACGATCACCTGAGTCTCTCCAAACCGATCTACAGGCAATCCTTTTTGTATCAAAGATTGTTGCATGTGATTCGCGAGGCGGTCCGCGAGCGATCGGATCCCAAAAATCAGGATGGCCAAGCGCAAGCCACGCCAGAAAAAGATGTGATACTCATGAATATCGTGGCTATGTTGGTGAAGGGAGCCAAAGGCCTGTTTGAATCGCTGCCTCGAGTCGCCTTGAAATTCAGCACTTAAGATGGGAAAATAAATACCCCGCTACACGCCAGTACCTTTATAGTATCCCGATTAGGCTATAACTTGTAAAGTATTTACCCAAACGAAGCTAAGCTTCAAGTGGGGGTTATTGCTTTTCCACACAACCCATCACCAGCGACCAGAGCCTTGTAAATACTCTCGCACTCCATGTAGTTTCTTACGCCCGAACCCTAACTTATTTTCCTCGGTCAACAACTTAAATGTTCAAATAAATGTACTCGTTTTGCACATATCTGAATAAACTTTCTTTACCATTTATAAAATTAATTTACATTTATTTTAATAATTATTATACAAATTAACGTTCCTAAATTTATTCGGATCATCAGCTGGGACTCTGGGTCTCCTGCAGCTTCTTGGCCTTAAGTCTTTCCTGCGCCAATCTTCGGTTTTCCGCAATCCTCGCCATTTGCTCGGCGGATAATTTCTTGGCAGCTGGCGTTGGCGGCTGGGAAGGAGGCAGTGGATGGCCATAATCACTGATGTCCAGCGAAGCCAAAGGAGCTCCATTCCGGTCGAAGGTGGGAGCCACCGGAGCTCCATTGCGGTCGAAGGTGGGAGCCGCCGGAGCTCCATTCCGGTGCAAGGTGGATGTATTTACCGCTGAGTATGGCGTGGACATTACAGCGTTTCCACGTGAGAATGACGGAGTGGCTAGCGTACTGTTACTGGATGCAGTGGACATTTTCCTCTGGTGCGGGGTGCGCGGATCCAGACGGGAAATGGCTATCTGTTCGCCCAGCAGGGCGTCGAACTCATCGAAGGGTTCATCGCCGGCTCCGTCCTGCTGCTCATCCTGCGCCTCGTCCATGGCCTCCGCCTCATGGGCGCGCATCTCCTCCAGCTGCCCGAGACGGTATCGCGTCATGTGCACCTGCAGTGGTTTCTTTTTGCCCAGCCGCTCGATGTTGTTAAGCACATCATCGAAGGTGTAGGTGGGATACATGCGATGACCCCAGTGCTGCAGGCGTCGAAGTACCTCGTCGAGATCGGCTTTCTCATGTCCCTTGCCCTTAAACTTGATGTCCTTGAAATAGTCTTCGATAGTCTGGATGCCTCTGGGTCCACGTAGTGTTTCCACTGTCAACCGTGGTCGGAAATTCCTTGCCACCCGTTTTTTTGGCTCTACTTTTTGACCTTCCTGGCTACCAGGTTCTCCTCCGTTTTCATCGTCGTCCGCAAACAGCTTTTCACCCTCGCCATCGCTGGGTAACTGATCCGGATCCGCAGGCAGATTGTCATTGAACAGGTCATCCACACCATCGTCGCCAAAAAGAGACGCCATGGCCTACTTTATCGGAATTCGCTCATAAAAAATCAACCACAACAATGGAAGTCTAACAAAATTTTACCGCCTTTTTTCTGATTCTTCTTGATTTGCCATTCACTGGCAACGCTTGCATAAGCTAACAGGGCTGCCAACTGGACGGCTCTTTGTTCTTTGCAATTTTCGATTACATAACTAATTTTCGTTTATGTAGGCTAAATTGTTTATGGAAGGTAAATTAACAAAAGTGGGTGGCGGAGAAAATGATTTGTACAGCCATCCGGCTTTTGCATTGGTGGCAGCAGACGTTAGGGATGGCAACGTGACATGTTGTCTTGAACCAGAAAGTTTAAGGGGTTATATACCTTTTTGAGCGAAAAAATGAGGGAACTTTGGATTTTTTTCAGGTGTGTAGCAATTATTTTATGATACTGAGGTTATTATTTATTGATAGTACATGTTTTTATAGAGACAACAAACGTTTGTTCTTAAAAAAATATAAATAACTTTCGAAGTTATGGCAATTCTCTCATAACCCTTTTTTTGTTATAGCGGCTTGTGGTGACCACGATGGAAGTCCAGCGGGTCAACTAAAATCAATAAACCAAAAAATTTTTATTAGTTTAGTATTATTTCTAGTTCGTCATTGAATTACTTCAAGAATATTTGGTTTTTTCTGCATACAGTAACAATTTTTTCAAAAATTGATTTTTCGAGCTCTAAAAATTTTATTAAAAATTTCTTATCTGCAAAATCGAAATTGCCGCATAAAAACTGATTCAATGACGAACTCGGCACAATCATTACGAATATTTAAAAAAAAATTGAAGAAGATCGATCAAATAGTTCTTGTGCAATCGCGGTCACAGCAAAGGCACTTTTGGAAAAAACGACTTTGAGATAATCGCATTCAAAGTTTTAGGTTGCGGTACAAAGAGCGACGTACCGCGCCTCAAAACGCTGTTTTCCTATCGAACTATTATTCGGATCTCTTCAAAAATTTGGGAAAATGTTCTCTAGGGGATATACTTTAGGATTCAGCTTAAAAATTTTTCGTTTTTTTAAAAAAAAAGGTATATAACCCCTTAAGCAATAAAAATAAATTATTGATTTTGGTTAAGGATATAATATGTTAGTTAATTGTAAATTGTACAGCATTGTAAATATCACATAACATAAGATCATACAGTCGACGGCTCCAGCAGCTAGTACTGCAACTCTCTTTAGTTAGTCTTAGTTTTGTGAGACATTCTAACTGCAACAAAGGAAAAATGAAATAAATAACATCATAGTTTAAAAAGTTAATTTTAAAATTATACGCTAGGTATACGCGCTTTGCTAAAACCCTTAGAAAAGTTTCGTTAATCAATTTCAATATTTTTTTTTGAAAAGGCGAAGTGAAATACATATTTCGTAAGGCAGCACTATTATTGGAGACCTGAATCTCAATTAAGGACTAAACTGGTTTAGTTATCCAAGACAAATTAGTTATAAAAAAGAATTATATTAAATTCCAGTTCCCGAAAAGATTTGCATATGAATTATTTGCTTATGTAAATTTGTGGTACAGTTCTGTGCAAAATAAATTATTGTTAACACGTCGTGAAAACTCACGCACAACTGTCATCCCTAGAGTCGAGAGCAACCCTGCGGATCGGCTGGCCTGGCAACGCCAGCAAAACGCCATACTTCCAAGAGCATTTTTCGGGGCGAGTTTTCATTTTGCGGATAATTGTCGAAAAAGCGGTAAAAGAACGTGCAAACACAAACCGAAAAACCGCTGCTTAAATGCGTTCAGCACGTGTGACAACAACGCTACGTTTAAGACGCTGAAACTGTCAGTTTCTGGCCAAAAAAGAGCGGCCAGCGAGAACGAACAGAGAAAATTAAGTGTGGTGGAAATAAAGGCACCAAATAATCGGGGTTCTACGCATTGTACGGCGTACTGTGTTTGCACCCAAACGACGCAAACAAAACCAAAACAACCCAAAAACCGTTTAAGAACTATGAGATCCTAGAACCGAGGGCCGGGCATAGGATTCCATTTAACCGCCATGGACAACAGATTCAAGAGGCCGCTCAAGCAGCGGGCCAACTACCTGGACGCGCCCTACCACCACAATCCGTCGCGTGGCTATCAGAGGAATCTACACGGTCATCCCAACCAGGGGCATCCCACACATCTGCATCCCGGCAAGAGTGGAAGAGCGCGCCAACATCACGGATACAATCATGGCGGTAAAAGCTACCGCAAGTCAATGCCACCGCCTCCGCCGCCACCTCCTATTCATGAGGGCGGTGGTGCCATGGCGCCTCCCTCGTCCGGCGGACCAGTAGGTCCCGGCGCCGATATGGTCACCCTCATTGTGGAGAACAACAATCTGAAGCGGATGATTGTGCTTCATTTAAAGTTGATGCAGGAGCAGACCGACAGCCTGGCGGCCAAGGACAAGGATCTAGACGACCAGAGCACCAAGATAGGCGTAATGATGGCGCTAAATCAGGAACTAAAGCGAGCCGTTACCAAGCTGGAAGCCGAAAACGAGGATCTGCGCAAGCAACTGCGAAGAAAGAACCAGCGACGGAATGACGATGACGACGACGACGACGATGATCATTTACTGCCACCTGCTGTTCCGCAGCATAAGCCGATCCGCTGTAATGCAGAGACGCAAACTGTGATTAGGGAGCGGGAACCAAGCACCCAAACAATAAGTTCGCTGCCGCAGCAAGCAGAAGCTAAACCTAGGATTCTGAGTGTGGAGGTGATTCCAGCTTCAACCCAGTACGCTGCAGCAATCACGAATTCGCCGGCCAGCAAACGCTCCGAGAGCAAAGGCCGCGGCGAGTTTAATGGTAAGAAGGTGAGCACCTTCATCCTGCAGCGCATGAACCAGGACTCCAAGCATCCCGTCCAGGAGCAAAAGGATCAGGTGGCAGAGGAGACGAAGCTGGAGGAGCAGCTGCAGCAGGAAGACGAGGACCAGTTTCGAGAGGAGGTCCATCACGGCGGGGAGGAGGAACAACTGGAGATGCAAGAAGTGCAGGCTGAGGAAGTTGTTGGAGGAGATATCTTCCACGATGCTCTGGAGTCCATTGAAATGGAAGTGGTCACCGAGGAGCTGGTGGATTTGGAGGAGCAAGCACAATCTGTGGATGCCAACGGCCATATGGAGGAGGACGACGATGACGACGACGAAGAGGATCAAGAGGATACGGATGAAGCGAATTCCGATGAAGAGGACAACGAAGACGATTCTCAATCGGTGATGAGCAACGTGGACTCCCACTCTCGAGCCGAAGCCGATCTCTGGCAGAATCAGGTAAGTTTTTTTGAGATTTATCCACCAAACGATCATGTCAAGCAATCGCAAAATCTTGCAGGTGAACACCCAGGAGTTGGAAACGACGCAGGCCATGGCGCCTTCGGCCCACTCAACGCCCAATCATCAGCAGAGAGGCCTGTTTGAAACGGAGCATAGTAAAGAGGAGACTGAGGATAGGATAGAGGAAACGGAGCAGCCCCTGAATCCTGAACAAAAAGTTGGAAAAGCAGCTAGATGCGGTTGACCATAATGAGGTCGAAGCCGCCAAGGGCGCTGCTGAAAAACGCAGACAGGATCAGGAACAAATTGCAGAGAACGCATATAAAACTCTTATTTTCCTGCAGGACGTAAAGTTGAAGAAAAAGGAGATGGAACGGCAAGTATCTGTGGAGTTGCCGAAAACACCTAAGGAGCAGCATAAGCAGCCGGACTTGGCTAAGGAGGATCACAGAGTAACAAAGAAAAACCAAGAAGTTCCCAAGGAGCAACCGAAGCAACAGGAGGTTCCAACGACGGCGCTAAAACAGGAGGACCCACCAAAAGAAAACAAGCTACAAGATCGGGCAAAGGATGTGCGAATAGAACAGCATAAGGCAGCAGAGGCGCGCAAAGAGCCGGTTGTCAATAGGCAACCGGAGGATGTGCCCAAGCAGTTGCCGAATGCGGTAGCGCCAAAGGTAGCAGCTGCCCCGAATCCAATGCCTAGGGAAACCTCTGTACTCAAGGCCAACACCGCTGATGTGAAATGTTCACCTGCTCAGAAGAATATTGCTAACCACCAGTCCACCAAGACCCAAACGGATCCGGTGAAGAAGCAGCGACTGCAGGTCAAGATAAGGCAGTATGATGTGTTGTCTGACAACAGAATCAGCTCCTCCGCTCCCTCTGATCCAAGGAAACACAAGATCAGTGAACCGGAATCAGGTCCCGAGACGAAGCTCTCTAAACATTTGGAGGAGAAGGAGGAGGAAACCAAGCACAAACTTATGTTACATATACAAAAGGTGGTGCAGAGTCGGTCACATACTACGCCCAAGAAAGTTATAGGGGAGAGATCGGCCTCAAACCTAATATATCCACCACCCAGTGCCCCCGTGTCATCTACCACAATTACGCCAGCGCCCACGCCGTCAACAACACCGACGCCAGGCTCCACGCCGCAGCCCACGAACATATCCTCGATAGAACCGGAAATTTCTGCGGCAAAATCAAAGGTGTCTACGGCAGCTGAGCCAATAGTAACTCCTCTGACACCTCAGTCCAATAGCAGTGTCAGCAGCAGCACTTCCACAACCAGAAAAACCGTGAATAACTGCTCACCCCACACGTACAGCCGGGCGACAGCGAGATCGGGAAAGACGAAGTCCATATTCCGCACCGTCACGTTCCCGTACAGCACGAGAACGTGGGAGGATCAAGAGTTCCACTGCGACAACGAGTTCTTCCTGGAGGAGGCCGACGAGCTGCTGGCGGACTATCCTAGTCTGGAGATACCCAAGTGGAGGGATGTCCCAGTGACGCCAAGTTCGGATAAAAGTAACACGGAGCCACTCAGCGATGCTGTCTTTGAGCGGCGACACCAGAAGTATGTAAAGGACGAGATCGATCGAAAGTACAGGGATGCACGGTACATGAGGGAGCAGATTAAGCTTGAAGGGTTAAGGACGCGTCGCAAACAAGACGAGGTATTGGTTGTGCTAGATCCGTTGCCCGCGTCTACGTTTTACCCGCTGCCTGGTGACATCGAGGCCATCCAGTTTGTCAACGAGGTGCCGCTTCAGGCGTATGGTGAAAACATCATCAACATGGAGGCGCGAGAAGATTTCGGCGTCCCCTGGGTGGATGCCGCCGAGGCGACAACGTCCATAGCCAGATCCAAGGCGCTGGCCGAACCGGTGGCAACGTTGGCCAGCAAAAAGCTGGCCACCACCGCTGCGGAAGCGAGGCACCAAGAAAACCACTCCTCCTACGTGTTTCTCAAGGGACGCAAGCGTCTAAAGGTTCGTTAGCCATCGTCAGGCAGCTCCTGGAGATTCTGCTACGGAAGCTGAGCTGCGAGTGGCGATTGGGCGGAAGACGTTGCGTTTACCATGCTGATCTTTTTCATTTTATAAGTTTTAATTATTTCTTAAGCGTAAAAGTGAGAGCACCAGAGTTAACAGTAGCGAATCCCAGAGATCGTAAAATTGTCATGTATTCCAGATCAGACGAGGTAGCTTGTACATATGGTTCCACGGCAGCAAATCTTATATTTTGTAATAAAATAGGCGAAAAGATTTTTTTAAAAGTAAAATACATTTTTTTTTTGATAGAAGCAAACCATTGAAATGTCATTTTAAACAGTTTTCTGTTAATATGTTAATTTTTGAAATATTTAAAACAACAACAGATTTGGTTGGTATTCAATGTATAGTTTGCAGCTAAGATATTTTATCAAGTTTCCTAAACTATTGCTAGTCGCCTGGTCTGGAAATGATTAGTTTTAGTTACCATCTTGCAATCCGTAGAAATTCTAAAGAGTTTCGCTTTAGCTTGTTGCTAATTTACGTAACTAAGTCCCAAACAACATGTAATCTAATCCAGTCTCTTAGTAAGATCTGATAATACATCTCAGCTTTATCACCTTTAAGATCGCCCGTACTGACGTGATAAAGGAACAGCAAGGATATGTTCAATGGGCTGTTTTTTTGGCAAAACAAAATGAAATTCGTAGACTTCTATTTTTAAACATTTTTTTTTTCTTAGCTCGTATAACCATTTTCTTTTGACTTTATTTATACTATGTGTTATGTCGTGGCGATGCTCTAAAGTGGACAACGAGTGTGTTGCGAAGAGTTACTCAGGTATATCCCCGATAATTTTTTCCATTTTTTTTTTTTTTTTTGAGGTTTGATTGTGTAAAAATTGTGTGAGAGTTGTTGTCTGCTTAGGGTCATCGCACTTAAAAATTTACCGTATTGTTGTATTTTATTATCTTCTTTTAACTTGTTTCATGTTTTACCAAAAAAGAAAAACTCTAAGAACGCAAACAAGATTTGAAAAATAAATACGAACCTGATCTTAAAGCTATAATCACACGGAGGCCTCACAGGCTAAATATTATTTTTCAGCACGTCTTCTGTTTGACTTTCGGTAGCAATGATAAGGAGCCTGCCAACGTCCGGTGGAAATCAAATCCCCAGCTCGCCTTCGAGTGGCGCCTTTATATTTGTAAATTTCTGTAGGTGTTAAGTCGGTTATTTGTAATGTAGCATTAAGTAGAACCAGGTATCCCAAGCGCATTGCAAGATAATTATAATGCAAAAAAAAAAGAGAAGAGTTGTATATTGTCAAGGAGGAGAAGGAGCAGAAGAAGGTGGAACGTCGTAAAACACCCTTTTACACCATTCATGTAATTAGCGTTAATTAGTTCAATTTATGAAGCTTCAACTGAAAATGAATTCGAAATTTAATGCCACCACTGTAGAGCCCAAAACAAACACACCTATCCTAAGAATAATTGTACTACATACAATGTATTTGTATTTGTTTAACAAGTTTTATTGTAAAGATAATGATAATAATATATCGGATAAAGTAAATTGTAAAGCAACAAAATGCAATCAATACTTGGACTCGCAACTTATTTTGCACAGGTGATATGTTAAAATTCTTATAATTGACAATTATTTATTGCTCTGCGTCAAGTACTGATGACCGGTGGTCGCCCACAGCTCATCCACTTCCTCGAAGCTCTCGCGCCACAGCTTCTGCAGGAGTTTCCATCCCTGCTCCTGGGTGACCAGCAGGTAATCATTCGTGGGATGCAGTGTGTGGGTGTAGAGACCCATGACCAGACTTTGAACCAATCTGGCGGCAACGCAATATTTGAGGTGAGCCAATTCGGAGTTATCAATGGGGTTCAGACTGGTGTAACCGGACAGAAAGATGCCACCGCTTGCCAGATCGTTGGCCTGCAGGATCATATAGGTGAGGGCGACTCCGATCTCAAAGATCAACGGCGATTTGCTCGTATCCCCGAAGTCAATCACACCCTTGATTGAGTATTCGGTTTGATTGGGGGCCTGCTCTACCAAAATATTCTGTTCGTTGAAATCGCCGTGGATAATCTGGTGTTCCAGGGTGGGCAATAAACTAAGGACCTTTGCCTCAAACGCATCGATCACCTCTTCGCAGATAAGACGGCGCTCCTGATCCTTGACCACATACAGAAATTGCCTCAGTTCCGGAACACTTTGCAGCATCCAAAGGGTTTTGTGGGTTTCGTAGGCCTCGTGGGTGAAATTCTTGAGAGCTCGATCCAATCTGGCCAAGTATTCCCCGCTACGAAAGAGCAGGTGCTTCGTCACCGGCACCTGATGGAAGATTTCGCCCGGGATATATTCCAGAAGTCGCACTACGTTTGAATTTCCATTCAGCCGTTCCACCGAATAATACTTTCCAGTGGCATTGGCTATCGGTCTGGGGCACGTGACGCTGTGCTTTTCTGAATAAAAAAAATATTACGTACACTATGGGATCGGTAAAAGGTGAAAAAGAATTTACGTAAATAGAGCAGCAGTTGATTTTGGCCGTCCACAAAGTCCACTTTCTTGGAGTCCAGTGAGTTAAGGATTTTTAATACATAGCCATGTGGACAGTGGGTTACAATGAGGGGGTTCTTAACATTGCTGAAATAGTAAGAATTATAAATTAAAAATAAACACGATTTAAAAAAAAGGAATTTTATAAATCCGTTGACTGGCTTATAGTGTTGGCGAATTTTACTTTATTAGATCTTCGTGTTAATGGCAATGTTCATGTTAGTATGACCATGAAAATAAGACTTAATTTTGTTGTCGCGCTTCGCAACACTAATGCCAACCTATTGGTGTGATTGGCAAATGGCTTCTGGCAAATTTTGGCGCTTAAACTCGTGATTTTATTTTATTGATTGTTTTTTGTTTACGTCTTGTTTTTGTTGGCCCAATAATGGGCATCACCGGTCTAATACCCTTTGTGGAGAAGGCATCCTCGAGGTTGCAACTCAAGGATATCCGCGGCAGCACGGTGGCCGTGGACACATATTGTTGGTTGCACAAAGGAGTTTTTGGGTGCGCGGAGAAATTAGCCCGCGGCGAGGATACGGACGTTTATATCCAATACTGCCTGAAGTACGTTCAGATGCTGTTATCGTATGACATAAAGCCGATCCTGGTGTTCGATGGCCAGCATTTGCCGGCAAAGGAGTTGACTGAGAAGCGGAGAAGGGATTCCAGGAAGCAGAGCAAGGAACGCGCTAAGGAACTCCTGCGATTGGGGCGCATCGAGGAGGCGCGATCACATATGCGTCGCTGTGTGGACGTCACCCACGACATGGCTCTTCGGCTGATAAAGGAATGCCGTAGCCGGAACGTGGACTGCATTGTGGCGCCATACGAAGCGGATGCCCAAATGGCCTGGCTAAACAAAGCGGATGTGGCCCAGTACGTCATCACCGAGGACTCGGATCTTACACTCTTCGGAGCGAAAAAGATCATCTTCAAGCTGGACCTCAATGGCAGCGGTCTGTTGGTGGAAGCCGACAAACTCTATCTAGCCATGGGCTGCAAGGAGGAGAAGTATCACTTCGACAAGTTCCGGCGCATGTGCATTTTATCCGGTTGTGACTACCTTGACTCCCTGCCTGGAATTGGACTGGCGAAGGCATGTAAATTTATACTCAAAACGGAACAGGACGACATGCGAATAGCATTAAAGAAGATTCCCAGTTATCTTAATATGCGTAATCTGGAGGTAAGTTGCTTAAACAAGAATTAAATAAAGTAATCAATTTTTTCCCACTCTCAGGTCAATGAAGAATATATTGAGAACTTCCTCAAAGCGGAGGCCACCTTCAAGCACATGTTCATTTACAATCCTCTGGAGCGCCGCATGCAGCGTCTATGTGCCTTGGAAGATTATGAAACCGACGAACGCTACTGCAGCAATGCTGGCACCTTGCTGGAAGATAGCGATAAGGCCTTGCATTTGGCCCTGGGCAACCTAAATCCCTTCTCTCTGAAGCCTCTAGATTCTTGGACACCGGATAAGGCGTGGCCCACACCGAAGAATGTGAAAAGAGCCAAACACAAAAGCATTTGGCAGGGGAACTTTAGAAAAGAAAGCACGGCGACGCCTAAGAAGCAAACGTCCTGTGCCTTGTTCTTTAAAAAAGTGGATTTTGTGAGCAAAACCGTCGACGAGGAGATCGAGGCTAATCAGCGAATAGAGAAGGCCAAGCAAACGGAGGCACAGGTGTTTACCATGTACAATTTTAGAGCCAAGAGAAGGAGGAGTCCGAGCAGGGAGGAATCCATTGACCAAGAACGAACTCCTCCTCCTTCGCCGGTGCAAAAGAGTCGCCACAATCCGTTCGCCAAAGAAAAAACAGCAGAGGAAGCCTCCCAGCGATCCCCAGTGGTTTGTGAGAACTCCTCTTTACTGCGACTGTGTAGTCCCAAGAAAGCAAGTCCTTTGGGGGGCGGAGCTGATGAAAAGAGAGTTAATTCCCTGAAAAGAAGCATTTTCGCCAAGGAGCAAGTGCAGGTGCGAAGTCGCTTTTTTGCCTCCGAGGCCGAACAGACGAGGCTCCAAAAGGAGGAGCCAATAGATCAACAAAATGACATTAAAGACGAGCAAGAGCTGGGCTCAAGCTCAAGCCCAAAAAAACTAAGACTGGAAGACGAAGGCATTCCACCAGAAGGTAACCATGAAACACAACGTTCTGAATCGCCCAACAGTGTGGAAAATAACGAAACAGAAACCACTGCATCATCCCTACTGGAGTCACAAGAAAAGATTGCCACCTTAGAATCAAACGAAGAGTCAACCCCAAATAGCTCAAAAATACGCATTAAGGCTCTGGATATACTAGTAGATAACACTCTGAACTCGACCGATTCAGACAGAAACAACAACGATGACATTATTCTGCTATCCGATGATAGCCGCAGTTCTGAGCAAACAGCCTCATCCATATCGTCAACCATCCTGCCACGCCAAAACTCACTGCCATCCAGCAAACGAAGAGTTGGATTGAGTAAACCCTCCACTGCCAAAAAGGGAACACCCAAGTCCACCAAGACGAACGGCAAACTGGGCGCCGTGAGTCAGAATCAAACGAAGCTCAGCATGTTTGGCTTCCAAAAGAGACCTGCGCTCAAATAGATAGTCGTTTTTAGATTGTAAGCTTTTTTGTTCTTTAGATTAATCTAATTTATTAAAGTGAAGATGTGAACTGACTACATCAGGGCTGAATGCCATGAATCCATCAAGATAACAATTGCGAGGCTGGCAAGGTGAGTTCGGATTGCCGGGAACTGCGTCACACTTAGATGCCGCGACTAACAGCGTTAATTAAACGGGGTATAAATAGATGCTACACGCCGTCGCATTGCTCCGCCCCATTATCATTTGTTTTCGCGTTGCACAGTCGTGCTTGGAACTGCAGCTAAAATCGCGGTCAGATCAACAGCACAGAGAACTATTTTGATTTTTTTTAATAGTTTTTTGAGCGAATATCCGAGGGTATATTAACATTTATATTTTTCTGTAAAATAATGCTTCAATTGATAACTACCTACTTTTTGTGCTGTCTTTCTGACCGAAACGATTACTGCATAAGGAGATTTTTTGCTGTGTATTCCGACACCAGATAAAATTGCGGATGTGATGAGGAGTTGAATGAGGGCTGAGATACTCCCTTCGTTTGGCTTACCTATCCTCCTTGACGAAGAAGTTGCGATCGTCGTAGGCGATAATTTCCTTGACCTCGCTTATCGTAATGCCGTAAAGTCTTCGCAGCAGGCTCTCCACATCATCCGGCTCCACTTTTGGTCGCACATCTGATCCTGGCTTGAGAAGATCCCCATCCACAGGCTTTTCCTCCGCACTGGTCCCATTTCCATTCGAGGATGGCGCACTGTTCTCCTTGTTTAATTTCTGGGCTGCGTCGTACTCGTGATTTAGGGTGTATGACTTTTTGGACATGTTTGTCAGCTCCACATTGTTCCACTGCTCCATTTTATTTTTTTTTGGGCTCTATCGGAGACGCAAAAGACCAAAGGCCAAAAACCCGTATGTAAACAAATATCAATTAGAAGGCGAATAAAACCGAGGTGGAAAATGTTTTCAGCTGCGCGTTCTCCAGCGAAATGAATTGTGTTTCAGTTTGAGTTTCAATTGAAACGAGTTCGTCGACGTCTTCTCCATATCTTATTTGTCAGTTTGTGTGTCTGTACAGTGAAGTATTGCTACCATAAAATCTTTTTTCAAATGTATCTCTTATTTATTGTTAAAAAAAAAGATAATTAAGTATTTAAGAAAAACCTCCAGGCACAAATATGAGATTAAAAAATATTACAAAATAGTCAATGGCCTTTTGTAGCGAGGTCTGACTGTGTTTGCGTACGATTCTGTCCCGTGAGTTATATTTTTTTAAGTGGGTGAGTGTGTGAGCCTCTTTCGCCACTTGCAGCGCTAACTTGGTTATTTGCTTAATTTGTTAAAGCCCGGTCTGTTTGCTGTTTGATTGCGACTTCTGATGTGCAGCGAATAGGATTTATTTTCTCTATATATTTTGGGTCTTATCTTGGAGGCAGATGTTGCCCAACCGTGGAAAAACAAACTGCCGGTCGTGATTGGTCTTTATTAACGCCTTAGTTGAAACCATATCAATCATAGGAGTACTTAAATCGAATAGATCGCAGAAAAGCAAATAAAACTCAAGTTAAAAATTCAACTGTCAACAGAATAGTTTACCAAAGATAAGTTGCAAAATAAATACATATATGAATATTGACTGGGAGAAAGGTGATAATTGGGGTGTGTTAATTGTAGCAAAGTTTGATTATCAAAAGCTAATAGTTGACCTTGGCTCAATTACAGTTTATTGCTCATACGCAGCGATGTACGTAACTACGATTTTGCGGGCTCACACATACAAGCTAGCTATTCAGACACACACACACACACACGTGCTCAGCAGGGGGCAATTAAAATCCAAATATATTGTGCATGTGAGACACGCAAATATGCACAGCTGACTGCTAATCAAGCACATAAACAAGCCTCCGCAAACACATAATATAAAACTAAGCTTATTTACCTGGGCACGGTGATGCACCTGTGTGTCCGATCTCAAAAACTGTTTGGCTAAACTCAGAAAGTTTAAGCTATGATGATTAAAACTTCTCAGGCGGAAAATCGGTTATTTTTTACCTGCAAGGCCACTTGTGTAATAGCGCACTAGTAGCAACTAACGTTGATAAAAACTAAAAGGAAAACTTAAACAAAAACAATAAGCGAACACATTCAAAAATTCAAAGAGGGACAACATGCGAATGGCTATTTTTCTGCCTCTTACACCGTGTCAATCAGCTGTTTCATAACTTACTTTTGAAACGTTGTTTGCCAACACTGATTGGCGGTTTGTTTAAAAATCACCAGAAACAGCCATCTAAAAATTAAATTTTTTTATTGTAAAGACTTTTTACCGAAATGTATAATATATAGTCAACGTGTAACCCTTCAAATACACAATAATCGTTTTAATACACTTTAAATCAACACAAAAAACACAAACACAGATAATACAAAAAGAAACTATAGGAATAAAGTAAAAACCAATAAAAATGTCGGGCGTAAGGATTGGAGAGACGTTTGAAGAAGATAACATTGAAGACAGTCAGGAATCCGAATCAGACCCATGGGAAATTCGCTTTCCCCTGCCGGAGCAAACAAATCCGTTCTTGTGTCGTGATGAGTTCCTCAGAACCTTCATAGAGGAGCACGAGGCCCGGGCAATGTCGATAAGGCCAGGATCATCACTTCGGCCCACTTCGGTGGTCAATAAGTGGGCGATGGAGACCACGGATCCGGGCGCGGAAAAGGGGGCCGAGGCGATGGTTGTGCTGCAGCTGGCCAAAGATCGTCAAAGAACTAAGATCAGAATGACCGCGAAGGAAATTATAGAATGCATCAGAATGAGATCGACCCTGCTGGCTGATCTGAATCGACAGTGCCAAAAGGCGGCCATCGAGTTCCTATCGGTTCGCCTGCTCAAGCAATTGCGGCTCTTCTCGAATCCTTGGCCAGGAGGACTGGAAGAGATGCCATACAACCTGTTCAGCTGGTCGGTTGAGGACTTCATGACGCGTCTAGACATAAAGCAGATCTATCTAGATGTAATTAATCGGGAACGGAGTGTTGAGGAGCTCGACTGCATCAAATTTTGCAAGGATCTGAGCGAAATCGAACTACTTATATACGAAATTCGAGAGGATTATCGCGACGACAAGGATCTATGCGAACACAGCATTAAAACGTTAAAGTAAGGGTTTCCTTCCACATTTTTTACTTTTATTTCCGTTTTATTTCTCAAATATACCATTTCCGATATTTTAGGGGTGCCCAATACATCAATAATGCGCCTTGGGTTAAGACTCTCAATGAAAACCTGCAAGGCATCAAGGACCAACGTATGAACGCTTTGGTTTTCAAACGAAGTAGCTCCTTCAAAATGATATCCCGACAAAATTCGGTTATGGGCGACTATGAAAACGCCTCGGGTAACAAAGAGCTATATCTCTTGAACCTACATAAATTGGTGTTCATTTATTTCGCAGCTCTGGATCCCATTGAGATGCGTTATGAGATCAATTGGATTAGGAGCTGTACAGACCAGCGTTTACTGCGGATGAACGGCAAGGAGGACGCGATCAGTGATGAACTAAAGCGGCTCGAGGTGCAGGCCAAGCAGGACGAATCGGTGCAGTACTCCTGCGAGCTAATGTACTCCTTGCAAGTGGGACATCTCAGGGAGAGCATCAAGCAGTGGCAGGAGCGACAGGAGACCGATCTCGAGAACGCCGATGTCATGTGCACTGTTGCCAAGCTGGCTGTGCAAAAGTTGAGAGACGATCTCAAGTTCTACCAGGAACAAAAGGAAATGTATCTGAAACGAATAGAAGAAGTTCAAGCTATTTTAGCCCGAGAGGAGGAAGCTCGCCTACGGAAGGTAAGTAACTCTAAGGTATTCCTGATTTGGCCTCACCTTTGGTTTTAATATCTTTTAGGAGGTTGCCGCTATCGAGAAGCGAATGTCAAGAGGGTCTTCGGTAAATAGAAAGTCTGGAAATGCTGGAAAAAAAACCAAAAGGATGTCTGAGAAGAAGGCTGAGAGAAAGTCAGAGAGAAAGTCTGAGCGAAAGTCTGAGCGAAAGTCTGAGCGAAAATCTGAGCGAAAATCTGAGCGAAAGTCTGAGAGCAAGTCTGAGATCAAGTCTTGAAGAGAGAAATTCTAAGTGTTTTAGCATTTCCTTCGATTTGGAACTATTATATATGTTTGCAATTTCCCAAAGAGAACATTAAAATACTTGTTTAAAGTTAATATCTTGTGGTTATTTGAATTTTTTCCTTTATAAGGATTACATCAATTATTTGTCAAACTTGAAAAACCCTTATTTGAATTGACACAATTACACAAAGCAAAAAAAAAAAAAAAAATAACAAAAAAAGACAATCAACCAAAAGGGCCACGAAAAATTCTAATGGAAGAGTTGATTGAGGAAGAAGCCGAGACTTCTTTGGATCCCCATGCCATACAGTTTCCCTTGCCGGAACACCTTGATCTTTCCAAGTGTCGCGATGAGTTTCTTCGCACAATTTTTGAGGAGGAAGACCAGCGTGTGAGCCGAGAGAGTCCCAGATGGACAATCGAGGGCATTTTGGAGACTGGAAAGCCTTTGGAGGTGGAGGATCCAACCATCGAAAAGGAGGCCGAAGCGATGGTTGTTCGCCAATTGGCCAAACATCGCAATAGGGTAAGCCAGACAAGAACTGTGGAGGAAATTATGGCCAGCTTTCGAATGCATTCGGCTTTATTGGAGGAACTAAATATAGAATGCCAGAAGGCGGCCATCGAGTTTCTATCGGTTCGTCTGCTCAAGCAACTGCGTCTATTTTCGAGTCCTTGGCCAGGAAAGCTGGAAGATATGCCATACCAACTGTTCAGCTGGTCTGTGGAGCATTTTATGGCACGACTCGGCCAGGACCAGACTTATCTGGATGTATTCAGTAGGGAGAGAACTGCTGCGGATCTGGACTGCCTTAAATTTCGAGCTGACCTCAACGAAATCGAACTAATTATATACGACATCCGAAAGGACTTCAAACTGAATGATAACCTCTGCGAAAAAAGCATCAAATATTTACAGTAAGGTTTTATTTTAATGTTTATACATATTATTATTAAATAATTAGTTTATATTATCTTTAGAGGTTGCAAGTACATAACGGATACTTCCTGGGTTAAGGATCTAGAGGACAATCGCCGTATAAGGGATAAACTAGAATCCCATTCATTGGCAGATGAACCGAGCATTTTCGACCTGGAGAATCGTAAAACCCTGCTCATGGATCGTTTCGAAGATGTTAGCGGTATGTAGAGAAACTAATACTACTTCTTATCTTAATTATATACAAAATTAATTTGGAACCTTAGCTATTGATCCGATAGAGATGCGTTATCTGATCAACTGGATAAACAGCTGTACGGATCAGCGGCTAATGCTTCTAAATGATAGTGAGGAGGCATTGAAAAAGGAGTTACAAGACTTGGAGACAAAACTTAGCCAGGATATGATGGTGCATAGAAACTCGGAAATGGTTTACTCCATGGAGGTGGAAAGACTCAAGATAAGTCTGAATGAGTGGCAGAAAAAAATGGATAATGATTTGGAAAACGCGGAGGTCATGTGCACCGTAACCAAGTATGCTCTGCAGAAAGTCAAGGATGATCACAAAATGTACATGGAACAGGAGGTAATGTTTCGTCAAAGGATAGCCGAAGTTAAAGAGCTCATGGCATCGGAGGAAAAAAATTCGCAAGCAAAAAGAGGTGGGTTTAAAGGTTAATTTACAGATCAATGTAATAAATAACATTTATTAATTTTTTAAAGGTCAAACAAATTGACGTGGATGCGGTTGTAAAAGAAATTGAAGCGGTATTTAAGCCAAGTGAACCCAAAAAGAAGAAGTCGGCGAAACGCTGAAGCTCATCAATACTCGACAAAATGTATTTATGTTGGCAACCCAAACAAAATAATCAAAATCCCCGTAATGCATGAACTTAACCCCCAAAGGGTTGTTACCTTCAAAGTCATTGCCGCAGGATCAGGCAATATTGGTGGGGTTATTTATTGGGAGGAGGAGGAGTGGGTGGCAAAGTTAAGGCAAACATTTACCATATTCATTATTTTTTGGCGGAGACAAATGAAATTACTGGCAAACGATTGCGGGGAGTTCCACTCCCTCTTGCAGTTTAGAAAATCGAATTATGTGCAGTTTAGTCGCCGTAGTAACCTATCAGGAACACCCACTCCGAATCGGGGAAACTAATGGAGCCTCATGCATAGTTATTTTATGCGCCGTGGCAACCTGCCACTTGCCGCATAACTTTGCCTGTGGTTGTTGCCTGGTTTAGGTGTATTATTTACGCTTAGAAAATAGAAAGTAGTTGTAGAAATTTTTCACCGCCAGTCGAAGGCGGATCGGGTTTAGCCAGATAAAATCCCTGGGAATGCCAACAAATCTGCGACCGACGACCAATGGCAACACTCCGGAGGATTGGCAAGTGTTTGAGGTGCTGTTCGGTGCCCAGAATGACACGAAACTCCTTCCGGAAAGGATGACCGCAATGTCACCTTTGAGGCAACAACCAGTTCTTCCATCTTTCCAGGTAAGTGGTTTGTCTGTCGCTAAGGCACTCAAATCTAAAATTAGTCTCGACAAAATCGTGCGCCAAATTGCCAAAAAAAAAAAATAAAACAGGACTCATATCAGTCTAGATTTATGAGAATTCGCAATTGAATAACGACTTTTGTTCGGTGGCTTTTATGTTTCAAATTTATGCGGTTGTTAGGGGAACTAATGATGTTTGTGGGGGGATTTGCATAAAATTCGGTGGGTGGAATTGCTAAAAAAAAAGGTAAAGGGTGCATAATTAAAGCCTAAAGGAAATATAAATGGGAAGAACATATATTTATGTTCATGTGAAGCATTGTCATAACAAATCAGTTTCAATTTATTAAACAACAATGTGTTGCAAGCATTTTTCCTACACAATTACTACTGAAGTTATTTGTGAAGAATTTCAGTAGGAATTCAATACCTCTTTTAGACTATTTTTTATTTGTGTCATATACTATTCTACTTTCATAACCAAAAAAATGTATAAAGGGTAGATAATTTTACCTTTCCCATATCAATTTCCTTTTCAAACCAATCTGCATAATTAACCTGGGCAGGCTTATCGAATGTTCAGCACATTTTTAGTTCCCATTTGTCTTCGTTTTTAGCCCTCTCCCTGCAAAGTGCAGACAATTGGCCAAAACTTGCACACCTCATTTTCCGCTTCCGGCCAGGATAGAAATTTCCACCGTGGAGGGGCACGGAGTAAACCACCCAACCACCCAGAAAAAACCCACTCCGATGGCATCCGCATTCGCGTGCGTGAGTTCGCTGTGGATATTGCATTTGATACTTCGCCACTTGGCGCCATGTGAATGACCCAAATAATCCAAACAAACAGCAAACAGCAAAGTTTTCCGAATGTGTAAACGTGGCCAGAATGGTGTAAGCTCAACCAACTCCGTCCCAAAAGTCCCCTTGCCCCTGCCATTGAGCTCGTTTTCACTTGGAGCATAAATTTCGAGCATTGTGTGATGTTATGTTGAGGTAAATTCCTCGGTGCCATGCAAATCGAACTCCCCTTAGTTGTCAGGCGGAGTTGTTAGGCTCCTCGAAAGGACTTTTCCCCGAACCAGAGCTCAGTCCTTCGGCGGCTCTGACTGGGATCGGTTCGTCTGGTTTTTTTTGGAGTGGCAGCAATCCGGAGTTGGTGGCTTACAGAATGCCCAGCGACAATCACCTGCATCACCACCACTTGGGACACAGTGGTGGTCTGTCGCCACATCATCATCATTTGGTAGGGATCGGGAATATCAAGGAGCATTTAAAGATATATGTACAATATAATAAAAAGTTAAAAAAATCTTCCTTAAAAATTAAAAGGTTTAAAAACAGACAAAGAGGAAAATGGAATACAATTTACATAGATTTAAATAAAAATATTTCTTTTAATGAAATGCTAATAGTTCTACAGAAAAAATTATGAAGTAAATTTGATGAAGGTAGGTTTTTGTCAAAATTCAAAGATATAAGATAAATCAAGTGAATAGGATTTTTAAGTGGTTAAAAACGGAATGCAAATATGTAATTAAAAATGTTTTTGATTCTGATATTTGTGCCTTTTCCAGCTGGACGCCTCCTGCAGCAATACAGGAATCACTGTCACTGAACACCATCATGGACTGGACTTAACCACCACTCTTCGGAGCGAATTGGCTGCGTTGTCCTACAAAAAGGAGCGACTGACGGGGGAGGTAACGGCTTAAAAAATATACCTTTAAATCAAATAATAAAATGGTGAATTTTCCACCCTATCAGCTAGCTGAAACCCGAACTGCCTTGTGCAGCAAAGAGGCTGATATTGAGAATCTGAGAGCCCAGGCTGCTCGGCAAACAGCTCTCATTGGATCCCTCCAAAGTCGCCTCCAGAATGCCGAGAGCAGGGAGCAATCCGTGCAGGCCAGATGCGATGCCACCATTCAGACGGTTCAGCGGGAGAAGCGGAGTTCGGATGAGAGAAATAAAGAGCTGATTTGCAAGATCCAACACCTCGAAACTCATGTGGCAAGTGAGGAATCCCAGAAGGAGCAGGCCAAGGCCCAGTTGCACGATCTCCTGCGACGACTGAGCATCAGTTTGGGAATGGATGTGTGCGATGGCAATCAGAACTCGCATGCCACACCCGAGTGCATCATTTCCCGGGCCGAGGAGGTGATGGTGGAGCTGCAAAGGACCAAGGCGAAGGTCAGTTCCACCTGCGATACCCTTAGTTCCTGTGAGAATGAGCTGCTAAATCTCAAATCCCTGGCCAATATCGAGAAGCAACGGCTGACTGCCCAACTCGATGGAGCTGGCAATCATAATCACGAACTCGAAGGACGTTGTCGGCAATACGAAAGGGATCTCCAGATCCAAAGGGATCGACTCACCGAATCGGAAATCAATGGCGAGAAACTCAAGGAGGAGTTGCGTGGCTTCGAGTCCCGTTGTCATCGTTTGCAGAACAACTTGGACAGGATTCAGGGAGATCGTTTGCAGTTCTTGAGGGGATTGAGCAATCTCTTGAATGTTCCCGAACCCTGTGAAACTTTAATCAAGGATAAGTTGAGGGAAACTCTGGCGGAAAATCAGGCCATGCATGCGGTAAGGAAATTTGGTTAAATATTAAACAGGATCTTTAAAATACATATTTTTTTACTACCAGCAAATGCATTCCCTGCGAGATCAGTTGAGCTCGGAACATGAAAAGCTAAAGGAAACCCAGCAGAACACCGAATGTCGCCTTCGTTCAGGAGAAGCTCAGAAATGCGAGCTAACCGAGCGATTGGAGAAATGCCACGCGGAGATCCACACTCTACGAAAAGATCACATGGGTCTATCGGAATTCCTGCAGCGCTTGGCCAATGCGATGAACTGGAGCGAGTGCTCGGCACCACCGGCCCTTGGAACCGACACCAACTTGATGGCCGAGAACCTGCTCGAAAGAGCCGAAAGACTCACGGCTCACTGCGAGCACGAGGTGTCCCATCACCATCATCATCATAGTCCCGAGAAGGGTTGCTGTGACCATGGACACGGTCATGGAAAACTGCGCCGGGAGAGATCCTGTCACGATATTCCCCTCAAGGATAGCAGCAGTGTGTACAATCTCCAAAGAAGAGTTCGTGTTCTGAGGGAGCAAGTCCAGCGGAGGGATCTCCACTTGGAGCTGCTGCGTCGCAAGTTGGCCATCATTGAGGACGGAGCTCGTGGCAAGTGCATGTTGCAGGGTGAACGGGACGAGGCGGTTTGCCGGGCCAAGAAGGCCGCCAAGCAGGTGGACAAGCTGAGTGCCCAGTTGGCCGATGCCCGATCCCAAATCGCTGAGGTGAAGGCTCAACTTGCCGAGGCTGTGGAGTACAAGATAACCTCCTTGGAGAGGGCCAGAAAGATCGACGAGCTGAGCACCCAGATGTGCGATTTGGAGGACGAAAAGACGCGTCTTTTGTCCCAACTTAGTGCCTTAAAGGAGCGACTCAAGTCTTCCTGCGAGTCCAATCAGAATCGCAGATGCCGTGATGAGGCGCTTATAAATGTGAGTAAATCGGATCTACAAATTATATAATTTAATTTAAGTTACCTTTTAAAATTCCAGTCCATGCGCGATGATGTCAACCGTTTGAGTGCCCAACTTTCGGATGCCAATCAGAGACTGTCCCATTTGCAATCCTTCCGCACCTCGGTTGCCAGGACACTGCATCTTCGGGATTTGCCGGAAACCGATCTTCTGCACCGTCTTCAGGCCTTGTGCTCTGCCCACCAGGAGTTCACGATGCTCTCCAAGCGATATGAGACCGCCTCGCCAGTTGGCGATCATCCGTGTCCGCGTTACGATGATCCCATTCCACCTTCCACCCACTGCCGGCCGCCCAGGGAACTCAGTCCCACGCCCACCGCCTTCCACCACAAGGCAACCATTCATTCGGGGGGAGCAGCCATCACCCACCGACCGAGCATCACCATGGATCCAACAGCCATGTGCACAATCACCACGGGCATGGACATGGTCACGGATCCCATTCGAGGAGACAGCGGAGCAAGAGCCGGGATAAGAGACTCCACGACGAGTGCTTCGACACGGATGTGCATCGCTTGCACCACGGTTGCAAGGAGGAGCTGCTGGCCACCGGATCCGAGGACGACTTCGACTTCAAAAGCAAATACTGCTAGACATGCACCCCCTCTTTTTTATGCATTTATATTTTTCCTAGTAACTAGAAATAAAGTTCTGTTCTTAAAATTGAGGATACACTTTTCTATAATTGGTATTGTTTTATTTTTAATCATTTAAAAAAAAAATACCCAATTGAATTCTTTTGCTGCAGTTTTGTGTTAACATACGTTAACTAAACTTGAAAAATATTTATAATATTCGAATATATAATGTAAGGTTTTTTGTTTTAATTATCATCTTATTCTGTTTTACCAGGTGGATAGGTTTAAGAAGGAAAAATTTTAAATTTAATAACAATCTTTATTTGAGACACAGGTCCAACAGCATTCTGGGAACTTTAACACAGAATCCATGGCCGTGTCATCTTCACAGCCGCTGCTTGGCAAAGTGCGAGGACAACTGAAAAATAGAAAATGTATTCCAAACTGTAGGAAATAACTACAGATAATGCTATAATCGAGTGCCTCGACTATCTGATATCCGTTACTCAGTTCATGTAAAACCCGCGCAACAATTCAAACGCGCGCCCAAAAGAAAACTACATCTGGTTACACTATCATAACAAAAACCGCGCAACGATTCAGAATTCAAAGCAGCGCTCTAAAGTATGTTACAGAATAACGGAACTCAGCTCTCTCCAAATTTCGCTTTAAAGTATTGGGAAAGTATCTGTCACAGATTGGAGAAAACGCCTCTAGCGGTAGAGATTTCGGCGTGGGCGTGGCAAAAAAATGTAACACTATTTTAACTCTTAAAGTTCCCGAAAACTCGACGTTCATATGGATGGACAGATAGACAGGCATAAAGATATGGATCGAACATATTCATATACTTTATGAAATCGCAAGTGGTTCCTTCGACTTGTTACATTAAATACATTATATACAATATACAATAATGTATACAATACAACTACTCTATAAGTAACGGGTATAAATATTGTTATTAGATATTTCTTACTAGTAAATATAAGTCAGTCCCTTTCCATTCATGCAAACTGTAGTGCCACAAGTTCTATGGTGACTGACCTCCTCGCCAGGTCGAAGTATATAAGTATCAGGTTCCTTGTTCTTGCCTCGAACACGAACCGGATAACACCGACCGGGGTGATCTACCAAAATATATAAGATATCAGTTGCAGTTCTTATAAACTTTACCTATTAACACCTTACTATCATCGTGTAGCGTTGTCACATGGATTAAGCCTTCGATATAGTCCACAAAAAAAAAGTACGAAAATACAGGTAGCTACGAACTTCATTGCAGTGTTAACGAAAGCCAACTGATACAAGCTCCATTTAAGGTACTAGAAAAAAAACAGCCAACTAAAATAGATATCCATTCTATAAACAGAAGTTTTCTATTCATTTTAGCAGTGTGGCTTTATCATTTGGAAAAATACTAGATCTTTCAAAACTTTGTTTATAAATTTAAGTTTCCTTAGATGTTTTTTATATATTAAAATGTATATAAAGTTTCAGTAGGTTCACTTTGGGACTGTCTCTTACCCGCTGGACATAATAAACCCGTCCATTGCAGCCTTGGTTGATTGACTTCACTGACAATCATTGGCCAAACCACCAGTTCGCTGTTCCATCAACGAAATTATGCAAATAGGAAAAGTGTCAAACGCATTGTCCGCCTGCCGCTTACGAACGCCTGTCAAATAAATCAAAATTGACTACCCGCAACCTGTTTTTGCAACCAAGTTCAGGCGCAGAGCAAAACGGTGGCGCCTGGGAAATGGGCAATTAATCAAAAGTTCAGTAAACGCTTTTAATACCAATCCCATGGCAACCCCAGCGGAGATGCAACGTCAATCAAGATGCATATTTTTGCATGTTCGAAATTATACAACACGTGAGTTGTAAGTAGTGCCCCATCGCTTGCCACACAGACTTGCCGCAGACGACACCCAGAGCAATGAACTTGCACCATCGAGATCGCCTCGCTTGACTTCTCCTGGTTCTCGTGGAAAAGTGGGAGGAATCTTGCTTGCACTCAAAACATAAATTCTTTAAAAATATGCATTTTAAAATATGTACTTTAAAAAGAACTGGAACATGTGCATAAAAAATCTCGTGAATCAAATGTTTTTTTCATAGTTTTTTTTTGAGTATACGATCAAAACCACAATATAAAATTTTAATAAATCATTTCTAACTAATCCTCTGTATTAGCAATAATGCTACATTTATTTGTGATTAAAAGTATATGTATTTCTAGTCATTATATTTATATTTTAAAAAGAAGAAATTAATAATTATTCGTCATTATTTGATTGATTCATTTATTCTTCAAACAATTTTAGTTGTGTAATTTTATTTGTAGTTCACTTGGTGGTGATTTTCTGATTTCAAAAGGCATTTTTTGCAAGTGAAAAGAAGAAGGCAGACGCATCCAGAAAACATGTTTGCGAGGGGGTCAGGTTTGGGGGACAGAGCGGGTGGTGTTGGGTGCCGATTGCCACATGTGTGTGCCTGTTGCCTCTGGCTCTTATTTTCTCGGTGATCTTGCCACATGAGCCGGCTGTATGAGTTGTTAACAGCGGGGAGCGCATTTCGTTTCGTTTCGCAATTGAGTTCCTTCTTCCCCAACAGGTTTAACGCTTTGATCTGCTCTTCTTCCTCTTCTGTCCGTGTCTATATATCTCTTGGCGACTTTTGATCTTTAGCTGCGCGAAAAGGAGGCGAAGTTGCAGTGGAGTTGGTCGGAGGAGGAGATGCGGCCATTAGAGCCGCAGTCACTCAGGTGTGGTATAAGCCACAAGAGAAGCCAGACTATACCAGACTTTAAATGCAGGCAGGGGAAAATAGAGGAAAATAGGGAAAAAAAGTCGTCGGGACCTAGCCCATAATTAATATGGTAGAGAATTTGATTTAACACTTTAGGCTTTTGACAAATTGGCCTCATGTCAGGAACTTAATTGCATAATTGGAAAAGGAAATTTAAACTACGTCATGTGTGGCTGATATAAAAAGTGATATTTATTTTTAACAGGAAAAATGATTTATTTTTGCCACCTGAAAACATTCTCTGTTAAAGCTGGTAAAACACCTCTGAATTCCCATCGAACTAATCCAGTTCAACGAATTCTGAATATTGCGAGTTCAATTCAGCAAAATCAACAGCAAACAAAAATAGCGAACGTTCGATGAACAACGCGAATTAAAATTGTATCCAATTCAGATTAAATTGCCACTTTATAGGTATTTTCCCGGACCTTTTTCTATCTCCGTGTCACGCAGATCAAATTCAAAAGGGGTTAAGGGGGGGGTAAGGTTTTAAAAAATTTTTTTTTACATTTTTTTTTATATTTTTTTTCTGAATGACCAATGTGTCGAGAACATTGTGTAAAGATTTTGAGTCAATTAAAGTCAAACTAACAGAGTTACAGCGTTTTAAACAACCGTATTTGGACGTATTTTCACGTATAAAAATACTTTGAATCGATTTTGCCGAAGACGTTATTTTGAAAGTCGGTGAACATCAGAACTCAAAATCTACTGAACCGATCCTTTTCAAATTTTTAACACAAACTCTCAACATAAATACGCAGGTAATCAGGAAGAGTTTTTTTTAATTTTTAATTTTTTCTATTTTTAAAAAATAAATTAACAGCGATTTTTTAAGCTAAAATCGCACTTTTCACTTTAAAGTGCTCCCAAAAATAGACAAAAAATAAATTTAAAAAAATCTCTTCCTGATTACCTCGGGAAATTCATTATCTTTACAACGCATATCACATTTTATTTTTAAGATGATCCGTTAACGCCCTATGATGTTCACCGCAAAACAACTTTTTCTTTGGGCGCTTCGGAAGATTAACCGCCACAGGCGTATTTCTTAATATTTTTTAATAATTTTTTTTTTCTAATACTCTTCAAAAGTTAAACAATAACATGTAATTAAGCTCAATAAAATAAACTTACTCATTTCGCCGCAAAAAAAAATCAAACTTGGCCCTTTTTATGGCCTTTAAAACCTTACCCCCCCCTTAAATCGAGGTTGGGGTTTTCGCTTGTTTTTGCCCACAGGAAGCTGCCATTTGAAATGCGTTTTTGCCTAGGAAAAACTAGGACACTAACTATGAAAATGCGGACAAGTTGAAGTCCACAAAGCCAAACACGATGCGTGTGTGTGGTGCAGGGTCCAAAATAAATATATGCTCGGCACAAAGGTTGGATGGGTGGAATAAAGGCGGGCGGGAAGGTCACAAGTGCCTTTGGTGTCAGACCAAATTGTTTACAAATACAGAACACGCGTTGAAAGGCTGCCATGGAGAATTTCAGTGGGGAAAGTTAAGGAATGGATCTGAAACCTCTGGCAACGCCTTACCTTGAAGGCAGCCATCTACTTCTCCTTGGGATTTAATGGTTTTTTTCTAGCATAAAAGACTCGGTAGCAGCATCATCATCATCATCACAATCCGGGGACTGCCTGACTGGCATCTGAAATGATTTTAATGCTGTTGACTGTGGGTTTACATTGACATTTTGGCCAACTTCCCCATCCATCCATCCATCCCCCCACTTGTAGTTCGTCGAGATTTGTAAAAGCCACAAGCTTCCGCTTATTGTTTAGCTGGTAACAATTAAGCCGCACTTTTGCACCAGTCAACTAAAATAATCAAAATGTTTGCGGCTCACCCATGCACCCACAACCAAATACATTTAGGAACTTATACACTTAACAAAAGTGGAAACATTTAACTGAAATTTCTAAAATGTTCTTTAAAAAACTAAAATTCATGTGAAAATTATTTGATTGGTTAATTGATAAATTTAATACTTGGACCATGTTTTTGGATATGTTATTATCATACATTTTATTTCCAACTTCGTATTTCTAAGCAATACTTTTTCTCCCCGTGCACATTTGTGTGGGGGTAATCTCCAGCTCAAAGCCGAAAGCAAATGCAATTTTTGAATTTTTCCACAGAGTTGAGAGTTGAGTTAGGAATGGTTTTGTCCATGAATTTGCATGTTTTGGCAGGGATCAGTTGCCTTGTTTTGGGGAATGGCAGATGCGGAATCATGCGGATTGCTTTGCCATTAGTCCGGTTGCTCCGCTTGCGGACAATGGTAGCAGTCTTTCGGCCCCATCAAAAATGCAACCAGTGAATTGGCTATTACACACACACACACACCGACCAATACAAAGTTAAATGCCAATCCGAATTTTTCGAGCTTAGCTTGTTTTTGATTAAAACGATTTGGTTTGTATTTGAATGGCGTTTGGCGTATGATGAGTTCCGAGGGTATGAGTCGGGTAAACGTAGAGTTAAAACCCATCAACTTGAATGACAGGCGAAATCGATTACCGTTTAATTAAATTAACAATGGATCGATTGTACGAAATGTACTTCTTAAATTTCAACTTTAAAAATTGCATACCGAAGGTATGTTTGTTATCAGACTTCTAGACAAATTACATTCAAAATGTTCCACGTTTTGATGGTCAATATTTGGAACCCTGTTCGTGTTTCCCAGGATGTATGATACGGTGGGCTTACATTACTAATTTTAGTCTGAATTTTATTCTCAAGGGAACTGCATTAAAACCCCAAAAGCTTAAATAGCGCATGAGAGCTGACCTATTAAGGCACTTGATCTAGAGACACTCCATTTAACTAGTCTTTAACCCATTTCCCCGGCAGTTTGCAGTTCCCTTGCATTGTTCGCACTTAATCAAGGTCGGCAGTTAATTAGACTTTCTGCTGTGGGAATCCAGTGTCGCCTGGCGGCGAAACAATTGCGTTGGCATTGCATCAGCGAGATGGATGGATGCCCGGCCATTTGGGCCATTTGAGCCACCAGGGAGTCGGAGCCGAGTTGGCCAAGTCAGCATAACTGCACATTATTCAACGCGACAAACAAAAATTGTAGATGGTAGATGTTTTAATTGTCCAACGTTAAATAATAAATGCTCGCCATAATAGCATTAATAATGGCGATGCACACATAAAACAATAAAACGAAAAAGCGACCATAAAATGCAAGCCAGGCCGCAAAAAGAGATTGTCCAGCCACTCTTGACTGCCACTCGATGTGTCTTAATTAGCATAAATATGCAGCGTGGTTGTGCAATTGGCCGAAAGGAGAGGTGTGTGTGTGGTGTGGTGTCACCCGAGTGCACCGCAACATCATTTATGCCTGCCATCGGTCAATCAGAATCAGAAACAGATTCAGAAACAGCTCCCGTTTCGATCCAACATCTACTATATATGCATTTACACACATATATCCCCTGGATGCCGCATTATTATGCGGGCTCACTTCTCCACTCGTAATGGCTTTAATTGTTATTGTAATTGGCAGTGCACTCAATGGTAAGTAATTGAGTCATGGGGGTAAATTGAAGTTTGATATGCTAGATTATGTCATTGAATTTGGAGAGGTTACAAAAGCGATGGGATTAAATAGAGTAGTTGGCAATTTATCGCATTTAATTGCAATTGAAGCCTGTACAATTAATGTATAACTTTGTCCTGTTTAAATAAATAAATGCATACCATTTATTTTCTATAATTCTCAAATATGTAGCCATGTGTTTTCCATTCCGATATCTAATTAATCTATTTTAAATCTCTGTTATTTAATTTTATTTCAAACAACAAGTTTTTTGTGCGCCAAAAACTACAGACAATCTGAAAGCGTCAGTAATCTGATTATTAAAATAATTATTTTAAAGTGGAGTTGGGCTACCTTTAATTCAAACCAATAAACATTTAATTAGCCAATCGATTTGCTTTTTTCTGTCAGCTTTATTTGATTCTCGCGATTGTTTTGCACAGGCAAAATATGAAGTTCAGAGTACAGACAAGTGGCTATGATGTAATGCTTAGAGCTACGTACAATATATAGATAGGTGTTATATAGCATATATATGCATGTATATAATATGATACATAGAGTTCAAAAACAGTTTATGTTTCTTCGTCTGGGCTTAGTCGTTAATCCGATAAGAAAACAAGCTTTTTAGGCATCAAAAATCATTCGCAATTCGCACTGTCTGCGAACGTGGACATACAGATTACTCGATAGATATAAGGACTATATGGTACGAATATAATTATGCATAAGGGTATACATATGTGTCTATGCGTGATATTAGAAAAAGGTGTTACAAAAACTTGCTTATTGACAAACGTTAATCGTTAAATATGTTTGTAATAACTTGGAAAAGTTCTCAATTTATTTACTATACTTTACGTTAAAAATGTTCTTTATCAAATTTTAATTTTTGTGTTAGTTATCTCTTCTAAACTAAAGACGCCTAAATCGTATCACAGATAAATGTGTCGCACTTACACATTGGCATAACTTAGGCCTATAACAAATGGAGCTAACAACTAGGTGTGTTTAGAAACTAATGCTGGATTTTTTGTTATCGGGGGATTACTGTGGCATGCTCAGTTCTGCCACCAGAGGGCGCTCGTGTTCCAGATCCACGCGCCCGACCCTACTCAACGATGCTGCTGGGGATTCGGGGGTCCGAATGCCTGCATGCTGTAGTACCGTTCGCTGTCCTCCTTTACAACACTGGTCACGTGGTGAAATTGGCACGGATGCGAGATCTGCGACTTTGGCGGCAACGGCGCCGGCTTCACCCGCTTCTGCTTCTTCTGCTTCCGGGTCCCGGGAACAGTAAGAGCTATATTCTCCGGATCACTGACCAAACGCTCTACATGCTGCCACAATTCGCGAGCGGCATCTGTGGAATCGAAGCTGAAGCCAATCATCTGCTGGTGGTTGCTCGACCGGCACATCGTGTGAAACGACGGACCCGCAATCCTGTAGTTCGATAGGTTGTCAATCCGGTCCGACCAGAGGGCAAAGCAGGAACCCCTCTCCGCCAAAACGAGAGTAACCCTCGGCATGGATCTGGCCTTGGAGTTGCCCTTATCGTGGAGAATCACCGGAATGCCAGTGAAGACCAGGCGCCAATCGCCATCGTTTCCGGTTCCCTCGTAGAGATTGGCCAAGGCGCCACTCACGAATATCTCCGTGCCCAATCCCCCGAAGAAACTCTCCACCTGGCCACGTTCGTAGTCGGAGAGATTTGTGTTGCTCGTGGTGTCCGTGCTGATGGTATCCTCATCGATATCCGAGGCATTGTACAGCGATGTGGTTCCATGGGCACTGCTCCTCTGTGCCGACGAGTGCGAGTGGGCCGACCAGTCCGGGTGGAGGATCAACTCGTCCCTGGGCTCCGAGGAGGAGCCGGTGCCCTCACTGGACTCCGATGGCGGTGCGGAATCACTAACGGACCCCAAACGGCGACGTGTCTGCTGCAGTTGATGCGACATCTAGAAAAAAAAAAACAGGGGAGAGTGCTAAATTAGATTTCTGTGGCAAAAGCTTTTCGGCTGCGGTTTCGCTTCAAGTGGAGTTAATGCAATTCTCTTTTGCCATTTCCCGCCACCTCACAAAAGTTGGCAACCGAAAATAAAAACAAGTGGATGGACTGCATAGCAGTATAAAGAATAAAAGATACCCAGTACTTAAAATTGGGAACCCAAATGTAACACTGACCAACACTCGAACTTTAGTTAAAGTAAACGTTTTATTCTTTTAAAGATCTCAATGCAAATGTATTAGTTTATTTATATTAAATACTAGAGGGCCTGTGTCCGCTTCGCTGGTCAACACAATTTAACAACATAAAAGTCAATGTTGCAACATTTTTCAAATATATGGAAGTAAAGAAAGATGGTTATTTAACACTTTTCCAGTTTGACTTCTCCACTTGCGCAGCACAATCCAGCCGTTTCTCTTTTAAACTTTAACGCACTGCAATATCGGTATATAGTCGCCATTGGTCCAATATCTAAATTTTCATTATCACTGAAGTTCGCAGTGGGGTCATATTGGAATGCCAAGCGATTGAATGATGCCAATAATCTCCATGTGCTCATTTGTCTTTCTTCGCATAAGTTTTGTGAATATACTTGTTGCTGGCTTGGATGTCTGCGGCCAATGTTTGCACGTCGTCCTCTAAGCATTTTGGACTATGGACAGAGTGGTGATTTTATCCTTAAATGCACGATCCACATCATTTTCACAGTTCAACTTAAATTGAATAAAAATTCTTTTTTTTTAACAATTTCACAGTGAACACAAAAATTGAGTTAAAATGCTAAGGGAGCGTGTTTGTCAGTTCGATGAGGTAGCAACTCACTTTATATGCGACAATATTGCAATTTTCTTACGGATCCCTAATTTTTTCAAAATAAATTATAGCCTATTTAACTCCACGATAATATAGCTTTCTATCGGTGAAAGAATTTTTAGATCGGACCAGTAGTTCAGGAGCCTATTCCCTGCAAACAAACAAACAAACAAACAAACAAACAAACAAACAAATTTTACCTCTTTATAATATTAGTATAGATATGTTAATCTACTTTATAAAGTATATAAGTTAACCCGTGGATAAAGTAACTTTTTAAAGAGACTAACACTTCATACCCGTTAACTTCACAACTACAGGGTATCATCATTCCCAGTCTCAACACGAGTTTCAGTTTCGGATTCTCTGGTTCTCTAATTTGTTATTTACTTTGTTGCCCTGCTGCAATTGCTGCCAAGTAAAAACAACGAAAAAATGTATATATTCATTTTCATTGTGGTCGCTCTGCTGGAAATTAAACACAATCAATTTCCGCTCCAGAAACTCAAATCGTAAACAAACAATAAAATCCGCATATTTATGCTCAATGAACAATTTGCCAAATTTCATTTAGCTAACAAATTCGATGACTAAATAGCCATTGACAATGTGAGCAATTGTTCGTTCCATTTTAATCGCTTTCAAGTTAAATTAATATTTATTTGGCAAAATTATTAGAATGACTTTATTTGGCTATTAATTACTCATGTGTTTCGTATGTTTGACTAATGCCTATTAAAGATTATTATTTGACTTTAAAACTCTGCCATTTCGTGCCTAATTTTTCACCTCGACAAGCTAATTAAAAGTGTATTGCTTACATAAAAACAAAAACTCAAAAGCAATTAGGATTCCTGCGCCGAATGATACATTCCCCCGCTCTCGTTGAAAAAAATCTCCATATCAAAGAACTCACGTCCTATGTAAATACCTTTAAAAAAGTTGAAACCAAAAGCGAAAAACTACGTGTACTTACAGGCAAACAAATTCAGAGGCAATGCGCATAACTAATGAATATGGAGCGCTCAAATTTGGTTAGCTTCTCTAACTCAAATGGCTGAAAAGTTAGCCGAGGCACGTGGACATCGGCACGTTTTAATTAGCGCCGCAAATTGCAGGTCACGGCGTAATTAAATTATTTAAATTGCTAATTTTCCCGAAACAGAGGGGAGGGCAGTGAAAATTGTACAGCCAGTGCTAAAATGGAAAGTGCTAAACACTTGAACGTGTTTTAAAGTTGTCAATGCGACGACGGCGACTCCAATAAATAATAATCAACGAATATTCGAGGGGGGAGAGGAAGGAAAACTCTACCTAGGAGTGAGGAAATTGTCCAGGATACGCAGGAAGTTGCTGGGGAAATGTATCGCGCATCCGCAGAGTTTCGCTGGCACACTTTCAGGCCAACTTCTGTCGGAGCCAAAAACTTTCCTCGGGCAACTTTGTTTGTTTGGGGTTGTCCAGAAACGTTTCTCCGGAGGTTGGGAACACAAGAAGGAGGGGCAATGCAACATTAACACGGTTATCTATAATTTACACGCACAGGGGGGAAAAGCGGGGCCTCCTTAAGTGCGGTGATTTCTGGCTGCCTGATGCACATTTATTGTGCTATTACTTTTGCGGCCCGTGGATGTCCGCTGCCCATTCCCAAAAGGCAAACGGCTTTCCTCCCTTGAGTGTTTTTTTACGTGTCCCCGGTTTGGTTGCCAAAAAAAGTTTTCAACTACAGCTAAAGTGGGAATAATAGCGATTTACGTTTTAAATGTGTTCTTATTTATTTACCTCGAATGCTGCCAAAAATGTTTGCTGGCTGGATTCATTCTTTAAGTTTTAATGCAGATAAAAGTCGCAATATCCAATCTTTTAAAAATATATACTTTCTTTATTAGATGTTCAAAATATTTTTCATTAAGCTGCTATCATTTTGCCAGCTGCTGTAGCCAAACTTTTATATATCTCCGAGCAAAAGATTAATTGCCTCACTTCCCCAGCTCCACGAACTTGGCAAATATATTTAGTGCCGAGATTTATGTGGCTTCATTACGACCACCCATCAAGATCCCTGGGAAACCTCCCCAAAGAAAATCTCACACCCCCTGGGGGAAACAGAGAGGGCATTTAGTCTATGCATATCGAACATTGTGCTCAAACAATTAAAAATATTGTCCGTCTTTCGGCAAATCTTTTCGTCCCTGTTGGGGCCACTTTTTATTATTGTCATGGCAGCCGACTGCCAAATGAATATTTAATGTCGCCCCCAACTAGCAAGTCCCACCCCCAAATGGCCTTCGGGATATCGAACGGAAAACGGCAAGTTCAATGTCAAGTTTGTATCGTACCATGCGGCGTATGCGTAATTTTTGTGCTGCATGTTCGCCATGAGTTCGGCTGTTATTTACGGCCTTGTGTGTATTTTGAGCTAATAATCGGGGAAAATCAACAAAAGCCAAAAGAGGACAGGGAAAACAATAAAGCAAGCAAAAGGCTTGCTGTATATTTATGTTAAATTTGCCAATTAATTGGAATTTGTGGGAAACCTCGTCCACATGGGGTGAAGAAAACGCTTTTAAAAATTTATGGTTGAGAAAATTGTTAGTATCTGGGTTAAGCAGTAAAAAACTACCATTTTTATACAAATATGGTATACACTTTAAGAGGAACACATACATTTTAACGCCTTTAAAGGTTGACAACTGAAATTCTGTTAAAACACAAAAGAGCAAATATCTTTTGCAGGTCAAGCGAACGCCTTCCAAAAGCCCCGGGGGATTTTGGAAAAAACATGTTTGAGGAACTGTCACAAAATTTCATTTTTCAATTTATTTGTGTCAGTTGACAAATGTTTGCAATTGACAGCCATAGAAAAAAAAAACAAATAAAGAAAAACATTTCGTTGGAGAAAAGCAATACGAAATTATGTTAGGTTAAACAAATAAATTCATTAAAAAGGCATATGGAAAAAAATGTAACAAATTTTGGGCAAATAAAATTTAATATTTAATTTTTGATATAAAATATTTAGTTTCAAAAAATGTGGTTAAGGTCTATAAACTATAAAGAACTATACAGAAAGTCATAGCTATCGCTTTAAACGTTCAAGCCCCTTTGTCTTGATTTAAATTATAGGGCACAAGTAAGAAGAAAACTGCATTAATGTCGGCATTTTTCTCCGTGCACCACTGAAGATTGGAAAATCCCACACTAAGCCCAATCTTTTCATCATGGGGCAGGTCAGTGAAAACGTTGGACATGTCAAAAGGGGCAGACAGAAATCAAACAAATTGCTGTGGATGTATAACAATTGAAACCGTTAGCATGGGGGCGTGGTGGGCGTGGTCGGCTAACAATGCACAAATGGGAGGAGGGGTGGTGTAGAAAAACAGCAACAGATACAGGTTGGTTGACTTTTGAGGCCTTTATGTTAATTTCTGATTCAGTTTTGAGCTCCAGTTCCAGTTTCAGTTTGTTTTCCACCAGATCTGCGCTTTATGGAAACTCACTCAAGTGCATCGGCACAACAGGAGTGGCAAGCGTAAGAGCAAACGTGCTGTGATTTAATTTTTCTGTGACGCTCGGCGGCAACAAAATAATTCAACTCATGCGGGGCCAGCAGGAAAATGGAAAGGAGGCAGGGGGCGCGTGGGGAAAACTCAATTAAAATGCACAAAGCCTCTCGTCTCGCCTGACCTCTCGTTTTGCTCCTTTCCTTTGGCCCGAGGACAAGCAATTATCGCTGGTTGTTGGTTGCTCCACGTATGTGGATCAAAAACTGCTCAAAAGTTAAATTGAATTTGTTATTAAAACCCAATTTTACATGACGCATTTTGATGGCATTTTTTTCCAGCCATCACCAGACGCACACTTCAATTTCAAATGCAGACGAAGGAGATAAGTTGCGGATGGCTCAAATCGCGAAATTCCATTTCCCGGCTCCTCTAACACATGGCAAGCGAAAAATTTTCATAACAACAACCGAATATTTTTTCACATAAACATGCAAATTTCTCACCCAAACCCAGGGATCTCGTTCCCGCGTTGCACTCATCTTCTCAATGAGTAATTTGCATGTAAATATATATACACGTTTATATAGTATAGTATTCTTGCCTGCTCGCTTTTTAGCATTTGTTCATGAACTTCGCAGTTGACGGGAACAACAAACTGTCGTACAAAGCTTTGTCATTGTTCAAGGAAATTTTCGCAAAACGTTGGAGGGGCGGTGAAAGGAGCACCAGACTATTGCCTGTCAAGTGACTGACTAACAAGTCTCGTCTGCACTTCAACAAAAAGTTGTATGACTAGTTTTACTAGTTAATAAATTTCTGATAAGTAAACTATCTCGGATCATCAGCATATTTTTGGTTAACGATCATGTCATCAAATAAATAAAGATAAAAATAAAATAATAATCACCTGCTGACTAAATCAAACGTAAAATAAAATATGTTTAATATGTTATGTCTTACCTTAAATTAGAAGTCTGATTGAATTGTATTTTCTGTTTCTCAAGTTAAGCTTAATTTTCTAAATATGTACATATTATAGAAATATATTTCTCTACATGCAGAACGTTTCTTACTCAAATTTCATGGCGCTCTGGGGACCACGTTTTGATTTATGACCAAATTGAAATAGCGAACAAAATATTTACTTAATAATTCTGTGGAAAAAATGAAAACGCACAGGCAAACCGTGTATTTAACCAAAGAAATATATACAGCTGTATTTCAACGAGTCGTGGAATAATTAGATTTTATATGTGGGAAACCGAACATCACATGAAAGTGAATCGACACGTGTCTGTCGGCAATAATGCAAACCAAACGGTTTATGACTTAATGTAAAACAAATGCTACATGACTTCATGTACGTGAATATAGTGAATCACAGGCATTATCAACAGTTGTTCGTTTGAGTGACTCAAAGCCAATAAATCCATACAGCAAATTGCAGTTTGAGGGGGCGGACATTCATTAAAAAATATTGGAAAAGGTAAAACTCAAAGTGGGAATAAGCTGCTTAAAATGTTGAATATTTTCTGTAAATTCAATTAGGAGTTATGCGTTTACTGGCTTTTTTTATTGTTTGCTGAGTTGTTGGTTTTTTTAAATTTTTTTCTTGTTTATTTTATTGTTTATTGAGTTTTTGTCATGTTTTTCTTACAGCTTTGCAAAATTTTAATTTTAATAGGATAAATATTTGTGAATATTTCCATCCTTATTTAAAGCTAGACCTTTTTGCTCATTTAGATGATTTTTTTTACAGCTGCGACTTATTAATTGTGCGGTTTATTTTCTGAGTAATTTAAAACCACTTGTGCATAAAATCATCGTGACTTTTTGTCATCCGACTTCAGGAGAGTTCTTTGCAACTTTTGAATACATAATTATTTTTTTTTACAAATTTTTTGCTCCTACAGGATCTGTTGAGTCATTCTTAGGCCACGAAAAAAGGCCCCGCAGTATATGTATTTGCCAACTTCATTCAATTTCTGGCATGACTTGCGGATGTTGCCACTGCGACTGTTGCTGATAGCCATGTTGCTGTTGGCCGTGTTGCCGATGAGCCATGGCAACAAGCTGTTGCTGTCATGAGTTGGCAGAAGCCATCGCCTGGAGTCTGCCAACGCAATAAAGTCATATTGAAATTGCTTTTGGCAAACACTCAATTGAAAAGGACCAATTGAATTGCCCACCCAATGAACTGGTAACCCGAAGTGCAACATACATAGTTGTGGGAAATTGTGTGGAATAACATTGAGTTAGATACATAAATATCTGAGCAGCTAGAAACACCGACCGGCTCACTTAATTCAAATTCCCACAGGCAACATCAATTATGTGGAGCAGCAACAAGTGCTTACCTGTAGGATCCCCCTTTTTCCACCATTGGTCGGGAAAATTGCCTCCGGTGCGACAAAAGCAACAACTTCAATGCATTTTTAGTCTCTTTTTTCGCTACCTTTTTACACGATTTACATTTTTTGTTGTTGCTGGTTTTTTTTTTGCAACTTTGGCATGCAATGGGCGTGATTAACTACTTCCCTTTTTGGCCGAGGAGTGAAGTGGATGAGGGCAAATTGCCTTGATTCACTTGGTTAGGCATTGAAATTGACACTTTCGAGGCAACCGGGCTAAAACGATAATTGTTCGAGAGCAGCGGCAAAAAAACGAGGCTACTTTATGCGTAATGGAATGGAATTAATGATTGACACACACACAGATTGTTATGAAAGTCTGCCGCCCATAGTGGTAACTAATGTCTAAGATTACAAAACAATAAATGGAAGGAAGTCAGCCAATGGGAGTGGTAAACTTGTGGGTTTTCATTGATTGATTTTCTCTCATATTATCAAACGTGATCGGAAGCAGACTTATGTAACGTAATTCAGCTATGCAAAATGTATTTAAACAGCAAATTTAATATTAACTCTTAGTCATCTATCTAAATATACATTTTTCTAATCCACTGAACTTAATCTGTTGTCAAGCATTCACCTTAAATTCCTACCCGGAGATGCTTGCCCGACTTAGTCAACATTGCCTCAAGTTCCATTGATAAAGCCTCCAATCAAAAGCCATTGAAGCGAGTAGCATGACTCAGCTATTTTACTATAGTAAATAACTAAATGTTGTCTAGTCTTATCAACAAGTGTAATAAATCAGGCAACGTTTGCCGGAGAGAAAAAGGAAAATAAAGAAAGGCAATGCAGAAGATTGTTGCATCTTCAGCTTATAAACAAAAGAATGGGGAATTAAATCGTAAAAAGGTAAGGACTAGTTAATGCTTCTTAATATTTAATGGAAGGAAGATAAAATCCATATTTTTAGTAGAACAAAAACCAATGATTTGTTTATTAAAATATTTCCATATTTTTTTTCCGCCAAGGCTTTTCGAATCCCTATATACCCCTCCCGCATAATAGGTACTAGTTTTGGGTACAAAAACTTGCTCCAGACTTTGATAATAACATGGTACAGCCCAGCGGCTGTATAAATTACTATCAGGACGCACAGGGCACAGCCATAAAGAGCGAGAGAGATAGAGATAACTAAAGCAGTATGTGATAGCATGCCCGGAATTTTTCTGATTTTTTTTTCTCCCGATTCTGTTCGAATTTCGATTTTGTTATTTTGGTCAGACAAGATTGACTTGCAGTTGTCAGTTGGCCGACGAGAAGAGTGGCTGTTCGATCGCGACTTTCGATTTCGTTCGGTGATTATCATTCTTCGTCATTATCATTATCATTATCATTATCATGCTCAGTTGGCCTGCCAACTCGTGTTAATTATCTGCATCGGGACTCAGGAATCGGCTTTAGTTTCTTCATCACCAGTCTGTTGAGATCCGTCAAAGTCGCAACATCATCTTCGAAATGTGGTTGCTTCTGCCCATTCTTCTATATTCGGTGGTATTCCTCACCGTTCGCCACATTTACAGCCACTGGCGACGCCGGGGATTCCCCTCGGAAAAGGCCGGGATCACATGGAGTTTCCTGCAACGGGCATATAGAAGGGAATTCCGACACGTGGAGGCCATCTGCGAGGCCTATCAATCGGGCAGGGATCGTCTGCTGGGAATCTACTGCTTTTTCAGGCCGGTTCTTCTAGTTCGAAATGTGGAACTGGCCCAAACGATACTGCAGCAATCGAATGGACACTTCAGCGAACTTAAATGGGACTATGTCAAGGGTTATCGAAGGTTTAATCTTCTAGAGAAACTCGCTCCCATGTTTACTACCAAACGTTTGTCTGAAATGTTCGGGCAGGTCCAAAAAGTGGGTGATCATTTAATTAAACATTTGATGGAGAAGGAACAAATGCAAGCAGGGATTTTGGAAGTGGATCTTCAGCAAATACTAAGAGTGTAATAAGAGTTAAAACATTTATTTAAATATATAAAATTAATTTGTTTTCTTTTTAGTTATTCAGTTAACATCATTGGCAATCTGATTTACGGCTTGGATGTCAACAACTTTGAGCAAAAGGATCATATATTAACCAGCTACCTGAGCCATGGACAGGCTTCAATTCAATCCTTGTAGGTATTTCTAATCAGGATTTTATTATCCCTTAAATGTAATCATATTTATCCTCCTCTGCAGCACTTTAAGTCGCCTGCCCCAGAAATCTTCATTTACCTACCGCCTAAGAGATCTCATTAAACAAAGCGTAGAATTACGCGAAGATCATGGACTGATACGAAAAGATATTCTACAATTACTAGTCAGATTTAGAAATGGAAATGAAGTCAGTGGCGATAAATGGCAGTTGGAAACGAATAATGGTTAGTATAAGAACTAAAATGTTATATAAAAATATTTTAATGTAAATTTCTAGATACAGAAAAACTTTTGTCCATTAAACGCTTGTCTAAAGTGGCTGAGGACCTCTTAAAAGTATCTCTAGATACAGTGGCTTCAACTATTACACTCACACTTTATGAAATTCTGCAAGCACCCTTGATTGTGGAGAAACTTCAAGCGGAAATCAAGGAACTTAGCAATGAAAATGGACAGCTTAAATTTGAAGAACTGGATGGTCTTAAGTATATGGATATGTGCCTGAAGGGTATGTAAAAAAATATAAAAATTTATAAAATGTATTATTTAATCACAATTAAACCCTTTACAGAAACTGTTCGCAAATACCCGCCTTTACCAATTATTGAACGCATTTGCCGCAAAACCTATTCCCTGCCAAATTCCAAATTTACAATAGACGAAGGAAAGACGTTGATGGTTCCTTTGCTGGCCATACACAGAGATGAAAAGTATTTCAGTGAACCCATGAAATATAAGCCTCTACGATTTTTGCTATCTGAAAATGATGCAAGCCAGCGAAAAGATAAAACCAAGAGCAACGCTTTCATAGGATTTGGAATTGGAGGAGCTCAGTGTGTGGGTGCGTAAAGGTTTCCAATTTCTTCGCTGGTAAATACTTAACATTTTTGTTACTTAATTACAGGTCAAAACTTTGCCAAGTTGGTAATTAAAGTCGCTCTGATCAAGCTCCTGCAAAACTTTCGCCTGGAATTGGATCCCAAACTGGCCGAAACCCTGGGAAGTTTCCCATCAGCCGGCTCCCTTTATACACACAAAGGATGGACTGAAAGTCAAGTTGAAGAGACGCGAAATAAAACCGAAATTTTATCGCTAAGCTAAGTTAGGTTAGGTATACTACATATATGTATGTGTGTCCTTTAAGCTGATAAGTTCTTTAATTTGTGCAGGTTTTTCAACACTTTGTCGTCTGTTCGCGACACCTGAAATTATGCTATAAATAAAATTCAGTATATTATGAGCACCGTTCTGTTCCTCCTTTCACGTCGCTGTTTCTGTCTCCTCTTGTTTGCCTCGTTCGCTTCGTTAACTTTTGCAAAATGCCAAAGGTCCTGGGGCACACGGTGCGTATACGTAACGTAACGTCACAAACGCCAAACTCGACGCATTAAATTAGTCATTCCTATGTGCCTCTGTTGCTGTTTACGCCAACACGGATATATATACTCGATTCTGGCGAGAAAGAGAGGGGAAAAGGGAGAAAGCGGGGGAGTTATCATCTCGGGCGGAAAAGACATGTGCTTCCATTCGAGTTTATCATTAAATTTGATTTGCTTTGTTGCCAATCCAACATGACAGCCGCCTGGAAACCGATAGTCTTGTGCCTCTTCTCGTGCCTCCCGAAATATGCTAAAGTCAAGACTGTCTGTCCGATTCAAGTACTCATCTTATTTGACCAACACTCAACAAAAATAATACTTATTTACCTAATAGCAAAATAATATATTTCATTTTAATAAAATCCCAAAAATAACAAGCTCAATTAAAAGTGTAAAACAAATAGTGTAAATAAAACTAAATAACCATGTTTGGTTAAATGATTTTTTTTTAGTATTATTTATTAAACATTTTTTTTTTTTTTTTTTTTATTTAAAATGTCTTTTTCCTTTGTGTACCAATCCAGTTTGGGTATTTTCGCAGAAGTGGCAATCAGGGCCGAGAGGCGCCTCTAATGATGCCGCAATTAGGCCGCATTATGGACACATTTATCATCCACAGAGCGAGAAACGGAGAAACGGAAGGCGAGATAGAGATGTCACAAACAAATGACTCTAATGAGTGCGTAAAGTGTTTTACATTAATGAAAACTTTTCGGCCCTGCCCCCCACAAAAACCCATCAAACTAATTGTGCTCGGACTAAGCTTTTTCGGGGATAAATGACCTGGAAAGAGTCAGAAAATCGACAGCACACTTTACGACTCCTGCTCTCTGGCCAAAGTATTAAAATTGAAATTCAATCAAACGAACCGAGGGTTGTAAGAGTCAACCCAGAGAATTTAAGGACCGAGTTTCAGGAGATAGATGGATAGATATAAAATCTACCGGCACGACAAAAACAAGAATAACAACGACAACAGGAACAAGTGGAGCTCTTCACATGTTTTGACCCAGTTCGCTGGCGTGGCAAGTGTCGAATATAAATTGCATGAGATGGCCCCAAAGGTGGCAGGGGATTCTGTTCGGGGGCAACTCCCTTTGGCACAATCTTGGCTGCCATTGTCCTGGTTACATTTAAACATTACTCATTCCACATCAAGCGGTCAAAGCCGCAGCCCTGTACCAAAAATAAGACCCACAAACCGCACAAGTCAAATTTAAAAAGTAAGTACAAAGTTGCTTTCATCGTTGTGCATAAATTATTTTCCCGCGAAAAGCGAAAAGCATACAATTTCATTTCGCCTCGCATAAATTGTGATTTATTTCACCCATGGGACATTCTAACCAAGTACTGCTAATTTGCTAATAAAGTTGTTGCCCAATTAGGGTTATTAACTTACCATAATTTCAAGATCTGTTTTCGGGGTGAACTGCAATGAGATAGAAAAACAAAATTGGAATCAATTAATCAAATGTTCGTTTATGGCGTTTTGTTATTGAACTTTTGCTTTAAACATACGAAACCAGATTGCAATTGATTTTGAAGCAAACTTGAACTGCAGCTAAAGTGAAAGATAAATTTGTTACAGGCAATAAACTGACTGAGACAAAAGTTTATCGCTGCAGTCGCCTTTAATTAGCCAATTGACATATGGCTTTTGCTTTGGCTTTTATTGTTTTTCGCCAAGCCAAAGTTGTGCAACACATTTGGCTGCTTAGGTAAAATCACTTTAAAGGCATTTAAGTGGCTTAACTAGGGGAAGTATTTGTTATGCGACAAATAGAAAAGGCAAATAGAAACCTGAGCGTTTTGTTTCGTTCAATTTAAGGCCTCAGATATGCAAAATATTTGCATAACAAAAAGTAACATTTGTTTGCATAACAAAAAAGCTGACATAAATTTTAAAGGCATTAAGTGCTTATTAATTTGTAAACGTTTAGGTAAATTTCTTTTAGTAAAGCTATCTAAGCAATATTTAAGCTGGCTTTTACAAAATTGGAATTTCGTAACGATGAGGCAAATAATAAAGAATTTTATTCAATTCATGCTCACTTTAATTAAGAAAAATGTTTTACTCTTATCGTTGGACTGCAATTATTTTTAAAATTTTCTTCTGCTTTTTATTTCATAAATTTTTGCTGAGTACAGCAATTATCTTCGCTAATTGGATGAGAACTTTACTCGTCCGAAAACTTTCCCACTTGCAGCGTGGCTAAGAAAACAATTTAAGTGGCGGTCATCTCGTGTGTTTATCTGTGGCCTCTTCACACTTCTCCCCCTCATTTAAGAACTCGCCCAACTGTGCTCCAAAAAAGATAAAGTAACATATGACCTCGGAGGGTCAGCAGTAATAAAACTATGTAAATGTTTGGCCTTTAATTGTGCTCTCTCTGGTTTTTTTTTCATGAATATTTGTTTAACAATTAAAGCTAGCAAGGGTGCAAGAGTGGGTTTGTCGTGTACAAAGATTATGATCATTAAGAGCTTAAAGAGTGGAAAATGGGAGACATTCAGGGAAGTTTTGAGGAAACAAGCCAGTTAAAATGTTTATTTAACAGTGATGTTCCCTTATTAAAGATAGGGCTATTTTCAAATTAAAAATTTTTTTTATATTTTTTTTAAAGCTCTCAGACAACCGATAAAAATGTTTCTTAAATCTACATGTAATTTATATTATTTACAAACGTGGTAAATATATTTTCTGTACTTCCTTAAGAGGTTCCACTGTCTGTGGGCAAAATCTTCTTGGCTTGGCTTAACTTGGGTGGCAGTGGGTGCAGTTGGTTTACTTTTTCAATTTGTGTGCATTCACATAATTGCCACATGGAGTTGCATGATGCATCCCATCCGCCTGCCGCCCTTCAAACAGCACATACATAATATATACAAATATATTTTATATATATAGATCACATGCCATGGGAGTAATGACGGCCGGCTTCTTTATTCCGAGGAGATTCGAGATGGAGAAGAGGATGTTTGAGGATGCCGATGGCGATGCCGCTGGTGTTGCGTGCAGCTGTTTATTGTTGTTATTGGCGGCTGGTTGCAGTTGCTTTAATTATTGTCAGCCAAACTGTCGCGGCCACCAGTCGCATGTGTAATTTGTTTGGCTGCCGCTTTTCTTTTCTCCGCTCCGCTTCGCCTTCTTTAAACTATATTTTTGTCTGCTTCCGACTTTTAATTAATTTATGTGTCTGTCACTTTACGGGCTGCTTTAATAGTGCGTTGAATTCGGGTCTTAAGAAGTGGGCGACACTTAAGTTTTTTTTATTATCTCACTTGGGACTTTGTGGGAAAACCCAGAAGTTTACTTACTTAATTTTTAATAACTTATTTTATGAATCTGCCAGAAGTATTTAACATTTCCTTAAATTAGGAAGTTACCCATTTTAAATTGTATAACCTCTGCAGATCCATTTCCTTTTGATAATGATCTACATTTACCTTCATTACCTAACTAGTTCCGTAAAATGGAATCCGTTTTTCAAGGTCTCATTTTCGTCTGCTGAAAGTCGCAACCTTTCTAATGGCCAAGTAATTTAGCCTTCATTTTCAATTACCCGGGGTAACGAAGCGCTGAAAGCATTTATCAAAATGCCAAACTAGATAACTTAATTAAAGCCCGAAAATCAATCTGCATATATATGGGGCCTGACAAAATCAAAATCTGTGCACAGCCACCCCAGAACCACCCACAACCCGCCAATTCAACCCACAAACAATGGAAAGCGGCAAACAACAACATCCGCTTATCGCGATAAATCAAAGCCACGAGTGTTGTTAATTTTCCAAGGAAATTTTTGGGGGTATACAAAGTTTGGGGAATAAAGGCGAACGAACGTGCGTGAATGTGCGTGGTAATAAAAACAACTTAAATTTATGTTTTCACGGCGAACAAAAAATTATCTTAAGTCGGGAAAAAGGGGCGATGGAAACTTCTTGCTCACTTTGGGGGCCAACAGCATGTCGGCGGTGATGTGTGTGAGTACATTTCATTTTTGTGGGCACGACGAGCGACTTGCTAATTCTAATTAAAAGCAACAGCAACCGAGGGAAGTCTGCGGCACACTCAAGCAGAAAATTATCAACTCCGCGGAGAGATCCGTAGATGAAGATACGTGGACTTAACTAAACTTCTGCTTGGCTAGACCAAAAGATGTTTCTTGAATGCCCACAACAACTCCGCAGGAGGAAAAAACCTAAACCAAGGGGAAAAAAATGAACAAACCCTCGCCACCGCAGGCCAAAATTAAATTGTGCACATTTCCGTGGAGCGGAAATTGCCCAAGTTTGTCACTTGGAATGAATTTATACAGAATTTGAGATGTATATAATGGAATCAGTCAAAAGCATCGTTCGCCATTTATGTGTTTACTTTCCGCAAATTGAAATTCATATCATACACTTTAATGCCGGGTTTCCCCCCTCACCAGAAATTTTCAGCAAAACACGCACCCGCGCACAGGTGTAAATTATGTATGAAAATTTATGGAAGTTTCGGTTTACAAATTTAAAGCCCCGAAGCGGCGAAACAAAACGCTTTGCCAGCCATTACAACTTCCATTGCATTTAACCAGAAATTAGCGGATATTGTGACCTGTGATAATTAAATTAAATGCCTAATTAATTACCATTAGGGTCGTGCATCAACTGCAAATGTGCCAAATGTAATCCGAATGAACATGCCGCTGCACAGTTGCTGCACACAGAAGTTATTTAATTTATGATCGAATATAAATCAAGTTATAGGTGAGTTAAATTATAACAATGGCACACCGGATGGCCCAAAATAATGGGTGGGTGGGTAATGTGAACGGAATACCAAATTTGGGAATTATGATTCGGAGTTTAAAGTATGAATTTAAGCTTCATGTTTAATATCAAAATGTTGATGAGGGATTTCCAACTCCAATCTCTTCTGTTTTGGAAAGGATTGTCTTGTCCAACCTAAATGGCATCACTTACTTTCCAAAATAGACTATCCCTTGGTTTAAATTCCAAAGATAACCCCATAAAATCCAGGCTAGTCATCAAATTGGCTCCGTCATCGGGCTGAGCTCTTCTTGAACCGGATGAACCTTTGACTTTCTAATTCCGGTCGCAGTATACAACACATATCTATTGCAACAGCAAACTCGGCAGCTGATCCTTCGCCCGAGAATATATTCACAACTCCTCCGTTGCCTTCTCTAATTTACTTCACTGGCTGGCACTCATAACTCAATCCCCGAACTCCCCCATCGAAACCCCGATCCCCGAATCCCCCCTCCTCTGTGTAAATGGCTAACCCTTAAGCCACATCCAGATGCATTGACAAAATTTCACTTTGGATGAGAGATGCTGGTCCCTGCTGCTGTGGATTGCAAATGGCAAGCTTTGCAGACTGCAGTTCGTTGCAATTCGCAGCTGCAAAAAAGATGTGGAGGCATGTGGATGGAGCGAGCTCTTCTTCTTCTTCTGCTTCTCCTGTGCCCTGTCACATGCCACATTCTGGCAACTCTTTTTGTACAGGGTATGCCAAAAATTATAGGGAGGTTCTTGTTTTAATTATACCATTTATTGGAATCTTAATAAGGTCATTTTATATATTGAAATTAACCAACACTTGAAAGCTTGGATTGTGATTTTTACTTACTTAATTATTTTTTTAATTATTCTTTATAAAATCACTGGGTATCCCAAAGTCGACTTTAGGGAACTTAATAGTTTTTTCTTGTCGGCATGATTTTCGCAATCAGTGGAAAGCAGCTTGAACCGCCGCAGTTGTTGCATTTGTTGGTGATGCTGGTTTGGCGTGACATTTGGCTTTGGGTAGGAAACAGGCATTCCAGATTCGCGGATCGGGGATCGGGGGGATTGGGGAAGGCATGAAATGGAACTGGAAGCCATCTCCATCTGGACATGCAGCATAATCTGGCGTAGCTTTATGCCCAAAGCATTTTTTCTGGGTTTCGATGTCACACGAAATGTAACGCTGTCGCCAAATGATGCGCAATTCACAAGAGAAACTAATTTTCCGAACAACAAAGTCAATTTTCCATCTAATCCGAAAAGGAAAATAGATAGTGTGTGTGTGTGTGGTACAATGTTTATGGTTCTATCGCCTTAAACTATGTCAAATGCCGTTCAATTAAGTTTTCGCTTGCACAATGATAAGTCGAACCACCTCGATTCGCTCCACTCGACTCATAACAGTGACGCCAAAGGGTATTAACATGGGCTTAGGGCAAACGGGGGCGTGGCCAATGGGGCATGTGGGGACATCAGATTGATAGCGTCGCTAAACAACACAAAACAGAAAAGAACCCCAGCGGGACCGCTGCTCCAGCTCCCTACTTCTAATCAAGCACGTAAATAAAGTTAAGGTTTACGTGTATGCATGCAAGGGACGCAAAACAACAATGGCTCTCCAATTTATTGAGGGAAAATGAAGTAGGGATACCCTAATTTTAAAAAAGTGACTGTGACTTCAGTAATATAACCGAAAATATAAAACCAAGTAAATATACTATATATTCTGCATAGCAAAAGATTTTTATAAAGTAAGCCCTTTAAAAGCGAGATGTACAAAATATTTTACAGAAACCTAAGATTTTAAAACGTTATTGCTTTTCGCTTTGTAAATATTTAGTTATAAACTCAAAAAAGCAGTTATTAGTAAATTTGTTTGTTAATATTTTTTAGTAATTATTAAAGCTAAATTTTCTACTGTAAAAGCTTTTCCGGTTTTTTGAGTTTGCGGAACCTCGTTATAAATTTCATATACCCCCCATCGTGAGCATAACAAATTGTCAGAATCTCGCTGGCGGCCAGGATTGCCTTTGGGCTAGTCATCATCGGATCAATGGGGTTAAAACACACACACACACACAAACACACACATCCCTTTGCACACAGGCTGCCCCCAACAAAGGCGGCCAAATGACAACCTGAGGTTCTATTCTGTCCCTCTATATATAGAAAGGTATAAGTATGTGACGGGGAGGTTCGAAGGGTCTGATGGGTTACTGTTGGGAGCCACTGTTACTGCTGCCGCCCGGCGGCAAAGTACAATAAAAAGTGCTCCAACGTTGCATGTAACATTTGATTAGCCTGTGGAAGGGGACACAGTGCGGTCGATTGGTTGGTTTGCTGGCCAAGGTGGAGGTGGAGGGGTGGGCGAAAAATGAGCAGCATATTGCTGCTCGGTGCACTTGGGGCAATGGCAATTAGAGGTTAACTTGAAGTACTCTCGCCCACAAGCAAACGCGTCCAGTTTCTGCCAATTCAAAACAACCACAGTTTCGGATTCTCAAGAAGAGATTCAAATACAGTAGAACTACATGTTTCAAAACTCTTTAAAATGTAAATGCAAAATATGTTAAACTTGCCCTTTAAGGATATTGTCATAAGTTAAAAAAATGTTTATCAAAATCTTTATAATCTTGGCAAATTTGTATCTCCAAATACATAAGTTTGACTGTACTTCCCAAGGAAGCTCGAGAAGTAGATGCGTATATCATTAGTTTGGTTAATATACGACATGTTCCGTTTCGGCCCATTTACAAGCCAAGCACAATGTTAACTTGGCGATATACTCCCCAACATTCTTGCTGAATTTTCGTGTCCCCCGACCAAAAACTTCATCTTAACTTGTGTGTGCGAGTGCAGTGATGTGTACTGGAATGAAGAAGTCGAGGAGTGAGGGAGTGGGTGGTGCGGTGATTGTACTTTCTGTGGTCACAAGTGAAAACTTCCAAGCCGCGTTAAATGTATTTGTCAGCCAAGTTTATTATAGAAGTTTGCCAACTTAAAGCTTGGGGAATCCCTAACTTAATCGGTGGATTAAAGGAGACAGACGTGGAATAGTCTTGGCTTTTGAAATATATTCTTTAAGTAGGTATACAGATCACACAAGTGAAATAAAACAAAATAGTAAGAAAATTATTTATTATATATGAACAACATAAACAATAGAATCTTCGAAAGCATTAAGACAAAGCAAAAGTTAAATCACTTTACGACATTATAAGTCGCCAAAGTCGATTGCAAAATCCCATTTACACAACGCCAAATCCGTTCATCGAAATCAATAAAGCAATCCAACCAGGAAGTGCTCCGAGATTTATCCCGAAATATTCCCTGCACTCCCTTACCAATTTACCTCCCCTGCCATGAATTTTCCTCACCCCTTCCACCGCAATTTCTCACAGCAGACGGCTCAAGTTTTCCACGTGAAAAATGGCATCATAAGAAAAGTTATTGTCTTTGTAGTTGCCCAACTTGGCTGAAGTACAGTGGAGCCCCCCACAAGCTACAGTGAACCCTTCATCAGCAGCATCATCAGCGGCAGCGTCGAGAGTTTATTATGCAATGGCAAAAATTTAGTGCCATTTGTTGTCAACAACGCGTTGAATGCAACAAACGACGGCGAAGAAAGAAGTTAGTGATGCTACGTATTTATGGGTTGTTGAAGAATGGATTCGCTAAAGGTGATAATATATTCCAACTGTTTTATTTACTAGTAATATCAGGTATAAAATATACCATTAAAAGTTTATAAATTTAGGAATGCAATTATTAAAAATTCAAATGTATTGTTACTTCTTGTAGTAACATTATTCATATAACAGATAAAAGGAAGTTCCTTACACTTAAAACCTTTGTTGGTATGTCCTAGAAACCTTCTTTATTTTTAACAAGACCAGCTTTAGGCCATTGTTAGATGTTTTCCTACCTTAACTGGGTAAAAATAAATCGTATCTTGTGTCAGCACTGAAAACAGCAAATGAAGTTTTTGCCATTGCAACGAGGGGGAGTCTCGAACAAAAGGGAGCGGAGTTCGGTTCGTCTGGGAGCTGACTGTTCACATTTGTGCAGCCATAGCTTTTGTAATGAGTTTGTGAGCCAAGTCGAGGGAGACAATCCGAAGAAGGCAAGTCAACGTCAAATGTTGCAATATGTAAAATTAACATTGGCTGCGGGCGACTTTGTAAGATGAGCAAAAGAAGTTTTGGCCAAAAAGTTCGGAAGCCGAAAAGTGTCTGCCTGGATGAATGAATGGATGGATGTTGCATGCAACAGTACTTACCACCGCATTTTACCATCTGCAGTGGAAAACTGGTTGCAAATTTGCCACTAATTGCCGCTGACGAGGATTCAAAAAACTCATAAAAACAACACGAAACGGAAACCAATTTCGTTTGACAATGATGACGACGATTGTGTGCGGTTGATTGATTGACTGATTGATGAACTGGCCAAATTGCTGGACGTGTCGCTGTACGTTGTCCAATTAAAGACCGAATCAATGTCCAACGAAATCTATGTTAATCAAAGCCATCAAAATCAAATTTATGGAGGGTGTGTGTGTGCGTGTGTATCGAAAACAAAAGTGAAATTCCATAGGCAGCGGTTGGTCACTCTGATCTTTTGCGGTTTTACCTTCTGAGTTTTTACCAAGTTTGGAGAGAGAGAGAGAGAAAGAGAGATCAATGTTCGGAGAAGAAGAGTGAAAGTCAAGTCCAAACATTATGTTTTATGGTCTTGGTCACCTTTTTTTCGCCAGCCGACTCTTTCTTTGATTTGTTGTTTTTGTCCAATTATTCACGCCGTGTTTTTGGGCTTATTTAAATTTTGTAAAAGCAAGCACAAGCAATTAGCTACACCCACATAGGGGGTATATTCAACTTTAGATTGTGGAAAGGGTGGGGTCTTGTCTTGCAAAATCGTAATTACAATTACACAATTGTTTGTCTTTTACCTGTTACATTCTTTTACAAGTACAAGACAATTACTTAATTAATCATAAATAAAACCCCTTTTAATCAGAGCAAAGACTACGCCTGGGGCTTGGTTCAAAAATAACTTTCTTTTGGCCGCCTTCATAAAATTTAAAGAAGCTCTCTTTGTGTGGCCTCCCTTGTCAGCGACAATAAAACTAACACAAAATTATAACACAATATAAAAAGTGCTTCAAAAACAGACAATGCAAGTCACACAATGGCCTATCCAAGTACAATTAACTTAAATTTTTCTGCTTCTTCAGCTAGACCTTCAAATTGTTGAAAGCGAAACCAAAAAAAAAAAAAAATAAAGAAAAAAAGTGCCGAATGCTGAAAACATTTTGCCGACCATCGGAAAAACGCCTCCAAGACCAATTGTCTGGGTGGGTGTGAACTTAACAGTAAAGTAAGTTGGCCAAATGTTTGTAAGTCGCTTAAGCCCCCGTGTCAATCCAACCAGCCATCCATCAATCATTCCGCCAATGCCTAATTAGCATGCAATTCATGGGAACAATTGAAAAGTGTTGGTCAAATTTTAAATGTCATGCTCGCACTTGTTTTCGATTTTTGGGGGGGATGGGGATTATATAGACATTCGAGGGACTTTTGGCTCAAGGGCTTCCAAAAACTCGGAAACGTGAGTCGAATCTGAAGTGCGAAATCACATTTGGCTAAGGTCGTCGAATGTTTGTTTTGCAAATGCCGAATTAACATTTAATTTGCGTATGTAAAAATCATTTTTATTTCCGATAAAAGTTGAACTTTCCTTTTAGCGAACTCGTGTAAACAGGAGAACAAGTTCTCGTTCACCTGCCACGCCGAAAAAAATCGTTATCTTCGAAGAAAACCTGATTTCAGTCGCGTGTTTCCTGTTCGCAAGGCCTAAAACAAGTTTCCAATTTTTTTCGCAGAGGGGCATCGCATAACTCAAAAGCGGCAGGAAACATTCCTTTCCTTTTTGGCCAACACTCTCCGAAATAATTAAAAACTCTTGTACGAGATTTATCCGAAGAAGAAACCAATCAAACCGCATTCCAATCAAGTTGCTCGTCGATAAGAAAAGAACATTTGGGGATAACACACAAAAACTTGCAATTTACTTGCCAACGTTGAAAACCAGCCAAGCCTTAATTTTATCGATGTTGCCATGATTGTAATATAGTGTGTGTGTAGGGGAAATATAAATTTCGTGACGAAAGCAGCAAAATTGAGTTTGACTTTCATCAAATCACGTGACATGCCCTGAATATGGATCACAGAAATTTATTTCAATAAGTGGAGCAAATGCGAATACATTTTTGAAGGCCCTTCCATTTTTCTCCCCCCAAAAACCAAACCACAAGCAAGATTTATGCGTTTTTCATATTGACAACGCTTAAACAATGGACTCCCCATCAGTCGCAGAATATTTGCTTTTGCTGCCATGGCAACTGTCGTTTATTACACTTTGGCGTTGGCCACAAAAAAACTACTGGCGAACCAAATCGACAAACTAGCATTAAAAAAAAAATATGGTTCAAACGAAAAAGGAGAGAAAAGAACTTCAATACCTGCTGTCATAAAATACGTTTAAAAAGTGTCACCAAATTTAAAAGAAATTTAATAGTCACCTTTATTGGCTGACGAAAATATAAACTTTTCTTCTCTATAAAAAAAGTAAATTAAGTATAAATAGCTTTCTATGCGGAACTTTTTTATTGTCAATATTAAGTTTTTCCTCTTAGTTTTTATTGAGCGTCAAACTTCTGTCACAAACTAAACTACTGATGACAAAGTGTCTTGATCCAGAGCATTAAAATCACAATTCCTTTAGAGCAAACTAAAATGTAGGTATATTTTAAAGTGAAAATCTCATACCAGGTAACCAAGTTTCCCATGAAAATAAATTTCTGTGCTATAATTTCACGTAATTTAAATGGAGCTTGATATAACCAACGCATTTCGCCCATAATCTGAACAATTATGGTATTGGCCAAACGTAATGATAGTCGCCGACCTGAACAATGTGGTTCAATTTCAAAAGAAAATCGTGCCGCAGCGGCAAATCTTGGCTTTAATTAAGGTTCCACTCGAGTGAAGTTGGGACCAACGCCTTTACACAGAAATAAAATGCATAGAAGCGATCAAAGATATAGATATGGGTATATATAGTAAAGCCAATTCAAGTGGACGACTTTCCCCTCGCTCATGCAATTTGTATAAACTCTAAATGATTATTGCCAATAAATCGGCAACAAAAAAAAAAAGGTATGTACGAAAAAAACCGAAAAACTGGTTGGGGTAGAAAGCCAGAAAAAACGAGGGACACCGCCCAAAGTGACCACCACTTATAGACCCAGTATCTGCGGATGATATGTAACCCAAGTGGCAGACGACAGACGTAAACAGGTAAAAGTGATTTGTCTCTCGAAGCCTAAGCAGCCGAGTCAGGAAAATATATACATATATACGAATATGCACACGAATAATCCAATCTTGTTTTGGGGCATGTTGCGTGAATTGAGCGCCGGCTTCCGGCAGCTTGTCATGCAAATGAGCTGGTCGATCCTTTCGGGGGGGAAACAAACATGGAAAGCTAACATGGCACATGGAGAAAAATATCTACGGTATATGTCGTACATTTGCTGAATATCACCACTCCATTTAAATATATTCAAAGTGTATACTGTAAGCGATAGAAATTTATTTGCTTTATACATATAAATTGACAAGCAATCATTCGTTTTTAAAAATAGCTGAATTTGTCTGGAATTGCTAATGACTCTTATCAGCTTTCAATTTTAAACGACGTCCTAAATATTAATTAAAATAATGTGTTCATGTGCTTCTATACTAAAATGAACTTTTTATTATTTAAAAGATTACTTAAGTTGAAATATATATTTTCTAGACATTTCTCTCTGTAGACAAACACTGGACTTTCTCATCGCAGTCTGTGATTCTCCCACGTTGACACCCAACCTTACAGCAAAACAAAATAAACAAATTAGTTGTAATGAGATGGGGGGCCATCAGGGGGCCCAAAAGTAAGTGTAGTCATCAGCATTCGGTCAGCTTTTCCACAGCTTTTCACTTTCACGCGCCGGCGAAAATCTTCGACCCACTTGTATTCTTGATTACCGAGGCCTGCTTTCATTTTCATTGAGCAAAAAAGCAAAAAAGCGAAACAGAAAAACAGAAATAGTGGAAGTGGATCTGGTGACAGATACACCAACATAGGCAATGGCACAAAGACCAGACACCTGGCCTGTACAGGTTGCTTAACCCAATTTTCGATATCTGTTCATCGCTGGTTTTGTGGGCTTAGCCAGCTACGCAACTGTAATTTTTTTTCTTTTTGCAAAAAAAAAAAGAAAAAACTGCAGCCTGATTGCATTGAGGCGGCCTAAACGCATTTTTGCGGCAAGCTTTACAAAAGTCCGACAAAAAACCAGACTTAAAGTAAAGCAATGTGGTATGGATTGCACCTGTCGGTGGATATCTGAAAAATGAATGTTGAATTGCATTTTGAATTGTACAAAAAAATGGGAAGTATGAAAAGTATTGCACACCATTTATAAGCAGTGAAGGCTTGGTTTTAAATTCAGATATTTAAAGCAGAAATAATTGATGATAAGCAAAGCGTTTCTATACATCACTTAATTTAATTTAAAACGTTTAATAAATTTTGTAATGGTTGTTTATTTATGGTAGCTTTTTGATAAATGGAAATTGAAAACGGCCCCATCTTTCTAGAAAAAGCATTTGAAATATAGAAATGCTTGTGGTCTCTGTGCGGACACGCGTCGTATAATTCAATTTTAGGCCTGTCTGACTGCCATATTAAGCTTAAATAAATTGGTTTTTGCACAAAAAAAAAACAGTCACAAATTTATACAATGTTTGTGTTTGGCAAATCGTTGGCTTTTGTTTATAATTTTAAGCAAACACAAATTCTGAATAAATGCTGCGCTTAAATAATAACCCTTCTATGTTTACAACGCCGCTGGCTAAAAGCGACCACCCAAAATAAATACATTGGAGCTCCATAAATCAAAGATTAAAACGCTTAATTAATCTTCCTCACTCCCCAAGCGCAGAATTTAATAAATGATGAGCCAAATAAAACGCTCGTAAAGCGTAAAATAAATAAATTAAATGGCTGAGCGAGAGAGAGAAAAACAAAAGGAAGTTCGCTGCAATTTGACTGGATGATGTCATGCTATGGAAAATCAACAAAGCCTTAAATCCGAAGATCAACAAAAATAGCATAATAACGAACACCTAACTGTGCAACTTGGGGAACAACAACAAAAACGACGTCATAATTATTTTTAATTCCCATATCAATGCAAAGTTTTGTTTCCCACCATCGAGAAGCCAAGTCGTCTGTTTGGAGGTCACATGTGTGTATCTCGGAGGCACGATCGAGTTCCAAAGAACCGGACAGAAAAACCCCTTAGAATCTTCTCCACTTAATTTTACTCAACTCAACTCATTTACAGCTATTTGCAAATTGTTATTGTCTAGCTAAGATAGATCGCTAAATGTGAGTATCTTTCGGATACAGTTGGGTAACTAGAGAGAACGAGTGTATGTATATTCCATCGTTCAGTTGTGATTATAAGCAACTTAGGATTGACACGCCAATGCGATTGCATAAAGTGCATTTTTGTAATATACCTGCATTACGGGAGAATCGAGAATTGCATGTGCAATCAGTGGAAAGCAGCGGAAAATGAAAATATTGACAAGGAATAAACAGTAAATGAAGGTGACACCGAATAAAAATGGAACGGCAATGACAATATCAGCTTGATGGCCTTTTGGTAATCTTCAAAATCTATATATATAATATTAAATTCAATGAAAATCGAGAAATTTAATATAGTTAATGGAACTCAACTCAAATTGCTTTAAACTGCAAAAATGTTTACCCGCTATTGTATGTGCTTTTCATCACCACTTCCTTTTAACTTTTTCGCACAATTTTCATATCAAGCCACTGTGCCATTCATAAATCAGTCTGTCCCCTTTTTGGCTTAAAAAAAAATCTGCTACTCAATATGCAATTTAAAAATTCCCAGAATTTTCTGACCGTCAGGTAGAAGCCAAAACCAAAAACCAAAACCAAAACTGCTCAGCTGCAGAAACCTTCTGAAAGCCAAAACAAAGAGCTACAAAAACTTTCAAGCATCGTAAATTATTTCCGAGAGTTAAACTACAATTAGAACTCCCACAGAGCAAGATGGCACTATTAACAGAGATAGGGTGAGAAAGAGACGGAGGAACACTCATTGGAGGATTTTTAACGAGTTTCCAACTCGTTGCCGGCTAATTATTATTAGAGCCGTAAACGGGATTTAAGATCATGTGACTTGAAATCGCAATGATAATGAAAATGAGTCGCACATGAAATGACGCAATAAAACTTCAGCATTCAAGTTTAAATGGCTTGAAGGAAGGAATTGGGTTAAGCCCAACATGTCAAATGATTTTTATTTGGCAACTTACGTTTCCGGTCGATAAAAATGTTGCAGAGTAGGAAACTGTAAAGAGAAGAGCAAAGGAATACAAATATTAATCAAAATTTGCTTGGCGAATTTCTTAAGAATGGGCATAAATATAAACTGCGACTGAGCTGGAAAGATTTATCTCAGAAAAATTGCGCATTGTGCGAAGAAAAAGCGGAAGCAACAATTTCTGATACGAAATTGACTCAGATGCTCAGTATATTTTCCAGGCTTGCAAACTAAAATCAAATGACGACATTCTCGAGACGGCAAGTTCAAGGTGATTTTCTGTCTGACTCGTTCTCATTTTTCTTTTTCAATTTCAATTAAATTCATGAAAAATTTAAGAGTTCGCTGGGAGCAAAATTGAATCGTTTTCGCTTCGGTGGGCTGACCTACCGCAGTCGAAACCCCCGTCGCATTGCAATCTTCTCTGGGTATTAAATTTCCAACTCATTAAAATTTTGCACACTGTCGGGATGGAGTGGCAGGATGGACAGTTTATACGGTTAAGGGTTGTCCGGGACCCTTTCTCCGGGCTCCTTTTCCCCCAGTTTGCGCATTTCTCTGGTGGAGGGAAAAAAAAGAATTGCAAGAGATGAAGGCTTGTCATTCATAAATGAAGTGCATAAAAATGCCTTCAACTGATGTGAGAAACGTGAGCTCCCGACAGCTTTTTAAAGAGGGAATACTGCAGCATGGCTCATTTGTTTACCCCGACCAATAATTTATAGTCTGTCTGAGCTTAATCAGAACCTTTTGACTTATCAATTAGGAATTCTAGAGTGAATCACTTGCCGCACTAATTGATACCAATTGTTCAGGTTCCGGAAGGTCGCCGCACAGCGGAAGTGGGAATTATTTACAAAATCTTATCTTATTCGCTCACAATCTGCGGCACATATGTCTGGGTATGTATTTCTGATATATATATTGTAAGTTTAGTAAGCCAAAAATATCCAATGATTGCGTCAGATTGGTCAACCCACGCCGCGTAAACAATAAACAATGAAACGAATTTGGCAAAAACAAAATACTCGTACAAATTGCGCCAAATTGAGTGAGAGAGATACTCGTTCCAAAACCTCATAATTGGAGAGGTTCCTACAAAAGGTCAGCCAAGCAATTGGCGAGCCACTCGAACAAAACAACTGACGGGGCAAAAACAAACTGTTGGAAAAATAGAAACAAAAACCTAATGACAGAGCGAGGCAATAAAAATTAGAAGTTTGTGGCGAGATTAAACGTTTTCTCAAGTGCCCTAGGGTAAAAAAGGGTATACCTACTTATATTTTACAGGAAGTTTGAAATGATGAAGGAAAAATTGCCGGATACTATTCTAACCAAGTTAGCTAACTAAAGCTGATTAATTAAATACATATTTCATTGAAATATTTAAAAAGTAAATAGCAGGAAATACCAAAAACGTATAAAATAACTTGAAATGGATTATCGCTTGATTGGTAAACTAGTTTCAGGGTATTTTTGGTGTCCAAGAACTCTTTACTTTCCGTTTCCATTTTCTTCAGTTGGTTTTTCTCAGGTTTTTCCAACCACGAGGACGACAAGCCCTTTTTTTTCTAGCCATTGTGCGTTGTTTAGCTTGTTCTTCTGCGACGTTTGTTCTGGGTGGGAAGCATTTAACTTGGCTAAAAGCGGCATTAGTGCGATGTATGGGGCGTGTTTCGCCCGAAGGGAAGGCAGCCAATTAATTTTTTAATGGCTTAGACGAAATGACTGACTTTGGGTTATTACAAAAGGAAACGACAAAAGAGCGGCGAAAAAGTTTTTCTTTTCCAGTTGGAAATTGTCAATTAGCAAAGTGCCTGCCCAGAATTGGCAATTTTTAAACTCCTCAGGGCCACGCCCCCAAACGCTCCACATCCGCCGCAATTTTTTGGGCGTAGAATCTAAGTGACCGGGACTTGCATTTTTATGATGTTTAATCTAATTCCTATTTTACGATCTGGGCATTTTTTACGGTCGTTTGCCTAACGACCTGAGCGCTGAAATAAGTTAACCGCAAAAAAAGATTTTGCCATTGGGTTGGTCGGGAAATTTCGTTTTTTTTATTTAGATTGTTGTGGTATTTTTTTTTTTATTTATTTAAGAGCGGTGAACCAGGGGCTCTGGACCAGAGCAATTTGTTTTGATTGAATGAAATATCAAAAACGTGACCTGGCCGTGCACTTTGAGCAATCCAGCAAACCGAAAAGAAACAAATGTATAATTCAGGCAATAATTTAGGGAAAGAGAGAGGTAGCGAGCGGTGGGAAGAGATGGATGGAGAGCAATGTTCACCGGCTAAATGAAACGTATGCAAATTGAGCGTGAACAACCGCTTTAACCCGCAAGCACGTGCGAGTGATTGAGTTGATAGAAAGAGAGAGACGTAAGGTGGTAGAAAGAGAGGGGTTAAGTGGTAGAAGGAGAGAGATAGATTGCAAGAACAAGAGAGCTAGAGACGGAGATAATTCTATCTATCTGTGCGAGACTGATGTTCATTGCCCGATAAGTGCTCAATGATTAGTAATCTCAATATCTTCTACCGGCATCTCAATAACTCACTTCTAGCCATCTCTTTCTATGCAAGGTTCTCTGTCCCTTTCGCTCTTAATCGTGTTCAAGTGGCCAGTTAATCCTGGCTACTTCCTGTGCCAAGGAGTTGAGGAGCATGTGTGCGTATGAGTGTTTTTGTAGATGGTTTGAATACTTCATCATATTCATGACTTTTACATGCATTGCACTTCCGTGAGTGCTTTTCCTAAGCAACGAGGGCCGTTGAAGTAGTTGCAATCAAGACTCAATTGACGGGTCTAACTAAAGAGAAGATGTCTTCTCTAAATTTCCATAACCTGAGCTTCTCCTAAACTTTTTGCAGTGGCAATCATATCCAGCTTTAATTTTCAAGACTTTGCCTTAAGTCCCGCACTGAAATCTTAATTTATCTTGCCATGACATCACCGCTTAACAATCCCTCGTGCTTATCGACGATAATCTACATCCTTTGGCTGTCCACAGGTTATGCCAACACTTGGCGAAATTTATTCATCTTCGGCGAAGATAACTTCATTGAACCTCCCACGCAGCACGATTCCCTCCTTTTTTGCTAAGCTCTTGTGGAATGCTTTTGCCAACGCCATAACTTTGCCCTAACACCCGCTACAACGACCACAGCCGCTCTCCTCCACAAATTCCCCCCCTTTGGGGTCTGACCCATCTGTGTTGGCCACATGGTTCGGTTCTCCAGCGATATTTTTTATTATTTTGATGCACAAGAACAAAATTTAAGAATAATAATAATGAAAACAAAATGGTATTTGTAATGTAAAAAATATAAAATAAAAAATATGTTAAAATAATATAAAAGCTTCTTTTTTTCTACCTAAAATAGATACCATAAATATTTTTATTTATGATAATAAATATTTGTGAATAGGGGTTTCACACAATGGAATATTTTTCTACCTGTTAAAATAATGTTTTTTTGTTCTTTGTATAAGGTTTTTTTTTCTGTGTAAACCTCCTGCGGGTCTCAGCTGCGGTCACACACAACAGCGAACGAAATCTTTGCCGCTGCCACAATTGGCAGGCAGTTGAAAGTCCGGGAGCGGTTCAAAATGGGAGCGGGGAAAGGGGGGGCGACTTGTGGCTTAGAGGACCAGAGAACCGGAGAACCAGAGAACCGCGGACCTGGAGGCGGAGTTGTTGGTGGAGGAGGCCACTTGGTCGCGACCACAGAAGTGACTTAACTCGTTTTAAGCCTTCTCATATGCTTGGCTCTCTGTTTTTTTGTACATACATACGAGCATATCCACCAGAGTTGCCTGCATCTATTTCATTTCAAACTCCACTAGACATGCCACAACGATGACACTTGACTGAATATTTATGGCCACAAATGGAGCGAAAATAAAATCGCCAAGTCACGGGGCCAGGAGGAGAAAAAAATATAACAGATGAGGAGGAAAAAAGTGGACACACATGGCGATGATTTTTAAATGCGGATGGGTTGCTGCTCCATGTCCGCGGAGACCATGCCCTTTTTTGGGGCGGACTGTAACCGTTAGTCCGACCGACTAAAGCGGCTACTAAAGTCTTATAAGATCCCGTCTGCATCCGACTCGAAATCGGAGTTGGAGTAAGAGTCTGATTTGGTTTCTAACTATTCTTACACCGCAAAAAACATAATTAATAATAAAATAATATTAACGTACTACTTAATACTTATTAGAAGAGATAGGTATGTACAAATACAAACTTTTTGTGGTTTATAAACTTACTTACTTACTTTTCAAAACAGAAAAAACTTATTTAATTTTAAGACATATTCTTATTGTGATCATAATTCTTTAACAATGTTTTCTTTCCTTATCTTTTCTGAGTTTGCAATATTTAATTTATAGAGGTTTTTCCCGTCTTTAAGTTTACCCCATTTATTGGTTCCTTTTGAGTTGGCTTTGGCGATCTCTATCTTTATCTGCACTTATGTGTGGGCACATGAAAGTCTGCTCTCGTTGCCAGTCTCAAATATTTGCGCTTATTTATGTGGCTTTTGTTTTATCAGCTTGTTTATTCAATGATTATGGGTTTTGTGTTTTTCTCGTTTTTTTTTTTTTTTTTTGGTCGACAAAAGCGGGTTTGACTACCGTGTTTGGTTAGGTTTTCGGGTTGCTAGGAGAGCACGGGGCAATCTTGCTTCAAGCCTATCTGTATGACCGCCATGTACTCGCCCGCAAATATGTAATGAAGCATAAGCAATTATGATAATGTCGCTTGAGTTTGAGTTTGAGTCTGTGTTCCGCTTTCATCGCTGCTTCGCTGCTTATCAGCATTTGTGTTTGGGTGGTGACTGGGCGGTGGAAGACACCAACGGCCTCCAAAATGTTCACAGAATTGTAGGAACAAAAAAAACAGCAGAGGAATGCTGGCTGATTAAAGCAGAAAAGTAAATACACTGGCGGTGACCCCAAGAAGGGCCAGAGAGCCTCTCAAAATATGTTAAGGTCACAGAGCTCTAATTAAATCTTCTGAGAATTTTGTTACTTAGGAGAATTTAGAACAGTAAATAAGATTTTTTATTTTTTATTTATTTTTTTAATATATTTTCTGTGTAATATATTTTCTTTGTAAGCTAAATAATATATTTTTTGGGTTTAGACAACATTCTTGTTTACTTACAATTTGTTGCTAAAATACATCAAAAGCTTACAAAATTAAACTGTATTATTTGGAAGCTCAGACTGACAGACAGTTTCCTAACAACTTGTTATTGAAATTCATTAGTCAACGGAATTCCGAGAAACTGAAAATATTTTCTATTTCCTATCAAAAGCAAAGTAAAGAAGAAATTATTAAGGAATATACGGAGAAGTGTCTACAGGCGACTGGTACAAATGTCTCTTTCATTTATCAATTTTATTCATATTTCTCTAGAAATTTTGTGTTCATTGGACATTTTCTCATGAATGTCACGTTCACAGTTGAAATGCACAAATTTCTGTTGATATTTACGTTTATTTTTTGTGTTCGTGAAGCTTTCGGAGGGATTGAGTTGTGGGCTTGAGCCCCACTGCCGCAGGTCGAAGCAATTTGAGTCAAAGTTTTTGGCCAGGTGGGAAAAGTTGTGGCCGTAGTTTTGAACAGGCCGCAGAGCCAGCGGCAAATTTATGCAAATCAAAATGGATCTACCCGAAGCAATAACTCCATTGAATGGCTCTACCACTTGAGTGAAAGAGCTTCCTCGAGGCGAGGCCAAATTAAAACTCTCGCTTTGTGGCACTTTTCACCCATTGAACCTCAACGATAGTTTGACACTCGACACCAGACTGGCATGAACGTTTATCTAAAGTTCAACAACTTATGCAAATAATGCCTGCGAGTCGCATCGGATTGAGTGTGTGTTAATGTGTGTGTGTGGGTGTGGGATGAGTGTGGCATGAGTGTTCTTCAATCAATGCCAATGCCTCGTGTGCATGTAGAAGCACTTTTATGTGCAGGAATTTCATCGCATCCATCGTGATTACCAACCGCAATTGTAATTCTCTATGACTATCTTGAATCTCTTCTCGTTTTTCATGTCTGTTCCTTCTTCGTCAGTTTTTCCCTTCTTGATGATTAATATTTTTTCATGCATGCGGTCGCATTTCTGTACAGATTAGTCATGAGGGTTGTGTCCACCGGTCAGTATTCAATGTTTTTTTAGGCCTAAGCTGTGTGGAAAATCGGCTTAGTTTTCGAACCCGAGTGTCAAAGGTTAAGACAACACTTGAGATCCCAAGGACGGTGGACGAAATGTCTATTTGTTTATTGGTAATGGTAAATAAGAAAATATTGACTTATCAGAAGGTGCCAGTTGGTGGCAATTTGTTTTCTGTCTAAAACAGAAGAAATACTGGTAAGAACTGGTAAAACAAACTTTGATAAAACCCAAGAGGCGATAAATCAGTAAATTATTTCCTTATTTATCAATGTTCGTTTTAAAATAAACCAAAAACGACTGCAGTTCCAATGATAAAATACCACAGGGAATGTCATGAATGTCTCTGCCCCCAGAGCTATCGAAATTTTCTTAATCACAGCCTATTGTTTCGGCAAAAAACTTCAAATTTAAAAATATTCCCAGAAGTATAACAAACGCCATACATCTGTATTAATATGAAAAACAGCACGTTCATTCGACAAACCGATAAAAGCACAGAGTGCCCCAACACACTCAGCGAATTAAACGTACGTATTAACCTCATAAAACCTCATTAAAAATGGAAGAGCACTTGTCTAAATACAGTCGAACAAGCAAATAATTAAACTATAAATAAACAACAGGAACAGACGTCAACAAGTACAATTGTGGTTATAATTCACGTTGAATTTCTTCGAGAGTGCAATTAAACGTAAAGAAAATCCCACTTTGGTAATTAGAATAAAGTGGGGAAAATTCTGAGTTGCTGTATAATTATTAATCATTTGATTTGATAGGCAAGTGCACTCACAAAAAATTATAAAAAATTTGGGAAAATTTTTAATTTTGTTTCATTAAAATTTATGAAATTTAAATTTATTTAATTATGGCATAACAGAAGATTATAATGCGAAAAATTCCTCTTTATATACAACAGTTTGCAAATAATTCAATTCAGAAAACTATTTCAATTAAATGGATTGTTAACGAAAATGGAAATTAATTGAATGTTTTTCCATAAATTATAACATGTTTAAAATATTTTTTTCTTGCTTGTATCGAGCACATTTTTTCCGTGTTCCTTGATACTAGAACATGCAACTTGCGGCTGCTTCGCAACCAGTTAGCTTAGATTGAACTTGACCTTTTCCCACTGCATCTACTGTAAATGCTGTGGATGCACGTTGGCCGCTTATGTCACCATCGAACATCATTAGCATAGTTGTTGGTTGAAACAATGTCGGTTGCTAAGTAGCTGCTAGTGGATGGTAAGCGGCTTACCCCTGACACGCTGCTCCCCTTTTTGCCTTGGCAACTGCTGTTGCAACTTGCAAGTGCCTTCGATTCTCGCCGCTCGCGGTCTCGTGCCGCACAGCGACCCAATTTCGTTTGGGGCACGTTTCTGGGTTGTGCAACCGGCGTCGTCTTTGGCCCCCTTCCGCTCCAAGTTCTATTACAACTACTAATTGGATTAATAATGACAGACAAACAATGGGGCAGCCGCGCCATGTGCGAGAAATGCTCGATGGCCAGCGGGATTATGTAAGGCTCATTGGGCTGCCTTTTATGGCCAACGGGAAGAAAGAAATGTCAAAATCTAGTCTTTGTTGGCTGCTAGCTGCTAGCTGCTGGCCAGAAATTAAACAAGGCAAGACAAGACAAGGCGGACAAGGCATTTGGCTGCTCAAGTGATCAACTTTCGATAGGGTCTTTGGCCTGATAGGCAGATCTCTATCTTGATGATGGAATGCGGATTGGGTGGAGTTGTTGACGAAGAAAAAGATGTGGTAATTAAATAAACAAGCTGGGAATCTAATTATTGGAAATATTTTACACCTAAAAAGTTGTAAACAATTTAAAATGTTTTGAAACAAATTTAGTCACTTCCAAAACCCCAACTACTAACTTCACTAAAGTTTATTACAATGCAACTTGGGGAAAAGCCCAGTTCTTAGCCCCTTTCTTGTTAAGTGGATTTCCTCAGAAAGCCCATAAATTAATCTGTCTGCTCTGCCAAAAAGACAATTTGCCACTTCCAATGGTGTTAGCATCTGAACCCCCCGCCGAAAGCACCTTGGGTTAGCCTTTCAATCTTGTGGCACACAGCTGGCGGCAAGCGCACTTTGTCGTAAATAAAATGCATCCTCCGAAGCTGAGTTCACTGCTTGCCAGCCAACACTTTCGCCGGGGAAAAAGGGGGCCAATGCAGATGTTGGACGAATTTCAGCCTCATAATTAGCCGTAACGCCTAAAAGCGGGCTAAAGTGGCAGTGCCGAGAGAGAAAGTCGCGCTTTGTCTCCTAATGAGCAAAGACAGAGGATGAGAATCAGCGTGCGGCCCTCGAGGGCCAACTTAGATGAGAATATGAAACTAACTCGTTGCAAAATGCCATTCCACAATACCAGACTGTATTATATTATATAGAATATACAAGCTGCAAGCATACTATATATTGTTCGGAGGTCTCTTGGAGGGGCTGACCCAATTCGAGGGGACAAAACCGCGCCCCAAAAACTAAGCATAATAAATGGCAACCCTCTAGCCTCTCTATCTATTGCTATCTCTTTCTGATGGTGTCGTGCCTTCTCTTTCTGCTCTGCACGTGCTGCCAAATTTATTATTTTGAAATGACTGCGCCGCCTCGCCATGTGGGCTCGTCTTTTCTGTCTTGCTGATTCAAGGGTGTTTTTATTTTTTTTGTTGGTTTGGTTTGGTTTAAAAAATTTGGGTCAACGGTGCGTATGATAATTCCTGCATTTGTCTGTGTAAGCCGCAGGCATAACAACAGCGGCAACAAACAAATTTGATTGAAATATGCACGAACAAGCAAAAGGGGAAGTGATATGTAAAAATACACAATTGGGAATCACCTGGAAGGAACTTTAAAGGAGTCGTATACTCTTTACAGCCTTTTAAAGCTTAAAAAAATAAAATTAAAATTAAAATTTGATTTTATTATAATTGCTTATATTATTATATTGGTTATTTTTGCTAAACGTGGTTAACAGTGATATAACACCTATAAAAACTCTCCCAAACTGTACGTATGCGAAATTTGTTTCCAGGTTCAACGACAATGTGCTCAATTTCGCCATTAATGTTGATTAGTCAGCTGATTCACAGCAATGCCTACTAATTCCCGAATTCGCTGCCCGGAAATTGGCCCTCATCGTGTTACCAAACTCAATGACAAACTAAATTTGCCGCTTAATTGTAAGGATACGAAAAGGGAAGTCCGCAGAACGTGCAGCATGTTGACAACGCCATCAGCGAAACCTGACAGGATAACAAAAGCATACCTACGGCAACAACAACCACAACAACAACAACAAGAAGTGATACAACCACCACAGTGACGTGTAACATGCACGTGCGTAAAATTCATCATACGCCCCGGTGACACACGCCACAAGCAGAGCAAAAGAGACGGCAGATGGATACGGATTAAAACCGGAAAGAATTGAACCTGGGCAGTCCACCTCTGGGCAATTATGAAATTTGTATCCATTTGTTTATGTTAATGCGACAAAGTGTCACGCAACAACTGAAGCAAGATAAACACCAAGCTGCATGCACATGAAATGTCTACTTCTCCATGTCAGGTTTTTTTTCTTGCAGATACTTTAGAACGCTGCAACTTTCAAAGCTTTCAATTTGTTCTTGCTAAAGTTTTCCTAACTTTTCCGAGATACAAACTCACACAAACAATTCGGCACGTGTTGACACTCAGTCACCTCCCAACCTTCTTGCTCATTTTATCTATGCGTCTTAATCTACCTTTTTTCTACTTTTGTTTTAAACAATTTCCCAAGGATTTTAAGCGATTTTTAATTAAAATTATGGTGCGACCAGCTGTCGCCTGAACTAACTCGAGCCAAACAACAAGAATGGAGAATTGAGAGTGGAGAGCGGAGGAAGAAAAAGGTTTCATAAGAAGCAAACACCGTAAGACGGTTTTTTATGGGCACAAGAACCCGCTCGATGACATCAAAATGATAAAAGTCGAACATCAACAAAGGCAGCGGAATGAACGGAAAGTTAAGGAACTGACTCAGCGAAGAGTCAACAACAACTGACTGCCTCAACAAATTACAAAATAAAATAAAGGTTCGCAGAAAAGATATGTATACAGTGGAAAAAAGTTAAGTTGAAGTTAATTAAACTTAAAGGTAGGTTAGTAATGAAAAACTATACTTATTAAAGAATACAAAAAAAAAGGGTACAAAATATACAATCAACCTTTCCTGCTCTTATTAATTTAGTTTATTTTACTATACTCTAAATACTTAATTTCTTTTTGTGTATACAAATATAGAATAACTGATAAGTCCCACAAATAAACCACAGTATTCAAATCGTTAGCGTCAACCTGTCCAAGCCATTGATGAGCTCATTATTTTCTGGAAAAAATAAATATGAGGGAATCGGAATTAATCGGCAGCGATTTCTTTGTATTGCTCGGAATCCAAATCGAAGAACCCAAGGGGATTGGGATTCGGAGGGAGTTGTTGCTTTTGGTATTTTGATAGGTTATCTAAGGTAAACACAGACCTCCGCTCACTTGACTGGGCCACCTCCATTGATATTGATACGCATAAGAACCGAATTCCATTTCCAAATCAATATACAACTTCTATTCTTTGGTTCTAACTGTTCTTCATGTTGCTCCATTTGACTTTTTGCTGATAAAGCATTCGACTTGTGGTTGGTATATATAAAGCACACAAAGTAGTTATGCCACACAGTTTGAGCATGTTTGGTAATCGTTTTTGGGGTCAGTAATTTGGTAATTGAAAATCACACTAAGTATGTATAGCGAGCCAAATGGGTCAGCATAATGGTAACAATAAGACGGCGGCGAGATGAAAATAGAACAAAAAAGCGCTAAAACTGTTTATTGGAATGCCAGAGAATGACAAAGCGAAAGAGATATGGTAGAAGACATAACAATCAAAGACACAGACAACACAAAAACTTGTCTTAGAAATTGGTTATTAACAACTTCCAGACTGGAGCAGAACGGGCAAAAACATTTAACGTTTAGAGTTACCCAGAAACTGTAGTTTAAGATAGCTTTCGATAAAGTTAAAATATTTTTTGCAGTTATTGATGGAAAACAATTCAAAGGAGTGATAAAGTTTAACGAACTTGGTCTAGATTGTTTTGCAAATTAGAAGTGCTTTAAATTGGTTGGGATTGGGTGGTAAAAAAGGGAAAATAAAATTTTTGTTGGTTTTGATAGATAAGTTAGAAAAAACTTTCTCCTTAAAGAGTCACATATTTTATAATAATAAAATAATTTAAACAATTTAATGATTAAATTTTGAAGTCGATAAACATGCTTATCACTTTGCAATGATTTGAAAATGCATTTATTATTAATTTTCACCTGAGGAAGAGCTTGGCGCCATTTCAGTCTTTTCCGGCTTTTGAATAATCAATCTCATTGACAACTTGAACGGTTTCCGCCTCTGTGGCGTTGATAGCCCCATGATAACTTCATCACCTCCAACATAATTCATTTCACTTTTTTGTTTTCACAGCCTTTTTGCCATGTAAATGATATTTTTGGTGTGCCAGCAGTGATAAATGATACAACGACTTGGAGGGAGATGTTTCTCCAGCCGGAGATGTTTACAAAAGTTATCTCTGAGTGGTTGGGTGTGGATGTTATTTTTCTAAATTGGCTTGGGAAAGTTGTGTGTGTTTTTACCAACCCCCCTCCGATCCCATGGGATTATGCTGATGAGAAAGAGTCTCCGGGTCAGCCGAAAAGGTTAACGAAAAAAGTTTGCCCGGCAATCAAGCGTTGTGTGTGTTATTTGCTGCTTGCCAAACTTTCCATGGGCTGTCCGATGTGGATCTGAATTGGCATTTAATAAACTGTCATTATTACTTGACTCTCTTGAAAAGGGGTTCTCTGACACTTGGAGAGACAATAAAAAGAATATCGGTTCGCCCAAAGAGTTTTGAGACGGCAGTCGGAGTACAAAAACATTTGCTTGCTAGACAATAAAAATCATGTGCAATTTGTCATTGATAGGCGACACTGTAATCCGATTCCTCTGGCCCCCCAAAACCAACCATATTGTTTATTTATTCGATTCTGAGGCTAAACTTCTGGAGAACTCGTTTGTTGTCGTTGTCTGGGGACAGCTGAGTTGGCCATAAAAGCGAAAGGAAGCCGCCTCAAGTTCTCAATCTCGGCCCGAAAATCAATTTCTGTATCCTCTGTTTTAACACTTCAGCGAACATTGGATGAGTCCCGTCCTCCAACCGAAAAAAATCTAAAACTAATTTAAATAAAAACCAATCTGGCATAATTCGCTGCCTCTGCGGGTAAACGACAAACTTTCAACCGTAGGACGAATCTCATTTTTATGGTGACCCTCCTTCGTGTTTTCGCTTTCGCTGAACTTGAAGGAGATTCAAGGAGGATGAGGATGAGGAGGAGCCATGTGGCTCTGCATGCTGATGACTATCTACAGAAATCCAAAACAGAGCGAATCCTTAAGCCCCGACACCCATCAACAGGGCCCAGAAACAAAGCACAACACACATAAAAATGTGTAGGCAAAGAGATAAGCAAACATTGTTGTTGCCTTTCCTTTATTTTCCACACACAATGAAAAGCGAAAGTGGAAATGTTTGCCAGTGTCTGCTTTTAGGCCTTGGCTGCGAAATGTCCAAAGCACGATGTACACAATAGAATCACTTATATAGGTCGAAGTCGCCAGTCGCTAGTTATGAAACCAAAAAGAACCATAGCTGGACCATAAAAAATTACAATAAACGGCAATAGCAGCAGTTGCAGAAACCGAGGAGACCGCAAATACAAATAAAAATGGCTGAGGAAACTCGAGGAATTTCTATTACCCGCAAATAAATGGTTGTTTTGTACAGTGCGCATCAAAGAAATTAAGGAAGATTCATTTTTGTAATATGTTTTCTTAAAATTGATTTAGATAACCATGAACAAAAGTATAAAAACCAGACATTAAAGTTCGTTAATCACTTTTAATGTGTCGTTAAATTTATATGAAGATTGTTCAAGAATAGTAAAACTATTTAAAATTATTTGCTTTGATAAGCATTGTTATATTTTTGTGATTCATAATAAAAATTATTTTTAATATTTTTTTCTTATTATAACGATGTTAATGAAACGGACTGTTCTTTAGTACGTTCTCCTTGTTGATCTAACAGCTACATTCTGCTCAACGTCTATCTGTCTGTCTGTATCTCGCTTTCTGGTTTGGTCTGGGAAATTAATTTGCGGCGTTCTATGGTTTACGCATTTCCATTTACTGAATGGAAATTAATTAGCCACGCAGGGCTGTCGAATGCTGGATGCGGTTGGCCAGCTAATAACCTCAGACGCTGCTGACTTGGTCAAGAAATTAGATTTTCCTCGCTGCAAATTAATCTCAATATTGGCTAGTGGTTGCAATTGAGATTGTCGGGAAGGGAAAGCGAAATGGATGCCTTTCGTGGCGATATTAATGGAGGATGGATATTCGGTTAATTAAACTTGAGTTTGTGTGGGAAGTGCAGCTACTTAGTAAAGGTTTGTTTATATGTAATAATAAGATATTTAAGGAAAACAAAACAAGTAACGACCATGAAATGAAATTCAAAGATTGTTTTAATCAACATTTTAGCATGAGGTCGTCGGGTAAGCAACTTCATATCTTGAGTTAAAAATTGTGTACATTGTTTTCACATTTTTATCCAAAGTTCTTTTTGTAGTTGTCAGTGCATCGACCCGTTTTCGTGTTTGCATACAATTCTTATCGGGTGCTGACTAAAGCTGCACGCAGAATTGATAAACTGGTCGTTACTCCGCTGAACTCTATAAAACCTTTCGCCAATTTGCAGAAACCACACCACCCACTCCAATACTCCAAATACCCTCGAAATTCCTCACGCCCAACATATGGACCCAAAATGTCTGGCAGGCGTTGGGAGACCCTCGTTTTATGGGCTGATAAAAGGACTTTGCAGCAATCAAAAACCGCAAACATGTTAACCGTTAATGCCCCCAGACACCTATAAGAGTGCTCAGTCCTTTTCCGGGTCCCGAGGTCCTGGCCATAAATGCGCCAAATATAAATTATATTTAAACAAAATAAAAAAGGATAGACCAGAAAGGGACCATCCGGTTACAGGCCGCTCTCTCTCTCAGATCTCAATAATTCAAAACAATTTCATTTTATTGCCGGCAACTTTTTTGGGGGCTTTCATTGTTTGGATCGCGTGGGAAGGGGGAGGGGGTGGTAACTTGGTGGTAAAAGCGGGTAGGGATTTGTATCCTCCGAGCACAGTTTAACCTCAACAAAAGCATATTGACCCACGGCACATGGTCAACCCTTTTTAACTTTTGCGAGGGTCGCGTGAAAAGCCAACACATAAAACGGATGAGGAATTGAAGGTGTGCACACAAAGAAAAATCGTAGCCTAATTTGATGCACCAATTAAATAAAATTTCTTCCAAGTTTCCCGAATTTAAATTGAAAACATTTTTAAGTGATTCAATTTTAATTGGTCAAAAGCACATATGTCATTTAAATGTCTTCAAAACAAGTGAAGATAAAATATGTTGTAAAATTCTTTTTGAATTTCCCGTATTTTTATAATATTACTTAGGTCTTGGTTTATTTTTTGAACTGTGTGATAATGAAATTGTATGAGGGGGAATCCCAGGAAACTTACCGCTATCTGGTTCGCTGCGGGTCTGATGAAGATGAACGGGTTCGTAATCCTTTTAGCGCCGGTTTAATGAGAAATTCCTCCACAACCACTGCACACACACTCACTCCACTAGAAGGACACGCTGTCCTTTTAATTATCCCAAAAAAGGAGTGTGTGTAAAAAATATCTTTTGGCACCCAATCAAATTGTTAAAATTACCGCGATGGTCCGGTGCAATAACCGTTAATTGCTGGTTGGTATTGTACTTTGTAATTCGTAATTTAATTTAATCAAAGTCGTACAGATTCAATTGACACACAGACACTTCAGCATTTAATTAGTGGCCAATGCTGCTGTTGTTGTTATCGCTGTTATTGAGATAGCGTGATAAAACGGCACCAAAATACACGCTTCCGAAGACGAATCTCGGATCAGAACACTGCACTACGTAACGTCCGCACGCCAAAAGATTCAAAAACCGAATGCCGATGTATGGCGATGGCGATGAAAACAAGCAACGAACTCCCGCCGCTGTTAACTTACGATTAACAGCACGCTAACAGTATGTTGGCCAACAGGGCGTATGTTACTTCTCTCTCGCCATACCCATTAATCTTCTGGTTGAAGAGTATATTGTTTTTGAGAAAAATAAGTACATCGGTTTTTGTTATTAATTAAATTTTTCTATTTAAAGTATCATATATATATTTACACACTTCACGAACGGCTTTATTAATTATGTAAAAAGTCGATGAGTATCAGGTACCAAATCTGTCGTTACACTTTACTTACTCTCGATGATAATATTGTTGCTTTTGAGCGCAAGAGAGTAAAAGGCAGTCGCTCAGAGAATCAGAGAGAGAGAGAGTGGAAAAGTGAGTTGGCGCTTGAGTGGAAATCGTGTGAATGAAAGACATGGACGTAGTTTGAAGATGGTCATAAAGAGGGAATATAATGTTAGGGAAATTAAAAGTTTAATAACAAAAACCGACCTTGCCTTAAAATTAAATATAAATGATTCAATATTGTACATATAATATACTGTATACATACACATTCAAACAAACATTTAAAACTAGGGTTTGTGTATTTTGTATAAAAAATGTTTTTTATAAAAAATGACAGCCACCAGAGATAAAAATAATCTCCTTTTCGTATTTATTCTCTATAAATGAATATTATTTTGAATTTTTTATCATCGTGTCCGGGCAAAACCCATTTTGGTTTTTCTAACACAGAGTACATTATCATAAAGACCATTTTTAAATAATTTAGAAAATTATCAAATAAAGACCCACACATTTTAAAACCTTATGTTGATTTTAAATCTATCACTTATCTGTGGAAATTTCTAGGGAAAATTAAAGCCGGCGCCTTCTGGTAATGTAAACCTATTTGGTTAAGCCTTTCACGGGCCCTTTTCCAAATTTCACATGTTCATTAATAAATCGCCGCCATAAACTCCTTAAACAGTAGCTGAAAATTATTTAAATGGACTCAGACCGAAAAACGGCGAGTGACGGAAAATCGGTTCAAAAATTGAATGTAATTAAAACCCTGGCCCATAACAAAGGGCAACTGTTTCAGCTGTAAATGTTTTCGCAGGCCAAAAAGGATATGACAATAACAAGCACTGGATACAGGAAGAGAAAATTTGAGTTACAAAAATTTATTTTGAGTTTGGTATTTAAAAATCATAACCATAAACAAATTTAAAAGAAATAAGTATTAATTTTTAGGTACTTTGGAAGTTTCTATTTTTTAATGCGAATTATATTTAAATTCTGATATTCAAATGGATTTAAAATTTCTCTCAGTGCAGTGCGCCGGGTCGTGTTGCCAAGACGACCACATCGACATCGAAACCGACATTGGCCAAAGCAATTGACAACTTTCCAGCAGGTAAGCAAGTAAAAGCAGCCAAAACAAAACGGAAAACGCTGAAAACCCCGAATATTTCGTTATAAAGAAAACTCCGCGCTGAAGGAAGGAAACAAGGACGAGAGCCTGGCACCTGCAAAAAGGAGCGGAAAATTGCAGGACAAGTGTTGTGCGGATTTTCGCGGAAAACCAGGAAGTGGACAGGAAAACGGAGAAGGGAAACTGAATAGCTTGAGAGGACTCGCAGCTGGAGAGCTATTTGAATTTGAATCCAGGTCCTCGCAGCTGGCCATGGCCATGAACTTCTACGACGAGGAGATCACAATCGGCGGACCCGACTCCAAGCACCTGAGCAGTGTTCAAATGGAGCCGCGAAATGGTGGACCAAACGTTGGCCGAGGGGGTGGCGCAGGAGGAGGCACATTGGGCGGCGAAGGACGGGCGGCCGGCGCCACTGGAGGTGCACAAAGAGCCGCCGCAGGCAGGCATCGTCGAATGGTAAAGAACTTTTTACGTAAAATCAGTTAATAAAAAGTGATACTCAAATTAATAAGGAGACAGTCGAGCGAAAAAGTAGGATTTAATTCAACAAGTCTTAAGACGATTTCAAAGTGTTCTTTATGCAATTTAACTTCGATTTCAAAGTGGCATACCTTAAAAAAATTGTGTTTTATTTATTTAACAAGAAAGGACGCTAGCTTTAGTCGCTAGATTTTAGACATTTAATTCAATTATTTATTTATACAAAATCAAAGAAACAAAATTACTTTAATAGGTGGACTGCTTCAAAATCTGATTGAAATTAGAAAAGTTACGGCCTTAGCATTATTTAATTTTGGTTACTTTTCAGCCAAACCATTTTATAAGTCAATATGATAAAAAACAACAGCGTGATAATTTTTTCCGTTTGTTTTTTCGATCCTTCTCAAAGCAATTCCAAAGCAACTCTACGGATGACGATGGCCTTCTGCAGGACATCATTGATCACGACGACGAGGCGGAGGACAGTGATGACGACGATGACAGTGAGATGCACTTACCCCAAGGAATGACCATGGGTGTGGGGATGACAGGCCTGGTACCGGGACAACACTCCCAAAAACGGCCAGGAAGCAATCGAAGCTCAAAGCAGCAGCCGGATGACACCATGAGTTCCGGGAGCGAGGAGGCAGCCATGGGAGGAGAAATGGGATCTGGATCGGGAGGTGCAAGAGGAGGTGCCAAGCTACCGCACCATAAGTTAACCCTCCCGATGAGGAGCAGTGCTGGCGGAGCAGGAAGATCCGAGCGGCAGGAAGAACAATCCTTCAGCATGAGTCCGGATAAATGGGAGGAACTATCCTTACCAGGGGACCTAAAGGATCTCTTTCCCTATATCGTGAAGTACACCCCACAAACGATTGAGACTCCGTTTCATTTGCAACCATTTATCCCGGAATTTGTGCCCGCAGTGGGAGATGTGGATGCCCTGCTGAAAGTCCAGGCTCCTCCACTTTTGCAACCGCAACGGCAGAAGGAGTTGGATGACCACTTGGCTAAGTTGGGCTTGTGGCTGCTCGACGAACCATCTGGCACTCAAAGTGAACCCAGTCTCCTGAATATGAAACTCCGATCGGTGTTAAGTGGAAGCATGGGGCGTAATCCCCGTCATGCCTCCTCAGCTTCTCTTATTCCCACCGCCCGATCGGCCAAGGATATTGACAAATGGATCTCAGAAGTGGAACAGGTGCACATGACTCAAGCGATGTACGATGCTCAGCCCAGAAAGGATATAGACGCCCTCTTGGAGGATTGGCCAAGATCTTTTGGCGATGACGCAACCAAGAATGCTTTAGATCAGGCCTACAGATCTTGCCTGCAGCAGAATATATCTTTGGCTGACTATGTGAGAGTTCTTTGCGAGAGATTCGGAGTGGAAGGACCTTTGGAGTCGCAAGCGGACTATATTCATAACGTTCAGACATTATTTGCTCTTTACTTGGCTGCCAGCCAAGCCTGGGAATAGAATAAGTTTTATAAATTACCCAAAGTCATTCATAAACATGTACTTAAATGTTTTATATTTTTAAAAAAACTATAACTACCAGATATCATTTAATTTTTGACTAATTGTTCATTTGAATTTTAACACTATATTGTTTTTTCTCAGTGCATCGGCTGGTACCCACTAATAACGCTAATGGCTTCGATTAAGTGACAGCCAGACGGCGTTTGTTTGCCGCCCTCGTTGGGGATGCCTCCATATCCCATTCCCTGCCTTGTTCTCTTTGTTCCAGAACCTGGCCTTAAATCGCTCGGAAAATGGTCAACCCCATAACCTTGTTGTACTTACTGTCATGGGGAGAGCCAAGAGGAGAGTGCTAAAGGTGGGCAAAATCTACTGATTGAGAGCAAAACGGTTGTTATGAACAAAATGGGCGCCCAATCAAATACTTACCAGCATCACATCTGTAAATGTCATAGTTCTTAAGTGATTCTATTCCATTTGTCATGCTTATTCGAGAAGGTTGTCTTCAGGAAATAGAAATTGAATATAGCAGCTACCTACACTCAGATATTGTCCAAGGAAATTGTCGCAATTGAAAGATTTTAAAGAATTTTTAAGCCATAACTCAGTAGTTTGTCTCTTTATAATCGGTTTTTGCTGCAAGCAACAAAATTAAATTCAGTTCAACATGTATTTTCAGCTTTTTCCGACGTGCCAGCGGGCAGTCGCGAATGAAATGAAAATCTCCTCGAGGGCGCCATACAAACAAGTTGAATAAATTCAATTCAGTATGAACATTTAATGTTAAAAAACAAAACAATAAAAAAGTGTGAACAAAAAATCAAGTAAAATCTTTCAAATCTTTAAATTATTTCCCTGCTAGAACATTTTATTTTAAATTGTTGATAGTTCTGAAAAAATAATTTTATTTTCTACAACATTAAACTTTGCTTAAGAACTGTTAATTATTTATGAATAAATAGTTTTAGGAAAATATTTTTTAATCTGTAAAGCTTTTAAACGCGACTGAATGTCCTTAAATTTGTCCAACCAACTCATGGGGTATGGGAAAACACCGCTTGAACCCGTAAACCAATCATGCACTTCATCAAACACACAACAGCAGCAGAAGCAACAGCTCCAGCTGAACCAGAACAGCTTGCGATGCCTAATTAGGCCCGCTTAAGACAACACATTGACCGGGCCAAAAGCATGGCCAAGCCCAAAGACCGAGCCTGGCGAAAACGGTCTTAATTATGCGTAAGCCGTAAAGAGCCCATTAATGTCATTTTCGGTGCATTGCCGATGAACGGTGATTGTGGGCGGAGGGCGTCACAGTCGCTTATTTGATCAACCGTCGGTTCGGTACTGCACAAATCCGCCAGATTTCACATGTCAAGGAAAATACGGACGAATGTTCCGCTTTACATATGTTAATTGTTTTTGGCTTGAAGAAAAATTGAATGGCTCTTATTTCACCCTCATCTACAATAACCATTTTAATGCATCGCTTAAAATGAAGTAAATAATTTTTGTACATCTCCACATCCAACGTTACTTAAAGTTCTTAAAAAATATTTAATCCAGCCAACGCGGTTTTTTTTTTAATTCAAATTGCGCGGCTCTGTATTCCAAAATCAGATATGGCAGCACTACCAAAACGTCGTTGCCACACTAATGGTTTCTGCGGTGTGGCAGCCTAAAATCGCTAAACGCAAACACAACAAACATAAGTTTGTTTATTTTTGATTTTCTGCGATTTACTCCCCCAAATGAATCGACCGAGTAGCTGGGACGAGCCCCAAGGACCCTGCAGGTACTGTGAGCTGGCGGTGGAGGATGACAACTACCTGGAGTGCCAACAGTGTCGTCGGATGGTGCACATCAAGTGCCTACCGCATGCGAGCACGCCCGGCGATCTTCTGGGCGACGTCTTCTTTGAGTTCACGTGCGTCAAATGCGTGGTGGACAAGATGCAGGAATCAGAAGTGCCCACATCCTTGAAGCCCATTAAAGAGGTCTTTGTGCGACAAAGGATACCATGGCTTCTGGTGCTCACCTTAACGCTGTACAATTTGTCGGTCAAACAGAAGGGCTTAGGCCACCACGGGTTCTTTCACTGGCGCACTCACATAATCAGCTTTGTGGACAAGAACTGGAACTACATCTTTGGACAAAATGTGTAAGGGGTCATATAAGTCAATTTTCAATTAAATTTTACTGATGAATTCTGTGATTTCAGGCGCCGACGGAAGCAATGGACTGGTTCCGTTTCCGGCGCTCTGTCGCACAACAGTCCGCAGTTTTTTCAATCGGGGCAAGACGTTTTTCAGGAGAACGGATGGTGGAAACTGGCTAAGCCCTATCAAACACCCAGAAGTGTCCTCAGAGAATGTAAGAACTTCTAAAAAAGAAGTAAAAAAGCTTTTTGCAGAAGGTATTAACTTTTACCTATTTCACCTACTAGATGAGAAAAAGCAACAGCAGCGTCTGCAATTGCGCATTGAAAAGCGTTTGCCAGCCGGGGATGAGACCAGCTGCAGCAGTGAGATCTCAGTGACCGATCATAGCCAGGATAACGCCCAGCACATAAAGGTTGAAACTGACTCAACCAACATAACAATGGGCTGCGCCCGTACCATGTATGAAGTTAAACCTTCTCTGAATTCATTTATTGATCGAAAATCCCCACCCTTTTCAGTCCCTATATGGGTCGCCAGCCACAAGTTCCCCCAACACCTTTATCCGTACCAGAAGAACCACTTCCGCCAACACCATCCTCTCAAGAAAGTATTCCCCCTCCCAGGCAGGATGTGGAAGAAGAGGAACCACAGGAAGAATCTATGAGCATGATTCAAGCCAACCTTTTAGATTTTCTGACTGAGAGCTTCAAAGTAGATGATCTTGGTATGTTTGGTAGCCTGCCACCTCCTTTGATTGGAGCGGGTAAGAGCGATTTCTTCATGACCGAACCTTTGCTGGAAGCGCCTTCAACTAGTGGAGGCCTGCACGAGATGGACACAGATTTTAGCTTACCAAGTACCACAGAAAATGTAAAAGGAACCAAAGAGATCAAAGAGGAGACCAAAACCAATTCAACCGAAGAAACGAGCGGCGAAAGTGGGGATGAGCAAAAAGAAGGCGAAGAGGAGGAATCCTCCGCCTATCAACCACGCATAGTGCAGGTTACAAATTACCAAGCGCAAGACCCAAGTGAGACCGTTAAAGAGGAGCCACTAGAAGAGGAAATATTGGGTGAAGATGACACTTTACAGAACCAATCAACATTTATAGAGCCTTGCAAGCCAAGTGGTTTTGTTCGCCAGCCACGTAGAAATTGGCCGTGGTTGCAGGAGGCCCACGATTCAGATGATCTGGCCATTCCCAGTGAGAATCTTCAACTTATCAGTGTGTACGAGGAGCAGAAGTTGTATAAACGTCTTCATCGTATTATTTCGTTGGAGAAACAATGCCAAATAAACATTCCCGCCTATGTTAGGCGGATGTATCGAAAGCTTTCTCTACGAAAGTGGAAAAGGGAACACAATCGCTCTATATTTAACCTGGATGAACATATAGATCCCTCGGGAAGGGCTCGGTTAAAGATGCAGGGTCATCAGCAGGCTCAAATATTGGATAGATATCAGCTCTTGGCGCATTCGCGGCAGGACGCAAGGAGCTCGTTCCTCGCACGCTTAGCAGGTTGTACTCAGTACGAGCTATTTGAGTCGCCTTACTCCCAGAGGGTTCTCCATCCCTTCATCTTTCGGAGCGAAACTATGGATCCTCCCTGGCTGAAACTCATGTGCGAGCTGCAGCATCGAGTGAATCGCTCGCATCCCACGAGATCAACCATCGACTTTTGCTATGTGAGACCGCAGCATATTCCGGCGGTGAATGCATTGCTGCAGAGCGCTTTTTGGCCAAATATTGATGGTGGGTTTTACTTTTTCTTAAAATATTGATGAAACATATACATATAAACCTTTTCTTTTCTTTCAGTGAGTGAGTGCCTCAGCTATCCTGACTACAGTGTAGTGGCCCTGTACAAAAAACTGGTCATCGGCTGTGGGTTCCTGGTTCCCGATGTGGGTTATAATGAGGCCTATATCTCCTTTATGGCCGTGCGTCCAAATTGGCAACGCAGTCGCATCGCTAGTGTTATGCTTTACCATCTTATCCAGACGTGCATGTCCAAAGACATTACGCTGCACGTTTCCGCCAGCAATTCAGCTGTGATGTTGTACCAAAAGTTTGGGTTTAAAATGGAGGAGATCATTCTGGACTTTTATGACAAGTACATGCCACTGGACTCGAAGCAGAGCAGGAATGCCTTCTTTTTAAGATTACAAAGATGAGAGTGTTTTAAATATATGATAACTATTTCTACTAACTTGTATGTTTTTCTATTTATCAAACAATCATTTCCAAAATGAAATTTGGATGCCAGGACTTGGCTTTTCCAACTTTATTTGTTTTTAAACTTATACCTAAATGTAGTTATGTTCGAAATACGCCATTTTAGGCGAATATTTTCTCCTCCCTACGCTTTTTGGTGACCACCGTGCCCGGTTTGTGCTGCGCCTCCGGGTGATTCATCAGCTCCGGCGGACAGGTCGAGACTGGACTAGCAGATACACACTGCTTCAGATCGTAGAACAGAGCACTGTCGTCCTTGGTGACAAACGAAATGGCGCAACCAGTCTTGCCAGCACGACCCGTACGACCGATACGATGGGTGTAGTCCTCGATGGTCTTGGCCATGTCGTAGTTGATGACCAGCGACACATCCTTGATGTCGATACCACGACCAGCGACGTCGGTGGCCACAAGGATGTCCTTCGCGCCCGATTTCAAAGCAGCCAAAGCGTACTCTCTCTGCTCCTGGCCCTTGCCACCGTGCAATGTACACGAGTTGTAGCCCAGTTTCTCCAAGCCCTTGGCCAGCACATCGGCGCCCTTCTTTTGATTGACGAAGATGATGATCGGTGGGTCGATCTTCCTCGACAGGATCTCCATGAGCTTCTTGCGCTTGTCGTTCTCACCCATCATGTAAACGATTTGTTCCGTCCTCTCCGTCGGTTTTCCTACGGATCCAATGTAAACCGTTGCCGGTCGACGGAGATACGAGCGAGCTAATCTTTCCACTGCCGGAGGCATCGTTGCCGTGAACATCACGGTTTGGCGATACTTCTTTTTGGTGTAGAAGTTCTCCATCAGCTTGGTTTCATCCTCAGCTTCCTCCGTGTCGGGCTTAAGGTTGGTCACTGGCATGTACTCCAGAATCTTCTGGACATCCGGTTCAAAACCCATGTCTATCATACGATCGGCTTCATCGAGCACAATGTAAGTGCATTGGTTGAGTACCAAATAACGATTTTCCAGAACATCAATAAGACGACCGGGAGTGGCGATGACGATCTCGCAACCCAAGCGCAGTCGGAAACCTTGCTCTTCCCTGGACAAACCGCCCACAACGACTACAGTTCGAATGCCTAACGGTTGTCCGAATTTGGTTGTTTCCTCCTCGATTTGCTGGGCCAATTCACGCGTGGGAGCCATGATGATGGCATATGGGCCTTGATCCACATCCTCCAGACGTTCGATTTTGGGCAACGACTGAATCCAAGAAAGCAAAGGTATAAGGAAAGCCAGAGTTTTTCCGGAACCAGTCTCAGCCACGCCAATAATATCCCTGTTCTGCAGACCAATGGGAATAGCTTGCCTCTGAATGGGCGTGGGTTCCTTGTAGCCCACTTTATCGATGATGTCGATGATCTCCTTCGGAAACCCGGACTCACTCCAACTCCTAATAGGATTGGGAATGCGGCCGCCTTTAATGGTGACATTGTAGTCCTCCCGGAAGATACGCCAATCACGCTCGGTCATCTCATCGTTGTCCTTTTCTGACCAGTGACGATCGTCCCACTTCTGTTTGTCCTCCTTGCGCTTCATCTTCTTAAGTCGCACCTTCTCCTGTTCCTTCTCTGCCTCGGTTCGTCTTTTCTCTAAAAGATCTCCGTAGAATTTGCTTTGGGTGCGCTTCTGTTCTTTGATATCGATACCAGCCACATTTCCTCTACCAAAAAATTGGACGTGATGACGTTCTTTGTAGAGATTATTATAATCTATGGAAGTATCTTCGCCGGCGTCCCAATCGAAAACGAATTTACGGTCGTTGAGTCGACGAACGCGACGTTTTTTCTTTATAATGCCAAGATAGCGCTCCCTAATGGCCTCCAGTTCCTTTTCTTTATCTTTGTGGGTGAGGTCCTCAGCCCGCTTGTCATCGCCTCTTTCGCCGCGATCACCCCTGTCGCCCCGATCTCGTCCTCCACCTCTTTCACGACGATCTGGTTTGGGTGGCGGTGCCATGATAGCCGGCGGAGGAGCTCCTGATGCCATGGCCGTGCCCATGGAGATGCTCACTTTACTGGCGGCAGCCATTTGCTCACGTGCTGCATCGTGAGCAGCCCGCTGGCGCTCTACTTCCTCCTGGCGACGCTTAATAGCCTCCAGGGCTCTCTGCTCTTTTGTGAGAAAGACTGGCTTGCTTCTTGCCTCTTCCTCACGTTTTTTCTTGTCCAGCAGCTCCTCCAGCGAGAGTGGCTCCTTTTTTACCTTGGCCTCTTTTTCCTCCTGGTGCTCCCCATCTTCGACTATTAAGGGTTTAGGTGGGGCATCTGCCGAATCTAATTTGGGTTTCTTTTCAGCGCCACCATTTGGAGCACCTCCTCCACCGGCTCCAGCACCCCTTTCCCTGGATCGCTCCCGCACATTTTCGCGAGGACGTTGACGTTCTGGTGACCTCCGCCTGCCGCGATCCTCCCTGGAAAACAAGAATTAATTAATTTATAAGACGTATTTCACAATTATGGATAATAAAAAACCCACCGGGAACGCGAACGTCGCTGGCGTCTGTCCTTCTCCCTCTCATACTGCCGGTCCCGCTCCCTCGCGCGGTCCCTGTCCCGCTCACGATCTCTGGGATTCCCCACGGCCGGCCGGTCCTCCCTGTAACGCTCTCGCGACCGCGAGCGACGCTTTTTTTCGTTTACCATTGTTTTTTCTCCGGACTAAGAAAAGTTGTCTAAACGTTTTCGGCTTTCAGAAATAACAGCTGATTGGACCTGTTTTTTAGTAGTGTTGGAAAATGATGAGCGCTTTATGTATCGATAGCATTTTGTTTTCGATAGTACCTCCACTTAACAGCTTTTTAAAATTACATATATGTACGAATAACGAATTCACAAATTAAATATATTGAGAATTATATTATCTTTCATATTGAACTAATTTTCTAAAAATCATCCAATTAACCAAATATCCATTTGGCGTGAACATGCAAATTCAAATCTATATCAGACAATAGTCTTATCTTATCTATATACTATAATTAATTAAACTTGAATACCTATGTTTTTAACAAATTTTTATTTGCTTTAATATAATCAATTTTTTATTTACATATTTAATTTAGGCATCAGTCCAAATTTGAGCAGTGACATTAATTCCTTGGGCCCACTGACTAGTGACATTGATACTGGCGCTGGTGTATCCTGGACCGCCAGAATTCAAGGTGGAATAAGGTCCCGAGCTGTTGGTAAATCTGTCAGTGATACTTATGAACCGAATCGTTTTGGTGTTGGTCTGGCCCTTTATAATCAATAAAAATTAGTATGATACATTTTTAAGGTAAAATTTTTAAGTACTTACTTTCAGGGGGAAAATGATTAAGTCGCTCACAGTTTGATTGAGCTTCCTGTAAATGGTCACGTTCTGGGTGCTTGCCAGCTTGCTACTGGATAACTTAGCTCCCCAACTGGCATTGGCAGCAAAAGCAATGGCCACGATGGCGGAAAACACTAGAGCAAATTGCAGAACCTTCATTATGGATTTTTAATTCACAATGATAAAAAGTCTTTCAATTGGGCTCCCACTTTTATAGAAAAGTACCAACAAGAAAACCCCGTCTTATCTACTTCAAGAGCAATATTATTATTATCAATTCTTAAGAATGCCGACTAATTAGCTTTATACTATATTTAAAGACAATGATGGCTTATCAAAAATTCACTTAGTCATCCATGGGTTATTCTCATTTGCACTTTCGCAAGCTTTCAAAACATTTTTCGGTTTTGGACATTCTTTGCTTTTCCTTACAAAAAAAAGGTACGTTCTCAGAAGTGTAAATGGAATTATGGTATTTTTAGGAAAAACGAAACTGCAATTAAATCTAAAAATAAAGTGATTTTAAAACTCCCGCTCTTCTAAACCGGAATATCGATAAGCAGACGATATATACTGCAACAATAAACAGTATTTTTCATACTATTTGCTTGGTATGTTTAAAAATGTTGCCACATTATTATAGTCATAGGCGTAGTGGGGGTTTATAGAGGTAAAAAGCTCCTACACAAGTTAATAATGGATACTGTTTAGCTTTTCATATCCGAATATACAAGATACAAATTCGAAGGAACTTTAACATTTGAAGAATTAAGTAGTTCAGCTTTTTTAAGCTTAACGTAAGAGTTGAGTAAGTAGTAATTTTATTATGTACCCTATCAAAAAGATAGTTGTCTCCGTCCTTGTTGCTGATTATTCTTATTTGTTTGCGACAGCTGGAAATTGTAGGCGTTCGCTAGGAAGTCTTTAGTGTTTCCAGATTTCTTGCAACCGCATCACGGAACTCGAAATGAGCGCTTCCGCGGAGCAGGAGACGGCTCCAATTGCGAATTCCCGGAACGGCCGAACGGGCAGTGTTTTCCGGAGTTTCGGATCCCTATTCGGCGGCAGTCAGACCAGCGGAGAGCGTCCGCAGGATGGCGATGGATATGTGGAGTTTGGAATGCAGGATCCGGATCGGAATGGCCGTACGCTGGGCACCTTTGCCGGTGTTTTCAGTCCGGTGGCCCTATCTATGTTTAGTGCTTTAGTTTTCATTCGAGTTGGTAAGTTCCGTGGTGACGTCATGACACTTGTTGTGATGGTCCATTGAACTCGGTTTTTCACTATTTTAATCTCTTTGTTAAGGTTATATCGTCGGAAATGCGGGTTTGTATGTAACACTACTGCAATTCCTCATCGCCTACGGAATTTTACTTTTCACCGTGGCATCGGTTTGTGCAATTTCCACCAATGGAGCAATCGAAGGAGGAGGTGTTTACTGTGAGTTGCTAACATATTTTTGGCATTTATTCTTTGTTAAAGCCCTTGATGAGTTTTCGGTGCAAGTAGGTTCAAAAAACATACAAATGATTGATAAGCCCTGGCAAAACACCAGATGCTTAAATACTATTGTGATCACTCAGAATTGACTGAGTAATTGTTCCGAAATTATAAATAACAAGACAGCTTTTTACTTTGATAGACAACCCATCAGTTAGTTTATATACAGTACAACATTAAAAACTTAAGATCTGTGACTACTTAAGTGAAATTAACTTAAATCACCAGTAAATTTTACATAATTTGAAGTGCAAACATAGACATGATAATTAGGACCTTTTTTACTGTAAGCAATAAGCAATATAATATGTTATATTTTTTTATTAGTTATGATAAGCCGAACGCTGGGCTTAGAATTTGGCGGTTCGATTGGAACGCTCTTCTTCTTTGCCAACGTCGTTGGATCTGCGATGGCCATTTCCGGTTGCACTGAAGGAATCATGGATAACTTCGGACCGGGTGGCCATTTCGTGAGCGCAGATGCATCGCTGCCGGATGGAAAATGGTGGCGCTTCCTCACCAGCAGCCTGATAAACACCCTGCAGCTGCTGGTTTGCCTCGTGGGAGCCGCTCTATTCGCCAAGACGTCAGTGCTTATTTTGGGCACCGTGACCGTTTGCCTGTTGGCCACGTACATTAGTTTCCTGGCTATGGGCGCCACAACGGTAAGATATCCCATGCACCGAAAAAAATAATATTTTTTAAACATCCGATAAGAAACAAACAGTTTTTTATGGTAGATAATGTTAAAATTTTACACTTTAATTATTTTATTATTGTTCCGTGTGTACAGTAGTTGCTCGCTGAGCAAAAGCCCTGCTGTCACGCTTATCAGACTTTATGTGCTATCGATATCTAGGCTATCTAGTGCTTAATTTGTGTTATTTTAAATATTTGTTCTTGATTTATCAAGGCTGATAAATGTTGATTCACTACTATGCTTTAAACTACTGGCTCAAGGGGGATTTTGTCAAAATATTTTTTGATAAAATACATTTTTTGGTTGATTCATAAGAAGAAAAAACCCACAAAAACGAAAGTTGTTTACAAGAAGTGGTAACATTTACATAAAGGAAAACAATTGAATATTAAAGACAACTACTCAAAAAATGCGTCTTTATTATCTCGTTTTTCTAAATAAACCCCTTTTAAATTCACATATGAACGAGTGTGTACATACAAATATTAAAAACCAAAACCAAAGACGGAATAACCTGATAAGACAGTTTGAGTCATGAAGAGAGCGTGTCCAATGCACTTTATAAACTATGCAAGTGTAAACTATGTGTGTGTGTGTTGCGAAACTTTGTTCTAATAGTAGTTCTTTATAAATAAGCTTTTTTTGTTTATTTTTACACAGTTTTATCTTGCGACGATACAAATGCATCCTTTTTATTGATTTTAGATACCTGTGCCCGTGGAAAATAGTTTATCTAAAAACATATCCTTTCTCAACTATACCGGTCTCAGTGCCAACACGTTGCGAGAAAATCTCGGTTCGCACTATGGCCAGGATTACACTTCGAATGGAAAACAAGTCGACTTCTCCACCACCTTTGGTGTGCTCTTCTCGGGAGTTACGGGAATTATGGCTGGAGCGAATATGTCCGGGGAGCTGAAGAACCCTTCGAAGAGCATTCCCTGGGGCACACTGTCCGCCGTGGCATTTACCTTCGTTTCCTACATCATCCTCTCCTTCCTGATGAGCTGCACAACTCCGTACTTCACCATGCAGAATAACTATCTGTTCCTGATGCCTGTGAATTTGTGGCCGCCATTTACGGCAATTGGAATTTTGACTGCTACCTTTTCGACCAGTTTGAGCAATCTGATTGGTTCCAGCAGAATTTTGGAGGCCTTGTCTAAGGACCAAGTGTTTGGCAGCCTGCTGAACTTTGTGATTCACGGAACCTGGAAGGGCAATCCCATTGCAGCGGTTGCGGTGAGCTGGTGCCTCGTGGAGTGCATCCTGCTGATTGGATCCTTCAACATTATTGCTCAGATAAACTCTGTGCTCTTTATGCTCTCCTATTTGGCCACCAATTTGGCTTGTTTGGGCATTGAGCTTACGGGAGCTCCAAACTTTAGACCGCTCTTCAAGTACTTCACTTGGCACACTTGTCTTGTTGGACTGCTGGGCACTCTGATCATGATGTTCGTCATTAATCCTATCTACGCATCGTCCTGCATCATTTTGTGCCTCATCCTGGTGATTGCTTTGCATCTCTTCTCGCCAGCCACTCAGGCAGCTCAATGGGGCTCGATATCCCAGGCTTTAATGTTCCACCAGGTGCGAAAATATCTGTTGATGTTAGATCCCCGCAAAGATCACGTTAAGTTCTGGCGTCCGCAAATTCTGCTGCTGGTATCATCGCCACGTTCCTGCTGTCCTTTGGTGGATTTTGTCAACGACTTGAAGAAGAGTGGTCTCTACATCATTGGTCATGTGAAAGTGGGTGACTTTAAGGGCGTGGAAGATGCCGAGGAGAACCAGCAGTGGTGGTCGTTCCTCGATCACATGAGAGTCAAGGCCTTCACAGAGGTTACCTTGAGCAGGAGCATCCGCGAGGGAGTCCAGCACTTGATTCGCCTGTCGGGAATTGGAGCCATGAAGCCAAACACAATTATTTTGGGTTTTTACGACAACGAAGCTCCAAGGGACTTCTTTCAAAAGTAAGTTAAGCTCTTTTATCTACAAACGCTATATTTATTTATATATTTCCCTATCTCAGCGGTTCCTCCCCCTATAAAACCGATGATTTTAACACTGGCGAAATCCAAAACTTTCCCATTCGACGTGATGGGGATCCCAAACAATTTCAAGTTCAAGAATATGTGCAAATTCTTTGCGACACTCTTAGGATGAAGAAAAATCTCTGTCTGTGCAGGAATTTTCAAAGATTGGATAAAAACTTTATATCTATGTGAGTGGGAGATATTTTAATTTATGATTATATGTATTTGAATATATTTTTTCGATTGCAGAAGCAAGCATGTAAAGTACATTGATGTGTGGCCCATTAATATATTTAATCCCACATCTGCGGATCCCTTCGATATGGTTTCCTTATTTATGATGCAATTGGCGGTGATAATGCTGGCCAAATGGAAGCACCTGCGAGTAAGAATTTTCCTGTGCGAGGCCGGCGAAGAGCGCACAGTTGGGTAAGTTAAATTTATCAATCGGCAAAAGGGATGTAATCATAGATATTCTTTTTTTTCCCCCAGCACCTTTGACACTCAGGTTCCGCAAATGGAGATATTCTCGAAGACAAAGTTGGAGCAGTCCCTCAAGGAACTGCGCATCACAGCCGACATTGTGGAGATCGAGGAATGGGGCAGGGATACAGATTTCAGCCGACATGCCCGCACTCTGAAGCAATTCACAGCTCAGGCAGACAATGTGCTGTTGGAGGATGATGACGAAGTGGGTGAGGAGACGCTGAATCGTTCGCTGCTCTACATGCAGCGGGCCAATCAAATCATACGCGAACGTTCGGATCAGACGGCATTATCGTTCATCTATTTGTCCGCTCCGCCGAAGCTCTCCACGCAGGATTTCGCGCAACGGAGCGCCAGCTATATGGAACTGCTTACTGAACTGACCGCTGAGTTACCGCCCACAATTCTCGTTCATGGTGTCAGCACGGTGACCTCCACAACGCTCTAGACATCGAAAGGGAGATATTTGCATTTCCATTTTCATGAGTGATAAAATTCAGAGAGCAACCGGATTAAACCAATGGCGAGGGTTTTTTTTTTAGATCGTTGTGTGCGTTTCTGTGTGCTTTAGGCATAATCATGAAATATTAACCATTAGGGTGAGACGATTTGCTAAAAGAAACTATGAGATTAAGAAGTATTGTTTTCATAATTTAAAAATATATTTATAATGCTTTTGCTTTTATAATTGGTTCTTTTAGCTCTCTAAAACTGTCTAGATGATTATTTTAAATTGTGCACATCGTCTCACCCTAACTAATATTTAGTGTTTTATTTTTATGTTGTAGCTAATCTAATATTTATTCGCACAGACCCGCAGGACAGTTAATATCGTAATCAAAGCCTAGTATCATATCAGAAAAATTATGCAGAAATTTTAAACACATGCGGACCATTTTCCAGCTGATGAAAAATAATAAACATAAACATATTTTAGACTCATCCCCAACCGAACTCACACCGATATTAACCTATTTGTGATTAAACATATATCTACTACTACTTTACGAATAAACATACCGAACGGCAACAAGTATTAGATAACCGCAGTAGTTTGCGGTTGTAAAATTGATGATTTCATATGCACTTAGTTCGTAAGCCATTTTAAAAGGTCCCTCACAGTTTGGACAGACATTGATGGATTGTTTTAGATAAATTTTGTGTGTGTGTAGACTTGAAACTGTGACTAACCGTATAATATAATTATTAATCACAGCATTAATTGTAATCAGTTCTTTCCAATATTTTAAATAAAGACTTAGTAATATCTATTTATGTATTTGAGAATTTGTTTTATGGTGGATTATTTAACATGTACTTAACTAAGGAATTTTTAAAACTTCAAAAGAACTATCCGAATAGGTCTTAATAGGTTGTCTTTATCGAAGAGGCTAGCGGAATTTTCGCCAGTATAGGAAATGATATCCTACACATTGTTCCCTTATCGGAGCATCCATTAACACTTTCCGCTTTTCGGGTCGGGGGGCTCTTATCTGCCTCGAACTTTGTTTGTGAATCGTTTACCGCTACCATTAAATGCTTATTAAGATAGGAAAGCGGGTCACGTGTAAAAGAGGACACTGATTGCCCAGCAGGAGCATCGAGAAAATCAGGAGCAACGGCAGACGGTCAATAGAGTCATAAATGTCACTCGGGATACGCTCGATCCTGTTGTTGCACTATTTATGTGATGACAATTTATGATACCCATCAAGGAAGGTCTCCGTTTCACTTCGGCTTGGCCCTGATTACCTGCCCATGTCCTTGCGAGGATCACGCTCTGTTTTGTTACTGTTTTTATCCCAATCACGGCTCAAGTGTCAATAAATTCCCATAAACGCACGCAATTGCCTGACACTTTTCGGGGCGCTATCCTTGCTAACGGACATTCGTTGATAGTAAGGGTTAGAGGAGGTAGCCTGTGTATCCTTTTCGAGGCCTTGAAGTGTGTCTAAGTTATGGCATGAGTTTTGTGGAAATTGTCGCATGCGCCGAGTGATCTTGGGAAAAATTTAAATATTTATAAGACAATCAATTTTAATTTTAAATTATTTTAAAGCGGTGTTCTTTTAAGGAAATGCATTTGTTATAATTAGCATCACTAATTTATTATTTTTCTACTATACCCATTATAAAATTAAATTCATTTTTTTCACTTTCACATTTTTTAAGCCCTTGCCAGACAAACTGTCTGGAAATTTTTGCACATCTGTGTGTAGTCGGAGACCACAACAAATTTACATGGAAACAAACAAACCATTGCATGTAATAATTCATAATTCCAGATTATTACATGGTAATTATACGAGACACAATGGCACTAAAGTCGAAACCATTTGTGGCCAACAATAGGTTAGAAAACCAGAGTAGATCGATCTATTGTTTGGTATTGTACAACAAAGAGTCGGATGAACAAGTGCCTGAACAGGGAGAGATTCCCATGGAATTCCTTGTGACTTCGGGATTCTGACTTCTAATCCTATTTTCGCAATTTAGCGCCAACAACTAATCCGCAAAACGAAAACGATTAATCTGGCAGGGAAAACCCAGAAACACGCAACCGCCTGACGCAGTCGAGGATTATCATCAGTTGACCTATTGTTGGTCAGAAAAAGAAAAGAAGCGGGTTTAAAGAGAGAGAGGTGCCTACTTTCAACCAGAACCGCCCACCAGCCAACTACCTATTGTTGCTATTTTGACAGGACCAGGAACGAAAACCCCTCGAGATCTCAGGTAGCGCTGGATAAAATGCTAATTGGAAATCCCAGATCCTTTTCTGGAGGGATGTTACCGATCTTTAGGTTATCCGCGAACCTTTCTCCCGAAAATATTGCAGCATAATGCTTGATCTGGGCCAGGATTTTGGCTAAGCTGCGGTCGCGTGGCACTCTCGACAAAATCGATCGATCCATCCATCAGCTATCATCATCACCGTCAAGATCAAACGTCTGGATCCTTTGTCGGCTCGGCGACTTTGTTCCTTGACAATTTGTGTGAAATATCTGGTCCATCTTCCAGTGGCATCATTTGTACTCTTTAGCCATGCCCGGCGCTTCTTTTTGGCCAGTGTTTTCCGATTGTTTTGGCCGTATTCTTTAGAAATTCAGCGAACTCTTCGAATTGATTTTCCCCCTAATGCTGCGAGTCTGTGGAGTTAATTATCCTTTCGATGCGGCCACTTGAAAGTGGGCTTGAGCCAGGCAGGATTTCGAAATGATTACGGTGTGGAAAGTAGATCGTTCAAATGGGTTTTGTAGGATATGGGGAATAAGAGATTGTACAAGCATCTAAAAATATTTTAAGTCTATTTAAAATACAAATATTAATATTGGTGCTGAATAAAGAAATGTTATTAAACTTGCATCAGTGTAAATGTCATTTAAAGCTGTAGTTATTTACTTTAAAATTATTTAAAAAAAATAAAATATATTTATATTTTACTTATTCGTTGCGGTTAAAAATTACTTGTTATTCTGATTTTATCGTAGCTCAATAGGAATTTAAATAAAATATACTTATTGTACTTCTGGTTGTAAACCTTGCCACTAGTTCTTATTGAATACTTTGTTGTAATACAGTACAGGAAGCTCAGAGAAAGCCACTTAAAATACCTTCATAAATTTGACCTAATAAAGTGTGTACCACCGACTAAAATCGAAAGTTGCAAACCGCACAAACAAAATTATTCTTCTTTGTTCTGCCCGAGAAGTGGAAAGCCCGACCGAAAGCCAAACCAACACTTACTAGACCACAGACATGCGATGAAGTTGATCCAACGGAATCCTCGGTGGATGCAAAAATTGCAAATATGATTCCCACATGATCGAACGCCTTTTGTTGATTCGCATTTTGACCTTGGCAACAATTGTTTAACTATAAAAAGTCAATTTCAGAGCAAATAACAAAAGAGGTATGATTACAGACGGTAGCCAAATGACAGGTCAAACAAAAGGAGTCGACCTGTACTGAATACAGTGAATACCTAGGAGAAAGGGAGAGAGAGAGAGTAAGGTACAATTAAACGTTTTGACCGCAAGCCAATTTAGGGCACGGGCTGGAGTTTTGATCCTCGAGAGGTAGGTTTCTGGTTACCTGAGAGGATCGGATCAGTTTGGGACAGCGAATCAGGTAGCAGGCATTTGAGTTGAGCCAATCACGTAAGAGCCTGACTTTTCTGCAGGCAGCTATTTAAGGCCTGAACCTCGAGGAGCCACTTCAGTTGTCCTTTGAGCCTGCAAACGAAAACATGTTGACCAACAACGAGCTAATGGAGCAGTTCTACTTCCCCGACGAATCCCCAGCGATTCCCGAGTTCCTGGGCAACGATGCCTTCCAGCAGTTGGAGCAGCTGATGTACCAGCAGGAGTTTAGCAACAGCGACAGTCAGTCCGAGGGAACCAACAGTTGTTCCCTGGAGATGTACTACGATACCCCGGCTGTCCTGGAATTGGAGCACATGCTAAGTGCCCAGGAGCAGCAGCACCAGCAACATCAGTCGCACCCGCTGGGAAAAATTCAAGGCAGGAGTTCAAAGTACTGGAACAAGCAGCAGAGGAGCAAACCCTACGACAAGCTGTCCACTTCCATGTCGTCGTCCACATCCTCCGCCTCATCCAGCAGTTCATCATCTGCGAGTTTTGGCGGTGAAGTCCTGAAAAAGCGGCGACTGGCGGCCAATGCCCGCGAAAGGAGGCGAATGAACAGCCTGAACGATGCCTTCGACAAGTTGAGGGATGTGGTTCCTTCTCTGGGCCACGACCGACGGCTCTCCAAATACGAAACTCTACAAATGGCCCAGGCCTACATCGGAGATCTGGTCACGTTGCTGTCCAGAGATTACTAGACATCCATTCATTCTTCTTTGGAGTGGAGAAACCCTTGCGGGCTGTGTTGCAGCAACACTTTCGACCTAGTGGAAAACTTTTAAAGGCTGTTAGTTTTTAGTTTATTATCATAGTTGTAAATAATTATAAGTAAAAATTGTCTAATAAAAGCACAGAATTTTAAACGAACTACTTTGAATGCGAATTGTTTGAAAAATGTTATGTATATGGAAAGGTTAATTAAAAAGTAATTCTCAGGATATTTTATTTGCTTAATACTTTGGTATGCGTGGAATAAATAAAATTAATAATATATTTTGCAATTTGTCAGAGAAAATATTTTGGTTTTTTAAGGAAGTTTAGAATAGTGTTATGCGATTATTTGAATACGAAGACTTAGGCCGTTACTTAATAAAATACTTAATCCAGAGAAAACTGTTTTTTTTTACAGTTCCCATAAATATATGCTAAAACATGCATCCTAAAATCAATTTATCAATCTTCTTAACATTTGTTTACATTCGCCACACTTTCATCTCGAACCGAAAAGGGTATCCTTGTTATCCTTGCGAGATGACTAAGTAGGGAGTGTGCCACACCCACGAACGAGAAGCAAAGGTCAAAACATCAGTTGAAAACGGAGAATTAATGAGTTCCGACTTCCGACGCAAAGTGAGGGAACTCCAAAACAGAAGTGATTAAATGCCGCAAACGTCAACAGGTAAACACTGAGGATAAACACAGCCGCTGCCTTAGATCCTTCGAGCGGTAGACGAAAATTGATTTAAACATAGTCATTTGTAAATGCTATGGGAATTGTGGGTGGATCCAGGATCCCAAACGGAAGCCTCTGCTCCAGTAAATCAAAAGAAGAAATCTCGAGTTTTTATCTTTTAAATATCACATTTGTATTAATATTAACAATTACAGTTATTATCTTACTATAGCTTACTACTAAAAGATTATATTGCCAGTTCCAAAATAAATCTTGGACAATGGTTCTCTACTCTTCTGTTTGACCAAATCTCAATTATCTCCCCAACTAATAAACAAAAATAATTATGATAAAATAAATGTATAAATAAAGACAGCCGTAAACTGACCCAATCCAGCAAACAATAAGTTCTTAATTAAAAATCGAAGATTGGGGAAATACTCAAACATTTATAACCCACTATGATCATAAATTTGGTTAACTTTTATATGCCGTCGACAGTATATATAATCAAAACCACATACCTATAAATATTTGTGTCTCTCTTCCCATTAATAATTACTTGAGAATCTATAGTTTGAAAACATTGCTGATTGGGCGACTGTTGATATTCTCTAGAAGAGTTTAAGAACTTTGCCTGATCGAATATAGCTTTTTTTCTAGATTTTTATTTGTATTAACAATTTGTTGTATATTTTTGTTGAAGATAATTATCATTGACAAATTGTGAAGAGCATAGAACTTTTTGAACCAAGAGTAATCATTTCGGGACTATTATTATAACTATTTACATTAGTTATTATTAATGTAAAGCACTAAGAACTATAAGCGAAGGCGGATCAAATAATTAATAGTTAGTACACAATTAATCTAGGTCAACACACTAAACTTAAATTACAGTGAATGTGTAAATTAAAAAGTCTTTGCAAGTGTTTGTCTTATAATCTCCCTGGGCAAAGGCGACGGATGATGTTTAATGTCTTATTTTATATTATTTTTTTTATTTAAAGAAAAATAACTGAAAAAACTTGAAATAAATTTTATTAAATTTTTTTTTAACCTAACTTGAGAATAAGTCGAATTGCAAACATAGTTTGATTTTTGATTAGTAGAATTTTTTTGTCTAAATTTTACATTGACATAAATAAAATACCTCTGCTTAAATTAACAACTTCGGGCAGGGAATATTATGCAAATATTGTGTAATATTTTCTGCCAACGTCAACTGCCCACCGCCCAAAGGGAAACCAAGACAATCTTTTGGGGTTAATGTGTTATCTGTTCTATACAATACACTTTTTTCGTTAAGTTAAATCAAAGTGAGATAGGTGAAGACTAAAACTAGGATTCTCTCTTTTAAAATCTAATAATATAATACGTAATTACATCATCCAAGCTTTACCACGCATGCGCCCGCGTCCACGCATAGGACCGCCGGGTCCTCCTCCTCTTGGAAAGAATGGTCGCGGTCCGGGCCCGGGACCATCAAATCCTGGACCGGACATCCGTTGATAAGGCGGTCTAAATGGCCCCGGTCCGGGTCCGTTCCAGCCCCGACCCCTGCCACGGCCGCGCTGCATCCCGTCGGGACCGTTCATCGGTGGGCCGGGGAAACGCTGGAAGGGCGGAAAGGGTGATCCAAACGGAGGTCGCGGCGGTGGCGGTGCGCCGCCTCCGCCCATTTGCATGGGGCTCATTTGGTTCCACGGCGGCTGCTGCTGGTGCTGTTGATGTGGATGATGTTGCTGGAGTTCCTGTTGCTGATGCTGCTGTTGATCATGTTGCTGCTGCTGATCCTCTTCATCGGGCAGGGGTGGACCCATAAAACTATTATTCGACTCCCACGGATTAATAAACTCCGACGGAGTCTCCAGCAGAACGGGACGCGAAGGTGTTAAGGCGCCATTGGCATCTTCAGCCTCACCGTTGTTCTCCTTCGGCTCTAAAAGGTTAAAATAGGTTTTTATTTCAGCGACGATTTACAAGTAGTGGCATTACCTCTCAACGACTCATCAATATCATCATCTGACATGTCCATATCAATCACCATGTCAGCGGGATCGTAACGGGCAGCACCGTCCACGCGATCCGATTCAGAGGAGGAGCCTACTTGGGGAATCATATATGTTAATAATATATCTTATATAATAAACTACTAAGTGCACGTACTGGCATTGGATTTAAGTGGTGAACTGGTTTTGTTTTTGGCATAGTTATTGCCAGGTGGAGCCATGATGCCTTCATCATTGGGATTCGGTACAATGCGGTAGTCAACATCACCGCCAGTGAAGTCCTGAAACGAAGACTACAATATATTAATAGAAACGCAGACTAAATAGAAAAGCAAGGGCTTGCTCCTGGGGAGAAATATTTGTGTGTATGTGTGGAAATCAAATCTAAAGTACCTTTTCCGCTCCGCCGGGTGAGCCAGTGAGTGATATTAAATTCCTGTGATCAATGTCCACCAGCTGCCGCGACTTGTCCTTGCTCAAACCCAACTTTGCACCGAATTCGAAGGCAGGCGGGAGCTGCAGAGTGCGATGGTCCACATCCTCGGCGCCCAGCGCTGCGGGATTGGTGTGCAGATGCTCGTTATATTCGAGTGGAGCAGTTGCTGAGTTGCCCTTTCTCTCAAAGTGAGGCGGCGAGTGGGGTGTCGATTGATTCGCATACGAGGAGGAGCTCGCTCCACTACTATTTAAACTAGTGTCCAGCGGCGTCCAGGACATGCTCATGTTCCAGGTGCTATTAAAATCATCGGCCGATCCACTAGAGGGTCCAAGAGATGGTGGTAAGGGTGGCGGTGGCATCGGCGCAGGAGTGTATTGATTATCCTGCCCTCCACTGCCTCCTACGCTTCCGTTGCCACCATAGAGATGCGACGGTGGTGGCGGGACATATTGCTCTTGGCTGCTGGAACCAAACAGGGGCGGATTGGGGGTATAATCAGCGGATCCACCTCCGCCAAGGCCCGGTATTGCGCTGCTCTCGGAACTGGAAATGGTGTCGGGCTTGTAGAAATTTGCACTCGGCACATAGGCCTCGTCATCCGATCGCGAACCGATCACCTCGATGGCACTTCCCCGATCCTTCGAGTCCCGCTTGAAGTCGTTAATGTCAAAGGGCAGCTTGCCACCATCCAGATAACTAGAGAAGCCATTCAAACTACCGCCAAACAGATTCTATTAAAGAGATAGAGTATTAACATTTTATGGCATTGGTTAGCTTAAGTTAATATTACCATTGGTAAATTGTTTTCTTCCGGCAGCTGGAGATCTGCATCGCGCTCGGGCGAGGGAGCATTCACATCAGGAGATGGTATTGGGCTGGCCAGGTTGGGTATAGTCTCGTCAAGCTTTCTTTTCACTATTTTAATGCGCGTGCCAAAACTTTTATAGGCCTATAAAAAGCATTGTTCTCTAGAATGTTAGGTATAAAGGTACTTTATCATCAACTTACACTGGCCACCACTTTGACTTCCTTTCCCTGGTGCTCGTAGAACTTTTTGGCCGCTTCGATACTGGCCAGTACAGCCTTCCGACTTTTAATCTCGTTCTGCAGGTTCTTGTTGTAGGCATTGATGAAGGCCACACAGCGCTCCACTTCCTTTTCAATGTCCCCCGAGTGGCTCTTGTCCTTCAGCTGCTGCTTGATGACCTCGATCTCGAAGGTTGGCGGCTTGGGCAACTTCTGCATACTTTTGTCAGTGGTCTCAGCCAGTTCGACGCACTCCCTCACTTGGGCTATCAATGTTGCATTCTGGAACTCTTCGGTGACATCGACCTGGGACTTTTTGGGCGGCGCAATGTTGAGGAGACCGCTCAAGTCGCTAAGGTACTCCTCGTTATAGATTTCACGCTGCTCCCAGATCTTAAAGATGCGCAGGATTTTGTCTTTGACGCGTTCGTCGCTGAAGAATAAAATATTTTATTAAGAGATAACTTACTAGTAGTAAGACGCGTTTAAGCAACGTAATCATTTTGGCGGAAAAATTTAAAATTAATTCGCTATAATTTTATATGGATAAAGTGTAACTTAATAGTGTATAAAGGGTAACACTAGTTTTGGTATCTAAACACTGAGGCAAGCAAAATCTTATGTATCACATGAAACCATATTCTGCTAGCGTAATTTGATAGTCATAGAGGACGCACTACTAAATACACTGGCTTTATAAACTATTGACAAGTTTTGGTCTCCAAAAAGGCGGATATGTAATCTTTTCCGGCTGAGAGTACTTACCGCACCATGGTGGTGGCTCTCTGGAGGGCTGTGGCCCAGCACTCGACGAACTCGTAGCGCTTGCGCTTGCTGTACTGGATGACATCGTTGGCCAGATAGAACAGCACCAGGCGATGGTCCACGCGAACTGAGGAGGATCGAGTTAATTAGCTTGCGAAGCGGATGAAGCCCTGCGCGGAACTCACCCCTTTTGAAGACGTTCAGCCAGCATTGGATGATCTTCTTGTGGTGCATCCGGTGCTGCAGGCACCAGTTGGACATCTGCTGGATGCCCTCCTGCGTGTCCTTCAGCGCCTCTAGCCGCGTCTCAAACAGCTCCTCGTCGAAGGTCTCCGTCATATTAATCGATCCTTTTCAGCAGCTATACCACAGAGCACATTACAATTGTTTACAACGTTTTTTGCCGCTGTTAATTTTCAGCGTTGTATTTCCCTTTTCTTCGTGCCCACTTCCTAGAGCTGAACAAAAATCGATGGCTTTGCGATACTATCGATGACCCAAGAAATATGGCAACGTTGTTGGGCTTGCAGCAGTCATCGACCGTTTACTTGATATGAAAAGACTCAAGATTTTTCAAAAGTTATTAAAAAGTTTTTTTTTTTTATTACTGATTGTTTTAATTTGTCGGGAACCATTTGTCTTTTATTGTTTTGAGTACATAATTGAGTGTTCATTTGCTAGCATTCGCCAGTAAAAGGTGGCAACGCTGGTTAACCGTGCTTTGAAAGGAAGAAATTTTCACTGTTAACAGTGACTTAACATAGAGAGCAGGGCCGTTATTAACAACAAGGGAAATGACAAGGAATAATTTGTTCCTGTTTTAAGATTTGTTTTTAAGAACTTTAAGGTTTATTTTTTGATAGTCTTAGACGATTTGTTAATTTGTTATTTTAACTAACAAAGAACCCGCAAGGACTATTTAGTTTTTAATAAAGGTCCCACAAATATTTGCAGAGTCCGCCCCTGATAAAGAGAGAAAAGTTATCAGGGAGAAAGCATTCACAGCGGCTTTTTGGGAGAGCCAAACCTATATAAGCCAGCTCGGAGTGCTTCATAATTTATCCTGAAAGGATTCGGACGCGGATGCTTCGAATACTGTTTTGATTATCCAAACCTTATCGCAGTTCTCGTAATTTTGCCGGTATGGTGAACGTTTGTGTTGGCTTTAATTTATTGATAACAGTTTGTGTCTAAATGCGAATGAGATTTGTTGATTGTTGTTGTTGTTCATTTCTTAAGTTGCCGGCATATGGTGTCCTGATTAAAGATGAACTAGTGAAGGTTAATAATTTACCCAAACTTAAATTAAGAAATAAAATATTTTATAAATAGAATAAAGATAGAAACTATAAAAAAAATGTTAATGAGAGGAAGACAATTTAAAAATTGATGCCGGCTATGAAAAATTACGGTTTTTGTTAACCAAATGATTTTCCGCATGAGCTAGCAACAAGTGTGCCTTAGGTTGTGCGTGGTTATTTATTAAAGCGTGTCACGATTACATCACTTTATGTTCCACCGCCTGCGTTTGTTTTGATTTGGTTGTTGCTTTATTTTATTTCGGTTGGATGGGTGAGCAACAAAAACTAATCAAAAAGTAAGGATATTATTTTGGTGGAAAGAGGGTGTCTAGGAAAAACACTGAATATTTGCCATGGATCTGCGGGATCTGATTACGAATAAACAAAACTAAAACCGATAAAACAACAGCCTGTGTCCTTGGGCCTTTTTATGACAGCTAAGAGCTTTTGGATTTTCCCCACATAAATTACCTAAATTTTGTTTATTTTCCATTATTATTGTTAGTTTTATTTCGTTAAAGTAAACACATATTTATCCTGCATACATTTTTGAAGCAGCTGTTGTTTTGGAACTTAAGAATGTTCTCATTTCCTATGCAAAATTGAAAACCCAAAATAACTTGTAAATAGCGATGAGCAAAACTGTAAAAAAAAATACTACAGGAAGTAGGTTTTCCCAACCAACAATTTTTTTCTGGGCAGTTTCAGTATTCCCCAGCGAATCACTTGCCAACTGTAAAATGAGCAACTTTTTTTTTTTACATTTTCTGCCATTAGGGCCATGTAATTATTCTGATTACTTGGCTCAGATTCACAGACAGGACACCAATCACAGTCACAACAACAACAACTAGACAACAACGACAGCAAATCCCATGCTGCGCCACTGACCCAGTGCCAAGTTCGTCGGTGCCTTCCTCCCTTTCTCTCCGGTTCTCGGTTTCGGTTCTGGCCATTTGACCAGCGACGCCACACGGCCAAGGAAATGCGCCGTAGCAAATAATTACGCTTCAATTGCTGCTCTTCCTTCAAGGACTTTCGTTTTGATTGTGTCCGGAGCTCAATAAAAAAAATTAGATAAACTAGAACGGAATTTCGAGTGGCTTAAAGTGCGTCTAAAAGGAAGTAAATAAAGGAAGCGGTAAGAGAGCAGCAATAGTGACAAATAAGGTAGGTAAAATTACTTAATTGAAAATAATTATAGTACCTACTGTATGGTATATAACAATTTAAAAAGTCACAATTTAATTGTTAAGTCTTTCAAATCGTAAAACTGAAATTCTTTGTACCCATTTTTCAATTAAATTCTTTGTTGATAAACTCAGTATTTAGCCAGCTTATTTCCTGGCAATCCTTTGCCTTTTGATGCCATTTTCCTGAGCTTTAAGTGTCTGTTCGTTACACAGCTTCCTGTAACACCCACACAAGCTCAACGATAATCACAATTAGCCCACACCTTTGGCGCAACGAGAAACAATAAACACTAATTAGAAGGCAATTCCGACGACAACATCGCGCATTTGAAAAGCGTTGGGTTTTCCACTCCTGTAACCTGATTTCCCGCTAGCAAGGACCTTCGTCCTTAGACACACACACATACACCCTCACATACTCACTGGCGTTTGTCAATTAGCTGCTCGTTCGCAGGACTGAGTTTCCCTTTGGCGTTTTCCTCACTTTTCCACAGACTGTGTCGCAGTTTCATTTACTTCCGGTAAAATTTAATTTCAATTTTCCCACTGCCCTGAAATTGTAACTAATGATAAGTCGATATTCATATGCTCAATCAGACATTTACATTTGCATTCCCCAAAAAATGGGAAAAATGGGTAAAGAGTGAAATAAATTTCAAATGGTTGCCATCAACCTGTGTTGGCGGAGATCGACGTCATTGGGCCAAGAGCAGCCCACGCTTCTGGGGGCAAAACACAGAAAACGACGTAAACAAGTCCCGGGGTTTAAATAAGTTCGATGGCTCAGGATTAAGTTAGTGTTAGTCATTTCGTAGCTAATAAAATGTGGGTGTAAATTGACGTTTTTATTAGTCATTCTTTGGCTATTTTCTATGATATTTACCTTGAACTATAGTTATTACTTAGTATAAGAAGAAAAACATTTAAAGTACAATTCAATTTGGTTCACATTTACGAAAAATGGTTTTAAAAGATATTGATTTGTTGAAATAGTAAATATATGTAAATTCCATATTTTTCGCCATATTTCCGTAAAATTACTTGTACATTTATTATATTTTAAATTCAAAATGTAAGTGCTTTTGTACAGAACCAATGGATAGCCAGAAAGTTCTTCATTCAGGTGCATTAACTTAGGTGGCTGCGGCAGAAATGACGAATTGAATGCATCGCTTACCAGGACACATGATGGATGGCCAAGAGCTTCTCATCCGGGCAATTGTGCCGCACAACCCACACGCAATCCAAGAGCCACGGAAAGAGTCAGAAGCCACTTTGGGTGCCCTCCTCTTTCATTTGCATACATAGGCGAGGACGACAACCCGCAGGGTCGCACAACCAACAAAAAAACACACACGCATTCGGTGACAGAATGACAAAGGACATGCAGGGCAGGATATGAGAAAAGGAGCAAGGATACGCTCCCGTGGATGATGAGAAAGCTACCGTGGCTGGCACTTAATAAGTCAACATGGCTCTGCTCATTTATGATATATGACAATTTACTTTTTCCCCTCAGATAAAGTAAACGCAATGAGTGGAAAAAAACGAGGGACAACATAATGTGTCACATGACTTATTAATCGCAAGCACTTTAGGAAAGGTTAAGAAACCATGGTGGTTGGTGTTACCTTTTAAAGGAATTTTATTAATAAACTAAGTAGTTCTTGTCAGTTGTTTTTTAATCAATTAAAAGATTAGTTTGCGCAACGAGCAATGATATACTTCATTTAATAAATGGAAGTAAATAAATCGCCACTTTAATATTTCTTACACATTTAACTTTGTTAAATTCTTATTCGTTTAAATAGGTCCATGATAAACTTACTTTGTCCAACATGCAACAAGATAAAATACATTCATACATCTTGTTGCTTGTTTTTCGCTTCCTCCGGCGAGGTAATGAGCCAGCTTTCATTTATTCCGCAAGTCATCAGCAGCATTGTTCTGGTAATTCATCGCCATGGCCACGCCCACTCGGTAGCCGCCCCCTTACAACTCACCACGTGGCATCGCTTGGCTTGCATAATTAGCTAATTGAGCGCTCAGCGTTAATGATTCGCATGACAACAAAAATGGCATCGAGAGTGAGGGAAATTGTTAACCGCATACTGGCACACAAATTGAAAATGGAAAAAACCCGAATGACGCTTAAAAAGGCATTAGCTGAAAAATGGGCTTACTCTCAAGGCTCTGCTAGCCATACACGCTCCTCTTCAATCGTTACGTTCAGTTAATAAGCGTTCTGTTGTGTGCTCTTGTCCCACGCGGCGTATACGCAACCTGCAACGAAAATGTCTGCTACGTGATTTGAACGCCAGAATCATGTTACACGTGGCTTCATAATGTTCCATTCCGATACTGGCTTTGTTAAGGGAGCTACACTTAAGGCAGAACAATATTGTATTGTTAAGTTTTGTGTATATTTAATGCTATGAAAATCATGTTTATCATATCAACACAACTTTGTGATATGATATTGTAAGTTGTATTGATATGGTAAACAATAAGATCTCAGAAGTCTTTGATATACAAGAATAATATATGTTTTGTTGTAATAAGATACATGTTTTTGATTTCTGATGTATCTTTCCCTCTACAAATTTTGTAAAATTAAGGTTGTAGCATTTTTGGGTGAAAGTTGTTTTTTGTTATAATTAATATTATTGTTTTTCTTTCTGTGTAGCTGACTTGCTTTTCTTTTTTCCCACACTCCCTCTGTTGTCTGTTTGCCTTGGCTTTTCCTTATTCTCGCCATTGTTGTCGCGACGCTTTTTTGCCGCCACTGTTGACTTTCGAGTGCGTACAATAGCCAAGTCGTAGGATCCCTGGATCCTGCTCCTGTTCGATTGGCAGGACTCGTCAGACTCGGCGCGTTCAGCACGTTTTATTTTAATAGCGCTCTAGTGCCGCATTTCCTTAGAATCCCCCGCCAACGATTGTTTGAAGAAGGGCTCCCAGCTCCTTGACAATCTGTGGAACTCATCTTTTTTCTGGAGTTGCATTTAGTGGCTGTGTGTTCTCGGTTTTTCATCTGGGGAAAAGTGCCAGGTGGCAACTGTTTAAAACACGTGTCGAGCGTGGCAAGTTCGCTTGACTGGAAAAGCGTTAAAGTTTGCGAAAAGTTAAGTGTTGAGGAAGTTCCATGAATTTCCATTATACAGAAAACCAAGTAAGGTAGTTAATAAGTTTTATAGTTTAAGTTTATGTTGATTATCCGTGTTAATTTAATTTTAAGATGTACATTTTTCATTTTACATTCATAATTTTCATATTTTCCCACTGCTAAACAAAGTAACTGCTAAAACGCATTTAGCCATCATCCAATCAAGTTGATAAATTTGCATTTAAACATCGTCTGCCTTTACTCTATAATCTGTTTATTCAACTTCAAGTCGCTCGACTTAAGCCGGTCCAGTCAAGTGCTCAATGTAACACATTAAGTTCATTACATTAAACACTGATTTATTGTGACCACTGGTCGTATATATAGGAATCCACGTCCGACTTTTCCTCCTGTCTTAGTACGTGTCCTGTGCAGAATGTGGCTTAGTTGATAGTACATGAAATATGCGAAGATTCTGTTTGATTTGCATACTGAATTGCGATGCGAGTGGGGAACAGAAACAGACCGAATGGAATGCAATTGTCGAGTGACAGAAGGAAGAGAAGAATTCCATTGTCAGTGACATTTTCAACTTGCGCCATGTGCTGGGCATTAATCATAGTTTGTGTTGGCCATCGGACAACTATTGCTGCACCTCATATTTCATGCATCAGCTGCCACGTCATCGTAGCCATTGAACTCGCAAGGACATCCAGGACCCAAAACCAACATCTGGGTGCTCGACTGAAAGGAAACGGACACCGATTGGGGATAGATTTTATATCAATTTCCGAGTGCTGCTGGGAAAGTTTCTCCTTCTATTTTCTCTTCTTTATTTTTACACATTGCCAACCTTGATTTGGCTGGACGATAAAAAATCACTTCTTCCAATTAGTTGGGCTAATCTTTTTTAGTCGTTGGCTACCACAACGACTGCGACTTTGATTTCCTTGGCGTTCTTTTGTTTTTCTGCGTATTTTATCTATCGTTCTGAGTTTATTTGTTTGCCTTGACTGACGCTGGAAGTGCGCCATAAAAGTTCACACACCCACATTGCACAGAAAGAAACATAATAGAAATTTTCATAATAAGATAATATTTCTAGAAAAATATCGAAATTGAGATATACAACAAAACACCAAAATAAATGTTATAATGTTATGTTAGCATTTATAACCCATCAAAGCTTAAACGGATTTAGTAAGGACCAACTTATTCGGTTCATATTGACCCCTTTTTTTCAGTGCACCCACCCACAAGAGTCAACAAAAATGAATGGTGGTGCTCGGGTGTATCGCATTTCCTTTTTCCTGTGACTGTGTGTTGATGCCAAGGTGCTGGCCATTATAATTAATCATTCTGGCGAGATACAACGCAAAGAGCATCCTGTGGAATTTTGTTCATTTTGATGCATAATTTAACTTTATTACAAAAATGTGTTGCACACACTTTTAGGTGACATCCAACATGATGGCAGCTCATTTGTCTTTTGAAAGGGGGTTCAAAATCTTTGTGATTTCAGCTGGCTAATGCAGGGTTTTGTAAAAATTTAAGATTTACATAAAAGTTTAATTATTCTCCCAAGTAGGAAATTCCATTTGTAGACACTCAAAGCGCAATTAAAAGAGTGTCACATGCGGGGATACAGAAAATTGAAATTAAATAGATGGGGAAGGGAAAAAGAGTAAAGAAAATTAGTATACTTAGGCTGACACATTTTGTGTCTTTTATTTGTCATTAGACAACTTTTTGACATTATCCTTTTGGCCGGGTTTGCTGTCAAAGTTTTTCAATGCTGCACCAACACACGCTCTCAAATGAGATTTGTAATTAGCCGCGACTGGCTTTCATAAAATGTGCTGTATTTTTAATGCTAATTGCTTTTTAATGCGGAGCTCGAAAGTTTTTACCAACAATTAGGCGGCAACTCAAAGAGAGAAGATTCTCTCTTCTCTTCTGGCAGCGAAAAATGATGATTTCACGCACCAAATCGCAGGAAACTTTCCCTCGAAAAAGTTTCGGATAAAATCCTTTGGGATTACTTGTAAATTATGCCCACAATCCTTTTAAGCCGTCACTTTTACGGCGTATAATTTTGTGTTAAAATCAAAATGGCCCACACGCGCTGCAGGGCAATCGAGAAGGAGGCGGTTGCCTGCCAGAAATCGACAAGAAAAATGCCAGAGACAATTGCTTTTGCATAACGAGAAGGAAAGCCATATCCTTAAAGTGGAAAAGCGGAGCTCGGAGACCTGTTTACAAATGCCACACACGAGATTACTCAGCCCAGGACGAGCGAACGACCATTGATATCCTTGACATCTGGCCTAAAGCCAAATATGCCATTCCTTTAGTTTGTCCCGTGTTTGTAGTTTGCTTTGCCTTCGATCGGAAAATCGGGAAAACTATGCGCCAAAAGGCAGAGGGGAATGTGAGTGGGATTTTCCTGCTAAGCAAATATGTAGGTAAAGTTTCTCACAAAAGTTTGGTTACTTTGCGTCGGCAAAGTTTCCTCCAAATTCTATACTTTATTTGGTTCCTGATGTAAAGATGAAATATTTTGTGTAATACAAATTGCAAATTCATTTCGAATTGAGTAAACCTTTAATTCAATTTGGTTAAGTGATGGTGAAATGCTAAAATGGTTTATCATCAATTAGTTTTACAGATAACCCACATCGATAATTGTATTAAGCCATTATCTATCGATTATTACATTGATTTTATTCAGTATTGATAAGATCGCAATTGATAAAACACCTTAGATTAATGATTGAATTTTTTAGATTTAAGTACAATTTTTTTTATTTAGCCTACTGTATTTGTTCTAGGTTTCCTCATGTTTAATTTTATTAAATAAATTTTTTATTTAATCATACAAAGTTTTTTTTTAGTATCTGTTTTGGAAATCCATACAAGTATGTTTTCTAACCACAATTTGTGGGTCGTTGAAATGTACCTCGACAGGATTGCTTCTGGCAATTTTCAATTTCATTGATGTGTTTGTGGCTGACAAAGGCAGTATCTGCTTTTCCCGTTTTCCCGCCTCCCTCCCTCCACTCAACGAAATGAAATTGTTTTGCCTTTTACCCCAAAATTTACAATACTTATCTCCTATTTCGTTTTGCCGGCGCGTGTGTGAATTTATGTATTTGAATTTCATTTTGTGGTTGCCTTTTCCCCTTGCCACTTCACACGCGTAGAGTTATTTTAACACTGTTTTGGACAACTTTGCATTACAAATTTTCTTGTTTCGAAATGATGTGCCAAATGCTTTTCCTCTCGCCGCCTTTCTTCGCAGCGCTTTTCAAGTGGTAAAAATTAACGTGACTTTTGGACCATTTTTTTTCGCCATTTCCCTTTTGTTCTTCGCACACTTTTTTTCCTGGTCGAGCTTAAATATTGCCGCTTCACTCGGCCATTTGCATGGGAAATCCATTTGGAGGTTGGGGAAAATGAATTGCGTTTGTTCTTTTCAGTTTTTGCGAGCGTTTCCGCGGTGGCTGAACAGAAAAAAATATTATTTTGCATTCAGGATTTGAGGGGACTTGGTGGGTGCGTTATGCGAGGTGGGACTTATGGGGTTTATGAAAGGAGAGCGGCTGAAAGCTTATAATGAACTGAAGAACTTAATGTTTTTAAGGCGGATAAGAAATAAACTTTTGAGTTGGAAAAGAGATATGAATTACTTTTCCTCTTTGGTTTTTTTGGGTACTTTATGGGCAAGTGTTGTTATCTGTTTATATTCTATAATTTTTGTGTGGTTAAGCTGTTTGTTAAAAGAAATGTAACCCATTTATTATGTTTTACCAATATTAATTTTTTTCCAAAATTTCTCCCAATTTTTTTTCATCTACTATTTTTGAGTTTCCGCATAAGTGAGCACTTCACATATGTTTGCCATTGCATATTTTTCAGCGTTTTATTTGTGGTTCCCCTTATTCCCTCCACATGACTTATGTGATTTATGCGCATAGTCATGACTTTTTATCAACACTGCATTTACATAATAATGTTTACCTACTTTTTTTCTGTGGCTGCCGGCGGCTGGTAATTTATTGATAAGCGGCTCGTGCCTCCACTTCAGTTGCCTCTTCCCTCGAACCCAATGGCATATTCAATATGTTTGCGATTAAGTCGGTTGCACATGAAGCAAAAAATCAGTGGTGGAGGCAGGGATCATCCACACACAACAGGCACTTTCATGGGCCACTGATGCCGGGATAATGTGATCCCCCACGAACTCCACTCACCTGTTCTCTTGCCTGATAAAAACTGGGATGATGACGGCAATGATGAGGTAGATGCTGCAAAGCACGATAATGAAGATGATTTGTTGCCTTGCCGCAAATTTATGGGCTCTGCGGTTAGGGCTCATAAACATCCTCGGGAGCCGCGCCATCATCAATAAATTAACCTGGACCTTTTTCGGTTATTTTCTGTTCCCTGTTCCTGGAAAAGCGGCTTGTAAGTGATTTTCCATGTCAGTTCAGGTTGAGGTCGGTTCGGTTTGGGCCAATTTTCATCCTTAAACTGAGCTGAAGGTGTTGATTTAGAAATTGGTTAATTTGGTAGATAGCAAATTGGGTTTTGGTGGTGAAAGGTGTATTAATTTGATTGGGTCTTTAAAAATTTTTATTTTAATCTCATAAAATTTTTTTATATTTTTAGAAGTCAAATGTTTTAAGAATAAGAATATATATAAAAATGTTTTTATTTAATTGCTAATTCAGAAGCCAAATATTTATGATGATGACGATTGAATAACTACTTTCTAGAAAAGCCGGCTTAATTTATTCCAAACACCTAACCGAAACGTACTCAGCATTCCGTCCAGCTAATCGATAGCTTCTCCTCCAATTTCCTACAGCTTAATTCAATTTGAACATAAAAAGTTTTTCCCTTGCTTGACCACTTTTCTCGGACTTTTCCCCATTCTCCACTCCCCTTGCAAGTCGTGGCCAATTTTCCAGTGGCTACTTAAAACCACAAAGGAACAAGTTGCTGCCAAGTTGGCTGGCAGATAAATTGAGTGGAAGTTTCGATTGCCAATGCGGGATCGAATAAATCGAATGCAACAGGGGAGCTTCTCTGGTCCCAAACTTAACTTTTTACTTTACAATCCCGAAAACAGAAAGACGAGTCCATGTTGCCCCCAATGGACATACAATTTATGAACTTCCTTCTTAGCCTCCATTTTTCGTGGCAATTTGTTTATTGAGCTGCCTTGGAGGCAGCTGGGCTGATCAATTAATTCAAAAACTTCGTGGTCGAAGGGAAAACATCGGTTTTATTGGTCAAGGCTTTTCAGCTGAGTTATTGAAGGCCTGTCATTTGCATGTCGGCCAGTAAATTGTGTTCGCTTATGGAATTAAATGGATCCATCGTCTAGCATCCATAAATTTCATACTCGATGGCTTAATCGACTTGTATTTATTGAATTGGAAATGTTTTTGCGTGTTTAAGTTTTTGGTTGATTGATTTGGGAAACAAAGCTATTATTATTGTCCTGTTCAATTATTTTATTTAATAAAAGAATTTTCAAGGGTACATTTTAATTGCTTCAAAGTATATTAGGCGTAAAACAATATTAATATTCATCGAAATACTTTGATTGTTATATAACATCCACACAAAAGTTCACTGACTTTTCCTCCAAGTCTTCAGTTTTTTCGGGATTCCAAAGGCAAAACTTTTCCAATGACTCATTTGATTTTATTTCTCAATTTAACGGTCAGTGAACTTTGGCAAAGTTTTATATTTTCATGGCTGCTTTTTGTCTTAATATACTTGTTGTTCGATTTGGCCATAGAATATTAAATCGATGAGCTCAAAATTATGCAACTTTTCGGTCAACGCATTGCAAATCCTTCTGGCCACATTTCCTCTGGTTTCAATCCTCTTCCGTGATTTATGTTCCTATGACTTTTCAGCCTGGGCTATCGAATGTCCTGTCATTTGTCCTGGTCAGTTGTCCTGGGTTACAACCAACGCTCTTTGGCAGCTTTGACATAAAAGTTTTTCCATGTTCACTGTTGTCAGGCAGCCAAAAAAAAAAAAATATGGAAATGAGCGTGGCAGAGAAAGAGCTGAAGATGAAATGGCCATAATACTAAAAGTTTTAATGAGAATTTATAAATTCGTTTTTTTACGATATTCTTTTTGATGAATTATTGATACACTTAACTGATTTCGATTTTTTAATAGCGAAAAAGAAAGCAGAGAGAAAAACATAATTGAAATCGAATGCTGGCAATGAATAAAATCCGATTAAATGGTTTTTCTTTAATCTTTGTTTGTTATTGGAAACTTTATTTCATGGGCTTAGTGCAAATATTTTCGTGATATAAACGAAAAAACATTATCAAGCCTTTGAAAAAATGTTGTTTTTATGTATTAAATAAACCGCAATGAAATTAAGTAACTTAGTGAAAATTACTTTGCAACAGTTTCCATTTATGGAATTCATTTAGTGGCTTTCAGCTTGCGGCAGCGCATTATCTTCACATAAATCCATATACACGCTGTGAAAATTGAATTAAAAGTCCTGTAGTCCTTGCCATAAAAGCAAAGTTCTGTGCGCCAAGGGGCCCAGCTGAAATTGAATCAGCTCCTCGCTAATTGACCAGGCTAATTTGTAGCATAACAAATAACCGCATTGGGCTGCCCGGCGAACAACATGGTCCGAATAAAGTTGGTTAATAGCGCATTAAGCTCGAGCAGGGTTCTGCTGGGTGGGTGGTCTCAATCCGCCCGCTTCCATTTGCTTTTATGGCCCTGTTGCCAGAGAGTTGCTCATATGAAAAACCCATAGGATGGCAAACACTGAAGGTCGTGTTTGTTTGTGTGGCTGAGCGATAGCGAGTTGTTTGCCGGAGGTATTCAGGCTGAAACGGGAGACTCTTGAAATTGGTTTTGCAGTGATACAGCAACATATTCATATTTAATGTTCGCAAATTGAAAATTCCATCAACTGGAGTTGGTTAAGCTGGCTGGAAATTCAGCATGATATGCAGATTTACTAGAGTTTTAAAGAGTTTTGAAATATGTTTGTGAGATTAATAGAAAAAAACATTAGCAAACATTGCTTTAATTTATAGAATATTTCTAGTTACCTAACATTTTGCAGAGTTTTTCATTTATTATGTTCAACAATATTACTGAGTACAATTTTCTAAGAAACCAATGAAGTTTCTACCTCCTAACTTTTACCAATTAAATCAAACAAAGTCCAATCTTTAATTAAGCTCTAGTTGAGTGCCTGCTAATGCCACTTAATAACCAAGTGCACGAGGTTGTTACACAACGAGTTTCCCAGAATTTCCCATAGCCTACTTATGCGGGCGATGGCATCGGAAAACGCACGTCCGACAACTGAGCATAATTTAATTGTAGGCGTCTTGGTAATCGAAATCAAACAGGCTTTCTGTTAAATCAACGGACGCCTTGCAATTAGCACTTGCCACACTAATGAAGTTCCTACATGTTCGAAGATTTTCAATCGCTTAATTAGCCAAGGCCAAGAAACTCGCCCAAGTTGGTCTAATTGAAATTATTTTCCATGTGAGTCGCTGCCAGTGTGTGTGTGCTGATAGAATTAATTTGGCATAACCACGCCTATTCTGCGCCTTCCCCTTTCCCTCCATTTTCCTCCCATTTCCCGCATGTGGTCAACGGCTTTATTGAATTTTCCGCCTCTAGAAGGCAACTGCAGCTGTTGGCCAGTTTTCTATGTGTATATATGTGTGTGTGTGCTTGTGTTCCCCGAAGTGTTGATAACATGGAGAAAAGAAAAGTTCGGACCCAAATATAACAAAAGCAGCTTAAAGTGCTTTTGTTTTTTCTAGAGATTCTGCTGCCGAGTGGCTGACAGCCAAATGAAATAAAGAAGAGAAAGGAGGAAAGAGCTGTGAAACTTAGAAACAAGTTGTACGAAAAAAATGAGCGTTTCCTCGGACTGAATTAGGTTTATGTATATGTACTGGCTGATTTAGATTTTGTTCAACAGATAATTTCTTTATCTTTAGTATGTTCCCAAACATGAAATAAAAATTCTTTTAATTGTTTCTATACTCTTCTGACATTTCGCAGTCATTTAAAGCTTCAGTTATTTAAAAAGTACTCTTATCACATAACCAACATTAAATGTTAAAAGCCTGACCCCAAAAACGAAATGACATAAAACCATTTTCAAATGATTCTTAGTTTTTGCTTATTTTTGTTAATTTATGCTAATTTCGGGGCCATTAAAAATCGCCCTCTGGCTTGTTTTTCATCGCCTGTAATATGCATATTAATTAGTTGTTTGCCAAAGTTTTTGACGCAATTTGGCCTTGGCGAGCGTTTGATGTTGGCCCGGCTGAAAATGGAGGCTGTTGAAGAGCCCGGCAGACACCTTCTGCAACAAGTTGCGGCATTCAGGCGCAGTTCAATGGCCCCTCAATAGGTCCTTGGCTTCGTCCTTTGTGGCCGAAAGGAATCGGCGTGAAGTGGGGGAAAAACGGAGCAGAAGCGAGTGAATCTCAAGTGCCTCGTGGAAGGTGCAAAATAATTGGCCATTTAGCATTTTACAGCAGCGAGATCAAAAAATTTCAAATTGAATCTCTCGGCGAGACGATGTAACAAAATGAGACAATAAACATTTGCCGAACAGTTAAGAATGTATTTAACTTTATGCGCGGCATTTATTTGGATCTGGCCCCCAAAAATTTGTTGCTCTTTTATGGCCATTATCTGGGCTTTTGACTTTCCTCGCTTTGGGATGCCCATCACGATGGCCACAGGTGGAAATCCTGGCCCGGAGTGTGCAGTCGATTCGGTCATCAGCCGGGTTCACTTTTTGGCTTTATGGTCACGTAGCCAAAGCCACGTTTTTGGGGGGTTTTTGGCAGCGGAACACTGGAAGTTGAATGACTCCTCACCGCGTGTGTGTGAAGGACTCGGAAAACGTGAATATTGGATTTGCATAAATGCAAACATAAAAGGAGGATATTGAAGCCGTGTGCTTGTGCAGTTATGAAATTTTTAGCTATGCATTAAATTTGTAAATGTAAAGTGCTGAATAGGATTTTAGATTGAACATGTTTAGAAGTGGTGAAATTTATGTTACTAAGAGGTTATTTATATGCTTTACCCTTGTATTTTTTTGCTAAGAAATAGAAGGGATAATTTAAAAAATTCTTGTGAACTTAGAGTATATAGATGTTTATAAAATATTGTATAAAAATTAAATTTGAATTTTTAATAAGAGCAAAAATACATCAAATTTATAATAGTTTTTAAGAAAATTATAGTTTATGAAAACCATAAAATGTTAAGCTTTCCAAACTTACGTGATTGCCGTTACGTTGTGGTTGGTGTCTTGGCTAACCACGTAACGGAGAAAGCTTTCCCTGAGTGAAACGAACACCAACCACAAAAACGGTAAACAATGCGTATGAGTGATGTTAACAGTGCGTATGAGTAATGCAAATAAGTCGGTAGTTAGCGTAGGATCAAAGAGTACTAAAATCAAATATAGTAATATATCGCTAAACAAGTTGTCGAATGACTCAGCATCGGCATCTCGAGAATTTCCTGATGGAGCATAACAAACAGTGCTCACTTGACATGTACTCGCTACCACATTTGTCTTAGAGTTATTTTAATGACTTTAACTTGTTCAGTTGTCAGCGCTTGTTGCATTCGTGTTTGGCGTTGATTTGCGTCGCAAGCGATTTCCGTCATTTACGGCTCAATTAAGCGCTTGCCTCGCTTTTCTTTGCTTTAGAAATTTGCATGCTGCAGTTCAATGCTGGTCGCGCTTTTCGCTCACCGTTCGATGATCCCTTAAGGCGTTAAAAGGTTTCCCAAAGGCCAGACACACTGACCCTTTAAAAAATAAACTGGCCGTCTCATAAGTGGCTTCCTTTGTTTTTTGCGCCGCTTTTAACTTTGCATTGCTGTTGTTTTTTTGCATGTGCAGTAGGGTTCATAAGTGTAACTCACTGGTAGGAAAGATTCCAGTAGGCATTAAAGTTTAATAAGGGAGCATTGCTTTTTTCCTTACTTACTAGTAAACCAATAAATATTTTAATTAAATTAAATTTGCATACAATCGGTATTCTTTTTTTATGGAATAATTATAAATATCTAATTAAGACAATTGTCTTACACCTATGAAACGGTTAGTGTGTTTATGGTCGTGCCTCTGTTTAATTCCTTATGTCGCACGTTGCGCATTCGATTAACACCTCAACTCGCTTATTTACCTGCTGCAGCTGCTTCTTCTTTATTGAATTATTCCTACTACTCATTGTGGAATCGTTTTGCATCACAAAAGTCTCGCTTTATTTTGTTTTTCTTCATTTTTTCTCCTGCTGTTTACCGTTTTCTCAATCTTGATTATCTTGGCTTTAATTTGCTGCTTCCTACGAGCTGGTCTGTGTGTGTTTTAAAGGCAATTGTTAGGCCATTGTTGATACAACACTTAGATAGCATTCGCCATTACAATGCAGTTTTGTTTGGCTGAAAATGCGAAACGTGACCGATATTGACAGATTTTTTAGTCGCGGCTGTTTGACAAGAAATGTAAATGAAAATAAATACGATTTTTTGTGAAAAGCCTTAAAATAGTTGCAAAAGAAAAATGGGCCCGGTTAACTTAGTTCTCGGAATATCGAACATGCATTCATTCACAATTTTTTGGCAAACGAAACAAAGGCCGGTACGTTCCAGTCGAAAATGTTTATTTGATCAACCGCTTCCCCCTTTTTTCACCTCTGAGCGGCAATCAAGCGAACAAGTTTTTTGATTTTCCTCTTTTCAGTGGAAATTTTCACAATTCTTTTGCATTTCCGACAATTGGCGCACGTTGCCTTTCAGTGACTGCTTTATTTTTAATGCTGATGATGTTGATGTTTATTATGATGGTTTGAAAGGGGAAACGAGGGGGCTGATAAATTACCAACTGTGACGTAAATTGAAAGGGGCGTGTCCAGTTTGTGGGCTTGTTTTGGTCTGCCTAATGGTGTGCAACTTAGTTTATTTTTGAAAAGATTTCTTTGGGTTATGATTTATTTTCTTTAGTTTATGATATAATTATTATTTTTTGTTTTTAATTATTACATTTTTTGGTATGTGGATAACGAGCTTAACAATTATTTTAAATGAATGAAAGTGTATTTAAGATTCGACCAGTTGATTCCCCTTGACACTTGGCTTCCGTTTAAGCATGGAAATATGCAATTCGAATGCAATTGAGATTCGAAAACCAGGCCCATTATGCTGATGGGCAGGCGAGGAAATTTATTCGTAAAAGCACATTTATTCAACATAAATATTGAAATGTCAAGGGCTGGCATTGCAGAAGACCAACAGCCGTAGGGCGAAGATTTATCTTCCCCTGTGAAGTTTTCAAAGTAATTTTCCCGTGTTGTACTTGATAGGTTGTCTTTTGGCGAACACGAGCTTGTTGCCTGATTTGGTCGAGAATTTAAGTTATTTGTTCTTGATTTGTTCTGTTTCACTTAGTGACAATTGTCTCGTTTTTTGGGGGCTTTCTTTCGCCGTTTGTGTTTGGCTTTCCGTCTGGCGGGAGCAGCTTCAACCACTTGTGTTGTCTGAATTTGTTTTGTTTTTTTCTCCTCGCTTTTTTTTTTGTTTTGGCCATTATATAGACCACCGTAGGTAAACAGGTATGGGTGTATGTACACATCACATGTGGTGGCCCCGCTAACCTGACAACCAAAAAGTGTCGGCAAGGTGTTTGCCTTCTTTATTTTTCTGCCATTTTACAGAATGCAAATAGAGATACAAAAGCTTAGCAAATCGCCACCTTCGATTGCCAAATCGTCTGTGACTAATCGCCCCCAAGTGTTGTGGCCACGCTAATTGGTAGTATCAACTAATATCACCGATCGGCTGTGAGCACATCCACCATATGTTTTCGGAGCTCTTAAGTATCAGGGTATTTGTATATCTGTGTAAACAAACACAATTCCAACTAATCAAATCACGCGAGCACTTTGGAAATATTGAGTTGCGGTTTGGATTTAGAAACATACTTTTTTCGTGTTTTGCAATCGCTGCAATTTTCGGTTGGCTTTGGTTTTGGTTGGTTTCTTGACCCAAAATAAAATATGTCGACACAGCTGAGTCGGTAAAGGTTAAGAGCTCAAGGAAATCTTAAACAAAAAAGATAAAAATATGGAGGGGATTGTGCGGGTGAACTTTTGGGGGTCTGACGTGTTTATTATTTGTTTAGTGAGATAATAAAGATATATTTGGTATGCATATTCATACTAGATAATAGAATGGTTATTTATTTCGAAACTTATTTTAAGATTTTATAAGAAAAGTAGTAGCAAACCATTTAAATTAAGTCTTATTACATTCGCAATATCTTATAATGAAGTTAATCCGCTTCCAGGTGAGTGACAGTACATTGATCTTTCTTTTAGTTGTGTTTTCCCTAATCCCGTGACTCCACTAATAGTGTCATTTGAAATCTCGCCGGCGTAATACCCTCCAGCGATCGTCGGGGAATGGGAATGGTAATGCAAAACAGAAAGCGCAGTGCGAGAATTAGTTTCAGTTAGCACCGCTGATCTCGGCAAACTAGTCAAACAGAGGCGTAAAGGGGGTGTGAGAAGGGGGGTTTGAAGAAGGGGGTTTCCGAGGAGGGGGCCTTTGAGAAGGGGAGGCACAGTGGCGGCGGAAAGGGGGACTAAAGCGGAAGGTGTGAAGGCAAACAGCAGACGGCAAACAGAAATCTGAAAACTGGATGCAGTCCCGAATGCGAATACCTTTCGGATGCACTCGCTCTTGGACATGGACTTTGCACCCGTTAGCTGCCAAAAAGAGAAGAGATTCGAAGGGAAGGGGTTAGGCCAAAAAAAAGAACATTTTACAACGTGGGATCCAAACGCTCCAGCTCCATTTCGCTCTCTCTCTTTGCAGCTGTTGCAGTTTCCCTCTGCCAAATGAAGCAGATCGTGAGTGATGACATATTTTTAGGTTTTTACCCTCTGATTAGAAATATAATAAGCCAATAGCGTTTTCAAATTATTCATATTTAAATAAATAATATAATATAAAACTATTTTTCTGAATAAGTAAACACAAGATTAACTTACTTAAATGTTTTCCATTCGACAGCTTTTTTGATAAGACTTCATTTCGAGTTGTATCAATTTGAAAGGCAAACTATATAAGGCTGGATTTTTTCATCCCTTCATGTTATCTGAAATTTTGACCTGAATTCCGCATCTACTTATTCATAGTTTGAAAAAGCATATAATTCACACAATTTTCCCAATCTATTGTGATATTCTTTATTTAGTAAAACATAATTTTAAGTCTCTAAAGAATGAATATTTACAACTACTGTGCATACAAATCTGCTTTGGTTACCAAAAGGTATGTTAACATATTTTTAACAGGAAACAATTCCTGTATATTTATAAAAAGTTAAATTGCTGAACTACCTAATAATTTTTAAAAATACTAATATATTTTTGCCCCACAAATATTTTTGGCTTTCTGGCGACTAAATGTCTAGCGCGCCATCACTGGGGAGCGCCAACGGCGAATGCTCCGTCGACGAAAGCGTCGGCAGCGCTGCTCCACGATCGCTGGGCCGCTTTCCGCTTTCAGCTTTCCGTTCAGCTGAGTTCAGTCAGTTAGCGCTCACCGCTCGTCGTGCTCAGTTGCCAGTTCTCAAATCACCGGATTGCCGGTCGTGGAGGACTCCGATTCTGAATCCAATTCTCGCCGAAAGTGGAGGCAGAGGCTAAAGCGAAAAGAAATAAATGTACAACCAGCCTGGATGCGGATTATATTTTTGGGATCAAGATAATGCTGATCCGATCGGGCTGAACGTGTTGCGCGAGTGTTTCGCTTTTTTACTGCGGCCAGAATATTCGAAATCGTATATGTACATCATATACACATATTGTGTGGATCGGGAATCGAGGGAAATTTCAAAGGCCCCCAGAAGTTCCCCCTTTCCAAATAACAGTGAAGTGTCTTGTATTGTTTAACAAAAAAAAAAAGTAAAAGAAAAGAAAACGAAGCATCGAGCAAAGCAAAGCGAAAGAGCTGAGCAAAAGAGGCGAAAAACAGAAGCAGAATTTACCAATCCAGAGTCTGATTTATAGCTGCGTTGGTGTGCTCACGATTCGCGATTCGGGCCGGGCTAAAACATAAAGGCATCATCCGCAAAAAGCCATCCTAATATATGCTAACAAAATATATTTAAAATCGCTGACCAAAAGAATACAGCTTTTTTGGCCGAGATTTATAATCAGTTTCTAATGACAACGGCCGTACTAAAAAGAGGCAACAAATTATTTGCCGCCGTCGCAGTTCCATACATCTTTTAATTTATTATAAGCAGTGACAGTGTTTTTTCTTCATTTTGCTGTCTGCCCCGGTTCGCTGGGAAAGAGACTGGCCGAGAAACAAAGGGAAAGGGAGAAATAAAAAAGAAACCAAACGAAAAATAAAAAAATAAAAAAATACAAAATACAAATTAAACACGCGAATGTTTCAAACGAAAGTCGAAGCGTGTTGAGTGAATTAATGAAATATATACGAGTATATTTTTTGTGATATATTAAATAACGCTCCAATAAAATCAAATTTATTTCAATTGTTAAGTCGGCGGAAAAAGGCCAGCCGATAAATAAGTTAACAACTTGAGGAATATCATAATACACCCCCATCAATTTGGATTAACTGGAAAATCTTCCAAAGTGGATAGATATTGTAAGTTTCTATAATTTATTTAAATGCTTTGAAGATGCAAAATAAACTTTGAGATATAATCTTTTAGATTGAAGTTTTTGTAATTCGTGACTTTCTTGACTTGGCTCACACGTTTTTCCTTGTCCATTTCTTTTTTAGTACTCGTACACTTGCTCTAATTTCTTTCTCTTTGCGATCCTTCGTTTAATTGCATTTTATGCTTACTTGAGCATTTCGCTTGTGCCATGAAGTGCCCGCTTGAGACTGTCAAAAAATAAATAAAAACAATGTTAAATACAATAAGGCACGAAGAGATTTTTGCGAGCTCGTTAGCCGGCCGAATAACGGTCGAGAGAGGTAGAGAGTTTACCATGTTATATGGTCATGAGATAAGACACTTCAGACAGCACTTGATGTTTATGGCCTGCCTCCTGCTTCCTCTTCTTCTCCCGCCCTCTTTGAGCCAGCCCCCTTTTTGCCCCGCCCCCTGGTCCAAATATCTTTACGTTCGGTGAATGACAAGCACTGCTGGCAGATCATCTAGCTTTACAGTTAGCTAATTAACGGTCCGTGTTCACTTCCATCCTAAAGTTTTAATTGCCTAAAAAAAAGAATGTCTTTAATTGCAGGCTTTTTTACTGAAGTGGCATTTTCTTTATCTCCCAAAAGAGTTAAGAGTATATTCAGATCTTTGACAAAGTGCTAATCTTCTGTATCTATAGTATCTCTAAAATCTTTTAAACAGAAAATAAGCCACTCAATAAACCATTAATATTACAATTTGTTTTATTAATATACCATACTATCTATAAATATTTCAATTTGAAGAACATGTAAAAAGTGTTCCCGATATAATAGTACCTTCAATGTATTTTTCTCTGTACAAGAACTATTGTTGATCTTCTTCTGATTTCTTCATTAAAAAAAGTGTTGCAATCGGACACAGTGGCGTCGACAAGTGTGCGTGCACCCTGAACACACAATAAATCGTGCGATGACTTCCCCATCGAAATTTCGCTCCGCTGGCTCTTCCTGTTCCATATCAATCACGTCGTTAAGGTCTCCGGCTGACATTTTTCCTCAGTTTGAATGTGTTTCGCATTTTAACTATCATATTAACCGCCGTGTTTCATTACTGTTCTCTCGGTCGCTCGCACATAGAAGCGTGTAATTAACCCAGGTGGGAGATACAGATGATGATGATTATTGTTATGAACGTGTGTGGGCTCTCCGGAGCGGTGAGAACGAGCATTTGTCTAGCTGTCAGAAAAGTGGAGCAGCTCCATTGGCCACGTGAATCAGATAAGCGTAAATATTCGTTACCACTTTGTGCGGCTCACTATTTGTTTATCAAATTTCCAGGCAATGACCACATGGGATGGTAACAAAAAATTTTACCGGCTTTAAAAAGTATTCCCTTGATACTTAACATTCGGAAAATATTACTTTAAAGCTATTAAATTATTAAATACTAGAGGTCCTGTGTCCGCTTCGCTGGTCAACACAATTTAACAACATAAAAGTCAATGTTGCAAAATTTTTCAAATATATGGAAGTATAGAAAGATGGTGATTTAACACTTTTCCAGTTTGACTTTTCCACTTGCGCAGCACAATCCAGCCGTTTCTCTTTTAAACTTTAACGCACTGCAATATCGGTATATAGTCGCCATTGGTCCAATATCTAAATTTTCATTATCACTGTAGTTCGCAGTGGGGTCATATTGGAATGCCAAGCGATTGAATGATGCCAATGATCTCCATGTGCTCATTTGTCTTTCTTCGCTTAAGTTTTGTGAATATACTTGATGCTGGCTTGGATGTCTGCGGCCAATGTTTGCACGTCGTCCTCTAAGCATTTTGGACTATGGACAGAGTGGTGAATTTATCCTCAAATGCACGATCCACATAATTTTCACAGTTCAACTTAAATTGAATAAAAATTCTTTTTTTTCACAATTTCACAGTGAACTCAAAAATTGAGTTAAAATGCTATGGGAGCGTGTTTGTCAGTGTGATGAGGTAGCAACTCACTTTATATGCGACAATATTGTAATTTTCTTACGGATCCCTAATTTTTTTCAAAATAAATTATAGCCTATTTAACTCCACGATAATATAGCTTTCTATCGGCGAAAGAATTTTTTAAATCGGACCAGTAGTTCCGGAGCCTATTCCTTGCAAACAAACAAACAAACAAACAAACAAACAAACAAACAAACAAACAAACAAATTTTACCTCTTTATAATATTAGTATAGATATAGATAAATTTGGAAACAGGTTTGATATTTTGTTCATCAAATCTTTTATGTGTTCATTGAATTAGTGAAATTAATATGACAATCCAAAAATTTAATTATCATGTTTAGCTGTATAATAATTATGCATTGTCGTAAAAAAACACCTTTAAAATTAATTTACTTAAATCTAATTAGATTCATTGTTTGAGTTCAAGTTACAAATCCAATTAAACACAGGAAATTTCCTTAAATTTCACAAACTTCTGGACTCCTGCTAAATAAATCAAATTTAATCATGTGACTCAGGCACTTATCAGCGACTAATTAAACTTTGCATATTCATTAACTGGCAGGGCTTTTTCCAACTACAGAGATAAATTTATTCCGCGGCAAATGCCAGGTGACTCAATTGTCAGGTGTGTGGGCCGAATTTTATTATCACTCCCCCTTTTTCTGGGGATTGCATCAAGTGCACTCCATCGCCTTTTCCTCCTCAATTAACCAGAAAGACCATAAAAGACCAGAAATAACTCGACTTTAAAATCAAAGACGTCAGAGGTTTGGACGTTTGCGTCACTTGACTGCACGTCACTAAACCAGATTGTGGAAAGATTTTTGATTTTTGCATGAAATTGTTAATTAACTGGTTCGACTGAAAGATCTGAGCCACGGCGATGTCGCCAAGTGAATCACTGCATTTTTCCAGCGGCTGGCAACAAAAGGAGTACCACATTGGGAGAATTAAAATAAAATAAAAATGTGTCGAAAAGGTGATGGGCGCGAATGAAATTGACTCGCTTAATCAGCACGATAATGTTAATTCGAAATACGCGTGGCTTTTAGCATTGTGACTGTTCGGCTTCCCTTTCCTGCCACTCTGATATCAACGCTTTTATCAGCGCCAACAAATCTGCCCAAATAGCAAATATGTGCCAAGCACACATCGTAGTATATAGTATACTGTATAATCTGTAGTATGTGCTTTATGGCAAGGGGTATCTTATCTCTTCGTGACATGCATGTCAGCCTTTAAACGACGCATTAGCCACAAACCTTAGGCCATAAGCCATAAGGCAACTCCATGCACTTTGCTCTATCAAGCCTCTAAAAAGTGGAGGCCGAAAAGAAAAGTGTTTTTCATGTCGCACAGAGGCAGTGAAAATGCAAACAAACCCTCTCGTACATGTTTAGGATTAGTTTGCTTTGTATGCCAAACAATTACCCAAACTTAAACAAAAGAAATCTTTACAAAATCTTATCAAGGATGCCTATTTATGCTCTGAAAATTGATTTATAAAATCTTAACATGGTAAATATAAAGAGGTCTTGGGGTGTAATCAGCCTATTATTAAATAATTCCTGAAGATATACAATATCAAATTAAGTATATTAGAAGTTGCATCAACTTTTAAGATCCTTTCAATAAATAAAGTTAAAAGCTCTTTAAGAATTTGATTAGCCTTACACCTTTTATCTAAAGCTTTATAAAGCCAAAAGAATTTGTTTAGTCACTTATTCAAATATGGAGCTCAGCTTCTGACAAGCTTTATTAACATGCAAACTTGCGATTAAGATCTCATTTAACTGACTCAACCAATTTTTTTAATATGGACATGGCCCTACAGCAACTCTACTATATCAAATGCCTTATATAGTATAGTGTATATACAGAGAGGAAAGACAAACGAAATAAATTAGATTGCAAAGCATCATCTTAGTTGGCAGCGCAGAAATATTAAAAATGCCAAACAGGTCTCGACTTCTTCTGTGTATTTTTTGGCTGATTGATTTGTTGCCTGTCGCCTTGGCCGCTCCACCCACAGCTCCATTTTTTTTTTTTTTTTTTGGGTGTGGGTGTTGGCCATATAACGATGGTTCACCCCGCAGATCTCACCTAGATTCGCTGCGCTCTCCTTTTTATTTTTTTTATATTTATTTCGCATTTTGTATTTTGGCCCGGCCAATTCCAGGGCTCTGTTTGCCAAGTTGCTCCGCTCGTGTTTTATTGTTTACCGGGCTCTCTGGCTGCCTGTTGTTTACCCATCGTCAGCTGCTGTTTGATTTGCAACAATAATTTTTGTTTACGGTTTATGGTGCCACAACGAACGTGGATTGTTATTATTTAGATGATTACGCATTTTATAGTCGCAAAACGGTCAACTTTTGCGTGATATGCGTTTCGTATTAATTATGAATTATTATTCCCTGTACTTGACCAATTTTTTTTTTGTTGTATTTTTTGGTAATTTTTGATGGTTTTTTGAGAGGGTTGTTGTGAACAACAAACTGATTGGGCAAGTGTTAAAGTAGTTCAATGACGATTACGAGGGCATTTTTAATTAGGGTTTAGTTGATGTATTCATAGGTTTCGGAAAGGTTAATTTACATAAACATAGAGTTGGTAAATAAGCTTATAAATAAATAAAAATTATTTTGTGACTCTAAAAAAATGGTTTAATCGTTGACGAATTTAATGTTAATTTGTATAGTATAAAATCACACAAAAAATACACTGATGCTAAACTTTTTGGCATCACTGTTTCGGCCAACTATTGAACCCAAAATAGTGGAATCGCTTGTAAGCCTGTTACCTAATTATAGTGCTCTCCGGAGGGTTATCTAATGACTTTTTTCCGTGCCGTTCTAACTGTTTGCATTTCATTTTGTTTCGCCATTGTCTTGGCAATGTTTTTTGTGTTTTGCAACCACTAATTGCAAATAAATTGTGCGCAGTTATAATCTGGGGAAACAGGCCCTGGCCCAACCCCCCGTTTTCCCCCCTCGACACTATCTGTTCCGCCCCTGACGATTAATCTTTAGCACGCTGATCGACAAGTGGCGCCAACTGACAATGAATTTCATACAAATAAATTGACAGCCCAATAAATAAAGTATAAGAAATGCACTACGAAAAATTAACTTCAAAATAAGCAACAAGAAGCAGCTGGAAAAATATTACATCCTAACTACAAAAAAAAAAAAAACATTCATTCAATATTAATACCTAGCAAAAAATATATTTCATTTTTTCTAAGGTGCAAATTTATTTATGAATATTTACTTTAATTTAAAATTTTTAATAGAGAACTTATGAAGAATTTATTATAATTATATTAAAATTTCAGAAATTATTTTCTTGGGTGCACGCACGTGCATTTTTATTATTATTTTAATGTTTTATTTCTTCGAATTTTACGGTGGCGTCTACATTTGATTGCTTATCAGGAAATGGAAAGCCACGAATCTTTTTTATTGATTTTTCTGCTGTTTAATGGGCAAGAACCTAAGCCGAACGAAGTCAAGTAGAATCGAATCGAATGGAATCGAAATGAATAAAAAAACCTTCCAGTATTCAGAGGCGATCGTGAGGCGGTCGGTTCATTGACTTTTCCACGCCTTGGGCGACTGTTTGAGTGGCGGTGCAGATTGAAGAGCGGCGTACTAACAGTGAGATATAAAGTCAAGGTCGGCCCGTTTCTGTTTTCAGCTGATAAGGCGAAGTCAGCAATGTGTCGCGATAAGAAAAACCAAACATGAGCCAACAGAAATGCGCAGAGAAAAGCCATAAAGTAGAGTAATCAGCAAAAGCATGTTTATAAAAGGGAGGAAAGTTCCTCTACAAGCAGGGAATTCCATTCAAAAATTTTTTGGCAATATCACTTTATAGCTGATCAAATTATGGCCAAGAGCAAGCATTGTTGTCTTAACAAATGCTTACTCAGTTCTTTATTTGAGTTGGCTCTTTTGAACCTGTTCGTCATAAAAGCCTTTTGTTGACCTAATGAATATTTCTATAATTTCTGCCATTGTTAAAGTGAGTTCAAACATGTTGATAATTTATGCAAAGCTCTTAGATGTTGTTGTTTAAAGTTGATCAATACTTTTGGGAACAATATTTAAATCGGATTAAAGGAATTTTGTTCTATGGAATATTTAAAATGATTTGTATATTTAATGGGGATATAAACGGTGTTCACAATTGTTTACTGTTGTTTGATTTATATATAACTGAAATATTAGATTTGTATAACTTTAATGAGTTCTTAAAAACTTAAAGCATTTGTTGTTATCAACTCGAGCTTCACTAACAACTATAAATTGTGTCTTCTAAGAAATATGTCTCAAAATTATTTATGACCGAAAACTTCGCCAGACGACGGTACAAATTGTGTTTTTGCTTCCAAACTTTTGCAAATTTTTCGTAAATAGTCTAATGATGTTGCTTTGACTGCTGACTCCATTAATCAAAGCTTGTCACTCAGTCATTCACCCATTCAGCCGGCATTCATTCACTGCTTTTTGCTGGCGGATGTATCTTGTATCTGGGTGTTCAATGTTATCTTAAGGTTTGTTTCGCATTCTTTTTTTTTTTTTTTTGGTTTCTTGGTTTTTTTTATTTTGGTGGGCAATTTCACGGCCCTCATGAAAAGTTTTGCCGGATTCGTGGCTCGAGGGTTTCTCCAACGAACCATTTGAAACGGAGCCGCAATCAATCAGGCAATTAAATTATGTAGGAAATTATAAACGAGTTTCTCGGTAAATCCTCTTGAAAAATATGAAATAATGTTTAATTTCTTCCATTGCAGATTTAACTGGAATGGCATCATCTCCGAACAATGCGGCACCGCCTGTTTTGTGGCGGGCGAGACGTAAAATTGGTAAGTTTTTTCAAATCCGACATTTAATTGCGACCAGATTTATGTGCTAAATATAAGACCAAAAAAAAGGTCAAGGTTCAATGCCATTTTTGCATGCTAAATCGTTTATTATCCTGCCTTCGTAAAACCGGAGGATGGGCTTAAAATCTGTCTTTGTGTTCGAGCCATCAAATATTAACGAGACAAGGCAAGATTTTAAGTAGCGTTAAATTGAAAACTCGAATTCAAAGGGAGGTTATGAATTTTTGAAAGGCTGAGTGTGTCTGCAATTAGTAAATGAATTTTGGATTAAAACAAAAATCAATGCCAATCCGATTTGCATTTGCCAGACTGACGAGATATTTGGGGTCAAGTGGGGATTGGATATTAGTGAACCGAACTTCTGCCGGGCGGAAAACAATCACATAAAGTTTTAATTAATTTCAAACAAACGGCCAAACAAACAGCGGGCCGGCCAAACAAACAAAGCCAACCGACAGAACTAGAGAACTTTGCACAATTTATGGTCGTTGTCGCGTGGCTACCACCACGCCCCTCTGTTTGCCGCCCCGCCCCCTGGATTGGTACAGTAGATCCACTACGCGGAATCTGTTTGCCTTTGTAATGGTAACAAGTAGGAGAAGAGGGAGAAGCAGAAGGCTTTTGCACGCTTTGTCAACACTTTTCAGGAAGCGAAAGTCGCTGATGTCGTCGCTGTCACGCTCCATGTGGTTTATAGGGACGCTCTCTCATTCACACACAAACACATAGACAAGCTCGGGTGCCGTCATTTCCGTTTCCGTTGCCACAAAAAAACACTGGCAAACAAAGGCCAAAACAAAATGAGTGCAAAATGAACTTAAGTTATGAGGAAAAATAGAAAGAGGAGCTGGTCAGGCCAATACGAATTTAGATACTCTTTCAAAATATTTTATGTTATTTATTAGTGAAATGTTAAGCTTGGTGTAAAAAAAAAACAAAGAAAAAAAATTAGTTATAAAAACAAATCAATAAAAATACTTTACACTACTGAGTTCTTTGCTTTTTATTTATCTTTCTTTGGTATTAAAAAATATGACCGATTTTTCGAGGCTTATCTTCATAGAGTACATCTGAGTAGCTTTTGTCATTTTTTTACCGGCTTTATTTGGACTTTGCGTTTACTTTACTTTGTTTTGATTCACGATATTTTCACTCCACTCCAGCTCCGTTAGCCGGCAACTTGGCGATGAGCAAAAGTTTAGTTCCCGACTCAAACGACCCCCAATATCGTAAGTTTTGAGTCCGGAGGGGTTGGAGCTTTTAACTCGACGGAGTTAAAGCTGCGGTGAAGTTTATCGAAAGTTTATCGTGAATAGCTGCAGTCAAAAGCGAACTTTGAGTGAGTTTTGGTTAATATTTCCCCCCTTTTTTGCGGTTACTCGGCTCTTTTTTCTGTTTCTGGTTGGCTCAAAGCCGGTTCTTTTGGCCAACTGACGGAGTGCACACAGATGCGCGATATTTGTATATTTGTGGGCCTTATGTTACTTTCCTTGTCCAACTAACGGTGCATTTTTGGATATAATACAACTCGATTCGATTCGCATCGGATTTTGAGTCATGTCTCATAAGTGGATTTTTTCTGGGGGGAAACAGCTGTTGTCTTTGTTCGATTTAATGCCACCAGAGAATCCAGAGAAAGAAACAATTTTTTATTAACTCCCGCTGCAGATAATAAATGTTTTGTTTCCTTTTTTGGCTGTTTTTGATTAGCTTGTTCTCTTAGTCTTCTTAATTAATTTGAGCTCAGTCGTGCTTATCTGACATAAACAAGTTGGGTAATACAAAAGATTCCATTATGAAACAGAAAACTTCCCCACGAGTTGGCAAAAGTTTTAAGGTGACATAATTAGGTAAGCAAATATTTTACCAACTTTTGTGTTTTAAAAGGGAAACTCAGGTTAAAAAAATCTACCAACTATTAGGAAACTTTTTAACAGTTCTAGCATACAAAAAAATTAAATTTTTTTTCATTTGTTCAGGTTTTTAGGGTTCTTGCCTATAATTAATTACATATTCTATCTGCAGGCAGCGCCAATCAATTACGGCCATGGCCGTTTGAACGTTAACACAAAAAAAAAGGAAAATATATAAAAAAGTCGCACATTTCCCAGGTCACAGAACACAGATACAATTTGTTTTTGCTGATAAGAAATCTGAAAAAAGGAAAAATTTAGCGCTATCAACAAGTTGAATGCGAACGCACCGCAAAGTGAATAAACGCTAAACGAGAGGTGGAGAGCGAGAACCGTAGAAGGAGAAACAGAGAGAGAATAGCAAAAGTTCATTAGTCGCTCGCGATAAACTAAAAACGGCAAATGTAAATAAAAAGCAAAAAACAAAGAAAATCACTCAGATTCACACGCACACTCGCAAGCGTTTTGAGCGCCTTGGCTTTGTTTATTTTAGGCGAACTCGCCGCACTCGTTTTTCGCCGCATCTGGCGTATCTGGCAGCTACGTTCGCCGTTCGGCGTTCGCTTTTCGCCTTAGTATCGCTCAGATATTCAAACCGTTCGGTTCGCTCGGAAAGAGAACGCGCGACAAAAGCGGCCCGAAAATAAATTACATTCAAATACTGCCCACTGGCAACCCAGAAAAATAGGAAATCGATCTGAAAACCATATATAAAAATCGGGCAGAGTTTTGTGCGTGTGTGTGTATGTGCTTGTAAAATAAGAAAACCCCCCAAGAAAATCCCAGAATAAAAAGTACAAAAGTATTCTTTTTGAGATGAGCCAATGAAACGTTTTTTATACGCGATCAACGGTCGCGTGCTCAATTCGCGCGTGTGTGTTTGTGTGCTCGTGTCTGTGTGTCGCCAAGGTGTGAAAATATACATATGTGCTTATACAGATATATCTCAAGCGATACAACGAAAAAGTATCTATATACACAACTGCATAATAGCGGTGCTACAATTAACGCAAGCCAAATAAAAGGCGTAAAATTAAGCACAGCAATTTGAATTTCTAGATCGTCCGCTAAGTGGCTGAGTAAACTAAATGAATTTTGTGATCCAACGATTTTTTTTTCCGCAGAGTATCTCAAAGTGGGAAGTGAGAAAAAAAGATGCATTTTATTTTTTTGCAGCTGATCAGCGGCTCTCTCGATCTCTTCTTACCATGCTAGTGTTGCCAGCCTCACGAAATATTATCCCAGTGTGCTTATCGCCCAGTGTATGTGTTTCGCTATGTTTATTATTTCATATTATTGCGGCGAATTTGCAAAGCGTCCAAGCATGCAAAAAAAATTAAAAACGCTACCCTCGACGAAATTTAAACAATTTTCGAGGTCCCATTTATGTATAGTTATTTGTAATTGAATTGTGCTCGTGGGCCTCTCACTTAAGTTCTTGTGGTTTTTTGAAAATAAAAAAAATGTAGTGGCTCTCTGTTTAATTAATATAAAAAAACACATTTAAATTAAAGTAATTTAATAAAACAAAACATTGTAACATTTTCTCTTTTTGAACCAAAAAAGTTATAATAAATTTGAAGAAACATATTCTTAGCTGTCAAATCCTTAAATTTTTTATAAAAAATATTACCAATATTATCCAGCCGTACAAATAATTCTTGTCATTTCCAAATGTCTACAGGGGTTTTTCCTTTGTTTTGTTTATGTTCCTCTATAAAAATTATTAGACTTATTTATGGTTCAATATAATGTTTGAATTTAACAATTTTGATTTGTGTTGGCCAGTTGGGTCTTAAATTGTTTTTATTTGGCGGAAACTGCGCGTTTTTTGGCCGTTGAGATAAAGAATTCAGAACGAAGAGAGAGCGGGAGAAAGAGAGAGGAGAGTGCGCAGTTTTATAGGCGATAAGCTGTCTGGGCAGCCCTTTACCCCCACCCCCTGTTACCCCAACACCCCCTCACCGACAGACAGGTGCGTTCACCGAGTTCAATTCGCTTTTGTTGTCACTTTGCTTTTATTGTTGTTCTTCTCGCTCTTTTATCAAGAGAACAATACGCACACGGTCGCATATGTTTCCCTTTGCGAGTGTATGGGTGCTTGGCAAGTTTAGTCATTAAAGTCTTTTGCCCGTAGTTGTTGGTTTTGCTGTAACGGAAGTGGCTTTTGTCGCTCCTATGTAGTTGTTGCCTTTTTGACAGTTTCGGGAGCTCAATTTTAAGAAGTTTTTTGATTTTATGAAGGAAAGGTGAACATTTTTAGTTTCAAATAAAAATTCGTATAAAATGTACCTTTTATCTCATAATTATTTCTTATTTTTATATTTGTATGTTTCTCTTTAAAAAGAGTTTGCCACTGAAAAAATTTGTGTACCGGAACTAAAGGCTTTAACCGACCCCACCATTAAAGATTGCTTCGATTCGGATTCGTAATTTATTTGGGACCCAAATTGAGTACGTCTTGTTCCCCGAAAAACCGAATCATGCTAACCAGCTGCACACACACAGACGAATTGGGTATCGCCTCCGCTCAGCGTCCGCTGCTCCGCGTTTCCCACACGACTCGGTTGTTTATGAATGTCATTATCAGAAGGAATTACCATTGTTATCCAGCTAAATCTAGTCATTACTCACTCACGCGTCTTTCCCTCTCGCTCACATCTACGGCAACCTTATCAGTGGGCGAGCGACTCGTGCTTTTGATGCTGATAATACGGACCGACTTGGCTTACCTGTTCCAGTGGGTCGGCGGCCTATCAGTCACATTGAAACGGTGCCGTCACTTGGCCAAAATAATCATTGACTGGTCCTTGTTGTTGACCATTCGGGGGGAATTTCATGATGGAAAAGTGGGAGTATCTTGCGAAACATTTTAGTCAGGATTATGCAATAAAGGACAGCTGGTAATGAGTACCTTACGGATTTAAGGAACTTTCAATAAAAGGTTTCCTTTTCAACCTATTTAATACTACTCTAAAAAAGAAAATCCTCACGCCGTGAAATGACTAAACAATAGTCAGAGAAATCTCCGAAGGTTACCTCCAAAAACTTGATTTATAAGCCTTCTTTAATAATTACACAGTTCTTTACCCAATCACTAGAAAAACCAGTTGGTATTACAAAATTTCAAAATCAAACTTTATGTGATTCCCCCAAAAAAATGATCAACGGTTAAAACTAAACATAAAATTATAATAACCATCATAAAGACGTCATAAATACTTCCAAGAAAGGTCGGGTATTCTTCGAAAGATATAAAGCTAATTTTGGGAGTTGATTATTTACTTTGAACTTTAAGCTCTGACCTAATGAATACTCTACCAATATCAAGTTTTTTAATGACGTTTCCTTGACGCACTTGCGACCAGTTATCCACGATATTATACAAGCCAATGAGCGTGTGTGCGAATATACAATTGAGTATATGATACAATATCAAGTATTCGCCGTGCTGGCCAAATAGGTTCTCCACCTCCTCCAACTCAAGTCTTGCATGGAAGAGGAGAGAGGAGGCGGTGAAATTGACCCAATATAAGTATGGTATATACGAGTACAATATAAAAGATCTCAAGTTGATTGCAATGGCAAAAGTTACACACATATATGGTAATTACGCCCGGATTATTATGGCCAAATGCAGAAGGTGGTCCATGGAGGTTGCTAGCTGGTTTGGCCCGGCTTGGCTCTTGGCTTGGTTATTCGTCTGGCACTTTTAGCTGCATGTGGCTGGCTTCCTGCTGCCCACATTTGGTCGGATTGGGCCTAATGCCGTACTGGCTTGGAGGCCTTCTTCTATGTGGGTTAACCGTTCTTGGAGGAATTCCAATAAAATCGAACAAAAGACAAGGAAAGACACTTTTTTACCTCCTACGTTTGCTATTCACTCAAATCAATAACTTATAAAATTTAAAAGTTTGGTCAAATGTTCAAATATATTCGATATATTTGAAGACTAATAAATATTAATAAAATAAATAAGAATTTGTGAAATTGAATAAATATAGAAAGAGGTTCTTCCTCATTAAAACCCAAATAAATAAGGTCTGAAATATGCACATTTAAAATGCAAATTTAGGCTAAACGAAAAGTATATATTATACATAAATGTTTCGGGGCTTAAATTTATATTAACTTAAGAATTCTATGCCAAAAATTATGTTAATTTCACCATAAAGTATAAAAAAGCTTATCATGTATTTTTTTCAGTTCTTTAAAATAATGAAATCAATAATTGCATTCGACTTGTATGTGTTGATATGAAGACTTCTTTATGGGCATTTTATGTTTATTTATCGCTTCTTTGTCGAGTCTTTGAACCTTTTCTTGGTTCGCTTTTTGTTTGGCACCTTTTGTTGTCCGCTTCACTTTATTTTCCATGTGGTTGTTGCTGTCTCAGCATTTGTTTTGTTTAATTTTTATTGGTGTTATTGTTTTTTTATCGGGGAATGCCAAACAGCTGTTTCGCTCACTTTTCGATTGTTTGAGTCGCTGGCTCTGGAATCTGGCACGTGTCAGCTGGATGAATTCTAGTTGTATCTTCCGTTTTTGATCTTGCGGATACATTTTATTTTCTTTTATTCGCTTCGTGTGGCTGTTGATTTATTTAATTCGCATCTCGTTTATGGTTCGTCAAAGGCTCTGAGCTCGAGTGGGGTTTTTTTCAGTAGGTAGTTTGCTTGCCAAACTCGTTTGAAACCCTCCAAATTTAAATCATGTGCAGTATTTTCAAATTAATTATTTAAATATTCAAATGCCTTCGTTCTTTCGATGGCAAAATTCCAATTCCTTGTTTTTGTGAATGGTAAAAAAAGTGATTTGTTTTGGTTTATCTAAAAAATGCATTATAATGGTACACAATTTAGCAAGAATTTATGTGATTTAAGCTGTAGAGATTGGTTTAAATAAATTTAATGTTTGGCAAAGTAAAATTGGTAATTGGCTTGCTATTAAATTTTTGCACAGCGGCTGTCTTTATAAATTGTTTTTGAAAACACTCAGATTCGTAGCAACGAATTATTATTCCATTTATCAAACGGAATTTTCCCGAAAGCATTATTTTAATTTGCGCTTTAATTGTATGTTTATTTTTTGTGTTCCTTATTTATGTCGCTCATATGATAAAAAATCATGGGACTATGACGAGGAAAAGATTTTATTTTATCTTACACAATTCCCGCAACTCGTAAAATGTCGAAAATATTGCCCGACTTTTCTCTACAAAAGCATTTCACCCGTACTTCTGTTTATACATATGCGCATATATAGCTCATTCGCAGTTCGATGCCTCAAGGCTAGACCTGAAAACATATGTAAACATATTTAACAAGAGTTTTTCCACGTTTGACAGCATTTTCTATTAATTAATGTGACTCAGTTGAATGCATATCTTACTGTTTCTTCGAAAAGAAATTCCCAATTTACATATGCAGGGAAAATGTGTTTTTGGGAAACCCATTTGGAATTGACTCATTTCATAGGCATTTCATCTGGGAGGGGGTGTGTGCTTGCGTCACAATTCGATGGACAAAAGAAAATGTGTGCCAATTGAACGATTTAAAATTCGTATGTATATACACACTTGCGTATATAAAATACGATCGGGAGGAATCGAGGCAGCTGCCCACACACGCAATTTCTGCGAGAGGGGGGCGAAGGTAAGGGGGTAAACTGTCGTCATATTTGCGTTCTCTCAAAGGTACACTTGAAAAGTAAATTGTTTCAAAAAATAAAATAATTTTTTAAAATTATGTTCGGAGCTTTTCTTTGTTTGGCATTTATATTAAGTAATTTAAGATCGCATACTTACAATTCATTTTGTTATTACTGTAGATTTGTCTACTGTATTTTTGCCGGTGTTTAAATATATTCACCGCTCTCTTCGCCAATTCGCCGCAAAGTGAGACGCGCAGCTTTTGCTCATTTCCCCCACGCTTATCACTCGATTCTCAGCGGCTCCCCATATTCCTTCTCTCCCTGTCTCTTTCGGCTTCGAACTCTCCTCTCCTCTCTTTCGGAGTTTAAGAGGTCAAAGAAGAAGGAGCTTTTCCGCAGCACATTAATTAATATGCTTTAATAACGTATATTTTTCTTCGCTTAGCCGCAATTAATCTTCGTTGTGTTTATACAAATCAAACAGATTTAATTAATTTATATCAGGCATATGCTCGGCGGCTCTCCCCTGTTTGTTTTGTTTACCTATGTATGTTTTTGTTTGTCTTTTTTGTTGTTTTCGTGGCGAGCGTGCTGGTGGAAAATTTCCCAACGCTCGGTAAGTGTATGGAATTAAAATTGATTCTAAAACCGCTAGAAAGGGGGGAGGCATATCACTGCAGGTGGGGTTGGCGCCAGCTTAAACGCTTTTGTTGTTCTAGTCAATTGCATTTTTCTCCGTTTGTGTATCTTTTCTATATTGCCTTTTTTTTTTTTAATTACCCAAAGGGGCAATTTGCAATTGTTGTCCGACCGCAGATCTAAGGGTTTGTGGTCGGCAATCAGACCTCTAAGCTTGCTGGAAATCATAGAAATTACAAAGCCGCAAATGAGGTTGTCTAATGTGCAATAGACGAGATACTAGTTTGATTCGGATTACTCAATTAAATGGTGGGAAAAGCAAATGTTATTTTACAGGGAAATACCTAAAATTCGTAATAACTTTAATAATTGAGGATAATAAACAATGCTAATTAAAATAACTTGTTTATTTGTTATCGTTTAAAGTACTTGTATATAAAACAAAGCTCCTTTTGTCTGTCAAAAACATTTTGCAACATAGAGACAAAAGCATCTTTCAAACAAACAAAAATTCTTTATGATCTCGTTAGCCAGCTTATTACCCTTATCAAAAAAAGACGTCAAGAGCATTTGCAGTTGTGCAGGCTTTTCGGACTTCAAAAGAAAAAGAACCAACCTTTCCACCGATGTCAGCTGTTCAGTCAGCTTGCAAAGGGCTTACATTGAATATCGTTTCGAGTTTCCCGATTTCCAAGAAGTCGCAAAAGTTCGCCGGAGTTGCCAATTTGTGCTGTTGCCGTTCCTGTTTCTGTTTACTTATTAATGTGCAATGTCGTGCAATATTTTCATTATGGTATACCATTTTTTTCTTCGATCCGCCCAGGGCTCAGACACAGCCAGGCATCGACTTACAATTTATGCTGCTGATGGGTTAATAACCAACTCAAACCAAGCCGGTATTGACTTGTCATTCTGCCTTGAAATTAATATCGAAGATACATACTCGTGCCCGTGTTTATTTTCAGAGGGTTTCTTTGTTGAACCGGCCAAAGAGTTGAGAAAGTTCCTTCGAAACTGTTGACCCAACTGATATTGATCCTCCGTAGGCGATTCTATTTATTTGATATCTGGCGCAAACCAAACAAACAAGTGGAACTTATATATTCTGAAACTTTTCCAGTCAACGGATTCCCCGCACTAAATCAACAAAATATCAAATAGATATCGTCTATATATTTTTGTTTGGTTTATGGTAACGGGGCATCGAGCACCGGCGATTCCGTATTATTTATTTGCTCGCTTCATTTCCTTGAATTAGACTCCGTGACAATTCCGAAATTCGTTTGTAAAAAAGTTTCCATTAATGAATAATATTTGTAAAGATACTTTTGTTTATTTTCGGTATGTCATCCTCGGACATTTTCAGATCAAAGTCAAGCGATAAATGCGAGTAAACAAACAATGTCGCAGACGCTACGTAATGTCTGATCAGCTGCTAATTAACACTTGATTAACACTATTGGACAGTTGTCATATCGTGGATCAAAGGGAAATCATATATGTACATATATATCTCATTTTTAATAAAGAGATACTTTGAGTGTTGGCATAGGTTCAGGTTTGCTTTAAAGGTCAAAGGAATTTAATATACTATTTACCTACCCCCGTGCTAAATGCTTATATGATGAGTGGAAAAAACCTTTTAACTTTTTATGGCGTAGTACATTTTAATGGACACATTTGCGACTTAAAAAAATAGATTCTCCTCGAATTTCCATCACTTTCCCCCTTTGTTATCTGATACTGTTTCAAACCAATACTTAGCCAAATTATCTTTTGGCCCAGAACTTACCTTACCCACTCATAAGAATTCGGCCTCCGTTTCTCGATGCTCGCCAGCTGGCAAACGTTCAAAATTGCCCAACAAAATTTCCATTTATAAAATTAATTACTTCGCTGCAGATAACATTTTTTACAAATCATAAAAAAATCATCCGAAAAGTTTTTCAATTTATTTCAACTGTATTTAGCTTTGGGCCAAAGTTAAAAGCCAAAATGAGAGACGAGAGAAGATCGTGTGCAAAGTGATTAGATTCTCACACTTTGGTGAAAAAGCGTTGCTAACAATTTTCACATATTGCTAATTGTTGAATTCGATTATGCAGCGTGATTTTTACTCGTTTTTGATTGATATTGACGTCAATTTTGTTAGAATCGATGACGTTTGTATATAGTGAAAGCCATTGGTCATAATCCGAATCATTCATACATTCAAGCAAAAACAATTTGTCACCGATGACACAAATTTAGCAGCATGAGTAACTTCCACTCATGTTATTGTTTACCTGGGTAATTAGTATTTTATTTTTCTTGCCTTTTCCATTGATGATTGCTTTTGACAGATTTTCATTGACGGCCGGTTCGGTTTTTGTTTTCGAAAACGACTTCAACCTTTAACTGTCTGTCCGCTCACCTCTGCTGATGGGTTCTGAGGTCTTCGGTTTTGGTTGGGTTGATTGCACGCGCTGATGGCCAGCGAAGTCAGCAGGACGTCGAGGTGTGGCCAAAATGGCCACTGCGGTCAAGGAAAACCATAGAGAATTTCCTGGGAAAATTGCTTCAGATGTGCTTAGGTTTCACTGAATCGAAACAAGTGAGAGGTTGTAAGTAGTTGTAAAGTGGCTGAACTTAAGTTTAGTTGCTTTTACCTCAAGGTTATTTTTAGGTACTAGAAAATAAAAGGAAAAGAATACAAAGGCTTTAAAGAACATTTATTTTAACATTTTCTTTAAAGAAAAAACCAATTTATTCAAAATCTCATAAGCCATATTGCGTATACGCCGCGTATAATTAAAATCTCATTTAAAATGTCGCTCAGTTTTAAATATTAATTCTTTTGCGCTAATTGGACTGCGAACATGTTCCCATCTAGATTAATAAATCACGTTCATAATTGTTGTACTTTAATGAGAAATTATTTTCGCATGATTGATTTTCTGGTTCATTGTTTTGCGTGCCTTGCAAAGATTTTGTGCATTTTACGACTTGACATCTGCAGAATTTGCACCTATTAAAATGAGATTCATAATTCATGTATGCAGACTGCAGAAATAGCAAAAAAAAAATTAGCAATTAATTTGACAGATTAATTAAAAATCTTCGCTGCGAGGGAGGAGTTGATTGCCAAAGGGGGAGGGGAATGGAGGTGGGGTGTGGGAGTTAACGGCTGTGCGTGAGTGTGTGTGCAATCAGCCGGTTAATTGAACTGCACCCAGTCGAGCTCAGACACTCGTACACACAATAAGCACACACTCCTCGAAGGCAAATGCAATTGAGGAGGGGCGCAAGCTGAAATAAAAACGAGTAAAGAAGCCGAGGTTCAAACAGACCAGACTTATATACTCTTTAAGCTATATAAAATGGTAAAAATTAATAAATTTAGTTGATAATTGTAATATATAGTATTAATATTATTAAACATATTCATCTTAAGAACATTTTGCTTGAATAATATTCTTTGATTGCCTAGCAAAATGCTTTTTGATTTCAGCTAGATTTGGCATGCTAGCCAACTATCGTTTGATAAATTGCCAAGTTCAATGCTGTGACAAATATTAATTTATTCTCCTTTGAGTATAGAAAATGTTTATTATATATTTTAATTGTGCTGCCTTATTAATACCAATTATAAGCCCTTTGTTGCCAACTTTTGTGTAAAGTTGTAGTACCTTTTTGCACGGCATTTTGACGGCTCCTCGCTGGCGACTCGTTTGCCTGTGAAGGCGGGACGAGACCAGGTCCAAGAGTCAGTCACAGAAATTGCCTCAGCTGGCGTCGCACTGTTGTTGCTGTTTGGCAATTATAAGTGCAACAACAACTACAATAACAGCAACAACTAAGACAGCGGCAGCAACAATAGCTGCTGCTAGAAAACATATTATTTTCTTGTTATTGTCTTGGCGCTGGCAGCACTGAACGCCGAATGAATGAACGACTGACTGAGCGAACGACTAACTGAATGAATGAGTATTTGAAAAAAAGTCCAAAGAAATGACACGATAATCAAACAGCAGCAGCAGCAACAGCAAAAGCAGCAGAAACTCCTGATAGTCTTTGACTTTTGCCAACACTCTTTGCTCGGTGCGTCGATTTTTACGTTTAGTTTCTTTTCGCATTTCGCATTTCCATTGGCCGTTTTGTCTTTCGCCGTTTCATTTCTGTCCCATTGACGCGCGAGGGGTTCATTGACTGTTTTGTTGATTTTTATGGTCGGATTGCTGGAAAATCTAATGTATGTGCATGGCATCAACTCGCATTTAGTGCAGGCGAAAGCGCCATCGCCAGCTGGTGGGGTTAATGTTTCTGGTAGGGTTAATGTTCCTGCTGATTCTTGCGAATCGTGTTCTTTTCTTCTTCCATATCGTACAAAAGTATTTAATTTCTAATTTGAAGAAATAATTTAATTTAATACAGGACTAAGGCTTTACGTCTTGGAAATAAATGTAGTTAGCAAGCAATGTTGTTGCTATTCACTCTCATGAATGAGATTAAATTGTATTAACATACTTTAACATCCCTTGTAATATTTTGCATACCCTGGTTGTGATTTCACTATTCACTGCTTTAGTTTTGCTTTTACTGTTTTCACTTAATAGTCTGTAAAGGGAACTGAAAGGTTGAATAGGATTTCATAATTTTCAAGGAAATGTTGTTGATTTTTCCCTCTTGTTCTGTGTAATAAAAAGGGAAAACAATTTCCCCGAACTGAACAGGTAAAAGTGGTCCCTTGAACGGCCAATTCTGTTCAAATAACAACTTTCTTAGAATTTCGCTTCCGAAAATGAAATTCGAAATTGAAATTGCCCTTACGTACATTTTTGCAGTAACAACTTTAATTGCTGTTGTTGCTTTTGTGGTTAAAGCAACTATTGCTGTTGTTGCAGCTGTTCTGTGTTTATTTGCATATGTGGCTGATGTTATTTTCGTTACCTGTGTGTGTGTGTGTGTGTAAACCAATATTTTTCTTGTCATGTTTCAAAGTACTGTGGTCAGTGCTGATTTTGGCCATTGCAACTGTTTTAGTCGTGCGGTTTTGTCGCTGCTGCTCCTCTTGCAGTCCAAGTCACGTTTAATTGCTGGCAAAAAGTGCGACCGAAGACAGCTTTAAGTCCTCTCGGCCTGGCCAACTCGAGTCGCCGCTTCAGGTGCATCCACTTGCCGCCTCTTCGGAGGCATGCAGCCGTGTGTGCTTGTGCTTTTGCCGCACGGTATGCAACGTTTGCTGAGCGATGGCCAAAAGTGCGGAGAGCAGGCAACAGAAGGCAACGGGCCAGAAAACCTCCAGCAGCAACAGCAGCATCAGATCAACAGCAGCCTCCACTTTATCTTCCAACCTTGACTGGTGCAAAACTATTTTGTCTTAATTAGAACTGCCGTCACTTCTACCAGTTCTACGGACTTTCCTCTTGACGTCATGCAAATGCAAATGCAACAGCAACATCAACAGCAGCAACAGCAGCAAAAACCAGATTTTCCCTGTGGTCAACCATTATTGTTTCGGCTAATTTTAGCCGACAAACAAAAGCGTTGAACTTGCTTTGTTTCCTCGGTGGCAAGTTGGTAAATTTCCACACCGAAAATAGAGTGTTTACTTAGCTCTAACCAAGTTGACTAATTGACCATGGCCAAAAAAAGAAGTCCAACCACAGGAAACAGTCGTCGGACTTAAGACCTTTCCATCCACTTGATTTCAGTTTATTTGGTTTGGTGTGTTTTTGCCCCATTCATAATTTAGCAAGGTTTCGGGTTGTGTCTCATAAAGTTTTTATTTTTAGTTATTTATTGTCAGGTAAATTAATTAATGATTTTCCAGTTGAAATTGTTCAAATATTTGATCAATGAATGCGTGGCTGGAAACAGGCAAAATTATATGGTGGATATTTCAAGTGGTTGCGAACGAAAGATAATGGTGGAGTGCCACCATAAGGAAGTGATGTGTCATGAGATTAGGGGTGTAGCTATGGGGGTCTATATAAATTATATAGATACATTTAGGGTACTGACACTTGAAGTGAGTTTGCAAATATGATTAAACTTGTAGAGGAAGTCGTATCTTTTTCAGTGCAAATTAAATTTGCAATAATGCAGGTTTTCTTTTATGCAAAAGCAGAGAATATTTTTTTCTTCCACAAATAATATTCTCATATTCGAGGACAACTATAATCCCCATGGCGTATACTTGATTTTCCTTTTTCTCATTTTTTCCTCGCCATTTGACTGCTTGGCAGATGAAAATAGTTTCATCAAAATCTCAAATGGAGCATTTAAATTCTTGGCAAAGCTTTGACTTCCTGCTGCATGGCAGAGCACGCAGAGATTGGCCACCTCGTCCCTTCACGACCCCGCCCCTTTTTGGCCACCGAAAAACACACCCGCCCCTTTCGATAGACTGACAAACAAACAAACTAATTTCGCCCCGCTTAGTCATGCTGCACCATGTTGTACTGGACTGGACATGGCTCTCTGGCTCCCTGGGAATTTGGGAGTGGGCTTTTGGCCTGGCCAGGAGGCAGTCGAGTGGCTGTGGAATTGGGAACATTCCGGCGACAAGCGCAATCAGCGCAATAGCACTGGAGCACAAGCAGAAGAACAAGGCAGTCGCTGGCAGGCTCCGGATATTTGACCTTCATTGAGGGATGCACTGCGGGAATTTATAGGATACTTTTAAAAGAAAATAAAAGCCATTTACGGAAAACCCTATTCTGAAAAAGGTTGAACACTCTAGAGAATTTCAAGAAATAGAGAATTTCTAGAAGAGAATTTCTAGAAGAAATTCAAAATAAAGTTATTAAAGAAAACATATTTTAAAAGAACCTTTAACTCTCTAGAAAATTCTATACCTTTTCCTGAATAACTCTAAAGCTTGTTAGTAATTTCTCTCCGTGTAGCGTTCATTTAGGGGTTGAGACTGGATGCGGTCGCTTGGATAGTCAAGGCACGTTTGTCATTGGTAATTTCGAGCATGTCATAATGATAACTCAAACAAACGGGCCAACATATGCACGAGTATGGGGTGAAGGCAGAAGGAGATGCAAAGAGCCAAATGTTTGTTTATAATTTATTTTTAGACCAAAAGTCCTGACCTCTTCCAGCGAACTCAGCTATTAGGCTAAGACCTGTGCAAGTCCTTAGCCTCACGTAGCTCACTTCAAGTAATTGATAAAAGGAAAACCGATGGGGAAAAATAAAAGGAGGAGCCACCGCCACCAGTCGGCAAAAAACAATTCCTCGGGCTGTGGCCGGAAAATGAAATTAAATTCCTGGAAAAGTAACTTTGAAGTGGTGCCGTTCGGCCAACAAATTGTCATACACCGTTCAGCAATATATTTTTATTAAAAAATCTTACATAATCCGCTCCAGTTCCAAGGGGTAAAAGCAGAAGCAGAAAGACGAGGCTGTGTAATAAGTTAGCCGCAAAAGAGATTTATGATGGGAACTAACTGGCGACGCCTTTTGCTCGCGCATACAATTTCAATATTTCTTCATCAGTCTTAACAAAGTGAAGGAGGAAAAGGCGTCTGGGGTTTCTCTTAGCCAGTGGAAGTAAATTGAAAATCTTGCTCAAGTAGCTGACAGCATTTTGTAGCTGGCTTCTCCTGCTTCGTTTCCCTTTTTTTTTTTTTTTTTGTGTCTGCGGATGCGTTCAAATTGGAAATGCGATACGCAGCAAAAAGCTTGGGGAGTTGGCACGGCACGAGAGAATAGAAAGTCGCTCATACGCCCCGTGGTCGGCTGGTCTTTAATGTTTCGCTTAGCCATTAAACGCGAGTGGCAAATAAATAACACTTGCATTCGCGTCATAAAAGCTGACTTTAATTAAAGTCATTCGCTCGAACAGCATGCAATTAGATAGTAACTCCCACATTTCTCCCATTTGCCATCGAAAATACGTGTGGCTTAATAAATTGCTTTAACACCGCACAAAATTCAGTTCGGAAATCAATAAAAAGAGGAAAACAAGTTTTCAAATTGAGTTGGCTTTAATATGATTTTGGTAAATTTCCTTCGCAAATAGTTTGTGTTTTACCATTGAAATTCCATGAAAATTGTATAACTTTATATCTCATTATAAAGTCATAGCAATAAAATTGAATTAAACATTTCCCAGTTGTTTGCAATTAAATTGTGATATGTTAAATATGTTTTTAACTATTTCCATGCTCTTTTCGTGAATGCTAACTATTTTATTTGACTGCGGCGTAATAGTTGATCCCACCAGTTGTATAATATTAATGCCTTGCCATATTCGCCCCTCAAAGCTTGCCTTTTGCCGGCAGACAAATGAAAATCGTTTATGGCTGCCATTTGGATAACTTTTTTCCTCTCGGTGACCTTGAGTCCATGCATGAATACGCGTAGTTACAATATGCATACGTTCATATACAAATAAACTGCGTATATTAAAATATTGACTGCCAATAATAAATTGAGCAATAAAGCGCATATGTGGTCATATATACTATATATACTTTATATTTTTGCGAGTTTCAATTGCTCTACAGTTGAATTCTGTTTCCTTTAAATTCGTATCCCTTAATTTTAATCTAAGTGAGGTAGCAAAAATTTAAGTTTATCAGTTAGCTGCCTATTTTGTTGATAAGTTATCAAACATGTGTGAAACTTGAGCTCACCAAGTGCGTGGGGGTGGCTTCCTCCCCCCTCGATTTTCCCCCTACTCGTTCGCTGCTTACCAAGCTGATAATATAATTGAATACACGAGCCACATGTGATAATGAGATTTATTTATTTATTCAATTTAAAATGCCAGGGCTCACTCTTTGCGCTCTCGCACTCTTTGTTTTTCGCGTTATGTGGGACAAGTAACATAATTCACAGGCAAATGCTAAAAAGAATAATATTTTAGCATTTCCCCCTGCTATGGTGTTTATCCATTTCTTTGGTCAGCAACAGGTTATTGATCCAGGCTGGCAATTTAAGCTGAATGCAAATAGCATTTCGGTTGGTCCTTTTTGCCCAAGTCCGGTCCTTCACTAATCGACGTTGGCTATTTCATGACGCGCCAACGCCGCCGCCACCGCCGCCGCCTAATGGTAGTTTTTCCCGCCTCATCCAGCTTTTCCGCCCCTCGATGGCTTACGCCATCTTGCCCCGCTCTTATTTGCACCAACAACCAACACGAACAGAAAACACGAACACAAATGGAAACGGGGAAAATACAGATAGCCGGCGACGGGTACACAGACACCGATAAACACGTAGATATATATAGTATATGGCTTTGTTATCTGTTATCTGGCCCGCCTTTTGTGCCACTATCAACGGTGTCAGCCAAATGCAGACCAAGCCGAATTGAGTTTCGCACAAATGGTGCACCTAAAAAAAATTAAATCAAAATGATATTCAAAAAAATTAAAGAAATTTGATGTTAGTGTTATTTTGTACATTTATATTTATAACTTATAATATTTGTAGATTGTGTATTACTTAAAGATAAAAATGATTATTTATTTAAAACTTATATTAACAGAAATCTAAACATTATTCAACTAACTCTAACTAAGTCAATTTTATTTTTGAAAACAAACCAACCTTCTAATAAATGGAAAATGTTGTGTTATTTTTTTTTGTGTGTATGGCGTGCGCCGTTAATGAACATCGTTTGCTTATCCAGACTGACCCCCACAATTCCCCTCCCCCCTCTTTTCATCAGAAAGCCTTTACCTATGCTATTGACATAATGTAAGCCACCGAAGTCTGTTTCTGCGAGAGTACTTTTTGTTTCCCATTCGCTCCCTTGCTCTCGTTGGCATAAAAATAGTTTTAGTCACTTTTTTTTTGTTTAGTCCTCTCTCTCTCCTTTGGCTACCAGTTGCTAGGTGTACAAAGATAGAAATGCAAAACGGATGGCGAAAAATAAGGAGAAGCCGCAACGGTGCGTATGGTTGATGGAGAGGCAACACTGCGTATGAGCAATGTAGCTTATGAATTTGATCAGAACAAGCTTTAATTTACTATTGAAGCATCAAAGGATTTCAATAGTATGCAATAAAGCAATGCTTACAATGAAATTTATTGGGAATGGATTTTTGTAATATCATTTCTTTTCTTTTTATGATTTATTCTTTAACAAATGTTTTTCCCAGTATATGCTAATATCCTCAAAGCAGTGTCAGGAAAATCAACAGTTTGAACACTCAAATGCAATTTGGCCTGTCAGCAATTTACTTGCAGTTTTTTTCATTGTCTATTCAAATGCCAACAAAAGAAGAAGTGAAACTATGTATTCAGTTGCAAGTGCTGCAGTTCTTTCACACCCTTCACTTCACAGCTGCCAAACGCATCATGATGGTTTTTCATTGTTGCAAAACGGAAATTAAATCATTTCCGCTGTCAACTATCGCTGGCCCTTGTCATGCAACAGCTGTCATATGAAAGAGTCATGAAAACTACGTGAGCGATTGAAACCAAATCGGTGAAGATATACTCAAGTTCTCGTGGCAAGTTGCTGTCACAAAAATGCAACACCACAATTGTCAAACTATCTAAAATTGAATGTTTACGGAGGAAGAGTTGCAATATGAGAAAATGATAGAAAAATGATGGTGAAAAGCGAATGAAAAGTGGGAGGCTAAAAGTAGACAAATATGGAATTCAATGTCAACTTAATACAACATTTTCATAAATAAATATAAATGTAAAATTGTGTGGAAACGTTCTTCAATTTTAAAACATTTGTTTCAAGGTACATAAAATATTTTTTATTAGCATATTAAAGAAATATTCAAACCGACAAGCTGCATGAATTTATTTCATTTCCACCCCTTGTACAAATACTTGTGATTAAAAGTACTTTTGACACAAACATTGCAAGGATAATGAATACATTTTCGCTCGCAAATTAAATGGAATCCAAAGTGCTTTTTTCAATTACTTAATAAATACCTATTCGCAATTAAAATCTGCTTGACCGCAGGCCACAACAATCCTTTCAGAGCATTCCCGGCCATTTATCCTCTTTATCCTCCACTCTCGTCGCATTTTCCCCTACCATTGTTTGCCATTGGCTTTTGAGTATTGTTGACGTTTTCAGCGATGGCAGGCGCTTTGGTCATGTTTATTTTACTTTACTGTTATTTTACTATGGCCTACGTGTGTTTGGTGTTGGTGCACCGTCGTCCCTTTTTCCTCGCATCTCGAATTTCCCGTGACATTTCGGAGTCTTGTTTGTTCACCAATTGGCGGCCTGTCTGTCGACCTCCCCTCGTCTCAGCCACTCAACTGTTGGCGACCCCGAAAGCGTTAATTGAATTGCCTCTCTCCATCGCAACACATGGGAAAACGTCAGCGTTAAGCTTTAATAACTGCCAGGGGAAAATAAGATAAAACTGAAGGGTAGCCAGGAAGCTCTCGAGTTACTCTGCGGGAATAGTTGGGCACAAAAACTTTTGGTCTACAAAGTTTACGCCGAGCACGGGCATAAACATAAATAAATATATTCAAAACAAAACTTCAACAGGTCTCGACGAAACTTTTCCCTCTCGCTAACTAAATAATTGACAAGGCAAATAAGTTATTATGAAAGTGAAACAGAGTGAAAACAAAAGCAAGAGCGATCGCAACCAAAGTGTGCAAATTAATCCAAAATTCGACAATTTCAATTGGCTGACAACAACCTGCGGCCTTTTGGCGGCAGTAAAATCAACAAAATTGATTCCACAACAGCAACAACAACTTCAACAGCAGCCAAGAAATACAATTTACGTTACGCAGCGGAGTTGCTCAAGTTTGACAAAATTCAATTCATTAAAACGGAGGGTTTAACATTTGCATTGCTGGCGGGCCCCATGGGCCAAGCGGCAAGTATGTGTCGATTTCGTGGTTGTCGCTACAAAAACAAAACCAAAAGCAGCAAGCAACATCAGCAGCAGCAACAGCAACAGCAACAGCAACAACAACAACTACAGTATCAGCAACAACAACAACAAACACCCACCCATAGTCCTCAGATTCAACATCATTCTGAGATAATACCAGCTACAACAGGTGAGAAAAGTGGCCAAGAAAGAAAAGTTTTTGTTCGGTATTTGCATAAATATTTTGTCACACAAACTTCAGGGCAAACAAAACCAACAGAAAACAGAAAAGAGCAAAGAGACCAAGGAACCGAAAGAATCGAAAGAACAACAGTGCTTATTTCATACCCAGAAGCTTTTCCTCTTTTCCTATTTTCCCCAACCGACTTCCGTTTTTCCGCCTTTCAGCTGCACACAACATCGATCCGAGTGGCAGCAAAAAATGGTTCTCTTTTGCACATTTGCCAACTTTCAATTTGCATTTGGCTGCACTCAAAAGCAACAATGCCATTTACACACTGCTTCGTGTATGCAAGCGAGTGAATGCAGATATATGGTGTTGTAAGGCCGAATAATACCCTATTTTATTGGGATGCTGTCGAATATTTGAATTCTGGTGGTTATTATTAATAGTGAAAACCAATCACTTATAATCTTAATCCTATTTTATATACTTGCTTAACTTTATATCCAATATAATATGTTAAGCACTTGTTGACTGTGAACATTAAATAAACATAAATCAACCCTTATGAAAATAAAATGAAAACGCCTCAGTTAAGCCAACAAAATATAATACAAAAATCCTTCACAATCGCAGCGCACAATGCTTATCAAATTAATGCCAACCCCAAAGAGTATTAAATTTGTTATCGTATCTCAGCCAACTCTTGATCCTTGCCTTTGCCTGCTAAAAGTAAAATTCCATTACAAATGTTGTATAAAAATTTGCCATTCGCCTGACTCACATGAAGGGGAGAAGAAAGAGGGGGGTTTCAGGGGGGAAAGGGAATTGGAAGGGGCACAAGTAGGTTGGAGGGGCCATATGAATGTCTTACATAAAGCTGACGCATCAAACCGCAGCTAAGTGTTGGCGGCAGCGGGGAAAGTGGGAAAACTGGTGGGTGGTAGTGGGTGGTGGGTGGCACAAACACCTCCCACACGACTCTGTCAACTTGTCATTTGACTTCGAGTGCAGGAAATAGCCAAAGGAATTCAGAAGAGTGGCGGGCGGCAGTGGAGTGGAGTGAGAAGAAAAGTGCCTGTGCTCTGTGCCAAATGTTTTGCAGCAGCTTAAGCATGTTGCATGTTGGATGTGTGCAAGGCAAATGCAGCTTAAAAGATTAAATTCCCACCCCCTCTCACAAAAGGGTGCACAACATGGCATCATGGCATGTGTGTGTGTGCTACTCTATCCTTGCTATATAAATTCCCCATTGCAACACTAAGTAGACGACTTCAAACTTATTGGCAAGCTTAAAAGCAAAAGACCAACGAAAAGTATCTGGAACTCGAGAGCGGGAAGCCTCCCAGATGCTTAACATGGAAATTTATGTCTGCACAGGGAAATTGCTAAGGATACAAATCATGGGGGAAAAGCTGAAATTAATACTAGAGTGAATATTAAATGGCAAAGCGAAAGTGGCCGCGGGAAAAGTATGATCAAATAAATTCCAATAAAACTTTGACTGCCATAAACTCCAATAAATTTTATAATGGAAAATATCTTTTAAGGCAAACTTAACTTATAAAGAACTCTTTATGAAAAATGTGTATACTAAAGTTTAGCACTTGAATTTCTTTATTTTAAACCTAAAAGCAAACACAGCACAAATGCTTCCTTATTTACTTTTCCTAGAAATTGAATACTCTTAACGTAATCAAGCAAACCGAATATCCTTGGATTCCTTTATATACCGGCTTAACCCGAAACTCAAATTGTCAAGCGTCAGGAACAAGTTGTTTGTTTATTTCTTTTGTGTGAGTCGAAAAGCAGCACATAAATCATATTTTCTACAGAATAAATAAGTCAGATACAAACAACAAAGCAGCAAAATGGGGAGAGGATGAGGGGAAAAAGGACCTCTTTCGCATCCTTGAGACACTCGTCAGTGGGTTACTCGTTGTCGTATTTATATCTATTTTTAGCACTTAATCAGGCGCTCAATGCTGCCATTAGAGACGCCAGCCACTCCCTCGAAAGCACATACGGAGTCAATATTTCACGGAAATTGCCAATATTTCCGGTTAATGTTAACTGAAACACTTTGGGGGCCTCCAACTGTCAATGTTATTTATTGCGTTGCGTATACGCCGCGTTCGCCATGTGAGCACTTGCAGCAGCTGTCTGTGTGTGTGTGTGTGTGTGTGTCTGTGTGCGTGTTAAAGTCTTTGCGAATTCCCTTAGAACTCGCTTTTTGACACTTAATTGCTCAAGGAGGAACCGAGACAGCAGCGAATTGATGAGCTGAAAAAGCAATTGAACAAATTTATGTGATTTGCACTCACAACCAAATTGTGGAAATTGAAAAGAAGAGAGCGAAAAAGCTGCAAAAAAGAAAGCCATGTCAGAATGTAGGAGGCGTTGGGGAGGGGCTTTTGTCGGGGGGCGTGGTCACGGTCACGTGCCGAGTGTGACTTCCCCTAAAGGATATGACCCATTTGCAATGTAAATGCTGCATGAAGCGCGAGAGAAATGGCAGAATGCTCATAAAAGTGTCAACACATGCAGCAGGCAAATTACACACTTGGCTTCAATTTGATGTTAAAAAAAGCGCTAAAGCCACAACAAATAAGAATGTTTTTTGTTTAAAGGAAAAAAAAATGCTGTTTAAATATTTAAGGTTCATAGGAACTATTTGAAAAAAGCATTCTGCATTTAAATGGGCATTTAATAGCTTTTCTTAAGTATTGTATTTATTAACTGATGCAAGAACTTTTAATAAATTGTTTGTATTTAATATGTACATATATCCTTAAAATAAATCTTTTGTTACCAGTATTCTTTCTTCAAATGTACAATTTTATTACGCCTGTGTAAAAATAGAAAACATGTCAGAAGCACACACTCGTAAATCGCAGCGAATTTAAAATGCTCACAAAACGAATTAAATATTTATATTTCCATTACTCCTTCCCCGTTGCAGGCCTGCATCTGCGGAGCATCGAGGAGCCAGCGACGACGCCGCTCCAGTTCCAGACCGCTGGCAGGATGAACGCGGAGCAGGGGGGGCACGGGGTACGGCGGCTACGGAACCAGCGAGCACTCGCTGCTCATCGCCACGCGCCACGCCGGTGTCCCCCTGCCCCTCGCCCAGCAGCAGCCACTCCCCGCCCACTATCAGACGGCCAACCACATTGGCGCCGCCCCCGCCACCTCCTCCTCCGCCTCCTCCAACGGAGGATCCTCCTCCTCCGCCGGCGGACTGCAGTCGCAGTCGGTGTTCCCGCCGCAGCATCCGCAGCAAACGCAGCAGCAGCAGCAGTATCAGGTGCAACAGCCGTACAACCAGTACCAGTACCAGCACCACTACCACCACCAGCCCACGTCGCCACAGCACCACCGGCCCTACGATCCGGAGCACGCCAGGATGGAGGCCTGGCTGGACGAGAATCAGGAATTTGTACAGGATTATTTTATAAGGTGAGTTCAGATTTTGCCAACTAAGATTGTAGTAACTGTGGGCAGATAAAAAATGAAACAGGAAACTTTACGAAGAATGTGGTTTATGTACTGAATAATAAAACAAAAAAATAATAATAATAAATAATAATAATAAATAATAATAATAAATAATAATAATAAAAATAATATAGGGCAAAAACGATTCCTTTTTGGGTTCCATAAACAAATTGTTTTGCTTATTAAATTCTTTGCCATAAAATAATTTTCGACCCCAACTTTAAACCCAACCATTTCGAATGAAAGGGGTAACCCGTCACCATCCCGAATCGCCAATCAATAGCTAGCTCCCTTATTAGCCAAGACAGGCTGGAAACTAACCGAATCCTTGTAGAGACATAAATTGCATCTGCCGACAAGCGTTTGCGATGAACCCATCGAGCCAATAATCTATTTTGCCCATCGAGCGGATAAATTCTTAAATTTGAAACTGCATTGTCAGTTGACCCTGTCGAATGGCAAACAGTCGGCCATATTTATGGGCGGGTGTGGTGATTGCGGGGATTTGCTTTTGGCCATAGGCGGGGACAGCTCGTTTCCGCTATAAACCGGAAATTGCCTTTGCCACACAGCAGGACATCTAGGCCAGGCCGGCAGCAAAAGCGGGTTAAAGGGACGTCCGTTGTCTATGACACATAATAAAAATCACTAACAACTAAAAGCATAAATTGGGCTTTATTTTCATGGTCGAGCAGGCCAACGTCCGCATTTCGTTTCGTCCTCGGCTTCATGGCTCCTCTGCTTTTTTCGCCTGCGGGGCGGTCATTAAACGAGGCTGAAAAAGGCTTCATTCCGTTGTGTGTGTGTGTGAGTGTGTGTTTGTACTTTGCATAAGAATATGCCGCATGTCCTAAACAGTTTAACCATTTTACTGGCCCATATCGTCGGTCTTTCATGTTCCCTTTCAAAAAAAAAAAGTTGCAAGTCTGTGTCATCAAAAGAACAAAATGTAATCTGCAAGCTTTAAAAATAAATTTAAATGCAATCATTCTGTTTTTTGTACTTAAATTAATTCAACTGATTAGTCAGTTAAATGTTAAATTCATAATTTGCAGCATAATTTATGTACATAATAATTTGCTTATAATTTATGTGACAATCAAATCAAAATCTTGATAATCACAAATATATTGAAAATTGTGTTGACCATATTTATGATTTTAAACTTAAACATTTTATTTTATCAGTTCCTGTTATTAATTAATTTAATAAATACACTGATAGAATGCTTAAATATTCGACTCTTTTATCCTTTATTCTTCCCCACTCGACTTTCCAAAGAGTTGTGCGCTGTGATTGCTCGTTGTTTGTTGGGGTTTGCTGTTGGTTTTATGCCAAAAGCGCGTGCCCCATAAGGACACATGGTGTGGCAGAGAGCAGGAGCATCCGATGTGGGGCAGCCTCGCCGCCTGAATATTTATGAGTTGGCATTTTATTAGAGAAATTTATGCGGCACATGCATATAGAACGCGTCGCCCAATGCGTCAGTCGACCATCGGCGATTCATTTGCGATTTTTTAATAAGATTTTAATGTGTTTACTAACTGAATTTTTGGCCTTATTTCCCTTCCCGCAGGAAAGCCACACGTCAGACGGTGGACGCCTGGCTGGTCTCACATGCCACCTCCGCGGGCAACGACGTGGTCAGCAGCACCTCCCCCACCCACCCCAATGGGCAGACCTCCTCCTCGAGGGGCGGATCCGGAGCCACCACACCAGTGCGGTAAGCAGTCAAATCGGGGTTGATCCGATTTAATATTGAAAGTAATTTGTCTGGTTTAATGCGAGCATAATCTACAAAAGAAAGATTGTGTTTATTTTCCGAATTTTTAAAAAAAGTAGAAGAACAAAAATTCAATTAAAAAAAAACAAACCGACAAATTTATAATAAATAATAAACCTGAGACAAATTAATAATAATATTAATATAATATTAATATTAATATTAAATTCCAATTAATTATTACTATTAAATATGAAATATGTATATGTAATTTAAAATTTTTTAATTTCTCTATTGAAATGTTCTTGGTTTTAAATAATTTCCCTTTCCTTATAGAAAAATCTCTGCTCACGAGTTTGAGCGCGGTGGTTTGCTGAAGCCGATTGTCAATACCATCGACGGCACGCCCACATTTTTGAGCATTGGTCCGCCGTTGGACAACGGGGGCGTGGGCGGCAGCTGCGGCAACCTGCAGAACGTCGGCGGCGTCGTGGCGGGACAGTATCAGTATCACCACCAGCAGCACCACCACAACCATCCGCATCTGCACCACAGCCAGCACAGTCATTATCAGGCGGGCGGAGCCGTTGGCAGCAGCAGCTTGGGCAGCTCCACTGGCGGCGGAGGAGCGGGAAGTGCCCCCGGAATGGGTGGCACTGGAGGAGCCGGAAATGGACATCAATATCAATATTATCATTGCCACCAGCGACCGCAGCGGTTGTCGCGCAACGAGCTCAAGCAGCTCGATGAGAAGGAGTTGATTTTCGAACTGGTAAGAGAAGAAATATTTAATTTATACAACAAAGTAATATGGAATTTTCCCAGTCTGTAACATTCCCATTTGTTATTGAATTCCTACAAAAATTTTTTTTATACCTGTTTTAAATGTACATTACCATTGGCAAATATACTGCAATCCAAATTTGATGACGAGCACCTTTTTATAAAAAAAAGTATGAAGTGATTGTTGAGTATGTGAATGAGTAGATTTTCCCAAGAATGCATAACCATTAGATATCAAATTGATTGTTCGCGCGAATCCAGATAGTTCGTCAATGACTATTTGTTGAGTTCCGCAAACTTAGTTGTTTGCTGGTCCCATTTGGCTTTGTTGTCGGCCCATTGACGTTGTTATCGGCAAACACTCTAAAGACGTCAGTCACACTCTGTATTTCCCCAAAGCAATTTCTCCGCTCAATTGTAACTGCTTATTTAAGCTGATCAGCCGTGTAAATAATCATACAATGTCTGTCATCGTTTCCAGGTAAAGGACATTTGCAACGAGCTCGAGGTGCGCACTTTGTGCCACAAGATCCTCCAGAATGTTTCCATACTCCTGAATGCCGATCGAGGATCTCTTTTCCTGGTGCAAGGACGATGCAACGGACCTGACGGACTCAAAAAGTAAGTGTATAAAATGATGTATATATGAAAGGCTACGAATCATTGTGAAATTCAATCATGAGTTGTCTCAATTTCGTGATTTTGGGCTTAATAAGTATCTAAATAATGCTAAATGATGGCCAATTTGGGGAATGGAATTTTACGTGTCTTGTGATGACTTATCATTTTATTTACCAAAGGTGTTTACTAAGTTTAGCGATTTTGAAACTTAAATCAATGTCCTGATTCTACAAAATTGCTCTTAAAATAGATTCAACAGTAGCATTTTGAAGGAACTCATTGCCATAAATTTCTTTCTCAGTTTATAAATAGAACTGCAATGCAGACACACATTTATCATAAATCAGCCCCATTCTATTAGTCCAAAAGAAGACTGAAACTCCGATGCATATAGCAATCAGCCAAGTTGCCCCTTATTGTGCAGTATTCTCAGCAATTCGTTGATGACTTCATATAGCTGCATTTTTGTGGACATTGTGGATAGTGCTCCCCAGCAAATGCAGCTGAGTTGAGCTTCAACTTTGTCTTAGCAACATTTTTATGACATTTATTTTTGGCATTTTATGAGTGCGTTGCGTGGCTGCTGCGACTCCTTGTCCCCCCAGAAATTCGCTCCATAAATGCCATAACCCCGGCAGGAACCTGAAGAGGGGGGGGGGCATTGGGGCATGTCAGCCATTTTGTATGCATCGTATGACGCCATTTTGCTGCCAACACTAATTGCAATTGTCTGCACGCGCATTTGCCAAATGCATACTGTTGGCAAAAACTTTTTAAAGCCAAGGAAAAGGAACAGGAAAGCAAAAAAAAAAGGACACTGAGAAACAAATGATTTGGAAGGGGAATCAATAACAATCAATTAAATTATATTTTTAATATATTCAAGGGATATCATTTCTATTTGTAGAATTTTAAAGCCTTCTCCAATTAAAAAATTCCTTTGGAACTTAATGACTTTCGTTATATATTTTCTTTATTTATGGCAAAAAATATTATTATTATTATTTCCAACTTTCAATGACTACGTTTCCCCCAGTGGAACGGCAAAAAGTTTGCATTGTGTCCGATGACAATAGACGATAGTTGCCGCCTGCAACACAATTTATAATTTTCAACTTTGAATCCTTTTTGCCGTTGCAGATGCCTCGTCTCGAAGCTGTTCGATGTGTGCCCCCGCAGCACCGTGGAGGAGATGGAGCAGCAGGACGAGGTGCGGGTGGCCTGGGGCACCGGAATCGCCGGACATGTGGCCGAAAGCGGAGAGCCGGTCAACATACCAGATGCTTACCAGGTCAGTATGACTACCGTACAACAACCAGTCGGAAGTACCAAAAACAAGTACTATCTTGAGGGCAAATTTGACAAATTTGAATGCCAACTGGGTCATAAATCAACCTCAGCTGTTGGACTCGGAGATTATTCATTCGATTGCAAGATTTATGGTAGCAGATACCATTTGGGAGTATGAGTGTACGTGTATGTATGTGTTTTGCTCTTTAAGTTTTCAATATTGCTCAGTGAACTCGGTGGCACCAGCACTTTTCACATTTCCCAGCATTTCCTGGGCGTTGGCCACTCCCACATTTGCCCAATTTTTTCGGCAGTTTTTCTTTCGGCCTGTCTGCCAATTGGAGCGTAATTAATCTTACGAAAAGACAGTAGGGATGTTATATCACCAAGATATGGACTTCGAATGCCTTAATACGTTTTCGTGTTTTCTGTTTTCTGTGCTTAAAGCTGGTCGGCTAACGATAACAATTGCGGCTTCTTGAAATGTTTTCCCTCTAAAGTCATACTAAGCCAATGAGTGTAGATAAAATGCCCGCAAATACGTGACGCACAGACAGATCGCTTGTGCCTTGTAGATCTCCTGATTGTTGGCACAATTAATCAAGGCCTAAATTTGACACTTGCCGGTACCAGACAGCGCGACCAGCAGACAGAGAACCGGGCCCAAATACACTGAAAGTCAGCCAAGTCTGGGTGCGAATGAGCCGCATTATGATGGTTAGACACACCAGTTACGCTCGGGTGCAGATCTCTTTGGTCGATCCCAGTGGACTTTTGACTCGGCTAACTAGCTGGCCAAACAAATGTCAGCCGGCAAGAGGCAGCGACAGTCGGTGGCGTCTGAAAGCAGATAACCTCCCGAATTTTTGAGGGGAGAAAAGTGTATGGATCATGGGGAATGTGTGCCAAGTGGGACTGAAATAGATTGGGATAAAGAAAAAGTAAGATTGATAGAGAACATGACTTTGTTTGGCCACAATTATCAGATGTATTTTGGGGAGAAAGGTGAACAAACAGTTTAAGAATTTAAGATAAAATAAAACAATAATCAAATAGACTTGATATGAAAATATATACTGTAGTTATAAATAAATTAAGTGTATTATCAATTCATGGATAAACTGTTTGAGAACTTGAGATAAAATAAAACAATAATCAAATAGACTTGATATGAAAATATATATTGCAGTTATAAATAAATTAAGGTTATTATCAATTTATTCAATGCATGGATAACTTGTTTAATTCAGTTAAATGTACCAACTTTAACCACCAATTTAATTTCAAACAATATATAAAGAAAAATCGAATGGGGAAGTATAAACAAATCTGCATAAAGGCTAACGTACACAAAGATAACGTTAACAAGGAAAACTCATTTAAATGGGATACTAATTCGTGCACAAATTAATTTCGTTTCCAACGATTTCCCAATTTCCCCCGCAGGACGAGCGCTTCAATTGTGAAATTGACTCGTTGACCGGCTATCGGACGAAGGCCTTGCTCTGCATGCCCATCAAGGATTCATCCGGGGATGTGATTGGCGTGGCGCAGGTCATCAACAAAATGAATGGCGAGTGCTTCTCCGAAATCGATGAAAAGGTGAGTGCTTCTGGATGGGTTGAATAGTGGCGTTTCGAAACGCGGAAAAACGGAGGGGAGGAAAAGCGGGAAAGCCATGTGGAGATCGCATGACGGGGCAGTCAGGGATGGTTTCTTTTGTTCCGAATAAAGCCGCATAAGAGCTGCACACCCACCCAGTGGCAAATTGCATTCATTATTCAACAAAGGGGGGACTTGTTAAGAAAGCTTAGCAGAATGTCAGGCAAAATGCCATCAGGGATTATCCGATATGTGCGCCTGCCCCTGCGACTCTCTCATAATTTTATTTCTTTTTTCTTTTTTTTTTATGTGGCAACCTCTATCTTTTTCCTGGCTTTTGAGTAATGTTAATCTTTTGCGGTAATCCCCTTTGCAGGTCTTTGCCTCGTATCTGCAGTTCTGTGGCATTGGACTGCGAAACGCCCAGCTGTACGAGAAATCTCAACTGGAAATCAAGCGGAATCAAGTGCTCCTGGACTTGGCCCGCATGATCTTCGAGGAGCAGAGCACCATCGAGCACATGGTCTTCCGCATCCTCACCCACATGCAGAGTCTCATCCAGTGCCAACGGGTTCAGATCCTTTTGGTTCACGAGGCGGACAAAGGCAGCTTCTCGCGGGTCTTCGACTTCGAGGCGAACGATCTGAGTGAGGAGGAGGCCACCTCGCGAACCAGTCCCTATGAGTCGCGGTTTCCCATCAACATTGGGATCACTGGACATGTGGCCACCACCGGGGAGACGGTCAATGTGCCGAATGCCTACGAGGACGATCGATTCGACGCCAGTGTGGATGAGAACTCCTGCTTCAAGCACCGCTCTATTTTGTGCATGGCCATCAAGAACTCGCTGGGTCAGATCATCGGAGTCATCCAGCTGATCAACAAGTTCAATGAGTTGGTAAGAGCGGGGAATTGATTTGAGAATATAAATAAAAATAATAAAAAAATGGATGCATTAGATAGATACCACAAAGTTGAATCAAAATACAATTGGATAATTCTAAGTGTTAATTAACATACATTTTGTCGGTTCTAACATTCATTCATTATCCATTTAAATCTATTAAAATATTTACATACTTTTGCTTTAAATATTTTATTTAAATTTTCATGACCATGAGAATTGTAATAAAGACTAAATTAAATATTTCAGTACTAGTATACATATTTTAGTGGCATGCCTAATAAGAAGCCACACTTTGTAAACAGTTTATTTGATTATTAAGTACCTTCAAATACCTTAACTCCTGTGAAGTATTTTGCAATAAAAGCCGCAATAAGCATAAAAGGACTAATCGTTGGCCTTATCTGCTCCCTCAGGACTTCACCAAGAACGACGAGAACTTCGTGGAGGCGTTCGCCATCTTCTGCGGAATGGGCATCCACAACACGCACATGTACGAGAAGGCCATCGTGGCGATGGCCAAGCAGAGTGTCACCCTGGAGGTGCTCAGCTACCACGCATCGGCCACCATGGACGAGGCCCATCGTTTGAGGGTAAGTTCTGAGTTCTCCTATTCCATTCTCCCATTCAGAACTCCTATTCCTCACCGGATTAAATTGCCCTCACGGGTGCCATTCTACGGAGGCCAGTGAAATGCTTAATTTTATTTGCACTCACTTAATTTGCCCGAGGCCAAGAGGTCGTCCACTAGTTTGAGACTCTCTCTCTCTCTCTTTCGCTTAATTTTTACGCAGGGCCATAAATTAATGTGTCCTGCCTCCCTGTTGCATTGTCTTCTATGTGTTAGCTTCACGGTTTTTATTCGTTTATTATTTCCCAGTGTGACAGAAACAGCAGCAACAAGCTGTCGCTCTTGGCCACCCCCCACCCCCTTTCCCTTTCTCCACTTTCTCCCCTTTGCCCCTTGAACAAAAAAGCTTCAACGTGTTGACAGTTGTAATTAGTTTGTTCGCACAAGTATGACAAAAAGAAACTTTTCTACTGAATCCGTGGGTCTCCTCCGCCACACTCTTGCCAGCCAGCTTTTCATCGCCGGACACTCTCTCTGTAATTATGCTGGGAAAATTATGACCGCCTGTCGACTTGCCCAGCCAGACAAAGATGCTGGGTTATTAATTTTAATTAAAATTATGCCATACTAGGCTCTATTCGCACAACGAACGCAACGCAACGGGACGCAGATACGATTATGGCATCAAGCTGGAAAACCCTTTTTTCCGGTCCGCAACTGCCCTTCCCCCCTCCTTTTTTGCTCAAGGGGTTTTCCTTCGTGGCTTGGCGGGAAAAATGTCAGAAATTTTGATAAACTTCTCAGCTTTGGTGGCTAATATAGCACCATTTACATTCGCTGACAGCAAACGGATGAAGGTCCGGTGGGAGATTTTTTCTTTCTGCTCTCGAGGCGTCTTGGGTTTTCAGCAGTTGAGCACGTGCTGGTTTATTTTGAGGTGTGCAAAATAAGTGGCTCTTGGTCAAAAGTTTAAAGGAAATTTCGTGGGATTAGGGGCATTTAATGTGGTAGATTAATCAATGAATTTAAATACCCCATTATTTAATTAAAAAATTTGCCAATAAAAATTCTTTATAATATTGGTTGGATGATTCTATTTTTGTTCGTATAAATTAAGGGCTACTAAAATACTTATTAAGGATTTATTGCTAAGCAAAGTCTTATATTATTTGCCATATTTAAAATAAATAATTTATTTTTAGCGTCTTCGAGTACCTTCAGCTGTGCATTTCCGATTGCACGACTTTAAGTTCGATGACATACACTTTGAAGATGACGATACTTTAAAGGTAATTAACTAAAACAAAAAACCAAAAATAAAGCAATATTATTTAACTAAAATTTATTTTTTAGGCCTGCCTGCGCATGTTTTTGGATCTCGATTTTGTGGAACGCTTTCATATTGACTATGAAGTTCTTTGCCGTTGGCTGTTGAGTGTAAAGAAGAATTATCGCAACGTTACCTACCACAATTGGCGGCATGCCTTCAATGTGGCGCAAATGATGTTTGCCATTCTAACTGTAAGTAGTCAATTTAATTAAAATATTGTATAAATAATAATTATAATTTTGTTTAACAGACCACTCAATGGTGGAAGATCTTTGGTGAAATCGAATGCTTGGCGCTAATTATTGGCTGCCTTTGTCACGATCTCGATCATCGAGGGACTAACAACTCCTTCCAGATTAAGTGAGTAATTATAACTATAAACAAGGTTAAAATACTTAATAAATTATTTGCTTTATAGAGCCTCATCGCCTTTGGCTCAGCTGTACTCCACCTCCACCATGGAGCACCATCACTTTGATCAGTGTCTGATGATCTTGAATAGTCCCGGAAATCAAATCCTGGCTAATCTGTCCTCCGATGATTATTGTCGAGTTATAAGGGTGCTGGAAGATGCCATTCTATCCACTGATTTGGCAGTGTATTTCAAGTGAGTTTAGCTTGAAGCAACATTTGTTGAGTTGGTTTTTAAGTTCTCTATTTATTTTATAGGAAACGAGGGCCCTTCTTGGAGAGTGTGAGCCAACCAGTGAGCCATTGGGTGGCCGAGGAGCCGCGCGCCTTGTTGCGTGCCATGAGCATGACTGTCTGTGATTTGTCGGCCATCACGAAGCCGTGGGAGATTGAGAAGCGTGTGGCCGACTTGGTTAGCTCGGAGTTCTTCGAGCAGGGTGATATGGAGAAGCAGGAGCTCAACATAACTCCTATTGTGAGTTCAACAAAATTTATTAGGCGATTAAAGTGTTAATGGTAATATATCCTTAACAGGACATCATGAATCGCGAGAAGGAGGATGAGCTGCCCATGATGCAAGTGAACTTTATTGACTCCATTTGCTTGCCTATTTATGAGGTTTGTATGGGATACTTTTTCATGATTTGTTGATATAATATTTATGTATTTTATAGGCCTTTGCCACCCTCTCCGACAAGCTAGAGCCTCTTGTCGAGGGCGTGCGCGATAATCGCGGCCATTGGATCGATCTGGCCGATGTGGTGAAAACCAAAGCTAGTCAGGATCAGGATCGAGAGCCAGAGGAGCCGAAGGAGCAGCAGCAGAAAAATGTGATATCGAACGGTGACTGCAAGGCGATGAGTGATGATGATGCAACGGCGGCTGCAACGGAAGCGAAAGCGGAATCGCCAGCGGCGGACAACCAGCAAGGCCAACAAGCAAGCGTAAATGGCCCCCAAGTTGGCAACAACAGCAGCAGTCCCACTAATAAGAACCTTGCCGTCGCTTCTCATCCCACCAGCACCCAGCCCAGTGAAGATGATGATGATGATGGAGATGGAGATGCAGATGGAGTTCTTGAAGCAAATGCAGATGCAGATGATGATGGGGCAGAGACCGTCGAGGAGAACGGTCACGATGCCGAAGTGGAGGAGTTGTCCTATCGCTCGAACAGCAGTTGCAGCTCCTCAACGGCCTCCAGTCGTCTGTCGACGCCACCGCCAACCGGCGAGGATGACAGCACACCGGTTTCACCCTCGAAAACGCTGCAGGCCAAGCTGGTCGTGGCCAATTTGAGTGCCCTGCAGAGGCAGTCCTCCAATCCGAGTGGCAGTGGCAGCCAGAAGCAGCGCTGCAAGAGCTGTGATCATTCGAGGAGCGGCATGCAGGTGCGCAAGACGAGTTCCCTGCGCGGAGCCCAGGAATTGGAAACCAAAAATGGCAGTAATGCTGCTCTCTGCAAAAGCACGCCAGTGATCAACAACCACAGCCATCAGCATAGTCACAGTCACAGTCACAGTCACAGCCATAGTCACAGCCACAATCACAGCCAGCAGCACCATCATCACCATCATCATCATCACCATCACTCGCATCACAATCATGGCCAGCATGGCATCGGAATTGGCAGTGCCAGCATTGGTGGCAGTGGGCTAATTAGCCTGACCACGCCCCTTTTGGCGGCCGACAGTGATAGGATACCAAAAATAGTGGGCAAAATTGGAAATCTCGATGGTCTGCCCTTTGCCAATGGCATTGGTGGCACCCCAAATGGTCATGGTCTGCCATTCGGCAGCTTGCATCATCATCATCACCATCATCATTTGCTGGCGCGTCGTCATTCGGAGACTAATAGCAATGTGGCCACCGCTGTGGCAGCTGAAAAGTAAAAAAAAAAAACACAAAGAATAAGAAAAACATCCCAATCTAGTGTGTTTCTAGAAGCTCAGAAGCAGTCAAGGGATCAAAACTTAAGCTCAAAACTCTTGAACCATATTTACGATGTCCGAAAGTATGCAAGAAATTATTTCATGTACCACATACTCGTAGGCTCCCATATGGTTTCCCCTTAAAAAAAGAAACCCCTCTGTAGCAAGAGTTCCGGATCACATTAGCATATCTTCAATATGTACATAGTTCTATTCATCTCACCTCAAATCGCCACATAGCAACACTCATCTTGTATATAACATCCACTTTGAGCAACAGTATCGCAGTGCAGTAGGAAAGTAGGATTGTGAGGAACGAAGGAAAAAAAAACACATACCATATAAGCAAATTGTGGCACAGCAATTTGATAGCCTACAACTAAAACTAAATAGAAAGATTCCTATAAACGTATGTAAATCGTATATATACTTATGTATGTGTATACTTTGATCTGTGTGTGTTTGTATGTTAAACAATTTTAGTTCGTTAGTTAATGATAAAGCAAAGAAGTCAAATTCTCTAGATGTTTAAGCACCAACGAAACAAACAAAACGAAAAATTGTACCAAAAAAATATTGTGGCAGAGTGGCAAGTGGATTCTGCAATTGTCGTTTGCTTGCAAGTAACGCTCATCTTTTATGGAACACGGCAAGGATATAAAAGTATTGTAATGTCCCGAAAAACACACATATAGTGCATATACGAGTACGATAACGATGTGTAACTTAACCGTTAGTTGAATTATCTCTATGGGTACCAAAAGTCTAACTTTAGTAGCATTAACCAACCGCTTAGTGATGATGTTAGCCAGGGGCGGACGCAGAAAAAAATTTTGGGGGGGGTCCGGCCAAAAAAATTTTTAGTTTATATGGTTGAAAGGCCGTGTGCTGTAAGGAAATTTGAAAAAGTCTGCGATTTTGGGGGGTCCGAACCCCCCAAACACCCCTGCGTCCGCCCCTGATGTTAGCTGTCGAGTAACGAAAAAACCGATCCGATCGCGAACCTAGATTATAATAACCGCCCTTTATCCCGAAACCGAAATAAGAAAACAAAACAAACACTAAGCGCTTTGAATCCCCCGTCTCAGCGCTCTTTTCGAATTTAAATAATTGTAATGTTATGCGATAATAAGAAATGTATTTGTATCCACATATGTACTCGATGGTCTCAATGGGCTGGCCTACTATGCAAAACCCAGAGCATCAAATGAAAGCATTTTCCTAATGAAAATCAGCACGTTTAACGCTCTGTTTTTCGCTCGGATTTACTGCTCGTACATATTTCGCAGATGCGTCTATATAAATCCGTGTAATCCTTCTTTAGATTAAATTGTACTTTGTGAGTTTTGTTATTTATTGTCGGCATTATAGAGAAACCTATCGAAAATACACAAAATATTTGCTGTAAAGGACCATGTTCAATAAGGCAAAACTAAATAAAGCAACATAATATCTACAGAATGTGTTTTATTACGCGGATTCTTTACTAAAAGCTCTCTCTTTTGAGTAACTTAAATCCCAATTACCTGAAGAAACAACAAGTACTAATTATTTCACTCACATTAAGTGTTTATTATAATTTGTTAATAGTTATGGTGTAGTTTTAATTAGGATATAGCTAGCACACTGCGAAAAGCGAGTGTTTGATGATGGGGCCGAGTGTTTTGTATTTTATGACGTACAGAACTGGCGAGTATACTATATATTGATCCCGCCGTTGCATTGGACAAGTCTTTAGGTAAGCAAACAACAAAGAATCTTATGTACAAACGCAATGCAAGAGTTATTTACAAAATGCGTCATAATTGATTGATCCACCGCACTCAAAATTGTATAGCTTTTGCAGGATTCTACAGGGAAGCGATGAAGGGCGTGAGGTCGGGGAACTTGAAGAGATTCTGGTTGCGGGATCGGGTCACTCTGGGCTGAGCCTGTCCCTGTCGCTGCTGGGGATTGAAGCCACTGGCCTGCTGGCCGGTCAAGTAAATGCCGCACTGCGAGTTGCAAACCTCGTCGCGCAGAATGGCCTCCTTGGGCCACTGGCGAATCAACTGGCCGCAGTCGGTGATGCGCAAAGAAGCACATTGGGCCTACAATTAAGATTTAAAATTTAGTAAATATTTTATTTTAAATATTATTAGTTAACTTACTCCTTCAGCGGAGCAAACGCAACTTGTGCAAGGCGATGGGAAGGCAGACTCGCCAACACGCACATTTCGGTTGCCAATTTGACAGCCCTGAACATTTTCACGCCAGGCATTCAAGTCAATCTGGGGCATTGACGCGCAGGGCACACGTGGGTTGCTAAAAAAAATTATTTAAAAATTTATAAATAAAATAAAACATAATTTAAATAAATCATTAAACTTACAGGAAATTGCTGGGCAAATCGAAGGCAGCACGCTGCATATCACCGGTGATCTCGAGATTCTCGCACACAATCTTGGCCAAAGTCACCTTACGGACCTCAGCCAGCTGAGCCTCCGTGAACTTGACCTCGGGGTTCTGGTTCTCATACCAGAAGCGATCGCATTTGCGCAACTGCCTGAACTGGATGCCAATGATGCAGGCCAACGTGGGTCCAACTAAGCCTCCCTGAAGAGGACGTTCAGTCATTGCTCCTGGGAACAGATCAATGTCATCCACACTGGCGTACACCTTCTGGAATCGGTTGATGACCTCGGTGGGTATTTCGCGGCTCAAGTCGTTCCAGTTGGTGGCACGTTTCAGGTTGCAAAGGGCGCGGTAGTTGTTGTAAGAGGGAATGCCATGATCACGAGCTGAAGAATATTTTAACATTTTAAATAATTTATAGAAATATAAGTAAAACAAGGTAAACTTACCTCTCTGAATATTCAAAGCAATCAAATCAATGCCCGAGAAGGGAATCTTGCGGTCCTCGAACAGATGGTTGGTCACCTCTCCAGTGATAAATTGATCCAGAGTCTCCATGGGAGTGGCCACCAGACCACGCAGGATTTCATCAATGATTCCGGGCTGCAGAAGGTTATCCATGCGGAAGAAGCCATCGCGAAGGAGTAGAGGAGGTTCCACCGGCTGATGTTGGACACTCAAACGAGGAATGTGAGGACGCAGCAGGGAGTGACCAATTCGGAAGGCAGCGGCAGCAAACTCATTGAAGACAATCGGAGAGCAGGAAGGATTGTAATCCTTGTAGTAACCCTGAGGCAGAAGCTTCAGGCCATAGAGATTCACGGCATTCCAGCTGAGGATTCGGGGCAGGAACTCGTTGAACACAATGTGTTGCACCTGGGCGCTGACAATCTTCCTGGCATGATGGAAGAGCTGCTCGCCATTCCAGTGGGGATTCACTCCGCGCAGACCCTCGACAATCCGGTTGTGTTCGCGCAGGAAGGCGGTGTGGATGGCAGTGAGACCTGGCTGCTCGGAGGCACGATCATCGCCTCCCAGGAAGCACAAGCCATTGCGGGATTTGCATTCGGGATGGGGACCCAGTGGCAGCAACTCCTTGCCCCTCACCTGAGTGCTGTTCATGCGACCCGAGAATCCTCTCAGTTTGTTCGACAGACAGGTGGTCTCTCCATAAACCATGGAGCCATCCAAGAAGTGGGTATTCTGATTGATCTGATCGCGGGGACCCAGCGATTGCTGGCCGGGCAGCGATCTCATCGAGGGGAAGCAGAACCTCTCGCCACTGGTCACATTCACCTCGGGATAGTAGAAGTCACCGGCTGGCACCGGGAAGGGATTGCACTCGGGATGCACCGTCTGCCGGGAATTGCAGGGTCTGCAACTGGGAATCGACTCGTGGAAACCCTTGTGAATCGGCGTCAAAGTCAAATCGTGATCCACAAACTGCGCAAACTGCATCACCATCAGGGAATAGCGAGTGTGCAGATTGGAAATATCAGGATGGATTGTGGTGGAAATAGTTCTGGGATTGGGCAACTGGGTGCCAGTCACTCCAGTGATCCTTGGAGCCGAGATGCCATCCTCATACTGAGCGGGCAGCAAACGGGAGAAAGTGGTCAGTGACTTGCCCCAATTGGGGTTACGCAGGTTGTTGCACCTTCCGGACATCGTTCGGAATGGCGAGTTGGCATCGCACTGCTGATTGGGTTCCGGGCACTCATCCAATGGCTTCTGGGCACCGCCAAGCAGTCCACTAATGTCCACCGTTTGCAGGGTATCGGTGAGTTCGTTGCGATTGAAGGCATTCTGGTTGGGATTGAAGATCTGTCGCTTGCGTCGAGTGATGTGGTTCAGGGTCTTCACAATCTCATTGGAGGTCAGCTCGAAAATCAGCGAGGAGTTGGCCAGATTCAGAGCAGCTAGATTGGCCTTGCTGAAGGAAGCAGCTGTGCCATCAGGAGAACGGGCACTGATGCCACCCTCTGTAAAAAAAATTAATAAAAATGTAGTTAATATCATATAAATATATAACATGTTTATAACTTACTGGTTCGCCACACTTCGTACTCGAAACGCTTGCGTTCCTCCAGTTCCTGCTTGGCTCTTTCAACTGCAGCCTCGATCAATTCAGGACTCAGTTCAGCAATGGCTTCCTTGGTGGCAGGTTCCACCTCTACATGCTCCACATGCACCTCATCTTCGGGACTCACTTGCCAAGGTTTCAGATCGAACTTGGGCAGCTGATCGCAGTCCAAAACGGAGTTCCTAAAAATAAAGAAATGCTCTAGATTTTATGTTCCTAAAAAATAGTGGAGTAATTATTTACTCACAGGTAATTATCCTCCAGAATGAACGCCTTGGACTGAGCGGTGCTAACTTGATGAGATCCACACAGGAGACCAGATAAAGAAGTCTGGCGAATGCTCTTCAGTTGCTCCAAAGTAAAGGAGGATGGTGGAATCTCATTCTCATACCAGAAGCGATCGGTTTGCTTCAGTTGCTCGAACTGCAGGGTCAACAGGCAGCTGATTGTGGGTCCAAAAAGAGCTCCAACCACTGGCTCCTCAAGCAGAGCACCGACTAACAAATCAATATCCTCAGCGTTTCTAGTAGAGAAAAGATAAAATATTTAATAAATAATTATATGTTAGTTGTTTTAATATATTCAACACTTTGTAAGAGAACCTTTAACAAAAAACAGGAGATTATAATTTTTAAGCTCAATAAAGATCTCAACATTCTTAAGAGATTAAACTCCAAAGTAAAATAAAGCCATATCATATTTAAGCGGAATACATTAATACAAGATACAAGTATTGACCACTTAATGATTTATGTATTCAACTTAATTCTGACCATAAAAGAAAAATGAACCAATTTGGAGTTGAATTTTGAGGTAATCTCGTAAAAAACACAAAGTTGAGTGCCCAACAATTAAGCAAACCGGAATTTAAAAGGTTCGCCCCAGAATGGTGTTTTATCACCCAAGAGCGCCATAAAAACTCACTGGTAAATGTCACGCAGATTGGTGATGTACTCCTCGGGAATTTTGGACACCTGAGCCAGGGTATCGAAGCTCACATTGGCAGACTGATCGGCAAATCTCCGCTCGCAGAGATCGAGGGCATGGACATACGAGGCAATTCCATGATCACGACCACGATGAACGGCCAAAGCCAACTCGGACCAGCCCTCGGCATTCGTTTGACTGGGAACTAGTGATTTTTGCAGGGCAGCAATGGACAACAGTTCGTGGGCGGACATCTTCTTGGCCAGCATTTCGGGGGGATACATGCTCCAAAAAGCGGGAATCGCGGCGGTGGCAAACTCATTGTAGATTCCTCCCCCTCACGGAGCTCGAATAGTTGCTCGAATGCTTCTCGGCAGTCAGTCTCAATCCCTCCTTGGCCGTGGTCTCCTGGCCCAAAACCAAGGGCAAGAACTCGTTGTAGGTGATGTGCTGAATGGTGGCCGTGATGATCCTTCTGGCCTCCAGGAACACATCCTCCTCGGACCAATCGGGATTGATGTGCGCCAGCCGCTCGCCAATGTTGTTGTGCTGCTGCAGCAGAGCCCGATGCAGGGCTCCAGTGGCCCCAGCCACCTGGCAGTACTTGCAGGACTCCACCTTGACTCCGCCACTGATGTAGGTGCGCAGCTGGTCGAATTCGTGGCGAGTGGAGCCGTACAATCCGGAGCCATCGATGTACGCCGAGGCAATGTTCATCTGCTGGCGAGTGTCTGCAAAAAAGGAGAGATTATTATAAACATATTAAAGTGATTTATATATGCATAAATTCCTAGATAATAAAAAAGTAATTTAGATATTTTTATAATCACAGAATTTATTTCATATATTATAAATATAAAATGTTTTCTAAAAATGTTTTGATTTATTCTTTAGAAGAAAGATTTTGAATCGAATCGATAAATCTTTTTCTATTGAAGAAAAAGAGTTGTGTGTTTAAAAAAAACGTATCAACATTTTTAGAAATATTGAAATATTTTGAATTAAGGTTTTTTCCTTTTTAAGTAATATAGTTTTTACTTACGTTTCTGGCACGCCTCGGCATCGAATCCTGGAGCGGATCGCTTGTACTCCTTGCAGTCGGGTCCTGCCCGCACGAAGCACTGCTGCAGCTCGCTGGGATCCTTGACGGCGGAGTCCCGCTCGCAGCACTTTCCGGAGATGGGCAGCTGACCGACCTCCACCAGGTCATTGGCCAAGAGTTGACCCCAGGCGGGCAGCATGGCAGTGATGTGGGCGTGGCGCAGTTCACCCTCCACATGGCGCTGCAGTTGCTCGATCACCAATTCGGCATCGGGCAGAGCATGGGTTCCCTTGGAGGTCCTTGGCTGGCTAACTCCATCGGCGTAATCCGCAACCAGCAAACGTTGGAAAATATCTCCACGGGCTCCCCACTTGCGGTGGGAAACGTTGTTGCACTCGGCGGTTGGCTGGCGGTACTTGCTCGGCGGGCAAACGTCATAGTCACCGGCCACACTGCCCTCCGCCTCCTCAGAGGATCCACATTGGGTCAGGGAGCGGGCACGCTCGGAGCTCAGGGCATTAATGGCGGCGTTCTCAAGGTCCTCGGGGATGCGGAGTGTCAGACTGGGAGCACAAAGGCACCTGGAAAATATAGGAAATAGAAAACAATCAATTAAACGGGAGGGAAAATAATAAACACTTTTAAATAAATGCGAGAACAAAACAAAAAATATTACTTTCACTTTAAGCAACAAATAAATCATGTGAAAGTTTTATGATTCCCTATAAATTCTACTAAAAAATTAAATCCAAATGAAACTCTATAGATTTTGCTTTGAAGTTATGTTGTTATGACCTTTAAAAACAAGTATTTCAAATTTCAACAAACAATCCCATATTTAATGTCTTTATCACTGGCTTTGGATAATTTATTTAAAGAGCCGACTTTAAATTTAGATTTTAAGTTATACATAGAAGAGCAAAAAACAAGTTTTCATTAATAAAAAAAACTTCCATTTTATTTCTCTCATTCATTATAATAAATCCCCATAAAACAACACAACCTAGGAATAAAACACAATTAAATCTTTAGTTAATTAGACCTTAGTTAATGAATGACTCACGGAAACAACTATACATTCTTTCTTGATCAATATCCCCTTAGTCATTAAATGATTGCCATCCTGTTGGCTTTACCCCAAAAATGCAAAACATTTCGAAAGGTTTTTCCTGCAATTTCGTTATCAGCATATCGGTTTACCCCAAAAACTCCGACCACGTATCATTAATTTTCCCTGAATCGGTTCCGTTTCATTCATTCATGGGCTCGCATTGCATTTTCCGGCATTTAATTATAAGTTTTCCCACATCGACGTCGTTTGCTCACACTGTTAATTAAACAAGGCCCAGACAACGCAAACGCAAACTGAAAACTTAGCATATAGAAAAAAAGTATATGATAGAGGAGGCGTAGGTCTGCGATTTTCTAGCTTACCGGATATGAGAAGCGTCTGTCGAACCAATCAATTTCGAATTATGAACAATGACGCCGCCTGTCCAAGTTTACCGATTTACCGACTGCCCCCAAAAGGCTTTGACTGACTGACAACTGAGTGAATAGCTTATTAAGCCCGCACTTTGTCCGCCTGTCATTATGTTATTCTATTGATTTCGGCCAGCCAGCCTTTGGCTCACGTGACGGAGTTTCTTTTGTGGTTGCATTGACATTAATTTCCGAATTGAAGTCTTTTGTCAACAGCAACAATATGCAATTTATTTACGCTTGACGTCAAGATCCGAGATTATGCAACACTCGGCAATCTTGTGGATGTGGGCGTAGAAGATCCGCTTTTAGAACCCGCCTAATGAGCTCATTTCAATGTTTGGGTAAACGTCCTCACCTTCCCCTACATACATTTTTTGGCCAACTTCGAGATACGAAATGATATTCAAACAAAGTTACCCTTCTGGTTTCGGTTTAATTGGTTTTATCTTCGCTCAGTTTATTGAGTTATACTCACGTATATTTTGTTTAGCACTCATTTCAAAGTTGAACGTAATTTGTGGTATTTCGTTCGAGTTGTTAAGACGAATCTTCAAGGCTTTAGCTCGTTTTTTTTCGGATACTTTTAAGTGACCGCTTGATGAAGTCTATTTTGAAAGATTCCAGTCGATATTAATGATTTAAGATATCTGTGCTTTCGGTATGAACTTGTTCAGAGTTCAAGAGCCACATAAATCTGTGTTGTTTATGAACAAACCGCAGGAAATGGCTGGCTTAATTATGGAAAAGTTTCCCATGGCTAAGAAATACTAGGCGTGGCATCTTCAACACAAAAACATCTTGGCTATTATGCGGTAATTTGGGTCACTCGCTGGTAAGCCAATCTCCCCCATTTATTCGCAATCAACGAAAAACCCATTGCAAAAGTTAATTCATTATGGCGATTCTGGCAAAAAGAAATGCCAAGTGAAGTAACGATTACCGAAAATAATTCGTAATGCGATTACCCATTTGCCAGGTGTCGTGGCTGCCCATTGGGGCCAGTCGAATAATACGTTGGCCAATATGCATGCAGCAGTCGGCAGGCAATTGGCACACATAAGTTAATTTATTGCCGGGCACGAGTAATCCCCTTTTAGTTGTTAAGCTGTGCTTGTGCAGAACTTGACTGCCGTCACGAGTCTCAAAAAAAAAAACAGAAATATATAAAAATAAGATAGTCGAAACTGAGCTGAAAGCGAAAGCAGAAGTGCTGGCAATTTACATTTGTTTGTTTATGGCTTTTATGCGGCACGGAGCGGGTCGTCTGGTATTTATGTCACCAGCTGAAATGCAAAAATGTGTGTCATGCCTCGCCACTGATGGCACCCATAAAGCAAACAAACAAGCCAAACAAAACTCCGGTCGAAGAAAAAAATATAAAACCGCAAATAGAAATGCACGGCACATGCGGCGTATACGTTATTTAACAGCATTATGACATCAATAGTTAGCATTTCTTTTTTATTTTTATCGAGCCCTCTTGGTTCAACAATTAAATAAATCAAATATTGAAAAGGAAAGTTCGTGTTGGGTTTATCAATCAGTCCATTTGGCAAACGGAAGCAGAGATCGGCTTTAAGTTGTCATAAGCCTTTTGCATTCAAGTGGGGATTTTTACTGAGTTTGCTGATTATCAGAAGATTTGCGTAGAGGTTGCTTGAACTTGTTTTCGGCGAAATTTATTTATTTGTTTGACATTTTTTTGGTTTTCTCAGCTGACTGGTCGGCAAGAGGAAACGGCGGCCAGTATGGTAATCATCGAAAGATGATGATTTTATAAGAATTTAACCTGAGTCAAATTCCTCGTAAAACTCGCACTCGATTATCGGTCAGATCGACAGCTTTCAGGGTAATTGTGTTCATATTGATTGGCGCTTATTATTTAGCTGCTTAATTCCATTGTGAACGGCAACCCGTGGTATTTGCATTTTGTTTACGGCACCTTTACAATCGGTAGTCAGTCATTGGAAATTACAAAACACGTGAGTAAGAACTGTAAAAATACCAAATGGCAGATGTAACAAGTCAAACCAGTTGCGGTGAAAAACTGATGAACGCGTGCCAATCCTAAAATAGTTGACTTTTGTCTGGCAATCAAGCGACTTGCATAAGCGCATCTCAATTGCAAACGATACATCATTGTTAATGTGGCTTATTTAATAAATATTGCACAAGCATTGGCTGCCTGGCAAATTATGCTATTTTGCGATTTGCATAAATTCCCGGCGATGCCGATAAGCGATTTATGTTCAATTTGCAAGTGCTGATAGTTCGGTAGCTGTGCGCAATTGAGAGTCACGAATTAATTGTTTGTGCAAATCATGAGTTAAGTGGCCTTAGATAAGGCACAACCCACACACACAGTACCACACAACTTTGCCGCAGCATAAGAGTCTAGAGTCTAGAGTCGAGAGACTTGGGAATACCTAGAAATAGAAACGAAACGAAATCTTCGAACACCCGCAATTGCTTTTGCGCAATCGGCGGGAAAACAAAAGACTTAGGCAACAAACTTGACTCGCCGCCAATTGCCAAATCATGCAGCAGCAGCAGCAGCAACAGTAACAGCCACCTCAGTCGATATAAAAATTAATTATGCACCCGAAGAAGGCTTACACAAATGGGTTAGTGTGGCAGCCAGCAAAAGTAACAAATCAACACAATTGCGGAAGCCATCGAGTGTTTGGTATGCGCATTACTCATGCCAACGGCCGTTTGACGTCGTTTTCATTATCAACAGTCCGCAGCTGTTGCCGGCTGGCCAAATATGCCAAACACATACGTGTATACTATATGTATATATAGACATCACTATCCGTATGGCTATAGCTTTACTTGTATGTATTTGCACGCCTGTCGGCGACTGGCAACACCCCCTGGGCATCCATGTCTTGCTGCAATTACTCCAAAGGCACGTAGCGTCATCGTCATGTGACTTTGCACATGATTTCCTACCACCAACACAGGCCGAAGGAAAATCAGCAACACCAGCGACAGCAGCAACTACTACCACAAGCACATGGCTCGAAACAAGAAAGCGAAAGTATTTTCCATTAAATACGAGTACTCAATACTCTTCTACTTTATTCTTTATCCCTAAATGTTATAAAAATAACCTTAAATGTCACCATCAGTTACATGTGTAAAAAATATAGAAAAATATTTATTTATTTAATTTTTAATTTTTATAAATTAAACTCATATTCTAAACTGCCAATACCCACTTATGTGTCTTTAAAATTACATTTCATAGTTTGGCTAAAAAGCTTGTCAGTAGAGTTCATTAAGTTTTCTAAATGGGTTTTAGACAATTACAAGTCTTTTTAATTTTCCGACGAAGTTTAAGAATAATAAAATACATTTTTAAACAGTTGGTTCACATATGGTGGTGCACATGGTGGTACAAAAATATGAAAAACTTCTGCCAAAATCAACTCAAACAGTTTCCCCATCGTTTAAGTCTGGCGTTTTCCTGCCATCAAGTGTTGATCATGTGATCAGCGCTATACACTCCCCAAACACTCTTTGTTTCACTCGAACGTCGTGGTTTCTTTGTCGTGTTTATTACACAGCCAGTTTCTTGGCTCTGAACATTGCACAATGGGTAGGAGTACTATAGACCGGGCCAAAATCAGACAAAAGGCTAGGAAAATACTCGTGATTGAATACTTGTTCATTACGCCCTCATACACTTCTTCTTTGAACCGATGAGGAAATATGAATGAAAAAACAAAAAAAAGAGGCAATACAACGGTTCAACTGAAGATGTGCATACAGAAATTTTCAAGTGCACTTCATTACCATAACGATGATCATTTGCAACTTTGATGATCATCCGACATCAAAGTTGAATGCAGGCGGGCATGATGCAATTTTCATGTTTACCTCTCTTTTCAGTGACGTTCATCGATGTGGTTTCAAAAAAAATATTGGTTACATTGCCAAGTCTGTTGTTGCAGATGTTGCTGTGGCTGCTGCTGGTGAACGCCAACAATAAGGCGTGAAGATCATAATTCTATGCCAGTGTGTGTCCCCATGGGGCCGTTGCTTTTTATGGCAAGAAAGTGTAAACGCTGGCAAAGTCACGCGCCGCAGACAACCATACGACTATATAGCTATATGGGTATTCGAATCTGCGGATAGCGGGGCGTAACTTTCGTTTTCATTGCGAAAGTGCATACAACTTGATATTGGTAAACAATTCGAAAAGAGCTGCTTTTTGGCCCCGTATCTCAGTGTGAGTTATAGAGTGTTGCCTGCATGCAAATCGATGGGGAGTTTTCCTATGATTTACTACCAAATGCCAGTTGGTCACTGACATCAAGGTCGCGGCTCGTTGGCCAACAGTCGATCCATTTGGCAAAAGGGAAAAGGCATTTAAAGCGATTATAGGCCTCGAACTCCCTAAATGGCGCATTAGGGCGACAACACCGATATGATCGTCTATAATCGTCGTGTAATTTACCAAAATTGACAACGCACCCAGGTGTGTTTGGTGAAAATTTTCGTGGGCCCAAAAGCTGTGAAATCTTTTCGGGCAATTTAAGGTGAAATATGAGAAAGTTAAATGAGCTTTTAGGTATGGAATTTAAAATAAAAATTGATAAAGGGGAATTGGGGAAGCAGATATGCATATAAGGTGAGTTAAAATGATAGGCACAGAGTTTAGGGAAATTTATGGTAATTTAAACAAATCAAATATAATTATACTTAAAACCCAATACCTATAAAAAGACCTTTAAACATTCAAATAACTCTTTTAGGTTTATGTTTCCAAACCCATTTAAATCACCAACTTCATAACCATCTTCATCCCACTTATGTAACAAGGCAACCTGCCACATCGTCTTTAAAAGACGGAAGATGCCGGTTGCTCTCAGCAGGCAAGTGTCAAAAAAATAACTCAAAAGGCTCTTTAAGCCCCATTTGAAGAGCTGGGCATATTAACAAATATTTAGTTCCGTTGCCGGACAGCAAAATTACTTGAAAGCCCGAAATAAAATAAGGCCCAGTCAAGCCTGTTGGCCACTTCATCCTGTTGAAGTTGATTACGTCTTGCGATGGCAACAACAAAAATTTCACTTTCGTCTGTTTGGCATTTTGCTTCAGATTTTGTTATTGGACTTTTTATTTTTTTTTACCCCAGATGCCTTGTACCGTTATCTTTTTAAAGAGGGGAGCTCAAGCCGCATCCGAAATTTCTTTTAACCCAAATAAACCAGTCGCAAACACGATGTATGGGTAGACATTTTATATATGTTTTGCGGTTGATTGTGTCACATTTTTTTTCGGAATCGAAGGGAATGACTGCCAGTTGTATTGGAAAAGACAATTGGCGGCCAGTTCCTTTTAGATTTTTGTCTGGTTTCGTTTTCGGTTTCAGCTGCTGTGTATATGGATCTATATACCTTTTTATTCGGGCTAGCGTCAACCCGTTTTTTGGACCCACGTATGTAGAAATAAATAAAAATAAATAGTGGTCAGACAGGCGCTGCCAGAGTTGGACACTCGCAGAAATATTTGTGGGCTTTGAATTATTCTTGGCGGAGCTGAAAACAAGTTGAGCAACGGCTTCTTGATTTATGGAAACACTTGAAGTTGGCCAACGACAGAGTTATGCATGTTCTCTCAGGGTCAACAACTATGTACCCCGATCTCCAGTTCTGATTGCCTTTCACCAGGAAGCCCGAGGAAGAAAAGGGATTTCGGCCATCTTGCCGTTGGCTTCATGTCAAATAGGTTTATTCATCTTTTCACTGGCCTAACTTTCGGAATATTTTCTCAGGGTCAACAACTATGTACCCCGATCTCTAGTTCTGATTGCCTTTCACCAGGAAGCCCGAGGAAGAAAAGGAATTGCGGCCATCTTGCCGTTGGCTTCATGTCAAATAGGTTTATTCAACTTTTCACTGGCCAAAACTTTCGGTGCCCAGACAAACGGTGATTAATTAGCCAATATATTAGACTTAGACTTAAATAAAAAACGTGTCTCAGACACGGCAAACAGCGAATGATATAAATATGATAAATGACGGACCATCGAAAGACGGGCGAAACTTGCAAATTAAATTACAAAAACACATAAAAACGAATTCTCGACTAAGAGAATTCGGTTTCAGTTTCAGATTTCGAATTCGGTTTTAGCCTTGAACCCGCCGTTCTGTTTTTGTTCTGTTAATTGCTTATTTATCATATACACGCTGGCTAATTGATTTTTAAGCAGTTCTAGCAAACAAAAAATAAGACAACATCTTGACTAATTCTGAATACTAAAAAGCGTTAGTCGAAGAGGCGGCGCCAGTTTTAATCTGAGTTTAAGTTTTCTTTTGGCCCAGGTGCTAATGGATGTCTGTGAAATAGATTAATCACAGACAAAACACTCAAATGATAGCTTTATGAAGATGCGGAATTGCCGGGTGAGAAATTGTTTAAAGCCATGCATAAATTCTGTGATAAATTGGGCTATTAATAATTGTTTGAATTCTTAAGTTTATGTTTGGATGAAACTCAAACTTTAAGTTGCTGATCTAAGATTATTTTTAAAATATACTAGTTGTTAGGTATAAAAAATGTTCTGCTTATAGGAATTAGCAGAATTCTCATTTATCATATTTACTTTTTTTAGTTCTCTCTTACTTTACTGAGTTTGACCTTCAAAAAACTCCCACATCCTCGGCAACTCCTTCTATTCTCTTTAGAGGCACGTGTCACCCGACAATTTTCACCCACATCCGCATTGACCTTTTAGCGGATGATTGTCAATTCAAGTTCGTTGCCTAAGTCTTTCGTTTCGACCCACGCTAATGCTCCAATTCACTTCAAATATTTCGCTCGCAAAAATCACAGCTATGTGTGTCCACAGTTTGTTGCTTTTGGAAGACCGGTGACATCTCAGTTGGGGGCGCCAAGCCTTGACGCCGCAGTCAATAAAAAAAATGTCAAAAAGTGTTTAAAAATGCTCGTATGGTGTAAAACACTCGAGAAAACTTTTAGCAAGAATTCTACGACATTTAAGTGACTTAAGTGTGTCAACTAGACAATGTCAGCATCTGGCAGCGCAGTCGGCGATCGGCAGTCGGCAGTACTTGTGCTTAATTTGCCTGAGCAATCAAGTTGCTCGGCTGCATTCTGAGCGTCGCCGCATGACTAAGCCAAAGAAGTCACAACTGGCCAAGGCCTCGAAAATAGTAAATCTGTTGAGCCTGGTCTGGCCACCAATGTCGCCAGTCGGCGGGGGATTATCCAATCCATTGCATAATAAGTGGCCTGCTAACGCCGCGTTCCAATTTGCATAACTTACACACACTGATTAACACAAGACGCCAAATTAATGCGACCGGAGATAGGAGATAGGAGTTAGGAGAAAACTTTCTACACTTAGCGGCAGCCTGTTAAATTTACAACAACCAAAAACTATATATGAAAATCTGTTATTTAAATCTAGGCTTCATCGCGGTGCTTCTCCATCGATAAAGCCAGATTAATTGCAGGCCTATGAATTGGATACGCCTGCAAATTATGTAAAGTTTTATGCTTCGGTTTCTCTTTTTATATATATATATATAAATTTGGGATGCCTACGTTGGAAATTATGTCAATGCGGTTAACACAAAACCGAAAAAAGAGGCGAGCAGCGCGGACTGAAAACGAAAATAAAGTCATGATTGTGTAACCGTTCCAAAAACCACCTGGCACGACACACAAACATAAAAAGCGAAAGAGTCTTTTGTTGCCGCTGACAACTTTTTCTCTTCGATTTACCTTGGCATCTTCCCAGCCAAGAGAGTGAAAAATGAAAGTGAAACTTTTCAAATTGATTTTTCACCGCCGAGCAAAGAAATCCGATCCGAATCGATATTACATGATCGCCTGTCTTTGATCGCCACCACCTCCAATAAATAAATAAATATTTATATGCAGATATAATCAAAATGAATCCACATCATGCAAATTCTTGAAAATAGTGTTGTCGATTTCTGTGGAGTTAATGAAATGCCTCAAGGACCATTAAAACGGGGAAGTCGAATCGCTCAGTGATAAGATGACTGACTCTGTCAATATCTGACTTCCGTTGACGCTTAGAAAATTCATGATTAATGATGCTCGGTCCTCCGACAAAGCGGCCAAATTGCGTTCGCATGCCTTACAAACTATAATTTGCCTTATAATGACCATCTGCGTTTTATGTTTTAGTTGTGTGGCTCGTTGTAGTAGGCCGGCCATTTGGCCCGAGCGCTAATGCTCCGAGCTAATGCATAAATAAAGTCATAAATGCAGCTGAAATCCGCCTTCAAAAATATGCCAAAAAACTAGTTTCTAAGGTCACGCATTTAAGCCAAGATTTACATATTCTTGCAATTAAATTAGCAACTGGGGGAGTTATGCAATACTAATTAGGTGTTTAGAGGACGCACTTAAACACTTTTAAGTTATTTTGAGACATTTGTTTAAGTGTTTGGTCCTTGTGAACCTAAAAGCAAAGTCAAATACGTTTGCAATCTTTAAATCAGCAAAGGAAAAGAATATTTAAAAGGAACCACACACATCGCACATTAAACACTTTTTAACAATAATAACTTAATTAGAAGTTTTTAACTCACCATAAAATTAAACTAATCAGCATTTCTGGCTTCTTCATGCTGAAGCCGATGGCTGCTCCTGCGGCAACTTTATTTGTTGTGCGTTTTTAATGAGGATTTAAATTACACGACTTACTAGTTTATATAGTTTAGACTTATTAGCTCTTTGTTATACAAAATAAATAGATTTAACTTATATTTGGCACGTTTTGCGAATTTGTTGATGAATATATTAAATAAATATATATATGTGTGTGTTGCTAGCTATTCTCCTGGCTGTGGATCTCCTTCTCGTTTATTTTTTTATCTCTAGCGCTTATTTGGCGGGTTTTGCAACGGGCGTGGAATTTGTCACCAGCGGTGCGACGGAGTCTTGCCAAAGAGATTGTAACCGATGATGTATGCTATGATTTGTATCCTTTCGGTAATTAGCATAACGTTGGCAATGCAGAGCACAGCATTGACCCGAATAGCAGAGCGACGAGCCTATCTTGGCCACCAAAATCGATTGTAGTTGTGGTAATATATATATATATTTTGTTGTTGTTGTAGTTGTGTGCTTTTTAGCCGTGCACACGACTCGATCGGTGCGAACGCGTCGACGAACTAAAACTGAAACCGATATGGAAATCGAAAACGAAAACGAAAACGTAACCGAGAGCCGAGACCAAGATCCAAGATCTTTATTAGAGACCCAGACCCAGACGATAAAGCCGACTCTGAACGCCTGAACGCGGCAGAGGCAAAAACGTATCTGAAAGCTGACAGCTTCGGTGGCCGGGCTTAAAAGGCACTCCACACAGACACCAAAACGGATCTGCTGTAAGCCAAGCTTCACCCCATAGTGAAACCGGTAACACCGACACCGAAGCTCTTCTCTCTCTCTCTGTCCTCTCTCGTTGCTCTCTCTCTCTTTCTCTCTCTTTCTCTCTTGGCGTCTTGAGCTTGAGTTTGAAGTTTTGAGGGGAGAAAGTAAAATGATGCGACTGGCGTACACTCAACTACACAGCATGAGACAGGGCCAATATACCACCAATACTGACCAGCAAAAATAAAAAAAAAATACATAAAAAAACAGACAAAATACCATACACAAAAATCAGGCCAAAAACTGACGCTTTTGTTTCGTTTGCGGTCAGAGGCTCTTTTTTTAACACCTTTTGTCTGCACTTTTGATTTCAAATCGCATCTTGTGAAAGGAGTCACGCGCTTTGTAATTTGCACAAGAAGCAAAAACAAAAAAGTTCCCCCAAAAAAAAAAAAAACAAAAATAAAAACACCAGATGAAAAGTAAGAAGAAATAAAAAGCTGAGTGAGGAGGCAAATATTTATTGCTGGCAAAGAGTCGAGAGGAAACAAGTTTCATCTTATTGTGGGACGGACGAGTCTCGAGTCTGGGATCTCCTGCTGTGATGTAAGCACCCAAAGCACCCAAGCACCCAAGACCCCATTACCCCGCCATATAGACATTCCCAGACCCGGTCTCAATCTGGGTTCCAAATCCCGTCTAAGATTTGAGCCAAGAGCCAACTGCAAAGGTCTTGCCGTTGGGCAATCCGGCTCATTTAGAAATCGAAATCGAAATCGAATGCAGCCACGATAGGGCATCCCCCGCGATGATGGCCAGACACAAAAGCTGAGTTGGCCAAGTTAATTGTTTGGCCAAACATTTCGGTTAGTGGCCAGGTGCTAAAATGCCAAACAAACACCGCCGACAGGTGGCGCATGTCCGCCAGCCATAATTTGGACAGCTAAATGTCATCAAAAAGGAGGCTTCGCCCTGTAAAGAAATATAAATAATAATACGAGGCTGACACTTGAATTGCTAATTGAAATCAGCCAAAAGCATTTAGACCTTTGTTCGATATATTTTTCAGCACGGAGAAATTTTGCAATTTTACTCGTATATACTACTGAAAATCTATCGAAAGCTGATATTTTTGCTCTAGAATTCCAAGTGCGTCATAGCTTAGTCTAATTTAAATAATTCCGTTTAAAATTTCAAACGGTTGAGCTATATATAATATTATATTACTACTAAGAAATTCCCCGCAGTAATTGCTATTGAAGATTGATGAATCTCTGGAATATATATTTTTAATTATTAAGTTGATATGGTAATAATAAGTTCCCACACTAGCCAACCTGAATTTTACCCAACTGCGAACATGTGTAAAGTATCTTCCCAAAATCGTTAACATATTAAACGGTTGAGCTATATATTACTACTAAGAAATTCCCCGCAATAACATAGAACAGGCATTTATATTTCTAGAATTAACCCATATAAATAACTGCAGTAATTGCTATTGTAGTTGATATGGTAATAATAAGTTCCCACACTAGCCAACCTGAATTGTAGCCAACTACGAACATGTGTAAAGTATCTTCCCAAAATCGTTAACATCTCGAACATCCTCAACATGTTCCCTTGTAGAAAGTGCATTCTGACATGAGTCCCCACCTTTTCGTGTTCGTTTTCGGAATAATTTCGTCATTAAAGACATGAGGAAAACAATGTTGTGTTGAATTTGCTCAGGCAAATTTATGCCGGAGGCTTGCAGGTCAATGTATTTATCGAGAGCTGGAGATGAGCACTTTGATTTGCATAATCTCACATTAGCTGACATTATGTTTTCCTCATTTCAATGATGATGATGATGATAGACAACCTTAACTTTCCAATCAATCAGCGCACGGGAGCCGAATGCACGGCGACAAATGCCACGGCATTTATTTCGGATTCAGAGATCTGCAGCCGGTGTCGTTGGTTTGTTGCTATCTCTCGGCTGCTATTTTGCTGCTGTTTACCTTTTGATGTCGCTTCATGGCTAATGGACGCCCCTCACATGACCTTGCGATGGGGCCTTAATTTGTCACCTCAGTTGACCAAAACAAAAGCTGTGCTTAAATTACATTTAAACGACCATTTCAGCGGCCGATCGCTTAATTACAATAAATGTTTCCATTCCAAAACTGAAATAAACAGAGAGGCATCTGTACCTCTACCTCTATCATCTCAAGCATCGCCGCAAAGATATTTCTCTTTAACAAAAAATGGCATCACAAGATCTCATCACGTGCCTAATGCTAATCTCCATTTTGGTTTTTTAACGTTTTCGACTCCGTGGCTTGCCCTCTGCAGCTTGGCCCCAAGATATACATAGATATAGTAGTAGTAACAGGAACCAAGCCCAAAGCTCTAACTAAAGAAAACACCAAAAACTTGTACAAAAGTTGTTTGCTTGCTTTGTTTTTTTTCTTTTTTTTGTGTTTTTTTGGTCAGTCGTTGTTGTTTTTGGCCATACTCATGTGATCTGTACGACGAATTTTTTTGTTGGCTAACAATATTTAATAAATGCAATCGCGAGTCATCCGCATATAAGTCATATTATTTTCGATTTTGGGCAAACACTTGCTAATTGTCAACACGGATGCTGGGCGCTTATATGACGCTTTTGACCCCTAAAAATCCTTGTTCGATATCATCGAGAAATCAAGTTAAGATAAATTTCTTAGCCGGTTCTTTGGGTATCTGGCGCCAAAGTTACGAACTTGAAACTGGGTTTTTCGTCGGCTTCTTTTTTATGGGTTTCGGTATCAGAAGAGCCTCTCATGTCATAGAGCGGTCGTTGGACAATCTTCAGCCTCGAGAATATCGTGTGCCTGGCACTAAATCGATTTTTTTAACTGCTCTTCAAATGGCGTCAAGATCTGCCAAGACTCAAGACCCGAGGTCCGGTTTAACGCATTACGTAAAAGAGACGCACACAGAGAAATAAATAAATATCGATTTAATGATATTTGAAAACAATTTATACACAAAATGGGACAAAAAAGTGTAAAAAATTCCGTTAGTCAAAAAAAAAAATAAAAATAAGAAAAAGCTGCCTCCGAAAAGTCGTTCAAGTGTTGAACGTGTTGTTCACGTTATGTCAAACTAATTTCAATGACTGAGAGATGGGGCGAAAGGGCTGGTCGGTAATTTATGTATCGTTAAAGTTAAAATTTAAAATGTAATGTCGATCAGCGGACAAAAACAGCAGCAGCAGCCACAATTCATGATGCCCACGAAGATTGCGAAGACTTAGTTTAACCGGTTCGATTTTATCAGCAAAAAAAATTCGCACTTTAACCTCCTCAAGGTGGAAACGCAGTGAAAGTATTGAAAACCATAGGTAAATAATTTTCGGTAGCAGGTAAACAATACAGCTGTTCATTCAACCCATCAATGCAAAATAAGTCCTTCTGCGAAATCTTTAATTTTGCTATTTTGCTGCTTTTGTTCTTCACTCTAACTTCAATTGGTGCATCATTTTATTTTATTTGAAATAATCAAAACAAACGTGCTTTGTGTGGGAGTTTTATGGTATTTGAGAATGTCTAACGTTTCGTGATTGTTGATTGAGCCGGCAACAAACAAAACACTTTTAACTATGATGAATTTATTGGCATTTTTTCATTGCTTTTAATGCCTTAGCTATTTCCCATTCTGGCTTATTTAATAGACACATAAATTGTGCTTTAAAAACGGAGATGATTATGGAAGTGGTTTAAGTAAATGCCTTTAACACTTACAATTTATATTTGAAAAGAAAGGGAGATTGCTTTTTGTTTTTTCTCAATTAATCAATCAATAAATAATTATTTCACATAAACAAAAAATATTATAAAATTGTAATTTTAAATTACATAGTTAGGTATCTTCGTTCTTTGCAGTTAGACTTCATCATTTTTGTGTTGCGCCATAAAGCGCGCAACAAAAATTTATAATTTACAAAATTTGAGTACGTTTAAAAGTAAGCAACAAATTTTAATGAAACACAGACAACAAAAAAAAGGGTTGCATATTTTAGGGTAAGCCGTTTAAGCAACTCATAATTGTTGGGAAGTTGTCTATTAACATTTAATTATAAACAAAAAAGGAAGCTAACTTCGGCGAGCCAAAACTCATATACCATTACAGTCACACAAGAGTGGAGCAAAATGCATAAAGGCTAGACAAAATCGAAGTAATGACGATTTCTCTATTTATTTTTTCAGAGGTACCACTTCAAAATCTGATAAAAATTAGACAAAAATACGTAGTTTTTGTGTGTTTTATTAAAAGTTAACATTTTTTATTAGCATAATTTATTTGCTCTGATTTTTTAAATATATACATTTTAATTCCTAGCAATATTGAACAATCAACCTCGTGAACTGTACACTCCGTGATCTAAAAATATATCACAAATAATTATTTCTGCGCCTAGTTTGTGGAAGGCCGTCTTCACAATCGCTTCTTGGCTTCGTTTAGTTTGTAGGACTCCTCCCCTTTGAGCCACCACTTGTGGGCCCTTCGAATCATCCGCCAGGGAAGCCAGATGGCGAGGAAGGCGCCCAGCAACAGACATCCCAAGACATCCAGCAGGAGATACTGATGCAGGGGGATGAAGGCGCCCTGCGACTTCAGATGTCGTGCCCCCCGATGCCGGATTATGTACTCGATCCAGAAGGTGGCCTCGTCCAGCGGATGTATGGGATTATCGCGGAATCGCTGTGAGACCTCCAAAGCACTGCGCTTGTACAGCGGATCGTTGATCAGAGTCTCGATATTCCGCACCAGATCGTCGGTGGTGAGTTTCGAGAAGACCAGGGATCGGGCATAGCCCTCTCGCACCGATTTAATTGTGTTCCTGTGTTGATCTCCGTAGAGCGGAATACAGAGCATCGGCACGCCCCAGTAAATGCCCTCCTGGGTTCCAAAAATACCGCCATGGGTGATGAAGAGCTTCACGTTCGGATGGGCCAAGATGTCGTTCTGGGGCATCCACTTCTTGATCATCACATTCGAGGGCAAATCACCAATGGAATCGTTCTCGAACTTCCAAATCACTTGCTGCTTCAGCTGGCCAAAGGCCTTGAGAATCAAAGCTGTCTTCTCGGCCGGCAAATCGGTGCTCTTCACATAGGAACCCATGCTGAAGTAGACCACTCCATGGGTGGCTTTGTCCAGAAAGTCCTGCAGATCAGCGGGTAGCTTCTTAGGTTTCTGAATGTGAGCTCCACCCACATCTATAAGTCCTGGCATACTGGGTCTTGGCAGATCAATACTACGATGGGCATTGATTAGCACTAAGGAGATATTACGCTCAAGATCCAGAACATTAGGCAGAGGACCTACAAATAATATACAACTTTAATTTAATGTTTTTATTATCATTAGACAAACTCACCTTCAATGGACCCCTTGAAATACTTCTCAGCCAGTGCCTGCATCTTGGGCAAGTAAACCCAACGCCTCATAACCGCATCATATAAAGATAAGTAGGCATTATAAGCCCGCTGGCTGAAGGTCATCCGGTCTGTATGGGACAACAGTAGATGGGGAATCAGAGACCAGGGAGTTAGAATACCCATTGCATGATCTATATTATCTGCATAACCCATGGTGCCAATTGTAACCACCGGGCAATTAAACCTCTTGCCGAACATCAAGAAGGCCTCGTGGAAGAACTGCTCCAAAATGACCAAGTCATAATGATCATTCTTGTCCTCAATCAGTTTCTTAACTTTGGGATCCTTGAAAGCATGTTCCGTGGTCATGAGACCAATGGTCCACCAAAGCTCCAAGTTGTTGAAGTCGCTTACAAATTGCATTGTGAAGATGTTTTCCTTGGGAACTAGAAGTGGATTCATAATTTAATTAGGATTTTAAGGAGGTTTATAATATTTAACTCACAATGCTTGGGTATATCAAAGGAAGGATTAATAATAATCTCCGTTAAATTCTCATGAGGCTGCTTTGTGGGATGATTATTCACACTGGTCACATGGTGTCCTTGTTTCAGAAGATCCTTTTGGAAGTGCTCCAGCCAGAGCCAATGACTTGGAGCAGGAAAGGGTCCCATGAAGAGTATTCGATAGCCAGATCCAAAGTCCGGCAGTCCCATCAGGAAGATAAACATCCAACATTTCCACTGCAGCTGCGACTCCATCTAATTTAAATCAATCGAAATCAACATTGACAATTAACAACCGCAATTAAATTGTCAGATTTACAGATTAACATTAGCTGCAGTTTATGTTCGGTGTTTGATTTCGTTATTTGCATAAGGCAAAGTGCTTTTACACATTCTGATTGCAAAAGATTGCGATATTAATGAGATTTCTGGTTTGATGGATCTTCCAGATGGAAAATGAACGGCTGCACAAAGATGAAAGGGAAACTGTTACAACTGAATAATTAATTACAGTCAACACCTCCAATAAATGCTTATATTCCCTTACGTTCTTTGTTTACTCTGCATAAATAAATATTTAAATTATAAGTCGACTAATATGGGAATCATATCTGATCTGATTTTTTTTTCCTTTTCCATTGGGATTATTCAGTGCTTTATAGATTTAGTTTATTAAATGAACACACCTTTGGCTTTCTGACAGGGAATTGGCAGATATTGAAATGCAACGGGTTAATTTCATCATTTTCAAATTAGCAATTAATATTTAAAGTGGGCTAGACAGCATTCTTGTTTACACGCCTTTTATGGCAAATTTCAGCTTATCACAGGGGTGTTCATTTCCAGACAGCGTGGATTTCTTGCCAATCATGCTCTTTTTATTATGTTTAGACTTTCCTAACTTTACCTTATCGCTGTCTGGAAATGGGTCAGCATAACATACATAAACTATATAAAGATTACTTTTGTTTATCTGCCCTTGAAAAAGTAGGGTCGTGCTATAAAATTGGTTTAAGTGGATTTAAATTACCGCTTTGTCTTTTAATCAGATTTAATTTGCTTGGAGGCCAGGTAATAGATAAGTTCTCAATCGTAATTTAATTGCCATTCGGGTTATTTTTTTATTCATTTTCATTGAAAATTAACTATAACTTAAGGGTATTTCCAATACTGCCTGAAAATTTTCTTTTTCTTAATTTCTTTTTTTTAACTTGTTGCTTAGGTTGACGCTCTATAATAGACAGCTGGCTGAAATGCAAGTAAACATGCTACAAGTTGTCGTCATTGAGCCGTGCTGATAAATCGCATGTGGAAATTATTTTGTCATCACAACTCGTATTGCACTTTACTGTTATATTTTTATAGTGAAATTGTGTTTCCTCATAGTAGCTACCGCTCTCAGTTGTTGCTATATATGTAATTTAAGTGGAAACGCAAACTAAAGTTAGTTTTTTATGGGCTTTGGCCAAGGTTGGATGTTAGGGCATAATTGCTTTGTAATTTGTTTATTACTCGCCACCACTAATTGGTTTTCTGTTGGAAATTAAAATATTTTATTTCTTAAGTTTTAAGTGTTGGGTAAAAAAACACCATCTTGTAACAAATAACAAGATATGATCGATGAGAGGAGAGTCAAAGCACATGGTTTTTGAAAGTAAAAGTGTTTTTTTTTGTGTGGGGTGAAGTGAAAGTAGTTTGGCGCACGAATTTACTATTTTTCTTTTATTTTAAAGAAATATATTTTTGTTAACACTCTGAACATTACTAAAAATAATGTATCCACTAAAAACTGGTTACAAATTGAAATGTTTTATAGGACGGCTGCCACAATTAAACTGTATAGTTTAATCGATTTACAGTTTAATTTGATTTTAGAATTGAGATGCATGAAATCGTAGAGAACTAGATTCAAGCAAGTTCAATCTAAAACTTAATAGCTGTTGTTGTTACATCCTTTTTAATTTGAAATTTTTTAAATTAAATTAGATACCGATGTTTCGTTTTTTTAAAGATCCCTACAGTAAATAATTATTCTTTATGTTTAAATTAAAATTTTGTTGAACATTTAAATTTCTAAACATCTTTTTCTGTATCGATTGCGTCAGTGCGGACCTTATTTATATTATATTCCTGGTTTACTTATTAACCTTTATTATATCGACTCGACTTTGTTTCACAAAAAATTGCACTTGAATTATTTGCAATTGGAATTCAACAAAATTAGCGCGTCCGAATTCAAACTGAAGTTGAGAGCGAAACGCGACCGCTGGACACCAAAGTGCGGTTATCACTGATATTCGGCGTACGAAGCGCCGAACACCTCAACTTAATCAGCATTAGCCTCAGTCGCAGTCGCTGTCGCAGTCGAAGTCGAAGTCTCAGCCGACGTGAGCAGACAGAGAAAACATATAGAAAAAAAGCTTAGCTGTATCTGTGGGAATCGAGTGTTAATGCCGCCCTGGCAAAAAACCAGCGACGCTTATTGTTTGCCTTAATCTTATTGTTTGGTTGTCTCGAATGTGCGCTGTTATAATTACAATACGGTTACAGATGATTGCAAGTGTTGCCAAAATAATTATTACCTGTCAATATCACCCTTTATCCATATATGAATCACTCACGTGTCGATCAACAGATCAGCAATCGCAAACATATAATCTGTACTGCGAAATAGACTTGGCCAATGAACTTTTAACGACTGGGTTCATAATTTAATTAGACAGGGAATTTTGACAACAAACAAAAACGAACCAGGTAAACAAGATTTGGTCTTATCAACCAAAACAAAGAAGGCTGACTCGAAGTTTAATATAATAAATGTTGTTTACAATCGTAAGCACCAGATGTTGTTCGTTTTGGAAATCAAGACAACTAAACAGAATGAGTACTTGCATTTTCATTAGAAATTGCTGCAGGATACATAACTTTGAACAAATCACGAATTTCAATCTAAGAAAACTACATGCTTCGCCAGTGGGAATTCCGTAACCAATTATTAGCCGCATTTCCTTGTTCATCGGAAACAAAACAATAACCTGCACATTGAATGAGTTTATCAAAAACGTGTTTTATTTGTAAACGGAAAGTAAAACCGACATTTTTCGTGGGGAAATTACACTGGTAGTTTTTTGTGCATTCACCTTGGGAGCGGTCAAGTTCACTTCACGATAAGTCGTATCATTTAATGACAATTTATGTTTGTTGACTTTTTATGGAATGCAAGCAGACGAAATAAATAAATAAATCCAAAGATAACACAAATGTCACTTAGCCCACTGAGAACATCCAACAAATTATGGAAATAAAAAGGAAACCAAACCAAACCGAAGAAACTCCAAAATCGGCTAAAAAAGGGCTCACAACACAAGATGCCGAAACATTTCATTGAAAATTGGCACGCTTCAATGGAGCGAGGCAGAAAAAAAGCTGGGACCTCATTCGGAAGAGGGGGTGGGGAGCGAGGGGCGTGGCAGGGAGTGGGCGTGGGCGTTCACCCAAACCAGCGACGATGATGGACGAGCAATGCCCAAGGCGCTGTTTTGATGGCAACTCAAGTCATGGCCAAGAACGGCACTTTTGATGCAAACGATCGCCAGGAGAGGCCACCAAAAGGAAAATATTCATTCACAAGATCGCAGTGGACATGCCACAATGAAAATGAATGGCCTGTAACAAAAATGTCGGAGGAAAAAAGCCATAAGAAAATGGTGAGGGAACAAACAGCTCATTAAAGCAGAGGCAAATAAAATAAAACATTGAATAATTCAATCTTCCAAGGGGGAAAATTAAAACCAGTTAGAAAGATTAAAAAAGATTTGTTGGGATTGTCATTAATTAAGTTTGAATTAAAACTAATTGAACAGTTATCCTATTACATAAAAACCGGGAGCAATATATAGATAAAATAATTACTTTTAATTAATATACAGTAGAAAATATATAATAAATCAACCCCTAACGACTTAATTGTATGATTCACTCTGAATCATTTACGAGGTGCAAACGACAAATTGTCCAAAACACCAAGCCCCATATAAGATTGCTTTGATCAATGAAACTATAAACCATTCAGCAAAAGCCCAGCCCAAAATAAAAATTGACTAAAATGGGAATGAATGAGCACTATTTGTTAGTTTGCGCCAATTTTATGTTGACTTTGCACTTCAGTCCCCGTAGAAATTAGGGTAAATCAAACACAAGCGCATGGGAGCGAGACCTTTTGTATCTCATGCTGCCATTAGTCTCTATCTATCAATCAATTAAGCCAACGTGCGCTTTTCCCAGATAAAGACACCATCGAACATCGAACAACGAATGGAAACCTAACCCCACGATGACACTGACAATTTCCACGGAACGATGGCCTTTCAATTCGATCGCTTCGCGTTGCGCGGGGCAATTAAAAATTTCACCCAAATAGCAAACGTTGCGCATGATTAGTCAATGATTTTGAGAACTTCGATCCGAACCCGCATCGGAAAAACTCAAACACACATCAGTCAGCGGGTGGTCGAAGTACCGACGATGGCAGAAAATTGTTGAGAGTCGCGAAGGGAGAGAATCTTGTTTTGGCAGCTGTCAATGTGTCAATATTAATTTAATATGTCGAAAGCAGAATTCAGCACAATTTAAAATTGAGTTATAATGTGACACACGAGATGGTCTCGAAATGTCTGGTACTTCTGGGGTTGTAAACAGAACTCAAGTGGTTGTTGGGAATTCCCGATGGTTCAGTGACCAACCCCGCAATCTCAAGTATTTGCTTGTATTTCGGTAGCCTTAACCTCGACCAATTTGTTAATGAGCAAATTACATGGTCTTGGCTTATAAATTCCAAGTTCGTTACCTCCGCATAGCATAAACTATCAACCAGAACACAGGACACGCCCTCAAAGTGATTCACTGCCGGTGGAACTCCCCCACATTTACTGGGAATTTTTAGGCATTTTCCGTCGCGATAGGCAAACAACTATAAAAACTGTTGAGGCGTAAAAGGATGCCCAGGCCCTTAGGAATATGGAGTAATGGTAAGAGCACTTACCACTTCCTTTCGAGATAGCGCTATCAGGGTTTTCACGGTGGGTTATAGACTGCTGATCCTCCATGGTTGAGTTGATTCCTTGAGGAGTTGTGTTTAAAACAGAAATATTTCTCATTGTTAGTGTTTCTAAAGTGGTTTCGGAAATAATAATATTTTTAAGATTGTCACGGTGTTCTTTAGTTTTATAAGGTTTCTTAAATACGACAGTAAAGTTAAGAAGTAGTAAATAGTAAAGCGAACTTCCCTTTTTTGATCTGCCTTTATTTTATAATTTATGATGGCTTAAGGACATAATTCCATCACCAAATGTTTTCAATTTTATACTCCCATTTTGGGGTAGAATTTTGCTGAGTGGCACCGAGAGGGTTGCTCTTTATCTCTAAAAATAAAGAACACAAATTTGAATGTATGACTAAGATAGTCTGCGCAAATACACAGAAATATGTCTGAGCCACTTGACAACCCTGCTGAATGCAAACAACTCGTGTACATTATTCAAGTTTTCCTGCCCCAAACATACTATAATACTTTCGAAACGCATTTGACTCCGTGTCTATCGCACTGGGGCTTTATCGTCAATTTGGTTTCGAATGCTATTTCGGATTTCACCCAAGGCATTTTCAGCATTTCCCATTCTGTTTCCGATGGTGGTGCTCTTGCTTCCCTGGAGCAATTAGTAAAAGTGCAGTTTTATGTGTTTATTTTTACATATGCCACAGCTGTGTGGCCTAACCTAGATCTACGTGGACGTTCGCGCTGCCACTCCTCCGGAACAATTTTCGAGAACACAAATTGTGCGTGATATGGAGTCGTTGCTGTCGCCGTTATCGGGAACAGCCCCTAAGGATTTCACTTCGCGCTGCAGTTGTTCAGCCTTGAAAGGGGGCGTGTAATCGAAGGAACACAGAGAAAAAACTCAATACCTTACAAATAGATTATTAAGATTCAATATCTAAAAAGAAACAGCCATTTTTTTATGCGTTTTAAACGGTTCAGATGTATTATATAAACGAGGAGTGTGCAATCTATCATTTTTTATCTTTTAAAATTAGAAGAAAAATGTTCTTTACCAAAATAAGTTATTTAAAATATTTTATGATTTATAATAGGCAAGGCAATCATAAATTTTATTTTCTTAGTTCCACTAGCAATTAATAACAACTTTCAAATCTAAAGTTATGATATATTTGTTTGATCTATGTTAATATTAGCACAACTATTTTTACCATGAAAATTACTAGTTTTTGTCTCAGCATCTATAACTAAACTCCCGCCCATTTAACTCCAGACCTTCCCTAGGTGTTTTTATGTGATTTTGTGCATTTAATTTATTAATGAGCTAACCGCGGCGAATTCTTCATTTGCAGCGCCTGATTTATGTGGCATTTGCCTTCGGTAGGAATTTCTGATGGCTGTCAGGGAGGTCAAACGATCTCTGGGTGCGGGTCCTTCCATTTGGGTGTCAAAGGGTTCATTAGCACGCCAAAAGGACATATTTACACAACAAAGCAGACGAAGGGCGCGATGGCAAACCAGGAACCGTGTGACTTATGTAACTTAATAGGCTGATGAAAAATGGTTAAGAGATTTTTATCACTCAACATGCAGCGACAGACAGAGGAAGGCAAACAACATGTGGCAGAGTCGGAGGCAAAGGCGATGCCCCAGCCGAATTGCAGCCACATGTGTGGGTGCACAGGAAAAAAATCATTAATAAAGTTGATCCTATCTGTTAAAAATAATTCTTAAGTACTCAAATGCTGGAAATCAAATTTCTAACTCTTTTCCAGATGTTTATCCTCTCATTTTATATTATTTTCCTGGGGCTTGGCATTATTTTCTGATTTACGTATAAAACATCTTGTTGTTTTAGATAATAAGATATTTTTTCTCTCTGTAAGAGCCCCTGCCATCCACAATGAAGATGAAGATCATCAGAGAGCAACCGCAGCAACGTCCAAGCACCGCTAAACAAATTGAAAAATTTCAAGTCCTCAGCCTCTTTGCGCTCGCAATTGCTCAATCCGCGTATTTTCGCGTGCTGGCTGCACAGGAAAATGAAAAGGAAAAAGGGGGAAAATTTTGAGAGCACCCGGCACCGAGAAAATGAACAACCGAACTACCGAGTGTCATCAGCGATGAGCAAGGAACCATTTCAATTTGGTGAAGGGGTGAATGGATCTTCAGACAATCATCATATAGTATAGAATTAATGATGTCGAAAGAATGGAAAACGAAGACATTTTCTCATTAAAGTATGATTCACTTTGTAATACCAGGAATGCATGACAAAGAACACAAAACCATATTTGGCTTTTAACATAAAGTTAAATATTGTCAGCCTAGAATATTATGGCTTGGGTTCGAAAAAATTTAATTTAATTAAAAAACGTATTTTTTAATTTTCGTGAAGAGTACTCTACAACAAAGGCTCATTAAAAAAGAGCAATATTAAGTGCCCATGTCTAATTGAACCTTTTAGTCATACACCTTTTTAATCAATTACGAGATATTCTTACACAATTACTGATAAATATCTTAAAATAATTAGGACTCGTTCAAAAATTCTGTATAGTGTCCACAACGGATTTATGAATCCTTAATTAAGTTTCAACATATTAATAAGTAAAATGACTTTCTTAGTCTTTAACTCCATAGAACCATAAATTATCTAGAGTTTAAAAAATTCTTGATTATTTTATATGACTTATCTCCCCATTAACTGGTTGATTCCTGGCTATCCCTTTCGCATCCCTCGGCTGCCGGCGGTCAGCTCATCACTGCTATCTAGATAGAGATACATATTGGGCTCGCGTTCGCCTTTGCCTCTGCCTCTGCGTTTGCGTTCGCGCGTTTGCGGAGCGGAGCGCACGAAAGCGACTCGCGGGTGCGCCATGGAGTGGTGGCATGAAATCGACATCGGAGGCATCTGCGGCGCCTTTCAGGCCTCCGAGGGAATCGTTGGGGTCTGGGTCTCACTGGGCACTTCGAGCGAGCGCACAACTGCGTGCGGAATTTTCTTTCCTCTCGGCTCAGTCTGTGAGAAATCGTCGGCGTGTTCGGTTCGTTTGCTTATCGGAAATTTGGAAATTCGGAAAATCGGGAAATTCGGCTGCTTTTTTGTTGCGGGTGGCGGCAATCGGAAAAACGCGGAAAACTCTGCTCGCCCCATCATAGTTTTTCCGAACGTGAGTGGGACAGTGTGTGCGTGTAAAAAATAGAAATTTAATTTATTTTTAAGTTTCCGTTTCTCCCTTTCCATTCTAACGATACTCTTTGGATTCTGTCGGCACTTTTTCGCTAAGAATTCCGGCTAAAAACTCGTTGTGAATGAAAGCGTTTGTTGTTGGGCCTTTTGATAATATCTAATTGGGGAAAACACAAAAGATACAGAACTTTGCAAATTGACCGTGAATGCGGCTCATTCCGATAATTCTGTGAAAATTGCTAAAGGGCTAAGACAAGAAAATTCTGTGATCTCAACGGAAGTAAACGCGAGATGTGTGCGCAAGCAGCTAAGAAAATGTAATATAAATCATTTCACTTTGAGGTACAAGAAGTGTGAAAAATGGGGTGCTGAAATATTTGGCAGAAAGTCGAAAAAATTAGGTAATGAATTAAATTGTGTGAAAATTTTTTTTTTTTGCATTTGCCGAAATGTGAAAAACTTAATTTTGTGCCAAATTATAGAGTGAATTCAAATGAACCATAAAAAAATAATAATTAATTATAGAAAAGTGAAAGATTTATTCATTATTTATAAGACACCAAATAAAAACAATATTATTTATTTTATAAATTTAAAAAGTGTTTTTGGGTTAAGAGAATTTTTTAACCACATATAGTAAATCAGATAAAGCTTTCCCAAAGTTCAAACTGTACTGAGTTCATCCCGCCCGTGGATATATGCACCAATAAAAATCATATTTGTGACATATGGTGTAGAAATCGCAACGGAGCACAACTCCATTCATCAATCGCGGTGCTCGGCGATCATAAATCACAGTGGTTAAAAAGAGTGTGACTAAATCATCGACTGCAGCTGAGTAGGAGAAAAAAGAAATAAACTCCGCACACCTTGGAGGCCTTCGAGTTAGGAAAGCGTTCAAATCGGCGTGGGCAGCGACGCCTACCAATTTTCCATATGAAAATGGCTTATCAAATCAATTTTCGATTTGAAAGAGCGGTATTTTGTTGGCCTTTTGTTTCCCCAAAATCTTGTGTGCCACCAATTTTTTAATTACCATAAAAAATATAAACTAGTCTCAATGAAAGAACTTTCCCAAAGGGCAGATAGCGGCAGCTGGCGGACTTATACTATCCGGTAGATACATTTATTAATTTTTATGTAAATCGTGAAAAGTTGAGGGGGAAAATCGGGGGAGGGGGGAGAACACGCGTCTGTCATAAAATGCACCCTGGCGATTGTCACTTTATTTTTTCGGTTTCGGTGTCGTCTGCAGTGGCAAGGCGTTTCAAATTGTGTTTTGACTGCTGCGACGGGGCTATAAAAATATTCGAAACGACAAGAACCTGGGCGGTGCATATAAAAATTAACAAGCAGAATTAGCAGAGCGAACTTAACAAGAAACCAAGACACGACGACTCCCATTCCTGGAGGCTGTGTGCAATTGACCTCATGATGTCGAACCTGCCGCAGTTTCGTTCTGCATTTTCCCTCAAGAAGTAAAAGCATAAGCAAAGGACTTATGCAGGCCCGAATGTCTGACAGTATTTTTAGATACCGCCGGCGTAAATAATTCATTTTCCAGTCACAGTCGTTGACGTTTTGGCATCGCCCCGAGTTTCCCCCATTTCCTTGGGGATTTCTCCCTTGGGACTGCAAGTCCCTTTCGATTTGCATTCTAAACTTGAAAGTGTACTATTTTGGGGCCAAAGAATCTCTTCGGCTACCCATGAACTTTGACTTCTGTTGCAAAATCTCGAACTAGAAATTTCACTTTATAAGACGAAAATCCCTCAAATTGCCGGGCAAGAAGAGCTTAAGCTGTCCAACCACTTAAGGCAACTTTTTATGGGCGATCCCCCCGCTTCGACAGCCCGAAAAAAAAATACAATAAATTTTACTCAACTGTGCAGCAATTTCCACTGAAGTGGAGGAGCGCACTCGTATCTCGGACTCGCTGCGGCAGCAACTCAATTAAGTCTCCACAAAGTATCTGCAGATACGCTAATCAATGATATATATGTATTCTCATATCTAACCCCAAAGCTGCGGAGGTCTCGGGTACTTGAATTTATTAGAGATTTGTTTGTCTTAAAATCTATGGCAATTAAAATAGCAAATGAATGACTCAAGTGGGGAATGTATATAATATCGAGGAATATAAAATTAAATTGATCATGAAACCAATGCAAATAAACATGGTTGAGCGGGCAAAACAAACCATGAAAATAGTGTAGAACATTTGTGAAATGAAAACTTGTAAAAATGATTGAAGAAATAAATAACAACTAAAGTATTTTTCAGGATATATAATAAATATAGTATAAAATAAATCAAAGTGCCATAAAAATTGATTAAGAAAAGCCTTTCAAAAAAAACACAATTTAATATTCCCCTTTAAAAGAGACATTTCCCCAACTGACCAATTAAAAATGCATAAAGCGCGCCATAAAATCCCGGTAAAAATTTGAATAAAAAAGGAAAGCAAATACGTAATGGCCATAAATCTATTTCCAATTACAGTGAAGTGCAATTGCCAAGAAAAATAACAAACAAACGGCTAAGCTAGGCGCATCAGTCGTCAGTGCCAATGTGTTTATGATAAAACTCCAACAAAATTGAAACGTAATCGGGCGAAAGTTGCCCGTCGCCGGCGAAGTGCGTACATAAACGGGCTGGTAAATTAAGAGGAGCAGAGGAGCCCAGGGAGCTTCAAAGGAAGCCAGTTCGACTGTCACTCAGTCAGTCAGTCAGCCAGTTGGACTGTCAGCCATATTCGAGGTGATTCCCCTTCTGTCAACGCAATGACATGCGGCATCTGTCTATGTGGCCCGATGGCCAGGACGTGATGCTGTGCCGCTGTTAGAGAGAGGAAGCCCCGATGTTCCGATCCCCCGATGATGCTATTTTTATGAGGCCCCAGACTACGACGACGACGGATGCGTGGCCCCATGAAAAATCAATTAACACGCAAAATTATTAAAGACGAAAAACAAAAACGAGAACTCGAACGCAAACGCGAACGCGAACGAACGAAGCGCGAGTTTTACTTGGGGTTCCGGGATCTGTGCGGTGCGTTTTCCCCCCAATCACCCCAAACACCCCATCATCGGATCATCCTTTTCCCGATCATCCCAACACTTCTGGCGTACATAACTTCAAAGCAGCTGCAACGGAATGTCGCGCCTCCGTGGATTAGGATGCCTGCTATTGCTGGCCATGCTGCAATTGCAATCTGTCGCAGCCATGAAAGGTGAGTAAAAAAAATGTTAATAAAAAAAAAGAGTTACCAAGAAGCTGCGACACGGGACGTACAGTTAATTAAATGTTACGACAGTCAGGTAGCCAAAGATACGCGCCCCAGAACTTAATACCGCGCATAAACATGAGATTTATCATGGCAAATGATCAACGCACGATTTATGCTCATTACAAATATGGCCAGCCACGAATTGGCCGCCAAGCGAAAAAAGAAACAGAATAACGCGATCCAGAGAGGCAGAAGCAGCTGAAGCCAAATTGCATTTACTTTGGCTGCCATCGAAGCGGACATAAATAAAAGTCAAAATAAAGAGTTGCAAATGGTGCAATGCCACATACATTTTGGTGTTACTCGCGTGCGCTAAAGAACAGACACTGTGGGCTTTTTAGGCAGAAATCGTGCTTAAAATGGGTTCAAAAATGGTAAAAAAAAAAGATTTGGGTTACAGATTGTTAATTAAAAAATGAAATAAGGCCAGTTTTGTTTGACAGATTAATACAACTTTCATATAATACTTATGAAATGTATTTGCAATGTCTTTATCAGCTCATATAAAATATAAAAAAGCATTTTGTGGAATTATTTAACTCAAAAATTATTTTATACAATGTAATTCCATTAGTATACTTCTGCTATAAAAAACCTTCTTCTTTCGTAACTCTTCCCACGAATATCTCATTTTGACCTGTTGAACTTTTGAAAGATTTATGTCAATCCATTTCTCCAACTAATTTGACCAACTGGTCGCCCTCCACTTTGGGCTTCCTTCCTGTCGCTATCTATCCAGATACATAGCGTGTTCGGCTCAGCGGTTTGGCATTCGCAACGCTCCATGGTAACCCCGACTGGCCCATAAAATCCAACTACTTAACTACAATGCGCCGCTGCAGTGCACTTAACGCATTTTTCACGCTTGACATTTGACTTGGGGCGCACTTTTCTCGTTGTCGTCGTCGCCTTACGCTGCCTTCCTTTGTTGTTGGAAAAAAAGCGAGGAAAACGCTGAGTATTTCAAACTCGAAGTATCTGTGCGGTGCACCGCAACCAAAAGCTATCCAAAGCCGGGCGTGCTCTTAATTTCGTTGTATCTACACGAGGAGACACACAGAAATATGTACGATATTTTGGTCTTGGCGCAAATGTATTTTTAATGATATTTTTAGTTGGCATGTGACGTCACTTTGGGGGCTAAGAAGCCAAACGTGAATCATCCGCAGTAGGCGCAAATTGTTTTTCTTATATTTTTTAGTCTGCTTTATTTGGTTTGGATGTGCACTTAAATAAATATTATTTTTACAAATTAAACCATTTACGAAATGATTTTAGAAATTTAAATTTTTTGATTTTTGTGCCAAGAAAAATAGGCGGCTCTTTTGAAATCCTTTTTTCCATAATTGTTTGCTCTTTATTTTATAACCCACTTAAATTTTATATCAATCAACTCATAAGAAATTAAATTTTTCCTGCGTGTGCTTTTAAATATATGTTTTTTATTTATACGTGAATGTAAATCATTTACACGCGCAAAGCGTTGTGCCAAATTTAACATAGACGTGTGTGGATACAAATGTATCTACGTGGTTGTATCCGTATTTGTATCTGGTGCACGCCATCTGCCGAACTGTGTGTCGCCTCTTGATTATTCATTCGCATTTGCAATATAAATATCAGCACATGCTCAATGCTAACTGCAGGCGCAGTAAAAAACGGTTGCATGCAAATAAAAAATACGACAATTTATTTTGGCGACATTGTGCTCTTCTTCTCCTTTTTTCCCCCTGAGTCATGAGAAAATTCGTCTTTATGACTTGTCGATGCGATGCTCAATTGCCGATGGCTTAGGGGTAATATCGCAGATATATAATTGAATTTTATGCGGCCCCGGAGTCTAATTAGGGTGAAGACGTTAGCCATGGCGACACATGTGCGCCCATTGGAGGCCATAAAACGAGGGAAGCGGCAGGGAAATGCCAACTCAAAGGGGTTCTTCAGAGCGGTTTTTATTTGATTTAGATTGATCTCTTAAGCCGTCGGAAGGGGCCTTAGAATGTGGCAACGATTGTAAATGGGCGAGGAAACTATTTTCATGGAGCACTTGGAAGATCACAGGAATTACTGCAATGATTATGGCCAGCGAAGAAATTTAAGGAGACATTTGGGGATTCTCGAGAAAGCAACGAAATATTAATGTTTTTCTTCCGTGGGAAACAACTTGAAAACTTGAATAACAAATTTGTTTAAGGTTCCATTGAAACGAGTTATGAACTGCACAATTTAATGCATATTCCATTAAAGAGAAATCTTTAATTCGATCAACTTATTGGAACCGTTTTAATACACCGATCACCTCGATTTCTTAGCCAATAAAGCAGGAATCTCATTTCTCATGCTCGACTATCAATTTGCCTATTAACGTCCATAAGCAGAACTCGGAGATCCATAAATTTTAACTGCACGTTGCAACAAAAATGCACTCAAGATCACGTATTAAGTCCACAAATCACAAGCACCACTCATAAACTTTGACATTATTAGTGAAATGAAAAAATAATTTATAAATTGCCAATGTCAGATAACGTTTTAATGAACAGCGACTTCGGCGGGCCACCAAAGGAGCATTAATTAAAGACCAAAATGGGAAGCGAAGAAAAAGAGGAACATGGCCATAAAATCTATAGAGAAGCAAAAACCGAATAACTCCAAGAGCCGTGGAGACAACGGGCGACATATAACTCAAATAAAACAAACATTGGCCATAACATAAATATTCGCTGGCTACCTAGCCAGCTCCACCTCGGTGCTGCATAAAAGATAAACATAAATTCAGCATTGGATAGGGGAGCTGCATTTGGTGGGGCCTTTTGGCGGTGCACTACCATAGTGGTGGTGCTGCCGAGTGGGTGGAGATGGCGGTAGAGGTGGAGATGCCCGGCATCTGTGGCCATAAGTCTTCTGTGTGTGTCGTGTGCTCGCCTCTGATGTTTTTCCCCATTTTTGGACGGACTTCTCCTGATGATGTCTCATTTGTTGCCGGCCGACATTTGAAATGACTTCTGACGCTGATGTTGATGTTGATGTTGATGCTCGGGGCTGCTCGGCTCCGTCTGCACCACATTTTGTTGATGCAAATTGCATTTATTGTTAAGCGCTCAACTTCCTGAAAGGCGTGTGTTTGCCCTCACAAAGGGTAATTTCCTCGACCGAGATTGGCAGTGCGGAAAGCTTTTTATGACGAGACATTTCGCTTGTCTGTTAAGGCATTAAATCTTTTTAGCCAAAGGATTATCATTAAGATTTGGTATATCTATTATAATGCCTACTCTTCAAAGAAATTGTAGATAGACAGATTGATTTTTGGACGCTGCTGATTATAACTCATACAAAATATACCTTTTAATTTTCTTAAATTTTTTAAAATATATTTTATTGCAAGTTACGCGGGAATACGTAATTTAAATAATTACAAAATAAAGGCAAACTTTTGTTTATTAGTTTATTATTTAATATATTTATTACTCATCTCTTTATTACTCATTTAAAGAATTTAACATGAGTTTCAGCTTTAAGAATCTATTATTGCATTTAAAGAATTTGATATGAGTTTTAGAATCTATTATTGCAAATAGCTTTTACCACAACAAATATGTTAAAAGGGTATTCAAATTTTCGGTGACCATTCCCTGGTCCACTTTGTGTGTTATTGTTTAACCAACGATAACGCCTCCACATCTTTGTGCGGCATTGTTTTGGTTTGAGGCACGCGCATCGGATGAAGATGAAAAAGTAGCATTTCAGCGGCAGCCGAGTACAAATTTGGGTCAAATGCAGGGGCCCGCAGATGGGAAAGTGTTTGTTGGGTTTTCCGCCGCCTTTGACGCCTGATTGCTGCTAATTGGCGTCAAAATGGTTCGGCCAACGCATCAATGGTTGACTATTTGTTGCCCATTTCGCTTTGTTTGCCTGTTTATCCGGCCGTCTGCTGTTTGTCTGCCATTCGTATGCAACTGTTTCGTGTTTATCCTAAGTTTTCTATGTGGGTTAGGTCAATATGTCGTCCCAGAAAAAGTAGCAGCAGCAAAAAACAAAACACACATAAACAAATGCCGTCGAGCTGTGGGAGAAATTCTTAAAATATCTCACGGAAAGTTGCGTTCCATGTTTTGACAAATGTATGTTTCCAAAATAATTTATTGCACAAGCGTACACCGCAGAGTATAGAAAACCATTAATCATGCAATTTTTACGAGGTGGCATCGACTCGAAACCTGAACGAGAAATTCGAAATTATTCAGAGAACGTTCGAAGTTGTCATACTCTTCGGTAATTTGAGGTACAAGCGTTTTCCCAAGAGAAGCACGTTCGTTTCTAATTAAGCAAATCAAGATACAAAAGATGGCTCTCAATAGATAGCCATATAGATAAATGACTGACTGACTGACTGACTGACTGACTGAATGACCTCGACAGACATTGACTGACAGGCCGACAGCTGATGGCCTGATCTCCAATGATCCGATCTGGACAAATTTGTATACCGACTGCAATAGAAGGCGATTGCCAATCAAATTGGCGGCAGCTCTTGCAACATTATAAGCAGCGGCCTGTTTAGTGTTTCCATCAAGAGCAGCTGCAAGTGTACCTACGTACTATACTATACTATATATCCCCATATTTATAGCCATCGATATTTTAAAAAGCTTTCTATGTCAAGGCGTAGAGTAACAAAGAAATTTTTTATGACTTTTTCTATCAGTTTGAGGGACAATAAATCAAATCTGCCTACAACTATAAACTATCTTAACTGCTAAGTTTTTTTGAGAGTTTATAGGATCTAGTTTTTAAGATTTTTCTACTTTCTTCTGAATGAAAGGTATTTAATATTTCTTTTTCTCATAAAATCCCCAACTCACCCACTTATCTCTGCTGTATCCAACTTTGCGATTTCAATTTGTCCGTGTCGCTCCACCCACAGTGTCCCTCTTCGGCGATGGCTACGTATCGATGCCGCTGCAGGAGGCCAAGATGTCAACGAACATCCGCGTCAAGTTTCGCACCAGGCAGGAGAACGCGTTCCTCTTTCTGGCCGCCGGACGGACGGACTACTGCCTGCTGCGCCTGGAGAGCGGCCTGGTCAGCCTGAGCTATAAAATCGAACGGGATGTGGTGCAGGTGAGCCATCGGCAGTGGATGCTCCTAACATATGAGTGTGATTACAGCCATTCCGGTTACAGCTGCGATCGCCCAAAAAGCAGAGGCTCAACGACTTGGAGTGGCACGATGTGGCGGTGCAGCGGTTCGAGAACAACATCACCTTGCAGGTGGACGGCTATATAATGCGAAAACAGCTGCCGGGCGACCTCACCGCCCTCAATATCCATTTCGGTACTTTTCTCGGCGGAGTCGGGGACTTTACGGCCGCGTTCTTGGATGATGTGATCGGATTTCGGGGCTGCATTTCGGATGTGAGTAATTTGAATCGAGGGAATATAATATTCAAGTTATTTATAAATCTGAGATAATAAAAAACAAACATGAAATAACATTTTCTTGACATTAAACTAAGGAGGTAGTTCAGATTTAATTTTAGATTAATAAATATTATTTATACTCAAAAATAAAAATCCTTAAATTTTCAACTACAAGAAATTTATAGCGTAAAAAATTTAAAATCTATTAAATAAAATATTATTTTATTTTCAATTATAATAATATTATATTATTCTTTCGAATAACACAATAACATATCAATAGTTTGCAAAATTAAGAAAAAAAAGATTACTTTATTTTAAATTATATATATTTTTAATGGATTGCATAAAATCCTTTTTATATAATTTTGTTAAATATTTCCTTTTAGGTCTTTTACAACAACATCAACATCATCAAGCGGGCCAAGGACCGCACGAGTCACACCACAAGTACCGGAGTCTCCTGGACCTGCAGCACTGAGTTCGATGGAACCCTGCAGGACAGCATTAGCTTCATGAAGAATGATTCCTATGCACTAATGCTCAAGGAATCGCATGCCATTGGGGAAACGTGAGTTCCAGAGCCACAAACCTCCCACAAATCCCCCTCAACTATTCAGCTCTTAACCATTTCTTGCAGTCTCTCGCTGCAATTTCGAACGATGGCCAGTTCTGGTGTGGTTTTCTTCAACGGCGGCTACGACTTTGTGCTCCTCGAAATAGACGACCAGCGCTTGAAGGTCACCTTCAACAAGGCCGGCAGTCTGGTGCAGTTCATGACAAACGAGCTCATCTCCGATGGCCAATGGCACAAGGTTCTGTTGCGCTACAACGCCGCGATTGCGGAGCTAATCCTCGATGATAATGCCACCGGCGGCTATCGGGGAGCGCACGCTAATGAGACCAAGGCGAGCATAAATCTCGAGAAGAGCGTCTTCTTTGGCGGCGTCCAGGAGGAGATGCGCCGCCGGCTCATCGGGAAGGGACTGCGGATAAACGAGATCAGCTTCAAGGGCTGCATGCGCGACATCCGGGTCAACGATCTTCCTCTGGGCTTCGCCGAGATGACCATTTCGCGGAGTCTGGCCCTCAGCTGCCTGTGGAAGTACCCCTGTGTGGAGTACAATCCCTGTCTGAAGAGCGGAGTGTGCAGCCAGAATGGAGTGGACGGGTTCATCTGCTACTGCGATCAGTCCTACTGCATCAAGGCTGATTTTCAGGGTCCCTTCAAGGTAAGTGGGTCACATTTTAAATACAATGAAAACATTTAATTAATTAGGAATGCATTAATCATTATTTATTTAAGTTATTAATATTATTCGTTCTATGATCATTTTAAACAAAATGTTCCTTTATTTTATTTATTTATAACTATCAGATCTTCACCGAAACAAGTCCCGAAATCGAACTGCTGTACGTTTCTCCCATGCAACTTTTGGAAGGCGGCACCGCCTTTCTCTCACACCATTTCATAGACATCATACTCGACTTACGACGCTATCCCAGCCTCAACGAACAGTCCATTATTTTCCACGTGGTCCATCAGCCAAAGTTTGGACAACTATTGCAATATTCGCCTGAGAATAAAAACTTTGTGCCCTGTCGCACATTCAACCTCGTTGATTTGGCCACCGATAAACTGAAGTATGTGCACAACGGGCAGGAGAACTTCAACGATCATGCCACATTGGATATGCAGGTCTTTGGGGATGTGAAAAAGATACCAGAGAATATATTGGGCAAACACAGGTTCCTATTGCACGCGAATATAACACCCATAAATGATCCGCCTCAGTTGAAACTGCATTCGCATAAAATCCTGCGAGTGATCGAGGGAATCGAAAGGGTACTCGATGTGGATCTGTTCAACATTGATGATCCCGATAGCGAAGCTGGAAACTTGATCTACACCATATTGCCGGCACAAAATCCCCAAGAGAAGTTCGGTTGTTTTGTTGTGGGAGCTGTGACCACCTCAACCTTTTCGCAGGCGGATGTGAATGTGGGAAAAGTATCGTATCTGTACAACTCGACCACCGCGGAATCGTTCAGCTATCAGCTGCAGTTGCAAGTATCGGATGGCATCGAGACGAGTGCTACGGTCTATCTGCCCATTTCGGTGCATCCGCTGGAACTTCGGCTGGTCAACAACACGGGTCTCATCATGATCCACAAGAGCTCGCTGCTCCTCAGTCCCGCCAATCTTTCGATCGGCACTAATGCCGTGGACGAGCATATAGACATTAGGTACGATATCGTGAAGGCACCGCAGCACGGAGTTCTCCAGCGGCTGCGGCAGATTGATGGCTCCTGGGTGAACGTGGACTGGTTCAGCGATAGCCAACTGCTCCTCGGCCACATTCGCTATCTGCACAGCAGCGATTTCCCTTGGCAAGACGAATTCAAGGTGTGTATCGTAAAAAAGGCAAACCAAACACGAGTTTGGCCATAAATGGGCAGACAGCCAACACTGAGTTGCTTGTTTTTTTTAGGGGGAAATAGATTTTCGACAGTCACTAGGCTCAAAAAGATTTCAAGCTTTCTCTGGGGTTTCCCAATTTCACGGAAATCCATCACATGTCAGTGTGAAAAATTAAAAAAATTCTATGTGTCAAAAAGATTTAATTGCTTAAAGAGAAACTTTTTTTATAAAGTTAAAACATATTTTTAAGATTAATATTTTTCGTTTCCTTTTGGATAACCAATAAAACACGTATTAAAATCTATAAATTTTTTAAAATAACCTTTTGCTTGAATTGGTAAACCTCTTACAAAAAAATCGAAATTATTTCCATCTTGTAAGCAAGTTTTCCACTCCCAACTGCTCTGTTTTCTTTTCCTTTGCTGCGATTCCTATCAATTTCCTTGCTGTCCAGTGTAGCCAATAAATTTGCATTGATTTCACTTTCACAGTTTATTGCCTCGTTTGGCTTTGTGACCACGCAAACGTTCGACTTCCGCATCACTTTTACGCGGCTGCGAATAACGAGCAGCCGACCCTCGCAGATTTCGATCGATGGCAGCCGGGAGATTCTGCTGACCAGCGAGGTGCTTTCCTACGAGACCACGCCCATCGGGAGCTTTCCGCGCAACGTGATCTACAAAATAACGAAGCCAACTCGATACGGGGGAATCTACGTGGAGGGATCCAGGAAGGCGGCCAAGGAACTGGACTCCTTCACCCAACAGGACATCGAGAAGCGGAGGATCCGATATCAGACGCATCACACGAGTTACTCCCGATTCACAGATCATCTGGAGTTTGTGGTCTCCGTTGCAGAATGCGATGATGTGGTGGGAATTCTGGAGATTAACTACCGACCTCCCGAGGAGCTAATCAACAAGCTGAGCTATCAAACTAGAGAGATTCTTCAGGTTCAGGAGGGAGAAAGAGCTCTAATCACAAAGAATCACTTTGAGATTCGCTTCAACATCTACGAGAGTCTGCAGTTTCAGGTTTCAAAGAGTCCCGAACATGGTGTTGTATGCAAGTACGATGAGCAGATGGGTCTCACAACCCCCATAGAACTTTTTACCCTGGAACAACTCTTTCGGAATGACATATACTACTGCCATGATGATACGGAATCCACTAGAGATACCTTTGAGTTGCTCATTCTCTCTGGCGATGAAACAGATCTTCAGTTTGTTTCCAATATGGAGGTGCACATCAAACTAGTAAACGATAATGAACCTTATCGCAGTGCTTTGGAGAGAATTTTCCATGTGGTGAGGAATGGCATAAGAACTCTAAATCCCACAGTGCTTCAATATCTGGATGCAGATGTGAATACCAACCACACGGATATCCACTATATTCACATTTCCAGCACCAATGGAGCTTTCTACAGGAATGGTCACTACGTCGACAGTTTCAGCCAGGATGATATAGGCAACCGGAGGATCATGTTCCAGCATACGGGTGCTGATTCCGGAACTGCATCGTTTATAGTCACCGATCGCGAGCACGAAGTTAATGGTTTGCTGGAGATCCGAGCCTCCGATCCTTTCGTTTCCATGATGGCCACAAATGCATCAATTGTTCAAGAGGGAAAATTTGTGGTACTCAAGAACAAGGATTTCATTTTGGAGACCAATTTGGACATGAAACTGGATGAGATATATTATGAAGTTATCAAACCACCCTCGTATGGCATTCTCATGTATTTGAGTAAGGCGAATGAGGGCGAGAATGGTACTACCATCTATAAGGCCACAAATTATACTTCCCTGAGCAATTTTACACATTTGGATATTGAAAGGGAGAGATTGGTTTACTGGAATACGGAAATCGCCTCAATGGATAAAGTTAGGTAAGGATTTATCAAGTCAAGTTTTATTTTTAATTATTATTTCTTAAAAAATTACTATTCTTTAATCTTATAGATATCGTGTGCACATCAAAAACATTACAGCTGAAGGAGAAGTCATGTTCCGAATTTATCCTTCTGCTTATTGGGAGCCCTTAAATGTAAAACAAAACCACACACTTTATGTAGAAGAATCCACAAGTGTGCTGATATCCAGAGATGTCTTAGAGGTAGATTATTTCAAATCAAACATTAATTAAACCTTATATTAATTTCTATCTATATCAACTTTATCTCAGGTGGTTCATCCAAACATTTCCCCCGGAGACATTACCTTCTTGGTAACATCCTCACCAATGCATGGCTATTTGGAAATGCAATCCATGTCATTCGACGATGAATACAACTGCAAGGTGTTCGATCAATCATCCATAAACACTGAAAAACTTTTCTATATCCAAGCGGGAGTCAACCAATCGACGGATTACTTTGTGTTCGATGTAACAAATGGCATCACTTGGCTAAAACAATTAACAATGAAGATTGTGATCATACCAGAAAAACTTTATATGCACTCGAATATTATTTCAGTGGTTGAGGGAAAGACTGTGCAACTGAATCCTACGGATATACAGCCTTATTCAGAATACTACAGAGGAAAGATACTGGAGTATATTGTGACCATAACACCGAATTCGGGTCACATTTTGGCTGGTAATTCGAAAGTCAAGAGGTTTACCCAAAAACAACTCGAACAGGGAAATATACAGTATGTGCACAATGGCAGTGAAAATGCCACCGACAGTATTACTTTGGTTGCCATGGCCAGAAATAAGGAAAGTGTTCCCTTTGAACTGGAATTTGCTGTGATCCCAGTTAACGATGAGGAACCCATGATGGTCACCAATACGGGATTGCAAGTCTGGAACGGAGGAAGATATGTTATCAAAAATACTGATCTGTGTAAGTAGATACTTCTTTTAATTGTAAAAAAACATTTTAGGTTTCAATATAAATATTTATACCCTATCGTAACAATTTCTTTTATATTTATTAGTGGCTCAAGATTACGACACACCTCCGGAAAACCTCACCTTTGTGGTGCACCACGTATACGGTGGTTACTTAGCCAGAAAATCAGCACCACAGCTTAAAATCGAGAAATTCACACAGGCGCAAATAAATCGAGAGGACATATACTTCATGCACGATTCCAATTCCAGGAGAAACGAACTTTCATTTGTGGTAACAGATGGTTTGTTCAACACCACCACTCAAATGCTAAACATCGAAATTAAGCCCATTGAAATCCTGGCTGAACACAATGAAAATCTGCATGTTTTTCCTTTGACCAAGAAACAAATTCTACGTGATCATCTGCACTTTAAATGTTCGGATGAAGAGCGGGAGATTCGCTATAACATTACAGTTCCTCCGAGTTTGGGTCGCATAGTGAATGAGTTTATCGATAATGGTTTCACTAAAGAAGTCAGTGAATTCACCCAAAACGATGTGGATAATGGTCACATATTCTATGAGCACACAGCTGTTATTATGGAGTTTCGAATCAATGATTCATTCTACTTTGATGTGGTGGCTGAAAGAAGCGATCGGTTGTTGGATCAGAAATTCAATATAGAGATCTCTGTTTCATCAGGTGGTTTGCTAAGATTCTTGCCAGTTAACAAACTAAACGTGGATGAGGGAGGTTCGGTGCCTATTAAACTGGATTTTTCAAAGATTTTGGAGTATCTAAAAACCAAAGCTGGCATTAATAATCCAGAGCTGTTTATAGAGGCCATACAAAAACCCACACATGGAAGTGTTGGCTTGGGTCGGGAATTTAAAAATATGCAGAAATATCACCCAAGTGATTTTCTAACCAAGAAAGTCTACTTCATACACGATCATTCGGATACCTTGGAGGATACCATACTAATGTCGGTTTATCTAACACAAGGGTGAGTTGATAATATACATAAATCATTTAAATAAACAGAACATGTAATTCAATATCTTTACTTTTATTTATAGAAACATTTTCCTGTGCAATCTGACAATACCAGTGAGCATAAATCCCATCAACGACCAACCCTTCCATTTGATCACCCACCTGCCACAAATGACTGTAGTTGAGGGTCAGAATCGTACGATAACCCGGAATGATTTGCTCACCGAAGATGCGGATACTCCACCGGAAGAAATTCTATATGATGTGATGAGTGGACCCACATTAGGAGTACTTAAAAAGATCACAAACGATGGACAAATCGAGGATCTGCTGGCCTTTTCAAATCAGTTTACTCAAGCGGATATTAATAACGATCGGATAATATATGTGCACTTTGGCATGCCGCAGTCCACGACATTTTGCTTCACTGTATCTGATGGCCAATCGAATGCTGCCTACGAGATATTCACCATAAAAATAGCTCCCATAATCCTGCAACCTTCTGCATTGCAAATTCCAGTGAGAGTTCAACAAGGAGCCACCAGTGCTCCCATGAAACTGGATCACTTAGGAGTGTCCACAAATGTTCACATGGAGAGATTATCTTACAACATAACCAATTCTCCTCTTTATGGAATTATTGTTTACAAACATCAGCCAACTTTGAGGTTCACCCAACAGCAGTTGGAAACCTCGCAGATAAGTTATATGCAAACGGACTTGAATCGATCGAACGATACTTTTCAGGTGAGTGCCTATGTTCCGGGCACAAATTATGCAGCTCAAGTGGATGTGGTGATGGAAGTGGAACCTGTAATACAAATAAACGATATAGTGATGAAGGATGCCGATCCTGCAGGAGGTAAAATAAAGCTACTCACCTCGTTGGACAACGATAATCCTCTCTCCCTGAAACTCAACAAGTTCAATCCGAAGTTTGTCATCACAAGAATGCCAGCCACTGGACAAATCAGGAAGATAATCCGAAGTACGGGATTAATGAGCGATGGACAGAACGAGAGATCCACCAATATATTTTCCTACAAAGAGCTGCGAAGTGGAGTGGTTTACTTTGTGCCCCATGAATCTGTTGAAGAAACGGAAGCGGATAGCGATAGTTTCGACTATCAGCTGCTCATAAAGACAGTGCAACCTGCACAGGCCACAGTATCGATTGAATATAGAAGTAAAGTCGAGGAAACGGAAACGGTTCACTTGGGTAGTGCTGGTTTATCCCTAAACTACCTTGCCATAGGATGTGCCATATTTATAGTGCTGATCTGCCTGCTAATCGTGCTTCTGATATTGAAAATCCGTAAGCTGAGGAAGCACAAGGCGGATATATCCAAGGATCAGCCGCCGGCGCTGCCCTGTCCACCGGACTTGACTTCGGTGAGTCCGCAGCACCACCTGCACCACCATCAGAACCACCAGTACGCCAGTTCCGAGGCGGATTCCACACCTGCAACGGGAAGTTCTACTCCACTACCTGGTTTTAGTAATATTCCCCATTGCAAAATCATACCCGTGGAGTCCTACAAGCACGAGTTTCCCGACTACGATCCCGACGAGGAGGAGACGGAGGACCACTGCGATCCGCAGCAGATGATGCTGCCGCAGAGATACAATCCCTATCATCCGGAACACGATGCCTGGAGTTCGTCCTGCGACATGGCGAATGATTTTGCCGGCTACTCCTCCGTTCCGCAGAGTATTTCCGGTTCGGTCAGCTCACCGCCCTCGGCCCCGCCCACAAATCCTCTGCTGAGGCGGAATCAGTATTGGGTGTGAGTTATAGAATCCGAGATATATACTCAGTGGGATCAGTGGGATCAATACACCTTTAACTGGGTAAACGATTTTTCCAATCGGATCGGATGTAGTCCTAGATTATTTATTTAAGTTTAAGCTTACGTTTAAGGCTGATTTATGAGATTCGTTAGGGGAAGTGCAGCATTTTATACACTGGAAAAAAAGTTTATATTAGTATGTAGACAACAAGTACATACATATCTGGCGTGTCATATACAAACGATTAGTGGTAAGAACGAAAAGAAGAGTTATACTCAAAAGCCAACTTAACTTAGCCTTAGCATTGTGTTTGCCAACATGGAATACTTTTTACAATAAATGACAATACTTTTAAGCGAAGCATCAGAGTTTTATTTTAAAATTTGAACTTGGAAGGGTGAATAATCGCTTTCAGATTTTTATAATGTTCCCAGACTTAAAGATAACTTATATATTTAAATATTAAGATCTCACAAAAATATAAGGAAAATATTTCAATCTTGAATCCATTGAGTAAATCCGAATTATATGTTAACTTAAAGTAGAAGTGCATTTTATACAGTTTAAGTTTATGTAAGTACATCAGACCGCATTGGATTACTTCGGGAAGATACAAGTAAGTATATACCTATTATTAAATCTTAGATCTTAAGTATTAAAAAAGGACTTTTAGCTTAACCGAATACGAAAATATCACTAGGTTCAATGTGATGCACATTTTGCTTTCGCTGGACTCATTTCAGTTTGAGGGTTTTGTTTTTGAGTGTATGGCTTTAGAAAGCAGGCGCTGTTGATGGTTTCTCGGTAATCGGAGTTACGACCATGGCCTGATTGTCGTATCCGTAGGCGATATCCGTCATAACCGTAGTGGGCGTGGTGCTGTTCTCCGCCGGATAGCGAGTGCTCACCGGGGTGGTCATGGTCACCACCGAACCCTCGGCTGCACCTGCAATAAATCAGGATTAGTTTATATGCTTGAAAATTCAGAAAACAGAAAACCGAACAGGTAGGTCCTTACACTTACCTGCCACACTGTAGATCTGCGACTGCGCCCGCTCAAGGTCGCTGCCCATGCGATTGATGGCATTCAGGTTCTGTATGGTGGTGGCATTGAGCTCCTTTCCATTCGCAGTCACAGGTTGTGGAAAGGCCTTCGACTGGAGTCTGCGCAGCATTTTGTGGAAGCATCGCCGGCCGATCAGCCAACGGAGGCACTGGAAGGCACAGCGAGCGGCGATCAGGATGAGGAGGATCGTCAGGAGCAGAAGGATCAGGTGCTGGGTGTTCTGGATGTCCATCATCTCCGCCTTCAGAGGACCGAACGTCTTGTAAGCTGTGGTTTGAAGAGATATAAGCCAAGCTAATAAGGCGCAAAGATGAGTGAAAATGCGTGTTTTGTGTTGTGTTTAATTAAATGATAATTGCATGCTGATAAAAAATGCAAAATAAAAGCTAGATTTTTTTCTAAGATTTAGCGTCTAATGTTAGCTGACCTTATCTTAACCTCTTCTTATACTACTATAATAATATATATTATATATTAGCTGATCTTATCTTCCAGTAGTGCACTTGATTTTATAGTACTACATATAAACTTATATAAACAAAATATATTCCTTGATTTCAGTGCGAAACTTGAGTACGCAGTGCGAATTCTAACAAATCAATTAAAATATATGTATACTATAGCTTTTGAAGGTACCTAACATCTTTTTTTAGCAACTCATGAAAGATGATTTAATCACTTGATACAGCCATTGTAATTTCCAGGCAATTGAATCCGGCTGGAAATACCCAAACCCGTATTAAACCTACCAATTAACCCCGTGGAGTTACTTTACTAGTCATGAATGGATTAAACTTACCCGAACATTCCCTGCCACACTGTGTGGCATCATAGTTGTGCGTCTTGTTATCGCAGATCGAAACGCATGGCAGACAGGCCTCCGAGGCAACGGAGCAATATTCGTCCACCGGATGACAGATCGTTCCATGGCAGTCCTTACTGTCTCCATTTGCCGCTGCCACCAAGGAAAAACTTGGCAAAAGTGGAACTCCGCTAATGGAGAGCGACAGGGCTCCCAATTTTCTGACCGACATTTTGGGGTATTGTTTTTATATCTTGTTAATTACACTTTGATTTTGTGAGTGTAATTTCCGCTTTGGCTTTGCGCGGTTTACATAAGCAATGTGAAAACTGCTTTTCTCCTCAGTAGGTTTTGTTTATTTTAGACGTATCCAAAGTATCAGTATGAATCATATGCCAATAACGCGGCCCAGAGGCTTTCTGACTAACTAACTTCTCTTTTGATTGTTGGCTTCTGGAGTCTGAGTATTTTTTGTTGCCCTTACACATACACACTTCTGTATTTGTGTAAACGAGTTTATCTTGGCCAAGTTTCACAGCTTATTTATAGAATTTTCTTTTAGTTATGACACATTTTGATACTTTTTCTTTAAAGATTTTTGAAAACCTTATAATTTTACTTATTTTTATAACTTTTACACGAAATAAAACATTTGTTTTCCCTTTTTAAAATTACGGACGTTGTTGACCAGCGATTTTCGAAGCGTTTTGAGCCACATTCAACTCGTTACTGGCTAAAATGCGTCGATCGCTCGCTGTTACCAACCACTCAGCACTCACACACCTCCACTGGAATCCAATACACTCACATCCGACTGACTTGACTTTTGTTTACCTTTTTTCACGTCGATCGTAGATGCGAAAGTATCTCTATATCTATGCTGTGGCAGGTAACTCTAGTGTTTGTGTATCCACGATCGTTTGTTGATTTTGAGTCTGTTTTGAATCCATTTCTTACCGACTTCGGAAATCTTTGAACCCGGCTTCAGTTCCTTCATCTCGGCAATACTTATACAAATAATAATACCGATCAGCGAGGGAGCGAAACCCAAACAAATGTTGTTTTTGAATATTACTAACTCAGCAGTTAATTATTGAGGAACAAGTGAATTAAAAGAACAAAGAAACACATGTAAACTGCAAGAATTATTTATTTTTTTTTTAAAGTTAATTTTATTTACAATATTACAACACATTTAGGTTTTTTTATTTTTCATCTCAGTATCGACGTGTATATTTTTTAAGTGTATATTTCAAGTGGGTATGCAACTTAGGCCACGATAATGACTGGGTTCATGTCTTAGCTAATTGTGTGGCAGCACTTTAAATTCAAAAATAAAAACCTTTTTGTAACAAGCAGATTTAAGAATCTTTTATTAAGAATAAAACCACTTCTTGTATATTTTAAAAATAAATCGAAAAATTAAGCTTGATTCAACCAACTTGTAAAGATTTTTAAATTACCCGATTACTTGGCAGCACTTTTCCCGCTCATCGCTTCCAATCGTTCCAACCTCTCTCTCTCTCTCTCTCTCCTTCTCTGGCCTTCTCTCTCTTCCCGCACTTATGCTCGCTTCCATTGCAGTGCTAACTCTAAGATACTTTTGTATCTGCTTCCAGTTCCAACGCCGCTTGCAGTGTTATTGTGGCTTCCAGCTCGCTGGACTGGATGGCCAAGTCAAACAACATCCATTCGCTGAGCGGCTTTCGCTGTTGAATGAGCTGCTTTGCTGTTTCCGTGGAACGGCCGCCGGTGCGTCGCGTATCTTCGAGATACAACAATTAAATCGAATCGAATTTATATTGCAGCTGTCGTTGCGCGCGTGTTGCCGATGGATATTGTGGAATTATAACAATCATTTCTCGTGTGGAAGTGTGAAAGTGAAATAGTTGCGCCCAGAGCGACGCAATTAGATGAAAATATAGTTTACACACGCTCCAAAACCGTATCTTTGTATCTTTTGTGCGCGAGCACGCTTCAACAAGTAAAGCGAAATTAAACACAAACCACTGAAGTGGAAGGCGCGTCCTTGGGCTCCCAAATTAAACACCTGTTTTAGAACCAAGCAGATATTCAATTGCGATTTGAGCCGCCGAAAGAGGCAACCAGAGCCGGTTAGAAAGAGATAGAGAGAGAGGGCGAGCGAGCGAGAGAGATGAACAATTTCACAACCACAACAGCAGCCGCACCACCAAAGGAAGCGCTGCCCCGATCAGGACATGTTAATGAGGGTAAGCATGGGTTAAGAGCCCAACCGAACCAAACCGAACCGAACTGAACTGAAAATGAACCCAAAGCCCATCGAAATTGGTTGAACATGAACAATTTTGTACGGGGCCCTGGATAATTGGAAATTGATTGGGTTTGAGTGGGGCTATCGAGTTGAGCGGAGGAACAAGGGCAATTCACCACATAGAAGTGATTAATTTAGGTATTTTAGAATTCCTCTCTGCCTCTCTGACAAAAAACCGATCGTTTGCTATTAAATGTGTATTTTAAGGGATTTTTTTAGAATTCTTTTGCATTGAAATTCCTGCAAAAAGCTGAGATTCTTTCCTCCAAAACAGAAACCTGACTTGTGACTAGCTTTAAAAGAATTGCAGTATCTAAACAAAAAATTGTATTTCAATACCTATTTGTTTGTTTTTAACAAGATTGTATATCCATAAACGTATGAATTTGATATCAATCTTTTGCCTGAGTGTTTAAAAGGCTTTCCTTTTGGTCACAAAAGATTTCTGCATCCCTTCACATATTTTTTCATCCTCTTTGAAGACTTTTTTCTAGCATTCCCAAAACCCCCACTAATTCCACCGATCTGATATTGTTGAATGCCAACATCAGCCAAAACAAACAATCAACTTCCCAGAACTTCTCGAGTATCGTATGTTCTTGGGGCTGAAATGTAAGCTATATTTCTGTTGAGTCAGATGTAAACAAACGCCTGGGAGCACGTTTCCCCTTATCGCTTACGACTTGACCTTATATAATAATCAAAACATTTGCTTAGGAAAATGTTACAACATGAAAAGCTCATTCACCACATTGAATAAGCCCAATTAATTGAAATCCGAATATGAAATGCCCGATGACAAAGAAATGGCTGTTGTGCAAATCGCTGAAGATACTGTGTAGTATTTGTTGTTATGCTAATGAAAAAGATTGCCCAAAAGCAGAAGAAATAATACACAGAAGACACGGGCAGAAAAAAACTTTCTCGACGCTCAGTCACAATGGCAAGAAGTTGGCGAGTTCCCTGATTTTTTTTTTTTTTTTTTTTGGGAGGGCTTTGAAAGTCTTCATGAGACGATAAACAAAAACAAAGACTGCCAGTCAGCAGCTAAAGAAACCGCACAGTGTACTGAAGACCAACGACCGAAAGCGGACAAAGTTGTGAAGAAGAGATTTCAGTTGAAAAATAAACAAACACCGAGCTCTTCTATGTTATAATTTTATTTTGGAGCAATCGAGGGGGAGCCAGGCGATCCGCTTTACAGAAAGGGAAAATATAAACTGTATTTTTCTTTTTGGAGGTGCAAAAAAATGATTGCCGCCAGCACTTTCCATTTAATGGTTACACTGGGAAAAGGTTATGAGTGGTTTAGTTAGATCTTTATTTTCTTGAAATAGAATATTAGTAATACACATCATTTAGATAGAACACAAAAAAACAACAAGTTTTGAATAATATGTGAAAATATTTTTTACATTTTTTTAAATTATAAGTATTTAAAGAAGAAATGATGGATGAATGGTTTTTTATGACATAAACGGTGTTTTTGGAAAGCGGTAACTATTTATGAAAAATCCCCACTGATAACCGATTTAGCTGAGATTTTTTTTGTAGTGCAGAGATGCAAAAAAGCTGGTTCCGAGCATTTGTATCTTAAAGATACAGCGCGTGCAGCAGAGGCAACAGCTGACGGTTAGCCGAGGGGATTGCAGCCGCTTCATTTGCGCCCAAGCACGCATGACAAAAGACCCCCACAAAGAGTCGGCCCTCGGTTTGAAATAGCCCTGCCTCCGACTGAAGCTCGCACAACTGCTGGCCTCTTTTTTTTTGCCAGCCATCCAGCCAGCCTGACTGACTGACAAGTGAAGGGGGTTTTTTTTAGGGGGGAATGCGATAGGAAAGGGGGGCTTTTAAGGGGTGGAGTTGCCCCAGCAGCAACAGAAACAGCAGCAGTTGCATGACGAGCCGCCTGAATGCAGTTTATTTCTTTCCTTTAAGTTTCCTTTTTTTTTTTGTTGCATGCCAGGAATGATTCACTTGCCACGATGACAGGATGTGCGAGTGCCAGGAGAGAGGTCTCCTCCATTTGGATTTGGCTCTTAGCATTTCTATGGGGACAGCACTTAAAGGAAACTCAGGCCCCACTTCTCTCCTTTCCGTTTCTCTGACTCTTTGTCTTGACTTGCGGTGGCCTATAAAACGGAATTTTGAGAAGCCAAAATAATGGGGATCCCAAGGAGTTGGACAAGTCACGTAAAGTGCTGGTCTTTAGAAAGAAAAGCTTTATGCAAAAAACTGCACTCATATTTGGGAGAAACATTTGGGGAAGGCCTACTTAAGAATTGAATTGCCAGTCGATCCCTTAAAAAGTAAGCTTACTTGAAATTTGCAATCCATTTTTAACTGAAAGTCAACATTTGAAAAGCTTACAAATTAACTAAAATACAATTAAAAAGCAGTAAATATTTACACACATTTTTGTAACTAATGGCAGCTGCTTTTTATAGATATTTTAACGACTCGTTTTCAACCTGATCGAAAAGCAAATTTATTTGCACTCTATTGGCAAATAAAAGCTGTCAGGCAATCAGCCAACTTCCTCTTTTCAAAAAGCAGAGAAAGCTTGCCTGGCTTAATTCATAAGTATCGTGGCATGAAAACAAAATTAAGCTAATTTCTGGGCTCCGCTTTGTTGCCACAACACTCGAATAGACAATTATGGGCCTTTCTGCCTCGGATATGCATGAATGTAATTTATGAGAGTTTGAGAGGCAATTCAATCAATCAACGAAAACCGAAACTGAACCCGAACTGTGGGCCCATTTGAATGCAATAAATTCGAGATGAGGCACGAATGGCTAAAGTCAATGTAAGGCTGGCTAAATATACTGCTGTTGCTGCTGTTGCTGCCGCGGCTGCGGCGGGTGTGTATCTGTATCTGTCGGACACAAAATTCAAATAGTCGACATTGCAGGCCGCATTTCTCGTCCAGTGGCAGAGTGGCATGTTCAACAACCTTGAGTCAGGTTTTTCCACTTTCGGCGCCGCGTCTCCTCTGCTGCTGCCACCTCTGCTGCTGCCTCTGCCGCTGCAGTTGCAGTTGCAGTCGTCAAGCGTCGTCAACAGCATTTTTCCCCACCGCGCCACACATATTTTCCTGGATTTTGTTCGGGGGCTCTCTCATAAATTTTCCCGTCAAACTGCTTTCTAATTTTGGCTTTCCACACTTGTTTATAGTTTTTTTTTTTTTCTTTTTTTTTATGCATATGCATAGCTTTATATATTCATTACCATCTCGGGTTGTGTAACTCTTCACGCGATCGGCGGGCCATTCATGCGTGTTCAGCCAACTGAACTTGGCTGCCAATCGGGGAGAATGAATCGGAGAAATGGGGGAAAACCCGACCTGAAAGTAAGGTGGTGGCGAAGCCCTGCAAATGCCAAGAGGCCGAGACCAAAAAGCTGTGAACTGTAAATCGACTGGCCGGCAAGGTTAATTGAATGTGGCAGGTAAATTTGTATAGGTTGCAATGCAAACAGTTTGGCCAAATTGCAGAGCCACGGCAGCTAAACAATTGTTGCTGCACATAAATAATTAAGTGCCCCATTTAAGCGGGTTCATTGAAAGGGGAATGAAACAACTTTCAATTACTTTTACTTTACCAAATTACGAACAGGAAAGTTTGCAATAAAAAGGAAATAAAATAGAAATATATTCGTAAATAAAAAGGATTTTTACAAAAAGAAGAAATTGTAAACTTGTTAATTCACTCAATAAATAATTGTTATTTTAATGAAAAAAGAGTATTTAAAAATCCTAGCTAGAAGGTTTCTACATAGAATAATTAAGAATAACAATTTCAACCCAAGAAATAATTGTTATTTTAATGAATAAAGAATATTAAAAAATCCTATCACCAAGGTTTCTACATAGAATAATTAAGAATAACAATTTCAACCCGTTTTCTTGCTAAAAAGTATATATTTTTTTTATTCTTTGTTTACCAAAAGCTTAATAATTAGCAAACCTCGTTTAGTGGTTTTCTTTTGAAATATCTCCCCCCAGCCCACCTGTTTTCGCCCCCATTTAAAAGAATTCTTCGGAAACCAAGCCAATGATTCATGCATTTTTTGACTTACTAACCCGTTCTCGACTCGCTGTTTTCTGGTCAAGTCAATAAAATGCTTTTGGTGACCCACATTGCACCACCCATTGTAGCGTGAATTTCGGGCCAGCAAAGGTTAACCGTTTTATGGTTTTTTGGCCAAAACCCGTTTCAGGGCCACTCAAATATTTCACTTCCCCCACATGGAGCCCCAATAAGTCAGCTGTCAACGTCGAAACAGGAAATTGAAAGAATTCCAAATTTGTCGTGTGACTTTATAGCAACTGGCGAATTCAAGTGGCACTAGCCATCATTTTCCTAGACTTATATGCTGCACAATTTTATGCCTCGGTCATTTCCTCTCTCACTCAAAAAAAAAGAAACATTATTTAACGGCCAGCGTACGGAGTACAGTAAGTTAATTTCAGCACAGGTTTTCTTTGTTTTTCTCCCCATATGTTATTTATTTTTTTTTTTTTTTGTTGCTGTATAATTTGTTTTCGTATTTTGCCCGTTGCCCGTTGTGCATATAAAAAAGCCGTGCTTACCCGGAGAATTATAAAGCAAAAGCGCAGAGACGTAGGAACAACAGGAAAATCATATACACATACTGGCACTTATTCGAGACTTTGTAAGTTATATGCTGCCAGTGCGAAATAGCAAGAAACTGGGAATGGATTTCGAAGTAAGCAAAGATTTGCATACCCTATTAAAAAAAAAAATTATTCTATCATATGGATAAATAATAATAAATTTCAATGATCTGCAAAAATGAAAACAAAAAAATAATTAATTTTTATTATCTTGTCTTACAAAATTTAAATTAGTAAAGTTTTTTGTTTGATAAACAAGTTTATCTTGTGGTGGTAAGTGGAATAGTTAATTTAACCTCATTAAAAATAAATTTTAAAAAAAATACGAAATATTTGCCATGTCAGCAAGATCATATTAAGATTTCTGTTGTAGATGCGAACATGTGTTACCATATCTATTTTGTAATTACCGCCAACAACTGTCTAGAATTACCTCTCTATTCTAGGGTATAGGCATAGTGTTGATTCCGCTCTAGGGGGAGTGGTAAGAACAAAGTTGGGGACGGGTTTTGGGGCCAGGCGGGGTAAGCAACCTGAGCTGAGCAATCAGGCCGAACCACTCAGCAGACCGAGCGGCCCAAGAAAAGCGCGAACTTGCAAAAAAGTGCTTTGTTTTTCAGTTTATGCAGCGGCACAAAATATACTTTTTTTCGTAGCGGCATGCTCGTGCATATATAGAATCCGCTTAGCTATATATTTATGTGTATATATAGTGCTTTAGTGCAGTCAGAAATCAAACAACTAAATTGATTATGTCTGCCAGTGCGACGCCCCAACATTTCTGCTCTTCCTGCTGCAAATGCAATTTCTCTTCAAATTGCAGTTAATTAAGTGAAATCGCCTTTAAACGCATTAGCTGCACTGAGGGTCTGAACCATAATTCATTTTCAACTGGAGTGTTCTAATTGCACTCGCCCTGACTGCGTAGAAATCAAGGGTCAGGGGTCAGCTAATTGCCAGTTGACAGTTTCAAGTCAGAGAACCTTTAAATTAGAGCCTCCGAGGGGAGATCGCAGTATAAAGATAAGAAAGCCTTGCATGTTAATAGATGACAGAATGAAAGGAAGAAACTAATGGAGCTATAATGTGGGAGGTCGGGGGAAATTGTTGGGTCAAAAGTGATTAAGAATGATTACATCAATGTGGAGAACTTAAAAACGTGTTTAAGGAAGTGAAACGATCTAATCAGTTCCACAAATTAACAGAAAATTAAGGAAATATGGAGCGTAACTCAAGATGATACTATTAACATAGAATATAAAAATCAAAACTAATTAGAAAGGCTTTCTCAATTTCCTATAAATAAGTCCCGCTGTCTCTGTCAATCAAAAGACCACTTTCACATCTACCTAGAAACAAACTATCAATCCGATAACAAGACGTACTTGAAGATACAACCGAAAACCTCATCAGGCCAACAACTTTTTCGCTTTGCTCACTTCCACTTTCCAGAGACAGTGACTGAAAGTCGGGGCTCCTAACTAAATGAAATGATAAATGACAGCAACTCAAACAGAGACCAGAACACCAGACGCTTCCAATTGCGTGGATCGTGTATTTGTACAGAGAAAAAAATATGTATTAAAATTTAATATGACCTGTATTAGAATTTAATACAAAACTTATTGGAATTTAGGGAATTGGAAACATTTCCAAACAACTTTAAGTTAATTACGAAATATATTTCATTTAATTTAAATTGCTAGTAAAGTAACTAATAACCAATATTTTTCTCTGTGTAAACATATGAGCACATGCCCGAACTCGAACCACAAAGCAAAGTAACAAAAACATAAAAATAACCCCAAGCGAACCCCACACGAAATTCTACACACACAATTAAGAGGAAGTTTTTACCACGCTTTCGCTTATCAACGAGCTGAAATCGCTACACGCTCGGTTAAATCGATCAAACTGCAGCCCCGACTCCTTAAAATAATCCCCCACTTAAGCTGCATTACATCTTCAATGGAATTCCTTTGTTCGAACCCGGTTTTGTCCCCAATTCGAAAGACTGCATCTCGAAAAATGACTCATCGGTTTACCGGGGCATCAAGTGCAGCAAACAGATTTTAACGATCTTGCAGGGCTTCATTAGAGATTTGACCAGTAACCCCATAGCGTTTAATATCACATGTCATTAGATACTGCAGTTGGGGGCCATAAAAAAGGTGATTCAAGCTACTCACAACCGATTTCTTCTATCGTTTCCGCATTTCAGTGTGCAAGGAGTGGCTCGTGCGTGAGGACGGTGCACTGGCCTATAAACTCCAGTCCCAGGAAAGTAAGTACCCGATGTGGGTTAATGCAGAGCCATCAGAATAATGCTTGAAACTATTTCCCCCAGTTAATGACTTCTACAAGGGAAATCGCTATAGGAATGCGGTGGTTCGCGAGGATTTTCCCACCGCCCTCCACGAACAGATCAAGGAAAAGGAGCAGGCTCAGCGGAGGGTGGATGCCTACAGGAGACGATTGACTGAACAGTAAGTACTGCATAGAAATTTAAAAATTATTCAAAAAATATTTAAAATAGTTAAGATATTATATAGAGAATTCCACATTTTACTAGTTTATTCAGTAACCAAGAGTAACCAGTATACCAAGAGAAAATAAATATTAAGACTTGATAGTTGATTTTCAAATTTATTTTTTGAATCATTATTCTCACTTTTACCCCTAAAAAGAAATTAATAGTCTCTTAATTAGCTACTTTGTATTCATTGATTGATAAAAGAGGTTCCACAAATGATTGCTATTCTTCACATACATAGAGGCCATTTTTAAGAGTCATACAATCACTATTCTCGATTTTCAATAGAACTAATCAAAATTTCTCAACAGGGAGGAGCATGACAAGAGTGTGGCCAAAGAAATAGCTGACAAACTGGAGCGTGATTTGCGAGAGCAACAGCAGCGGGAGTTGCAACAAAGCGAGTTGATTGCCAAGCAAATGCAGGTGAGCAATTAATATTTCACAGTATAATCAAATCCCTGGACTAATTAAACCGATTGCAGGAAATCTACGTTAATCTGCCGCCTGTGCCGCCGCCAGCAACACGCGACAGGAGTCGACCGCCGCCGCGTCCTGCCAAAGCAAGTATACACCTGCAACAACAACAGCAACAGCAGCAGCAACACCAGACACAGCAGCAACATCAAGCAGAGCCGAGCACCTCACAGCAGGCTAGATACCACAGTCAACAGCAGCAGCAACCATTGCTGCTGCAGCAGCAACACTTCTCACAAACAGACAACTATGTAGGATTATCGCTTATACCAAATATTGTAGATATGCCAGCAGCAACAGCAAGCCAAGCAGCAGCAACAGCAAGCACAAATCCCAGTAGAAATGCACAGGCACACAATCAGCTGTTGGTGAGTGATGTCTTATCATCACCGCAGCAGCAACACCAACAACAACAACAACAGCAAAATCACTCACGTTTTCATCTTGTACAGCAACAACAGCAAAAGCAGCATCAGCATCAGCATCAGCAGCAACATCAATCATCATCGCCGGCACGTCGAGCGGCAACAAATGCCACCGCATCGGCAACAACTAACATGAACAGCACCTCATCCATTACTCAGCACCCACCCACAACACACAACGCACACACCACTGACAACGCTGACATCGATGAGCTGGTGGACTACGCCGATGTTGCTGATAGCATACGCGACTACAATATCGCTGCCAACAGCGGCACAGCAGCAGCAACATCGGCCAGTGTTGTCGATGCAGCAGCTGCAACATCCCTTCAAAAACAACGCTCCCCGTCACACGAAAATCTCCTAAGAACCGAACCGAAATTTCAGAAGCTGTCACCCGAGAAATACGATCAGTTGGTGGGTAATTTCGGTCTGGGTTCCAATTCGGGATCGGCGAAGGCAGCCGAGAGGCACATGCAACAGCACGCCGACGATATCGAGCTGTATGTGGATCCCTGCGATTATGCCAGCCTGCGGGAGATCGGACTGCCACTGGAGGAGATCCAGGAGATGAGCAAGAAGCTCAAACAGGAGCAGAAGGATGAGGTGACCTTTCATTTAAAAACTATTTAAAATTACAAAGCTATATAATGATATTCCAATTCAGTTGCTGGCTCGCCGGTTGCAGGCCATTGAATCCAAGGACTGCGTGCGACAGGAGCACAGAGATCGACTGCTGGCCATTGAGGCCCAGGATAAGGAGCTGGCCAAAATGCTGCAGGACAGGGTAAGAAAATTTTTTAGGCTACAAAAATTTTTATAGGATAATAGATCAGCAAGCTGAGAAATTGTTATGTTTTAACAGAATTATATTATCTTAAAATTAATATAAATTTCTTATTTTCTGCTGAGTATTTTAATGACCTTGTAATATTTATCAAATCACTTTTGTATATAAGGGAGATAAATAATATTTAATTTAACTATTTAACTTTTATCTTAACAATTATTTGTTGGACTGCTACCAAAATTAAAGATGAATTCACAAAAATCTTGTTGCCCAAAATACAACTATTTAGGAATCAGAAAGGTAAACAGAAAGCAAAAAAGTTGAATAAAGTTTCGTTTAATGTTAACTAATCATACTTCAGTAAATAAGATCATTTCTAAAAGCAGCTTCCTCGAAAATTGGCTTTATTTTGCTGCTTGTACTTTCACATTTGTTAGGCTCATAAGCATTCCATTTGCAAGCCAAAGTAATTGTTTTTCAGAGCTTAATATTTATTGGGTTTTAATGAATTTTTTTAAAGTTTCTTTCACTAAATTATTAAATGCTAAATTACTTATACGTTGTGCCTTTCCAGGAGAAGGCCAAAGCCAAGCGGGCCAAGGAGAAAGCTCGTTTGCGAAAAACCCAGCAGAGGGAAGCCGCCGAAGCTGCCAACGGCAACGGGAATGGGAATGGGAGTCTGCTCTGTGGCACCAATCCGCAGTGCGGTCCATTGCTGCCCCTGCCCCCCGATTGCCTGGCCAGCACTGCCGCCAATCACTCGCAGGTCGACATCGATGTGGAGGCCTACTCGAATCCCATCGATGTGCTGAACAACAGTCGTGAGCAGCGGACCCACAACGGACCTTTGACCAACGGCAGCCTGACCAGAGATGGGGGCTCCAACCACAGCTCCATGCAGCGGCAGCAGCGGAGCATGGCCCCCATTCGGGGAGAGGATGAGATCTACACGCTGCCGGTGGACAATTGCAGGCCAGGACAAAGACCTGTTTCACTTCACATGGCGGCGGAGGCGGTGCAGCAACTTCAGGCCCACAATTCCATGACGAGGTGAGTTGTACCTTAATTTAAAGCAAAAATTGATAAATACTCTATAATATAAATATATATAAACTCTTTCTAGATCTGAACATTATGGGTCCGAGGCTGGATCGCATGATAGTTCACATCTTAGTGGCCAGGACATATCGCCCCACATGAAATACTCCAAGTCCGGCAATTTCGGTATATATGTATAAAACCCACCTTCGTTGAATTGCCTCGCTATATATTGATGTGTATTCCGATTGCAGATCAAAGTGCCAGCCCCACGCCGCCTTACATGCCAATTCAGGGTACTCGAAGATCAAATTCAAGTGAAGATCGTAAAAAGAAGTCCAAGGACAAGTGCACGCATCAGTGAACCATAATCATCCATGCATCCATGCAGTCCAATAGAATATTCGAATGTTTTTTGTACTCTCTCGACAATGAAATTGTTCAGATCCAAATCATACTTTTTATCAGTTTATTCACAATCCTCTCACATTGTATCTCTAGAACTTAGGAGTAGTTTGTAGCTTAAATACATCAAAATTATGTATGTATATGTATGATGTGTGGTTTCAGTAATAGTTCTGTTGAAGTCAATGGCTTTACAATAAAGATTTTTTATAGGCAACTGATCTAAACGTTATTTGTTATTTGGGGAAAAAACAAAATCAGTTAAAAAAAAAAAATAATAAAGAAATATCATACTAAAATCAGTTAAAAAAAATAATAAAGAAATATCATACTAAAATCGTATGCAAAATTAAAAGAAATATTTTTCCAAAAATATCTTGGAAAAATTTGATACTTGAAACAATCCTTTTTTTTTTTTGCTTAATACAAAATTATATAATCCAGTGAATGTCTTGAGTACCAACCAATCCAAATGTTATTCCAAAGGTGTTAAAATAGGATCCTCTCACCATTTAAAACCAGCAGAACCACATCTTTCTGTAAAAGAAACTTGAATCTTAGAGCTTGTGATCTTGTATAATTGTTCGTAAGCTTTTACCTTTTAAAGAATAGTTTAGTAGTTCCGATAATACTTCCCTCGATCAGCTATAGTTTTTGCCTTTTTTTATTAACATCAGCAAGTTTGCGTCCAATACCGGAGATCAAAACTTGTGAAACTGGTATTAAAAGTCACAAGTTAGGGTCTCAGGGAATCAGCCATACAAACATTTGCACATGTCACTAATGCCAATATTTACATATGCCGTGTGTTGAATTTCTATATCCGAGGCATTCTTAATGAAGTTCAGTGAAAGTCTGGCTTAGAACACTTTTCTTGTTGTCCACAATCAACTTTTCTTGCACCGCCAACTTTTGTATGGCTGGGAATGGGTTTTGGTTGGCGGTGAAGTTCGATTGGGAGTTTTAATCAATTGCGGCTTGTAGTCAAGCAAAGAAAGCTAGCACATTGTATAGTATGATTTGTAGTTACTACTATACAACCTACTACCTCAATTTGCCAGAGAGAAAAAGGTCCTTGGTGTAGTCCTTTTTGCTGGGTGGTTTGGTTTTTAAAGGATTTTCTGGGTCGTTTTATAGGTTTTTGGATGATAAGATGATGGCGAACAAAAACAATAATAATGGGGAGAAATCATATTAAAGTTTGATACCTATGCTGTCTTTGAAATTTTATACATGACTTACTTAAAAATTTTTTAAATGCATTTAATTTTTTTAATATTTTGAGGTTCATTTCAACACGATTTAAACATTTTTCCTTATAAATAAATTATTGGTATTGAGTTATTTCAGATGTACACACATTTTATTTATATAAAAAGTTATATTAATTTATTTTTATTATAATTAATTTGGTGTTTTTGTTCCTGTTTTGCACTGCATATATTTTTTTATATTATTCGTTGTTATAGTTATTTTGTTTCATTATGTGATTTTGTATGTTTAATAGCGCTTTAAACCCACGTGTTATCCATACTCCACAATTTTTACATTTAATTGATCTGTCATTTGATTTTGCTGCCAAAAACCAGTTGTTTGCATTGACAGACTCCCATAATGCCGGTCTTGTAACAGATATAAAACAGCACAAGTTCGGATTTACGGGTTTCTGTTAATGGTCCATATGTAAGTATGCACCATTTCGTGTTGGATTAGAAATCGTTTAGTCGGTGCTTGAAATTGTTTTCTTTTTTGAGAAACAAAAATCCACCCCATCTGGCTGCGTAAACGGCTTAATCCATTTGATAAAGTTGTGAAATTCCAAAAGGACAATTGGAAGGAGTTCCGGGTTGATCTGAGTCATCTGAAATGGATAGCGAATATTAGATATCAACTTATTTGTGGGATTTTATAGTTACGATTTTCAAGTTATTTTCGTCAAGCCGCAATCTGCAAAATAATAAAAAAAGAATTGTTTTTGATTATTATAAGCATCAAAAGTATTTTATAAAAAATAATCCCAACTAACAAAATCCAAAAGTTATTATTTTAATTAGCTTGTTAAAAAGTTTAAATTTTACTAAAAATAAATAATGAAATAAAACTCAAATCATTACTTGTTTCAATAAATTCGTCATATGTTTTTTAGTTTGTATCTCACAATTAAAAAGTGATTAAGAAGCGAAGAACATAACTTCATAAATGTTAAATTAAATAATTCTTACCACACATTTAAGCTTACAATTGCTTCCTTTTTGTGACCTTATAGTTCCAATAATCTTCAAAGAAAAAGAGAAAACTATGAACAAAAATATCAATCAACTTGGCCGAATCCCTTATAATAAAACTATTATTAAACTGTTATGTGAGTTTATTGTTTACCGTTTGTTCCTCTTCATATCCACATTCGCCAGCAGAAGAACTGCAAGAGGAGCTTTATGGAAAAACAATTCCACTTGACTTGGCCTAATCCCCGATAGATTTGTCTCTCTGGCCACGTAAGCCGATCGCCCAGTTCGCTGCAGTTCGATTCAGCTTGCAACAAAGGAAAGCCATCGTTGGAAAAATTGCATTACATATTCATCTTTTTGCCCGGACGGGAAAATCACCGAAAAAAAACAACGAACCATAAGAAATAGTTCGACTCAAAGCTAACCGTATAAACTATATGGCCAAGGGGGGTACGAGTATATATATTATGTATGGATGGATGGATGGATGGATGGATGGACTGTTGGTTGGTCGGTTGGGTGAGGAAACGTTGCTGCAGCTGAAGCTCAGAACCGAAACTGAGGCTGAACCTGAAGCTATAGCTATGCCACTATGCTCGGCTGAGCGCCGGCAGAGCGGCGACTGCGGCTGTATCTATCGAGTGTTTTGGCTATATGTGTGTTGTTGTCCCGAGTTCCCTGTTCCCTGTTCCCAGTTCGCAGTTCGCAGTTCCCAGTTGCCAGTTCTATGTTGCAGCATACTACACTACATATGTACTAGAGGGAGAGGGGGGGAGGCGAAACTCGGTACTGGGTACTTGGGTATACTGGTGCTGCTGCCTGATGCGATTCTCTAGCCGTCTTCACCCATTGGCCCTGCCACTTTTCCACATGTTTTCAATGCTTCTTTCGGTGGTAGCAGATACAGCCGTCTGGAGCGCAGTTCGTTGGCTGTACCTATTTTCGCGTATTTCAGCCAGGACCTGCCTCAACAAATTCACAGCAGACAGACGCTCCACACACACATACTCACATACACACACACTCGCAGACACACACTAACACCAGCAAGAGGGGCTGCTTTCTGGTTTCCTTCCTATTAAAAACCGGTAACAGTCCGCAGCAGCAGCGGCAGAGCAGCGCTGCAAATTTTTGCACAATGCTTTTTTATGCAACTCGTTCTCAACTCTCTTAAGCTCTCTTAACCCTCTCCGTTCTGTTCTCTTTTTGTTTACCTTCGCTATATCATATAAATTAAATTTAATCATAAATATTACACATTCGCCCTGTGTTACCAGTTTGAGTTTCCTTTTCATATTTAAATTAATTTCCTCCCTTTGCAAATACATTAAAGTTTCGTTATTTATGGGGAAAAATCACTTATGCGGCATCCTTTGGCCCTTGGCTCATTAATCAAAAATACATTTTCATTTGTGTCCAGTCTGCAGGATGCAATCATCTGGAAACTGTTTGCTTTTCTTTCACTTGCTGCTTGTCAAACGGAATTTTTGCCATTAATTTTCATTTATCACTGGCAGCTGAAAATTAAATTAAAAATGCAATATTTTCAATAGTAATATGCTGCGATTGATTATATTCTGGAAGTAAATAGGGAATATTTATTTGTGCATACAAATTAAATCTTTTATAATATTCATAAGAGCAGAAGGAGAGCAATATGTAATTTGTTTAAAAATTGTTAAGCACCTAAGAAAAGTATGCTAATATTCAATAAATTGTACTACACTTTTAATATGTTTATGTTACCCAGATTAATTATTGATATAAATTAACATTGGTGTTCTTTTTTTGAGTCCACATTTAAATAACATTCTGATTTTAAAATCTGTCGTGATAAAAGTTTTTTAACTTTATTCTGTGCCATTTGACAATTTTCCCCATTAATTCCAGGCATCAAGTTTTGTAAAAAACCAAGGCCAAAGCACCTACACACAAGCAAAGCCAATGCCACGCACGCACACACATGAACAGTGGGGAACCTACACACACACACGGAACACATAACCCATGTGTGTAGGAGTTGCACAAAATTATGCAATACGCGAAGCTCTTTGCGGTCTTCTAACTCTTTTGCGCTCTTTGAAGAGAGCCCTCTGGGGTTTTGTTGATTCTCACTCAATGCCATTGTCATGGGAGCCGAACGTGACGATAAAGGGGGAGTAAGAGGGGGATAACAAGAGGAAAAAGGGTGGAGGGAGAAGAGGAGCAAAAAAAAGAGTGGACCAGAGTCAACATCAACCAACCAATTCAATTAGACTCTGCCGCTTGGCCTTCGCTGATCCACTGCTTTACCCCTCTTTTTACTCCACCGGATCCCCCCCCCCCCACTTTCCCCTTTTCTCCCCTTTTCGTGCCACAGACAACAACAAATCGTGGAGTTGCGCGATGGCAACCCTATATTGCAGATGGGAGAGTCGCAGAGTTGCAGAGTTGATTAACCTTTGGGCGTTCTGTTTTGCAACTTCATTCGTGGAGCTGCTCCGATTTAAATGCTGCCCCATGTGGCAATTGTATTGGTGTGCCACGTTTGTTTGTGTGCGTGCTATGTGTCTCCTTTTGCAGTGTCTGTTGCTCTTCTTTTTGTTTGTGTGTGCGCGAGAGTGTTGTTCGCAGCCATGTTAGCAGCCATTTTTAATGGCCATATACGACTATAGGACGGATCCAGCGGAGCAGAGAGAGAATCCGGAGAACGAACCTCCATCAGCAGTTCAGTTCACTTTATGCTCCATTCACTCTAAGCCGAAAAACTCCTTATAGCCCCAAGCATAAACATTTACACATAGAGAAAAAGTATAGTTACTTTTCAGAAAAATAAAATAAAGTTACAAATTGAACTATTAATAGATTTTATAGTATCCCACAATATCATTGTTTAAAAAAATATTTTTTAAAAATAGTTTTAAGAGCCCAAAATATTAACTTTTATTATTGTTAGGGGAGTCCAATAATAAAAGGTTTGATTTCTAAGTAAAATCCGTTACTCCAAGAAGTATGCAGCACTTTCTTAAAAACCAGTAACAAAGCTTTACTTTTAAAGTCCTTTGACGAATTTAGTTTCAGCAAAAGCCACGAAAATCCGTTCTAAAAATGGTTAAACGAAAAAAAAACCTCTTATCTGTGCCTCTTTTACCTCCGTTTGCTCTTTATCCCCGAAATATAAACTTCCTAGTCTTCCTGGCCGTTTTCCTTCCTTCTCGCTCGTGTTGGTAATTGTAATTGAAATTTGGCGTTGAAGCGAGTAAATGCTCGCTCTCTATGCACACTTCCCCTCTCGCTCCCACTGGCCGTTGCCATCTCACTCGCACCCCGGCTTGCATTTTTATTACAGTTGCCGCTTTTTGGCCAAAAGTTGTTTTGGCCTTTCGCTCCGCTCTTCCTGTTTGTTGGTGTGGGTCATGGCTGCCGCGTCATGCTACGGTTCCTCTTAACTCCGCTTTGTTTTTGCCTTATTTCTTTTTATGCTTCTCTGGGCTTTTTTATTTGGTTTTCGGGTACGTTGACTGCTCCTTTTTATGGCCGAGTCTGGGTCTGGGTCTGGCTTTTTTTCTGGGCCTGGGACAGCCGCACTTGCCGTGTTTTGACTGGCCTTTTGTCGCTGCTCGGCTGTTGGCTGCAGGCACAAAATTGTGCAATATTTTTGTCGCCAATTAAATCATAAAACGGATGACGTGTATCTCTTTTTAGTGTTTTTAATTTCGGAATTTTATTGATATCTTTAGGTCAAATAAATAGAATGTTCCAAATTTTTTTTTATAAATTTAAAATAACACTTAAAACAAAATATTGTATATTTTTAGATAAATAATATTTTCTATTTTAATTTTTGATTTAGAACCCCATAAAATCGATCAGTGTTTTTCAAACTAATAGTCACCATATAAATCTCTACTGATCGATGGACCCCAAGGGCTTTGGATTTGGTAGCTGAGCTTACCTCAACCTGTTCCCTTGACGTTTTTTTTTTTGCAGTTTTTTCCATCTTTCTTAGCCGCCTTGGACTCCTCTTTTGGCCTGTTGTGACAGCAGAAGAAGAGTATCTTCGGCTGCGATTTGTATCTGCACACTCGTATCTCTTATTGGCTGCTGTTTATTTGCTCGCTGCGTTCGCTTATTGAGTTTGCCTTTGCTTTATGTCTGGGCGCAGGCGAAGGCGTTCAATGAACTCGGAAACTCTGCGACTGAAACTCTGAGACAAGACTCTGTAGACAATCGCTGGCAAACTTTTTCCCTTCCTGCAACTTGCCTTCGCTTTTGGAATTTGTCGCGAATTATTGGCCGGATGGTCAATGGTTTATTGCAATGGAATGAGCAAGTTTATTGGGCTTAACTTTTTTTATTTGGTTGTAACAATTTCAATTCGATGTTAAAACGTAACGCCAACGAAACAACTTCTATAAAATAAGTATATTTTATTTGTCCCTTTCCAATATCTAGTATTAATAAAATTTAAAATTTGTACATCGATACCAATAAATTCAAAAAAAAATTGTATTTAATTGTGTTCAGAAGTGCCTTATCATTTTTCTTAGTGCAAGATTAAGCACCTAATTGAAACCGAATGAAATCTCCAGATATTGGCCAAAAAAGTTCACAAAAAGGGAAGAAAGAAGCCGTGGAGTAAGGGACCCCGGAGATATTGAAATAACTTTCGGGAGCAACAATGGAGGCGGAAGATAAGCGGCAAAGTATTCCTTCCTTGATATAATTTCGCACTGGGAAACGAGTGCGAGCGGGACCGGCGAAGCGGAGCGGAGCGAAGAGAAAGAGAGGGCGCACGTGAGCGGCCAGACAGCAGGATGCCCCATGTGGAAAGCTTCAATGTGGCAGTGGCAATATTCCATTACGAATTAGCGTAGAATGACGTAGTCGGAGGAGAGCAGCGGCACACAAGCGAAAAGGCGAAAAAGCGACGCCGGCAGCACAGCAGCAACATGCAACTCCAAAGGTCAATGACACGCAACTTGCAGCGCAGCAGCAGCAGCGACAGCAGCGTATCGCGGCAAAGAGAAAGTAAGAGAGTGAGCTTTCAGCGCGCTCTTCGACTCTCTTTCATCCGCTCGCTAAATTTGCATTGCAGAATTCACAATCCAAAATCGTAACACTCAGAAATAAATGTTTTTCGAGATATTCAACATTTAATATTTAATGCAATTATCTAAATTTGCAAAATGTTAGATTTAAGGTTTATTACTAGATTATTATTTGCATTCAACCTCTAAAAAGTTTACTTAGAGCGGGGATATTTTTGCTGTTATTTTGAAACGGCAAAACTTTTTTGACAGTGCATTTTGGTTTTTGGTGCCCGCTGACGTTTTCATTCATTTTGCATATTTGCGTACAAACACACAGATAAACAGGAAATACGCGCAGCTTACACACATTTGTTGTTGTCTTTTTTGTTTGTTGCCTTTTGGCTTTTGGTGGCCGTAATTTCTCATTGTAGTTGATTCCGTTTTACGCCCCCCTTTTGAGACCCTCAACTGGCATTTATTCAGAGCCAGCCCACCCACATGTGCCACAAATTACTTTTCCACATTTTCATACGCCAGAAAAGCGAGAAAGAGCATCCGTTGTCTTTGGCTTGAGTGAGTTATGAGTGTGAATGCAGGAGGCTTTGATTCTGCCCGGCTTTTCTGCGAGTGTGTGTGGGTGCCAGCCATAAATTATGCACAAAATTGCAATTATTTCCATTAAAACGAGATCTTTCTCATGTGGGAGCAGTCTTCTCGCAGTTGACAGGCCAAAGTTTGGCCATAAAAAGGAGGCAGGAAAGTTTCCAAGAACTTGAAGAAGTCCACAAAAGGTGGCAAAGTGGGGGAATCAAGCGAAGTTTTCAACGGATATTTAATTAGTTTTAGTGACGTTGATGAAATTAAAAGGAAGGGAAATTCGATCGGAACTTTCAAAGTTTCTAATGTAGGTTAAATAGGAAGTAATATTAATGGTTTTTGATTTAAGAAATGTTTAAAGTTTTTTTTTTTTAACCTAAACTAAACACTTTTATTATTATGCATATTAATAAGGGCTTTAAAAAGATTTAAGCTACTTCTCTCAAAAATTATAATAAAATTTTATATGAAACTCCTAATTCAAAAAAGATCCCACGTTTAACCCGTGTTTTATCCATCGTTAAGCCCCTGGCAAAATGTCAACAGTCTCTGGGCAAATCGGGTTAATTAAACAATTAACACAATGCGACAAACCAGATGAGAGATAGCGACAAATGCAATTTCTACAATGAAACCCATAAAATATTGTTGATTTTCCTTCTGGTTTTCATACCTTTTGTAACTGTGTGTGTGTGTGACGACAACAAACAAAACGTGCAAAGCAAACACAACAAACACAAAAGCCGCAACAAAGAGCAGAAAAGGGGAGAAACAAAAAGCTTTGCGCTAAAAAGTTGGGTTAGGTTAGGGACGCCACATGCAATGGGCCATGGGCGGTGGGCAAGAAGGGGGATGGAAAGGGGGTAAGCGAAACGGGTTCAAAATCCTATGCAACATGGCAACTAAACAAAAGCCAGAAGGTAGACGAACCAAAGTCGCGGCGCATCAAGAATCCAATAGAGCGTGGCACGCGGAAGAGGAGAGTACAGAAGGGGGTAAGAAGAAGAACGGGGGTTAAATGGGGGGAAGGGGGCTATGCGGGGAGTACCAGAAGAATGTGAATATGTGGAGGGGATAACAAGAAGAAGAACGGGGTAAGGAAGCGGCGAAAAAAAGCGGGAAGAACAGTGGCGAAAACTCGTTTTATACCCGCTGCAAAAAAATATAAATACAACGTCACTGCGAAAAGGGGCAGAGGCGCAAAAAACGGGGTTTAGAAGAGTCAAAGAGAAGGCAAAAAAATTCTGGCGAGCACCCTAGGGTCGAGGATCGTTTAAAGCCAAAACCTGAATTTCATCATCGTCGTTATCAACATCAATGCATTGCCAATGTCTGTTAAGCACTGGAAAAAAATCAGCGTATAAATTATAAAACGACGATAGTAAAGCACTAAAAAATCTTAATTACCGGAAAATAAACGATCTCGTAAATCAGCAAACAAGATCTTTAAGATATTTAATAGTGAAATAAACTTCGTGCTCGCAAGTTATATAAGTTTTCGTTTGACATTTATTTCCAGATCTTTATTTTCCAACTAATAAAAAATTAAATTGAATCCACAAAGTGTTAGCATAGAGTGCTTTAATTTATTAAACAGAAATACAATCACTTGGTTTGGCAATAGCAGTCTGGAAAGTGTTTTAAAATTATCTAGAAAGTTACAAATAATTATCCCCAGTGTATCTATGTTAGATAGCGCTTTACCAGCTTTATTCCGCGTCTTTTGTTAGCTTCCGAGAGCAATGTGCTAGGCACCTTTAGTCCAATTAGCGAACGAAGCTGGTGCAAACACACAGATCTAATTACGCATACGCCGTGTAGACCAAACAAACAAAATTTAGCCAAGAAGCTGAGGAAAGAGTGTTTTCAAACCGGTTGCAGTTCTTTCACTTCTTCATTACTTGTTCGGACTCCTTGGTCCTTCTTTTGGACTTCTCAACCAGATGCCAATTAACTGGAGTTCTTTTCACCATCATTTCCCCGAATCTCTTTTCTCAAATGTCTCTTCTTTATTTTAATCAAAAAGGGTTTCAAAAAGAAAAGTTGGCTTTTTCATAACGGTCTAATGTTTTATCTAAAATATATACAAAGGGTTCCGATAGTAAGCTGATAAAGAGACTTCCATTTCTGTATATATTAAATAAAATTGCACTTTACAATAATGAGCTTTAATTTATTAAGAGTATTTAAAGAAGGTTATTCCCCTTAATTGTTCGATTCGCCCCTTTCACCAAAACTTTAAAGCTTCGTTGAACTGCACTTGTTCTTTAACTTGAGTTGTGTCTTTCTTTTTTTTCGATTCAACTTTGTTGCATTCAATTGGCTTCTTTCGCGAACTTCCGCCTTTAGTCGAGTTCTGTTCAGTTTGAGTTCATTGTCTGTTTTTCTGACTTTGTTTCGGGCCAATTCTTTAGAAGTTTCTCCTTCGGATGGCGGCATAAATTAGTTGTACCGTTAAATTCAGCGACTTGGACAGCAACAGAAGATCGGAGAAAGGGTTAAGAGCACCAGCTATATAATTTTCGAGTAATTTTAGTTCCGAACAAGCGAAGCATGGTGTTCTTACAATGAATTTTTTTACTGGTGTTGAATGAAGGCTGCCATTTTGGTTGATGATTACTATAAAATCTTATGATATTGAGACCGAAATTATTGCTTGCACTTTGAGGTAACCAAAAATGCTGATATCAAGCCAAGAAACATTCTCAAAATAAAATACAAATATTAAAAAATTAGATAGGAAGGCAGAACGTATTAACTCACACCATTACTGTGCACATAAATTTCAATTTTAATCATTTATACATTGGGTTGTGAGAATTAATTTATAGACGTCGGCTAGTGCATTTTTTTACGATTAAAATTTTTTTCTATTGTGTCTGGTCGACCTAGCAATACATGCTATAATTGATTGCAATTCGCGGAAATTGTTGAGTCAACTTGGATTACACAATTAACAAATGAGTCGAAGTAGATACAGCCAAATTGAAAAATATTTTACAACTACTTGGAATTTAAATGTAGAAATAAAAAAATTTCTTCCCTTTGTTACATTTAAATTAAAAATATTAAAGCATATTTTACTTTATAATTCTTTGAACAGTAATCCTAACCGTCTCGATTTCATTCACTAGAAAATATTTAAGTAAAGTATTGTATATCAAAAATGGAAACAAGGCCTCAATGAAACCGAAGACCAAATGGGGAAAACAGGCGAAGGAAGCGGTCATTTTCTATGGCTAATGACAAACAGTTGGTTGGGCTATGCATGTTTACATTACATATATGATTGATATATATACATATATAGTATACACGTTTATATATATGCACTTGGGTTTGTGTGTCTAAGCTGGCAGTGTTTGGAAATGTGTGTCACAGTGGATGACATAATTCAAAGTGAAACGGATGACATTCATTACGATGCATTTGAACGAAACCAGGGACAGCAGCAGAAAAAAAGTACAATTTGCAAATTGCAATGTAGACAAAGCTAACCCTTTGTACGACCTGGAATGCAATCTCCCTCTCTCCCCCTTTATTTCCCTTTACGCTTCTTTGTACTTCCCTTTTCTTCTGATGAGGATTCCCCCTTTTGTTTGATGGTCATGCTCTGAATACGGTTTTTTTTCCTCGTTGAACAAGTACAGTTATAGGACAAGTTTGGAACTTTTTTTTCGAAAAGGGTGATCCTCCTGCACATGCGCATAAAAGTCAACCAAGGAGTTTGCCAAGGGTTAATCTATTGTCGACCCTCCGTTGCTGTCAATCTACCGTTTTGAATTCATCTTCGTTTCAAATGTTTGGCAGCCAAAAGCCATTTGCTGTGCTCCTTTGTATATGAAAGGGGAAAAAGGGGGAAGAAACGGCAACCGGTGACCAGGATTATGGTCGTTAGTTATTAATGACACAGCAGGAGAGCAGCGAGCTTTGAACAGGTGCATCTGCTGTGTCAGTTTGTGACAGTCAACATGGCGTATACGCAACTGTGACCAGCAATTTGTGGCCGCAACAATGTCACTTGAGAATCTATATCTGGGGGATTAGAGGATTAGGTTGTTTGTCAAGCTTTCAATGGCTTTATGGCACCACTACAATATCGTTTAATACTTAAAATGCGCAAAATTTTAAAGCAATTTTGTATTAGTTACAAATAAATCCATAAACTTAAAATAAATTTAACAACTTTAATTGGTTTTAAGAAAATTCTAATAAATTTCAAAAGATTTCTCCATCTTTTCTATATACCTCTCATAAACTTCTCTGATGAATTCGTAGCTCAAAAGCGCGCCACTTAATCCGCTTTTATCTCACTAGCAGGCAACGTGGCGTATGCGTAATATGTTTTAGCCTCTAATTGAAATACTTTGCCAACGCCACTGACTTGAAATCAAAAAAGAAAAAAGGGAAAAGGGCTTTAATTGTGAACTAAGCTGCTTATGAGCCCCCTCAGATCGTGTTTTTTCGTAGTTTTGCAGATGCAGCTGGCAAAATGTTCAAGAGGAAGACAACGTATTCTACAGATACACAAAAGAGAGCCAAGAACATGACTTGACTCTATGCGAAATGGGCAAGTGGGCGGCGGGTGGTGGGGAATTTGAAGTACTTGCACTTGCATTGTTGTTGCTGCAAGTTTTTAATGCATTTTTTCTCGTTCACTATTCTTTGAGTTTCCTTTTTTCCTCGATTTTTTCTTTACTTTTTCTCTTTATTACTGGTTATGCTTTTTTGCCATCTATGATAACTTTGTAATTTTTTTCAAAAGCTTGCGTGTTTCAATTCAATTTCAATATTTTGTTTTATCATTTACTTCTTTCCCATTTTTTCCCCATTTTTGTTAAAGTTCTTAGAATTTTTTTTAATTTTGAGTTTGGTTATGGGTTTGGGAGAGGCCGCCATTGCTGACTAGGTTCGGCATCCCAACGCACGACGATGATGCGATGACGTCGTTTCCATGGCTGCCGGAGTACAGTCATAGAAAGAGAGGGCCTCGTGGCGAATGAAAGAGACGGCAGAAGGGGGGAGGGGGAAAAAACTTTATATAGACAACGCATCGCATGCATAAACTACAGAATTCCTTTTAAAGCGTAAAACTGCATCCGATAGATACAAAGATGCTCACAGACATGCATGCATACACACAGAGCAAAGATACAAGCTGAGAGACTTTTCCTCAGCCAGTTCTTCTATCTCCGAATGCATCGCTGTTTTTGGCGAGACAGTCTCTCGGCGTTTTGTGTGTGTGCGTTTCTCTCTGTGTATTTACTTTTCACATCGCATTGCTCATATTTACTTGAAATTCAATTTGCAAACATTTTACGTAGCCCTTTGTTTGCTCAAGTTTCAATTGTAGTTCTTATTTCTTTTACATCTCGCAGCTCATTCTTTTTATCTTGTATATATTTTTGCATTATTACGCATCAGTTTTGAATAATTTATAAAAATAGCGAAAAGGGAATGCATCGAATTTCTGCAGCCAATCAATCATTCAGGTTGGCTGCCAACGAGAAATTGATTTTAAGCACTAAAGGTAAGTGATTTAGGGTAACGAGGTAACAAATTACTTCGTACCAGATTATAATTTATTGAAAATATTTTACTTACTCAACATAGACATTTGGAATACTAAAAATATTATCAATAAAAATATTTCCATTTCAATTTTATATTTATTTGAACTTGACTGCGGTTAAATTTTTCTATGAAATCTTTTTTTTTTTTAACTGCCCTCCGAACATTGACAATATCTCCAATTGGGAACCCAAACGTTTATTTTTTATGGCAACAAATCAAGGTTATAGATTTTTACTCCTCGTATTACTCCATACCTAAATCAGATATCATATTTTCCGCTGTAGCCGCTTGTATTTCAAAGTGTTTGCTAAACAATAAAATTATTTGTATAAATAAACCGCCATGACATCAGAAAGTGCCGACAGCTGAGTTGAGTTCAGTTGAGTGGGAGTTTTATTCTCGGTTGTAATGCGAAGGGGGGACACAGATACAGATACACAGTACATCTGCAGGATGCACAAAATCAATGTCAAAGCCTGCTGAGTTCAGATGGCGGGGCAAGGACATGGGGCACCGTGAAGAAGCGAGCCGCAAACACAAAATCACCGCTCGACTGGTGACATATGCACTGGCGGTCCCCAGACCTTCATATACATTCCATATTCCCCTCGCTCACGATCCCCCTCCCCCTCCACTCCACCAACTGGTTTCCAGCTGTGATGGTTGTGTGTGACTGTGTGTGTGTGTCTCGAATCGAAGGGTACGAAAACAGGACAGGACAGGACAGGACGGGACAGGACGGAACAGGACCGGAGATACAGGAATAGTTCCCCAGCAATGTTAGTTCAAGGGCGGTATCAAGGCTGAGCTCGGTTTTGGAGCTCCCTGCTATAAATAGCTGCTCTCTCTCTGTCTGGCGAGACGGAAGCGTCGCCTCTCTCTTTCGCTCTACACACCACACCCGACCACACGGCGTATACGCAATAGCTGCAACTCACCACAGAAAAGGAAATTGCACGGCATGTCCTTCGGCGTTCGTCCGGTCCTTGTTGTTGCTACCATTGTTGCATGCGGTTTGGCATCCTCTTTGCACTTGAACCATTGTCCTTTGGCACCTCTACCCATCACTTTCTGGCATTCCCAACAAATATAGGGAGTTCGAATTGAACGAAAGAAGTAGGAAGTGGAAAAAGTACTGTCATTTCTATATGTTTTTTTGTGCCTTTTTGTTCGCGAAGTTTTCAAGTCCTAAGAGGTTTCTATAAATTCATATTTGCTTTGATTTCTGTCTGTAATTTTGTAAACATTTTGGTTTATGGTTATTTTAAAAGCTTCATTGCTAGTTCTTTTCAGTTTTTATAGAAATTTATTGTTATGCATTTTAGTTTTCCTGTATTAAGTTTAAGTTTTCTTTTGCGATTTTAGTATCATGCTTGGTTTTTTTCAAAGCAGTGGGGATTCGATATGTACTCAAAAGATTACATTCTAAACGTTCCTCCAAAGCTTCCCAGTTCGCTATTTTCCTTAAAAATCTTTTATTAAGTATTTCGTACTTTAGTCGCACTATTTTTGTTGTGAGCTTTGATTTCTATGGAAATGCTGATGATGAGTAATTCCAGTTGTAGATACACAACATGAGGAAATGCACGAGAGAGGGACAGCCACTAAGTGCAAAGGAATGCCTTTGGGGCTTGCAGAGAATTTAATAATTGCAGTGCTCATTCTACTTTAAATACTTCACTCAAGGTCGAAAAGAAACGCTGGTCTAGGTATTACGCTAAATACAGTAAAAAAAAGCTTTGAAAAAATCGGAGATATTTTTTGGTTGCAATGTCAAGTTCTAAAAATGGCTTTCAAATAAAGTTTTTTGGCATAAAAATGTTTAAACCACAATAAATATTAAATGATTGTTTTATATTTATGCTTTGGAAAAAGCGCTTAATCTGTTCATTATCATTATCGGTCAAAAATGGAAGCCATTCGAGGCAAAGGCCGAGTGCATTCAACTGCCGTTGGCATGACGCGCATTTTAATGAAATAAAAATATACCACAAACAAGAAGTGTGGAAAACGCGAAAAATTAAATCAGGAACCAGCTCCCGAAGTATATTCGTATTTTAAAACCACCTATAAATTTATTTCCCAATTTTAATTATATTTTAAGTACTTTTTCCAGCTGCTTCTTCTTTATGCAAGCGAACAAAAGCGCACAGATACCACTGCAATATCGCTCAGTTCGAGTATATTTGTGTGTTTTGAGTTTGTTTGTGTGTGCATGTGCATGCGCAGTGCAATTTTCAATTTGTTGTTGTTGCGATTCGTAGGGCCCCTGCTTGTTGTTTTTGTTCTTCTTTATTGCTTATTCGCTTTTGGCCTGCACTTTGCCTTTCGGTTTGTGCATGTGTGCGTGTCAGTCGTATGTGTGTATGGGTATGACTTCATTTCCTTTGTCGTAGGTCATCATCAATTGCAGAGAAAATGCGTTTTAATTGTCTTCAATTGGTTTTCACAATGAAAGTTGCAGCATAGAAATGTTTTATTTAAGTTTTTTTTTAGGAAAAAACATTTTTGTTTGATTTTTAAAAAATATAAATACTAGAAACAAGAATCTTTGAAAAATAAGAAGTTTCTATTTTTGAACTCAATATTATTAACAAAATGCATGACAAAAATAATTATGTATAAAGGCTTGAAATCGGATTTAAATTGTTTTATGTAAAAAAGGATAATAATTAAATTTTTAATTGAGAATTTATTGTGTAAAATTCTCGTCAAAAATTTATAAGTAATTTTTCACTGGTTCCTCTTTTATACTGAAGTTGTTAGTGTTTTTTATTATTTTATGTTATTTGTCGTTGTTATAGGCACTTTCGATTTTTTTAACAGTTTTTTGAAAATAAATGTTTTTTTCCACAAATACACACTTTAACCGAGAAAAACAACCACTTCTTTGGTAGCTTTTATTTATTTTAGGTTCTTTGTGGGTTAATCTGAGTATTTGTATATGCAATTATTGCAATTTTGCGCTGCATCACCGCTAGCTCCAAGCTTTTCAAAGTCGCGGCCCACACTGACAAAAGGGTAGAGAACTTATTCACCAACGCATTTGGCTGCCAGGGTTGCCTCCGAGCCGAAAGCCCCCACAAAATGGGAAAAAAAGAGTGCAGAGACGGGCAAAAATGGTAATAAAAGCAAATGAATCGCACCAAGTGCATCCAGTGCACACACACGAAGGGGAAACAGAAGAAAGGGTGAGGAAGGGGAAGAAGAGTGGAAAGAGGAGGCGGAGAGCAAGCCGGCCGCTTTTTGCGTGGCAATTTGTTTGTGTGTATTGCAATTTCTGGTTGCACTCGCGCTCTCTGTCTCTCTCACACAAAACACACACACAAGTACTTAAGATTTAAGCACATATATTTTTTAAATATATTTCCCCCTTAGTAATCTGTATTTTAATCAATTTTCTCGCTTACCAGTGCTGCAAAACGTCGATTCACCCACACTTTATTCGGATTTTTCAGGGCACTTGATCGAGCACCTGTCAATACAACAAAATTTTCTCTCTTTGAAAACCACAAAAATCCGTCACAAGTTGCAGTGTAGGCACGCACACACATACGGAAATACGCGTACACCCACACACGCGAATATGGATCATGTTTTTGTAACGATTTATTGATATTGATATTCCTTGAAAACGACAGAAAATGGCTTGGGAAGTGTATATGAGAAGTTTTTATAAAGAATAAGTTAGTATTTTAGACCGAAGAATGTTAATAAAATCAGTGAACACTCCCTTCAAAATTAAAGAATTTAAAATCGAACCAATTTTTAATTATATTTGTATTTGTAAATTTTTATATTTTTTATTTAAACTCTAAACCGCCGTTTGCAACGAGAGTTTTGCAAATGAGTGCAATTTTCGCCACAATCCGACGCCGACGTCTGCTGAGCGTCAGCTCAGCGAAAACAACAACAAAACGCAGTAAAAAGAAGTTGCAAGGCGTAAGAGAGCCGCCAAAGCTCGCGGTTTCTCTTTACCAGGTGTGTGTGGGTGTGGGACTCTCTCAATTTTAAGAGTGTGTGTGCAGTTGCAGTTCCAAACACAAAACCTTTCTTTCTATACCTTTTTAAAAAGCATTTTAATTTTAATAAGAAGTTTGTAACACGATTTTATCTTATAACGATTTAGTCAAATTTGCGTTTTTAAATTCATAGAGGTTTCTTTCCAAGAAAGATTTTTGCATTATGCGCGTTTGGGTGGCGCAAATCTGATCTTTAATAGTGAATTACATCTTTAATTTCAGTCCGATACTAAAGTGGCATACCTCTAAACGTTTTTGGTCGTATTTTTAAACAAGCTGCATATAAAGTTTTCTGTCCCTCGGTGGCCGATTTTTTACCTTTACTTGACTGCACATCATCGGTAACTTGGAAAAATCTGATATGAGCAGGGGTCAAAATATCGACCATCTAGAATCAGGAAATTTTATGCAGTTCGTTTAAAAATGCGAACACAAACGTTTTGAGATATGTCACTTTGTGATCAGATAAAAATTGCAAAAGTTAGAGGGTCAGGACTATCAGCTTTTGAACTTATTTTGTCTTTTTTGTTTAAAATGTATAAAAACCAACCTGTATTTTCAAAGTGGCGCCATGGTATATTTTTTTGGTATAAAATTGACTATTTAATAAGCCAGAACACGTTCTTTTTCAAGCGTTAGTACCTGTTACTTCGATACTATCGAAGCAAAGACGGTTTTTGTTCCACCTCTATCGCACTCGTGCGAACGAATCTTTTTTAATAATAAACTGAATTTATTAATTAAAACAGAGCAAATCCGCAATGGCATCCATCCTAAGGACGGGGAAACTGCTGCGTTACTTCGCCGGCTTCACGAGGAACGTGGTCGTAAACTCTGTGCGTGAGAACGAGTCCAGTAATCTGCTCAACAATGCGCCCTGCATGTGCGGGCAGTTCCAGAAGTGAGTAAAAACCATATAAAGTACCGGCATTACGCAATGCATCCGTGTATTTATGTAAATGGTGGGGGATATAGAAATGTTCAGTTGATTGTTATCCGAAGAAAAGGATCCATGTCACACAGTTTCAGAGCAATCTTGGCTAACTAATGTCTCAAATATTTACATAACCTCATCTGGATTAGGATGGGAGACCCATGGAGCCATCTATTTAGTCATCCAATTTGGTGCTAAATAGATGTGTTTAGAAGTACAGAATTTAGTATTACATTCAAAAGCAAATATTTATGGTGAAACCTTATTGAAGGGCTTTTTTTTTGGAATAGTTTAGATTTATCCAGTCGATTTCAAACGAACTTGTTTAATCTGTTGAAATTATTCATTCCTTTGACTAATAAAATGATTTTCTTCTTTTAGTGGATTTGCCACAAATGCGGCGGCAAAAGCGGAGCTGAGTCTGGACAAGCAGATTCGCCGACTGGACCAGGATGTTCGCCGGGTTGGACGCATTTCTCGACGGGATCTGGAGGAGGTGCTCGATGAGATTCGTACGCACAGGACGGCCACCAGTTCGCAATCGCTGCTGGTGATCCGCTGCTGCGGAAACCTGGTGCCCGAGGAACTGCCGGAGGTCAGAACGGCTTTGGTCCAGGAGATCTGGAAGACCCTGAATGCCCTGAATGTGCCCATGGACATCTCCCATTACAATGCCCTGCTGCGAGTTTATTTGGAGAACGAGCATGGCTTCGCTCCCACTGATTTTCTGGCGGAGATCGAGGCCAAGGGCATTGAGCCCAACAGGGTGACCTACCAGCGGTTGATTGCTCGTTATTGCCAGCAGGGAGACATCGAGGGAGCCACCAGGATTCTGGAATTTATGAGGGCCAAGAGTCTGCCGGTCAATGAGAATGTCTTCAACTCCTTGATCCTGGGACATTCGCAGGTTAGTGGATACGGTATACCATGCATTAGGCATTATTAACAATTATAAATAATGGTTTTCTAGGCTAACGACTTGGAGTCCGCTAAAGGCATCCTGGGAGTAATGAAGCAGGCCGGATTGGAACCCAGTGCGGACACTTATACGACCCTCCTCTGTGCCTTTGCTCGCCACGGAGATCTGGCTGCTCTCAAGGGAACCCTAGCCGAATGCGAGCAAAAGGAGATCATCTTGCTGGACAAGGATCTGCTAGACATCGTGTACACCCTCACCATCAATGGCAACGGAGAGCATGTGGATGAGATTCTGCCCAAGCTGCGACTCTCGCCCGGATTCAATCAGGATGCGGTGAATGTGATCCTTCGCCTGGTGAACAAGGGACACGAAGATGTGGGTCTCAAGCTCCTTCGTGTGATGCCAAGAAGCAGTCGTGTAAATGGTGAACCTGTGGATGTGGGAGCCTTCTTCATCAGGCAAATGGTTAAGGCCAATCGCCCAGTGGAAAAGATCCTTTCCATCTGCAAAACCCTGCAATCAGAGGGTCTTAATCCCAAGGCCTTTGACCATCGCCACCGAGGCTGGTCTGACCAATGGAGTGGTGAACAATGCCCTTCCTTTGCTGCAAGAGATGAAGAACGCCGGCTTGCCCATCAGACAGCACTACTTTTGGCCACTGATCTGTTCTGCTGAATCCAATCAGGTTTTGGAAATTGTGCGTCGCATGCAGCAGGAGTTCTCAGTCTTCCCCAATTCCGAGACGGTCAGGGATTATGTGATTCCCAACTTGAAGGAGAAGAACTGGGAGCGAGTTGTCACCTCTTTGCGGGATGCTGGAGTTCCCAACTCCACTGCTGTCACCTCGGCTGTTTACTCCGCCTTGGTCACCCATCAAATTGCCGATGCAGCTAAGATTATGGAGCAAAACAGGGCTTACTATGTGCCCATCCTGTTCAGACAACCTTTGATCCTGGCGCTGAGTCACACGAATGATTACGCCGCCTTCATCCGTTGTGTGCGTCAAATTCACGAGGGAATGCAATTGAGACAAGGCAAGGAGGAGGAAGTCGAGGCAGTGGAAGGCGCAGTTGCCGCTCCCACGGAACGAGGCACTCCCGATGTTGTGGGTGCAATTGTCCAGGAGGCGACCACCTATTTCCGTCGAGATCGAGCGGCCACGCTGGAGAAAATCCTCAAGGGATTGGTCAAGCAGGGATTGTCCATTAGCAGTGCCAAGGCCACTCAGCTATCCGAACAATTGGGTTCTGAGTTGACTCCACAGATCTCAGAGCTCCTAGGCAAACTGAGCTCGGGTGAACTGCAGCCAGTTCCCTTGAAGAGTACTGGAAAAAGGACCTTGGACTCCCTATCCATCGATGGTGAGTATTAGTTAATATTTTTTTTAGTAACATAATAAGTTCTTTCTTTTTTCCACCCAGAACTCGAACGATTTATTGTCAATGTGGAAAGCAAGGGAGAGAATGCCAATAACATCAAGAGGCAACTCCTGAACGCCTGTTTCCGCTCGCAGAACCTGGAGAAAACCCTTCAAGTCATCGACAAACTGGAGACCGAAAAATTCCAGATTCCCATTGGCATCTATGCTCAACTGATCGATCTGTATACGCATCACAAGAAAAGTGCCGAGGCTCTGGAAACTTATGGCAAACTGAAAGCCAAGGACGCCGCCTTCCAGTTGGACAACTATAAGGCTGTCCGTTTGGCTGATCTTCTGCTGCAAGAGGAACGCGAGGAGGCTGCCTTCAAAGTGTTGGAGGACAACAAAAAGGATGCTCCTCTTAACGAAACCGAAGGAAGCTTTAACTATGTGAGCACCGTTTGGAGAATCCTGAATTCGATCGCCGAAGCTGGTCAACCGGAAAAGCTGCGAAAAGTATTTGATGCTCTGGTGGCAGCCAACTATGTTGTGCCCACAAATGTTCTCCTGGGTCCCTTGATCAAGGTTCACCTGGTCAAGGATGATATTCCCAAGGCCATCGAAGCCTTTGAGGAGATCTGCCAGAAGCACAAATCGACTCCCTGGAAAAACGAATTGGCTTGCCGCTTGATCCAAAAAGAGGATGCAACGAATCTGCAGAAATTAACGGATTTGAGCACAGGAATTCATGGTGAAGTTAACAGTTTATACGATCTGGTCTTCTCCTTTGTGGAGTGCGGGCGCGTGAGGCAGGCCAGGAAAATCCTGGAAACCCCTGGATTGCGTACGCGTCCTCAGAGAATCAGCAGTGCCTGCGATCGCTACAAGAATGAGGGTTTACTCCAGCCTCTGGAAGGTCTGATTGAAGCCACAAAGGATCTGGGACACATCGATAGAAATAAGATTTACTACACGCTGCTTTTGAGCTACGACAAAGCCGATGAAGCGGAAAAGGCTCTTGGATTGTGGACCAAAATGCAGGAGGAGGCTGTGACACCCAACGATGCTTTTCTCTTAAAATTAGCTGAAATCCTGAAGAAGAAAAACATGGATGTGCCCTTCGTGGTGCCTGAAACACAGAAAGAACAAGCCAGCAGAAGAAACAAACCAAAAGAACAAGTGAAAACGGAAGCTACCACAGAAACAGCTAAAATCGCAGAGCAACCAAAAGAAAAAACTCCAAAGAAGCAGCAAGCGAAAACGGAAACAGTAAAGGCTGCTCCAGCAGTTAAATCCGTGTCCCCTTTGTCCAGTTTCCGCAAAGCCATTATAGCCAATGATGTCGACGCAGCGATATCCCATAAGCAAAATTTCCAAAGTGGAGACAAAGTGAGTGCTTTGGACATTTCCCGCCTGATTGAACTGCTGGTTCGTGCGGATCGCTTGACGGAGGCCACCAAATACGTGGATGAACTCCTGGGTGATAAGCTGCATCCACAGCCCAAGATCTTCAAGTTTTACCTGAACAAAATTGCTGCTGCTGGGGACTTGGAAACGCTCGAGAAGATCGGCAAGCAGCTGAACGATGAGCAAAAGCGTCTGGTTTCGTTTGACAATCGCTTCTGTCATGCCAACATTGTTGCTGGAAAGGCGGAGCAGTTCCTCAAGCATCTGACCACGGAAATTGATGCTGCCAAGAATCCCGAGGATGCGAAGAAGCTGGCCGAGAAGTTCCCACGCGGCGGAGCTGTGGGTATTTTGGACAAGCACCCGGAGTTGGTTCCACAATGTAAGTCTTTCGATAATCCTTGAATACTAGATTTTATAAAACAATATTTTTGCAGATCAATCTCTGGCTGAGAAGTTCGCCGCCCACAATCAACTCGGACCCATGAATGTACTGTGGATGCATCTCATTTCCAGCGGTCAAGAGGCAGCTTCGAAGGAGATTTGGGACAAGCACCTGTCCAATGCTCCGCGGCTGATGTTCCAGCGCGTTTTGCAGACGGCACGGGAGCAACAAGATGAAAAACTGGCGTCAACGGTCATTTCCCAGCTGAAGAACAGCAAAATCTCGGAGGGAGCCATCGGAAATGCCTACTCCTGCCTTATTGACATCCAGACCACCAAGGGAAACTCCGACAAGGCCATGGATGTTTTGGCCAATGCCATTAAGGATGTCTCGTTAGAGAATATCAACAGGACTGCGCTGCTCCGTTTAAAACAGGCGGTAGAGGAGAAGTCCCAGAAGTTCCCCTACACGATTCCCGAGAAGCGAACGAAGGCCGATGACTCCAGCTCATCGTCATCCTCGTCTTCCAGTGACGACGATGTGTCGCCAGCGATTCCCGAAACCGTTCCACCCAAACCGGACAGCAAGGTTTAATGGCTTTTGGAAAAGGTCCATCCTCTAGTTTAACCCGTCGTGATTAAAGCTTATTTTTAAAGTATTTACTATGGATAAACAATTTGTAAACTAAAATAAATTTAGTTGTTTTGTTGCGAATGTTTATGGTGCAGTCATTTAAATTTATGGGCAATTTTTACTGAACGTCAAATTGAAACTAAATTAATTATTAACTTTTGAAAAGTTATTAAAATGTAATTTAACTTTTTTCCCGAACATTTATTTTTTAATGTTTATGATAATTATTTATTTACTTGTGAATTTCCTTTCTAAAAACAAAGTAAATTTTGAATTTTAAAAAATTTTCAACAACCAAAGGGTAAAAGTACTCAGTATTTTAAAAGCGAAAGCTATCGATGGCTTGATTTATCGATGCTGCCACATTTCAGAAAACAGCGATACTATTAGCCGTAGTTCCATCTCTAGAATCTATCGCCGCGTTGTGTTTTTTTTGCTCCTACAGATTTTCATCGTGTTTTTCCTGACAGTTTTCCGAATTAACCACGCGACATGGGAGAAAGCGACGCCGAAAGCGATTCGAGCAGTAATTCCAGCAGCAGCGGCTCGTCCAGTGGGAGCGACAGCGACGCCAGGAGCGAATCCTCATCCGCAAGTAGCGGGAGGCAGGAAGAAGAAGCAGCGCGGGTGAAATCCTCCAAAGATTCGAGTAAAACTAACAAGAAGGATAAAGCGGTGGAGAATGATGGAGAAAAAGGAGCCAAAAAGGATGAGGATAGCACTTCCCGCGCGCAGAAACTTTAGCGGAAACCGATTCTAAGCCAGCTTCCCATTCTGATGGCGTGGAAAAGCGGCAAAAGAAGAAGAACCAGCAGCAGCTGCGACAGCGGAAAGTGACAAATTAAATGAAGCGGAAAAAACGGTAGAAACACCTGTCCAACAGAAAGGGGAAACAGAAGCTACAGGTGTGACTAATGAGCTAGAAAAACCGAAGGCCCAAGAAGAGCACTCTGTAAAAGAAGCAGAAGAAAGCAGGGAAAAAGAGGAAGAGCAGCCGGTAACCACCAATGGAAGCAGTAAGGAATCGCCTACGGAATCAGCTGCTGGTACAGTGGAATCACCCAGCGCGGATAACCACATTGAGGAGGGCGAAATAACCGATGTAAGTAAAATATTGTATAGGATAAATTTTGTGTATGAATAGAATTCCAATAATTTCATCATCTTTGAAATTCGATAAAGGATAAAACCTTCCTTAATCGAAATTGTATCCATTTGTAAGTTCACGATAATATTAATATAATTAAACAATTATTCGCATTGCAGAAAGACGATGATGATGTGCCGCCTGCCAAGGAAAGTGAGAAACCAGCTGCCGACAAGAAAAGTCCATCCAGGGACAACCAACGCCACCGAAGTCGTAGTCAGGATGAGAAGCGCCGCCGTCCTCGATCCTCCAGCAGGAGTCCTTCGCCCCGTAACCGCCGCCGTCGTCGCTCGAGGAGCAAGAACAGTAGAACCCGCAGCCGCAGTGCCAGTCCACGCCGTAGGTCCAATTCATTGGAGAGGAGGCGCCTGGAGCGACAGAGACGTCACGAGGAGCGCGACAAACGGGATGAGGAAAGAGCCAAGGAGCGTGGGAAAGCGCCACCAAAAGCGCGGCAAATCCAGCAGCAGGCGAAGAGATGATTCTAGGGAGAGGAAGAGGTCTTCCGATCGCAAACGAGATCGTTCCACCTCGAGTCCAGGATCCAAATCATCGAAAACTGCACGCAATCCGGAACCAACTAATGCTGATAATGAAACCGTAACCGAGCCGGCTGCCAAAATAACCGAGCGTCAAAGAAAGACAGTGGATGTTCTGACCTCTAGGACAGGAGGAGCCTATATTCCGCCAGCCAAGCTGCGGATGATGCAGTCACAGATTACGGATAAGGCATCCGCAGCCTACCAGAGAATCGCTTGGGAGGCCCTCAAGAAATCCATCCACGGTTATATCAACAAAGTGAATGTAACCAACATAGCAATCATCACCAGGGAGCTTTTGAGAGAGAATATCGTGCGTGGAAGGGGACTACTCAGCAGGAGTATTATCCAAGCACAGGCTGCTTCGCCCACTTTCACCCATGTCTACGCCGCTCTGGTGAGCATTATAAACTCAAAGTTTCCGAATATAGGCGAGCTCCTCCTCAAACGTCTGGTCATCCAATTTCGTAGAGCGTTCCGCCGCAATGACAAGTTGGTTTGCATGTCGGCCACTAGATTCATTGGCCATTTGGTCAACCAGCGTGTGGCCCATGAAATTCTGGCCCTAGAGATCCTTACCCTGCTGGTGGAGACGCCTACGGATGATTCCGTTGAGGTGGCCATCGCTTTTCTCAAGGAGTGCGGCATGAAGCTGACTGAGGTTTCCTCCAAAGGCATCGGGGCCATCTTCGAGATGCTGAGGAACATCCTGCACGAGGGAAAGTTGGACAAGCGAGTGCAGTACATGATTGAGGTGCTGTTCCAGGTGCGCAAGGATGGCTTCAAGGACCATCAGGCTGTTGTTCCGGAACTGGAACTCGTAGAAGAGGACGATCAGTTCACGCATCTTATGATGCTAGATGAAGCCACCGAAACTGAAGATATTCTAAGTAAGTAATTCCATAAAATAGTATGTTTATCTTGTAATTTAAAATTTTTTTCTTTCCTTTTTAGATGTTTTTAAATTTGACGACAACTACGCGGAGAACGAAGACAAATACAAAGGACTGAGCCACGAGATCTTGGGCAGCGATGATGGCAGCAGCTCAGGGTCAGGTTCCGGATCGGACTCGGATAGCGACTCGGACGGAGAGTCTGGATCGGATGCGGAAAAACAAAAAAAAACGAAGCTGGCGACATTATCGACAACACAGAGACCAATCTGATTGCCCTGCGACGCACAATTTACTTAACCATCAACTCCAGTTTGGATTACGAAGAGTGTGCCCACAAGCTGATGAAAATGCAACTGAAACCCGGTCAGGAAATAGAGCTCTGTCATATGTTTCTCGATTGCTGTGCGGAACAGAGAACATATGAGAAGTTCTATGGACTTTTGGCCCAGCGGTTCTGCAATATCAACAAGATCTACATACCGCCCTTTGAGGAAATCTTCAAAGACACCTATCAAACTACCCACAGATTGGATACGAATCGCTTGAGAAACGTCAGCAAATTCTTCGCCCATCTCCTGTTTACCGACGCCATCAGTTGGGATGTGCTGGAGTGCATCCAACTGAACGAGGATGACACCACATCGTCGAGCAGGATCTTCATTAAAATCCTGTTCCAGGAACTCGCTGAATACATGGGACTGGGTAAACTGAATACAAAACTCAAGGAAGACGTTTTGGTTGAAAGCCTGGCGGGGTTGTTCCCCAAGGATAACCCAAGGAATACACGCTTCTCCATCAATTTCTTCACCTCAATTGGTTTGGGCGGACTGACTGATGATTTGAGAAGATTCTTGAAGAATGCTCCCAAGGCTGTGCCCGCCATAAATGCCGAAATCCTGGCCAATTCTGGAGGAAACCCATTTAGAGACGGCTCTGCTCCCTCTGGAAATTCAAAGGTAGCTCAACCTTCGGCCTCCTCATCGTCTTCATCTTCGGAATCCAGCAGCGATGACTCCAGCGAAGAAGAATCAGAATCTTCTAACGAATCTTCGAGCTCAGACTCCAGCTCAGAACCCCAGAAGAAACGCAAACGCAAAGACAAGGGCAAAAAGAAATCCAAAAAAAGGAAGTAAGGATAAAGCCAAGAAGGCTAAGAACAAAAAGGCCGAAAAGAAAAAGAAGGCGGAGAAGGAGAAGGAGAGGGAACGGGAACGGGAAAAGGAGAAACAGAGAGCGGAGAAGGAAAGAGAAAGGGAAAAAGAAAAGGAAAGGGAAAAGGAAAAGCAAAGGGAGCGAGAGAGGGAAAAGGAACGAGAGAAAGAAAAAGGAAAAAGAGAAAAAGCGCGAGAAGGAGAAAAAGAAGGCCGAGAAAAAGAAATCAAAGCACAAGAAGAAACGAGAAGAGAGTTCGAGTTCCAGCAGCAGCGAAGAAAGCGAGAAGACATCATCAGAATCTTCGTCCGCCAGTTCTTCCAGTGAGGAAAGCGACGAGGAACCTCAGGCGAAGATCAAGCGACAGGAGCAGATTCAAAGAAACAACAAATTCCGAGGGCAACCGCAAGATAGTGACGAATTCAATCTGGAAGGTCCTGATTCTCGTAGAACCGATCGTTATCAATCTAATGGAAATGGTAACAGACGAAAGGATAACTCCTTCGAAAGAGAACGAATTCCGAGAAACCGGGATAATTCCTCTTTTGATAAAGAAAGAAACCGGGATAGTTCATACGACAGAGAAAGGAGGAAACAAAATGAACCGCAAAGAAAGCGAGATAGATCCCCATCTTATGAGAAACCGCGCAGAAGAGAGAATTCTTCTCCACGAGAAAGACGCGTCGAGAAGAGCAGTCGCGGTGAAAAGGACAGCCGACGTGAACAGCGTTCCTCCAGAGACGAGAGGCCAGATCGTGGTGAAAAATCAGAGCGCAGTGGGCGCAACAAGGATCGTGAACGTGATCGTGACAAGGAGCGGGAACGTGACAGGGAACGTGATCAGAAGAGACAACGGGAACGTGAAAGAGGGCGCGTTCAATCCCGTGAACGTGACCGATCCCGTGACCGCCCGCGAAGAGAGCGCAGTTCGCACCGTTCCAAGGGGCGTGGCTAAAACTGCAGACTGGAAACCAACCGACACTGAAAAATTAAAGGCATACAATTATTTTGTGTTAAATATTTTAGTTTAACTTGTGTACAAAGAAAAACCCACTAAGCTGATACAACAAAAAATAAATGTACAAAACGTAACTATCAAAAATACATTTTATATGTTTTATTAAAACAAATATCCACAGCTCCTAATGCATTTTCTATGCATTTTAATGCATACACAACAATCAGTTCTATGATATTAATTTCTTACTTAAGGCTTAGTACGTTTAAGACAATTTCAATATTTTGGCATGTCTTTTAAATAAATATACATATATATATATATAAATCGTGTTGTTATTATTAATCCCGTTTTTGAATTTATGAACTTGCCAATTTTTACCATACGTTTGTTTCCATAAAGAATTTTTTTTATAATTACCATATTTACTTATTTCTGGTTTGATGCCAACATTTTTGGAAACGAAAATATTATAAGAGAAATGCTAATATTTAAAAAACCATTTTACTCTTATTGAAATATTAAAAAAAAAGTTTTAATCTTTTCAAAATTATATTAGGAAAAGACCTAGTTGAAAATATACAATTGATACCTAGCTTGATTAAAAGTTTGATTACGACCAAAATAAGGTAAAAAACTATACATTAACAGTCTTCCTAATTCAAAAATTCAGCTTGAGATTTTTTAACAAATTTGTTCAGTCTGAAATACCTTGTTAACAAAAAGTTACAAACCTTTCTTATTTAATTTTTAACAAAAATGTTTGCAAAAATAGCTAGAATACCTTAAAAAGACTGGCCACACTGACACGCGTTGCCAACTTTTTTGCCTTGCAGATATTTTATTCTTAACCTTTGGAACAAAAATTACATCAGGGCACTTTAAGAACAAATTAAATTTAAAATAATTATTTTAGCCCTATTTGTTAAAATTTTGTTAAGAAAAGGCGATTTTTCAGTTTGAGTCCGGGACTCAAACCGAGGTTTCAATAAGAGTTTTGGCGCGATTTAGGGAATTTTTAGCGAGCATTTTAGCGTACACCGGGTGCGTGCACACTTTTTCCTTTCTTTTCGTTTCCGAAATCGCGAGCACGCGGATTTCGCTGGGGATATTTTGTAATAAATAAATAAGGTAACTATGGCGGCCATCGCTGCTCGAAAACCGGCAAAACGTACTAACGGATGCTTAAACCACCCCGTCTCGTTGAAGGACAGCCGGCAAGATGACCAAGAAGCGCCGTAACGGAGGACGCAACAAGCACAATCGCGGCCATGTGAAGCCCGTGCGCTGCACCAACTGCGCCCGTTGCGTGCCCAAGGACAAGGCGATCAAGAAGTTCGTCATCCGCAACATCGTCGAGGCGGCCGCCGTGCGTGATATCACCGAGGCCAGCATCTGGGAGTCGTACGTGCTGCCCAAGCTGTACGCGAAGCTCCACTACTGCGTGTCCTGCGCCATCCACTCGAAGGTGGTGCGCAATCGTTCCCGCGAGGCCCGCCGCATCCGCACGCCCCCGCTGCGCTCCTTCCCCAAGGACATGGCCCGCAACAACCAGAATAGGAAGTAGAGATCTTGTCCAGCGCTGAGGAGCACTGGTTGCTTGTCAACATCTGTATATGGAGTCTCGCTTTTTGGCGGGCTGTCCCGCACATTTTCGATAAGGAAACGAGGGGCAATGCCCTGTTAAGCCGGCGAAATATATGCATCCAGTTCTTTTAAGTTCAAATAAACAGAGTGCTTCATTGGGAAACTGCTAATGTCTAAAAAACCACCTTGAGTGTAGACACCTTAATTGTCAACCCCTTATTACCACATCATCATAAGCGGTCCGCTTGGATAAGTCGTTTAAGATGTCTGTATTGTATCCAGTTCTTTATATTTAGTTACGGTCAGTTAGTGGACTGTGAACCAACTTATTTGCCGGATTTTCGAACATCCGTACGCGGAATAAGTGTATTAATGCCCTGCGGAAAGCTTCTATTTACAAAGATTGCATTGAAATTAGTGCATTAGTGTTCAATGAATTGGAGATAATTATCTTCCGGTGTTACACGAAATTAAGAAGAAAAGTAAATCTTTTGCTGATAACGGATTGATAAGGAATTTGATTTAAACTGGTTCTTCTTTTCTTAAAAACAATACATACCATGCTTATATTTTTAGGTTGGCAGGGCACTTTGAATATTTAAATTTCTTAATACCAAGTCAACAACTCACAAACATTTCAAATAAGTACCTTATATACTCTATTAATTCTTAAAGATTAATTAAAACGGATATTTATTGAGAGTATAATAATGCTATCAGCCATTTTGATTAATGCTTTTTCCTTGCTTTGTATACATTTAGATTTTTAAAGGAAAAAATAACAAATTAAGTCAATCTTTAATGCCACACCTGCTCTTTCACCACAGTCACTAGCTTTTAATGCCTCTTCCACTTGTTTCCTGGTCGGAGGTGTATTTAGTCGTGTGTAATATCTCATTTCCTGCTTCCACGTCCTCAAAAGAGGTGCTTATAATGTGGATATGGAGTTGGCTGACTCTTAAATTAATTTAATCAATGCTTCGGTTGGTATGGTTTCTGGTTTTTACACATCAATTAAGGTTGTTTCTGTTCAAGATGGATAAACAATTAATTTGTGTGTTTTAGTGGCTATTAAAGTTTCAGGAAATTAATTCTTATTGGAAAAACTCAATGTCATTGTCACGTTTGTAAATACCATTTTCATGTAAGAAATCAAGCTTCAGTATTCGTCCGCAATGGCGCCACAGTATGTAAAATGTAAGTATTGGGTATAAATCTGCATGTATATCCGTTCAAGCCAAGCTTAAAAATAATTATTTTAGAGAAAAAAAAAATACAATTAAATTGAACAGTTGATAATTGCCTAACGGAAACATCATATAACTATATAATTTCTATGTATTTTATATCCGATATTGTTCAAAGGTTAGGTTTTTGACACCACCATTTAAGAATTGTGATTGAAAGCCATTGTTGGTAGTTTGTGTTTTTTTAAGTTTTGTTAAATTGTCATTTCTTTTGGTAGGACAAACCTTTTCCGAGAACGTTTTTCGAGGAGTACCCTTCATGTTCTCATATACCCATTGCAATTGTTCGCTGGCAGGGTACATCCATGCATACTGTTTTTTGGCATAAATTACACAGACGTGAGTGCAAAGGCAAATGAGTGCGTGGGTGGGGAATCCAGGACCTGCCTTCAATGGGTCACATGCGTGTGTGTGTGTGTGTGTGTACACTTCCTTTTCCTGCTTACCCTTTTTTTCATTTTTTTCTTGAGCCGTAATATTTTTTCTTTGCTTTCTGCTGTTTCAGCAGCAGCTCGCTGTGCTGAATTATTGTTTTCGTTTTGCCCGGGAAAATAAAAATAAAACGTAGACATAAGTAGCAGCCGTTGATCATTTAGCATAAATTAAATAGAGCACACACAAGTGCTAATGAAACTTATGATGAGGATATGCGAGATTGAAACTTAAAGGCAGTTTTGATTTCTAATAGATTGAAAAAGTGCTCCGTCGATTTTCATTCGAAAAATTATTATGAGGATTTTATTCTTTAAAGGAGTACCACTCAAAACCTAAAGAATTTATTTAAATACCCTTCACACATTTGTTCACTTCAGTTTTAAGCTAATTTAATACTATTTCATATAGGATGCTTTGTTTGAACATATGCAAATCCACTTATTCCACTTCAATACTCGTATTCAATACTCGCACTGAACACTCAGATACTCAATTCTATGTGTTTCATAGTAACGCTAACTTTTTTGCACTTGCTCACTTTTCTATTTTCACATTTCCACTCGCAATTGTCTCGCCCTTTCACTTCTAACCCTCAATCGCTCTTTCTGCCTTTCAGACTCCTGCCATATTTTAAGTTTAATTTCCGTTTTATTTTTTTTCCCTGCCCGGTTTGAGCCTCCCATTCGTTTGCGATTCCAATATCCTTTTTTTTTTCTTGTTGTACCTATACGTATATATATATTTTTTTGCGAGTCCCTAATGCCAGGGCCAGAACAAAACACTTTCACTGCCTCCTCCGCCAGAGGTTCTGCCACTTTTTTTATCTGGTCTTTCTAATGTTGGCGACTCGGTGTATCGTAAATAAAAACGTTAAATGTTTTTTTAACGTGCGCCACTTAACACTCGGTACAATTTAAAGGCAATTGGGCACACCAGAGAGCAGCAAAAGCATCAACAACGTCGACCGTCGAGCAACAATGGCCACAAAAAGTCAAGCAATGCACATACAATATCTCTTTATATATAAATGTGTATGATATATATATGTCTATGTCATGGGATCCCCTTTAAATAATGGTGGAGTTGGTATATCTGCTGGCTGAAATTCATGCAACAGGCAAGGAAAACTTGTAGAAAATGCAGCTCATTTTATTAAAACATATTTTGCAAATTATTATTCATATCAATATTTAATTATTATAAATTATTTTATGAGATATTTCATAGGGTATCTTAAGCGTTTTCATCTTTCTCTGAAATACATTTTTCATTTTTTGCCATCTCGCCTTTTTATTATTATTATTTTGACATTTTGTTAGCTTGCTCGTAATTTAATATAGATTTTTGCCCAACCACCCAACCAACATCCTTTCGAAGCTCAACTTGCACTCGCTCATTTTTTATGTTTCAAACAATAAATTGTCAATTGATTTCTGGTCTCCTATTTATGAGGCTGCCATATATTTGTGGATACTTCTTTCGCCTCGGTGGAAATGAAAAATGGTTGTTTGGGGTGAAGGAGCTTTTTATTTGTTTCACACTAACATCTTTGTTTCTCGTGTTGCTTGGTTCCATGTCAAACAAATCGTAAAATCAAACTCAATTCTTTTTATTTATATACAAATAATCAAATGGCGTGGGCCTTTACTTCAATTACGGCACAGAGAAAGGTTGTCGAAGGAGAAAGATGCTCGAGTGCAAATTAAAAATGCTTTTTATGTATTTTGCCCCTCGAACAATATCAAAGTGAAACGCGAATGACGCTTACAGCTTCCGGCGGGGCACATGTAGCACCTATAAATAAATATGATAATATAAAAAATTGTTTGTATTGAAAAGGAAATGCATAAACATTTATTCTCCCTCCACCCTCCATTGTTGAGTGTTTATTTTGTGATTGATATAAAAAAAAAATCGATCCATCGAATTCATTTGACTCTTGTTGCTTTTTGTTACTTTTTGAACACTCGATGGGTGTTATTATTTTTATTGCCAATGACAGCTGCATGTTTTTTCTGGCTGAGCCATCGCCTCTTTTCACCCAACCAGTTTTCACTGTACTTTCGTGGCCTTGGGCAGTGTCCGCTTTTTCCTTTGACCATGGGAAATGTAGCATGTGTCCGCTGTAAAGTGGAGCAGAAATGGAAAAAAGAAAGGCAACATACACAGTTATGCATATAAAAATTAAACCTTTATTTGTAATTGCACGGGAAGAGGAGGGAAGTGGGAGGAGGTAAATTTTAATCAGACAGAAAAGAATTAAATTTAAGAAAAATACACATACAATTAATAAAAGCAGGTGTTTCCTTTAATAATAAATATGACAATCCGTCTGAGTGTATATAAGGTTTCCTTTTTAAATTCGTTGATTTACCATGTCGACCACTTAAATTGCAATAAATTGAAACCTGTTATTAAAGTAAGATGGACTTCTCTTAAGCTGATTGTATTAATCGATTCCTTGGTAATATCCTTTTCTTTTGTCCCTCTTCCTTTGATCAATTGCATTTATCGCACTCAGCTTCCATATTTGCTTTATTCATTCCCGACTCGGTCAACTGTGAAAGTAAATAAGAAAAAAAAATAAAAGAAACGAACTCATTTGTTGGCCCAATTGCCAAATGGAACCAATTCATTCGCATCGATAAGGGGGCGGAGAAAAGTGGGGAGGGGGGAAAATAGTAGAGAACAGGTGAGCCTTTCTCCCTTCGTTTCAATACAATTAAATTTCCACGCTGCTTGATTTTGAACGCTTGACGCATTTTAATTATTTTCAATGAGAATGCTTTATGAAATTCGAGAGGGGCGACCCAATTGCTCAACATTGATGGCCCCCTGATGCTTTTGGCTCACCCTTTTCTTTTTTTTTTTTTACCTTCATACCTTCCATTTTCCGCCGCCAAGTTTTATCCTGGCTGAATCCTTTGGCTGGCTTCCTGTGTGTGAGTGTGTGTGTGTGTGTGACAAACGGAAGTGCAGCAAAGACAGTGGAAGCGAATCGAAAATGAATGTCATTCATTCGAGTCCTGCATTTCGTGCATGCAATTAAGTCGCCGTCGCCCACTTTTACATGCCTCTGGAAAATGGGTGGAAAATGGGTTTAAAATTGGGCAGGTTGGGGAACCCGCGCTCAAGTTAATTACAATCTACATTGTTTATCGGTCTTGAAACATTCAACCTCCAACTTCCTTCCCCGAATTCTTTGGCCGCTTGAAAGGATTTATAAATATTTCACTGAACCCATCCTTGCTAGCGAAATTGCTTAATTATACGAACATTTTTAAATATTTCGCTTTTAATTGTTTGAGGTTAATTAATAATTCAGCAAATTTACTGCAGAAGTTTTTTTCTTTGTATTTTTTTTTACCCAACTCCTTGATTCTTTGTGTGTGCAGTTTTAATGGACGAGACTCGCTAATGGCCAAGGCTTTTGTAGGTTCGTTTATACTGCTCCTCCCTTCCCGGCTTTGTATTGAAGTCTAGTCTGAGGTCTGGACCTGGACATCATCTGCATAATTCTTCATTAACGCGAACTTAATGCGTTTATGGTTAACGCAGACAGCGAAATGATGTTTCATAATTCAATTATCGTGGGGCAGGTTGGTTATTTCGTTGGCGAGGGGTCAGAGGTTAACAGAGGGGCCGAGGGGAATTTGCGGTTGCTGTTCTTAAAGGTGAAAGTGTATGTAATTGAAAAAGTTGCAACTGATTGAGTTACAATGAAGTAAGTGACCTGAAGCTCTTTAGTTCAATTATTTCAATACTTTTCTTACTTCCACGAAAGCTATTTATTTTGAATTTGTATAGACTCGTTTATTTATTACTTATATAATGTTTTTCTCAATCAAAATACGGGGTTGATACTAAATTAAATATGCCATAAAATAATGCTGTTTCTTATTTATATTCAAAAGTATTATGCCTTGGCTGATTTATACACATCTCTCTTTAATAAATTAAATTTACCATCACTTAAATAAGAGCCTTCTTCTCGCTATCTGAACTGAACAGGGGAAATCCCCAAATGGCCTGATAAGGATTCCATTTCCTATGCTATTCACACTCGTCCACCGTTTAATCCCCATCCTTCTGCCCATAAAAATTGATACGCACAATCAGAAAACCCTTTTTCAGTCGGGGGACCTTTTCCTGGGCGGGTCAGCTTTAAGGCCCAACATAAACAAGTTAGTCAAATAAAACATTTTGTTTTTAATAAAAAGCCATGCAAACAAACAACAACAACAACGACAACAAAAAAGAGAACCATAAATGGATCAAAGTAAAAATTGGCCGGAAAATATTATGCCACACACACATATGTGTGTAATGAGTGTGTGCGTGAGCTTAACCCAAATTATCCATAGCCGACGGCCTAAACACCGAGTTTCACTTACGATTGCGTATACGCAATGTTGTGCTGGAGCAGGCAAAACAAAAAATACCAAGAATCACAACATGTTTCGGCCTCTCCTCAAAATCATTTATTGCTGTCCACTTCGCATTTTTTTTATATTTTCTGTTATTATCTCATGAATGCTAAATGCCCGCAGCGTCTGTGGGGAGAACCATGATGGAGGGACACTGGCTTTTTGCCTTAAGTTATGAGTACGCAGGAAGAAAATACTAACGATTTTAAAGTAATAGCAAAGTAACTTATTTGTGTGAAATTTTAAAGGAATTTTCTTAGCTTAAGGTGATTTATTTATATATTTTAGGATTTTTGCAATTAAAAGTGGGTAGGTATGCTCGAAAGATTTTAACTTAGACATTAGACAATATTAATATCTTTATTTTGTTTTTTTTTTTTTTTAAAGAGATTTTTTTTCATATTTTTGTGTGAATTAGTTGCTCAATATAAAAGAATTTATACTGATATTCTTTGAATCGTACTTAAATTTAAATTAAATTTAATCATTTCTAGCAGTGTCAAATTATAAAGTACAATGTACATATGCAAAAGAGTCTGCCGTGATATCTCCTACAATTTATCATGCTGCAAAGTGAGTTGTGCGTGCTCCAAGATTCGCCCGGTTCGCTTTTCCTCACTCCGTGTGGATACGAGACATTATCCCCCGTCATTATGATCACCGACATCATCATCGTGATGGCAGCCACTTGGATATCTTGTGGCTTAGCCTGACCCATTATCCCACTTATGCACATTGAAGGCATTCAGTCAGCCAGGCAGTCAGTCAGTCAGTCAGTCAGTCAGCCAGTTGGTTGCTTGGTTGGTCCTTGCGATTCCTTTGGCTTCACGCTGAGTTTCCCAGACGTCGCTCGGTTTTGAATGGCGCACGAGTTGAGCGAAGATCCTGTGGATTCCTGCGTGAAATTACACAATGAAAAAAACAATAAATATTATAAAAAAATTACTACAATTTGTGCAATACTATATAACATTTAAAGTAACTTAAATCCTATAATATTTTCAAAAACAAATATATTCTATAGTTAGAAATATAAAAACACCAATGGTATTTTCTTTTTTAAAGCTTAATAAAATGTTATATTTCTATGCATTTATTTATTATAAATTAGCGAGCTATTTCGTTATCCTGACCAGCCAATTTAACCACCAAATTTCTTCAACATTTTCCCGCGTGTATGTGTGCGTGTGTGGCCTTTCCGTGTCATTGTAATGGCGGCACATCCGTTGCAAGTAAATGCCATTTGTCGAAATAAATTTCCGTTTTATTTAAATCCACGCACAGTGGGACAAAAAGGGAGGGAAAGGGGAAGGGGGAAGGGGTGAGGGGGTTAGTGGTGGTTGGGGGCACCCCACATGTGGCCAAAATACACGCACACAAGCGGGCAGACAAAACGGGGGCTTAAGTGTATATTTTATTATTATTTGGACTGCTTGATGACATTTGTCGTTGTACGGCCAAAGACCGGATGTCCTTCTGTGCAGGATCCACCTCGCTCTAAAACTCCCACCCACTTTCCCCATTTTCCGCTCCTATTTTCCCTCCCCCTGACCCCATCCACTTCCTCCTTTTTACCCCACCATTCGTCCTTTGTGCGTGTCGGCTTTTGATTGCCGCATTGCGTATGTTCATTTGTATTTTGTATCGTTCTCTATCTAACTATCTTTATATCCATCAGACTCACTCTGAATCCCCCTCCATTTCCTTTCTCTTCCCGTTATCCCTTTTCCTTTATGGCTTCTACACTGGGAAAACCTTTTAATTATATCGCTAATAACTTATCAAAGAACCATAATAATTTCTACTGAAATAATACTTTCTGTTGCAATAAAAAAAATATTTCCAAGTGAATAGGAAGTCTTAAGTTTTCTTAATTATAAACTTATTAAGTATTTTTTTGTAATTACGTTTTGTAGTTAGGTTTTTCCTGTGCACAACAACTGTTGCCTGTTTTCTATTTGGCTTTTCGTCAGCTGCAAATCATTTGGCAGCGTTAAATGTTTGCCCTAAGTCCCAAAACCCTTTATAGCGAATGCCCCCTTCCAAACATTTCATTAAAGTCCCCTTTTAAAACCCCTTCCATTGTATCATTCGCTTATGAGTTATTTGGTTTGCCAAGTCCAATATTGAAATAGAGTGCTTTAAGTAAAGTTTCGCAGTTTTAAGAATCTAATTTAAAGATAATTTTAAAGGAAATATATTTTAAAACTTACTTTAAGGTGTTTAAAAAGAATGGCTTTTGGGTTATAGCAACCCACGCAGAACATTTTTGCTAGCGAAAATTCACGGGTCTACTGTTTGTACTCCCAAAAACCCTTTTCGCAACGAGGAATTTGCAACTCCAACCCTTCGCCTGATTTTCCGGTTTTCAACATATTCATTTGCATATATGGAAATGACAAAAACATGGCCGAAAAATTGAATTGAACTTGTGTCCGAGCATGTCCCGTGTCCATGACAATGTCCAATGTCCATGTCAGTCAGTCGGTCACTCGGCGGGTGTCCTTTTTCCAGGCAATTCCTTTTCCCACTCTCCAGTGGAATATGTGTCGGTTTTTGTTTTATGCCCCTGCCCGGAGGTCATCTAACCCTGCATCCGACCAAACACTTTGACTTTATCGATGCTGCCGCCGCCTGATGATGATGGAAGCCCCAAAACTGAAACCTGAAATTCGAGACCTTTCCCTTTGCCTTTCCCCCTTTTCCTTACCCCTTTCCCTTTCCCTACACTTTACATTAAATGCTTCGTTATTATTGTGATATGATGCATGCCCAAAAGGGGGAAAGGGGAAGCAAAGTCAGGGGAAAAGCCCTTTCCAACCCACTAAATTGCGTATGTCAAGCTACATTTGCCTCGAAAACTTGTTCGGCCTGTCTCTCTAGAATGTTTCAAATTTTAATGAGCGGTACATTTAATTTTAATGTCTTGCGAACATGTGTTCATTAATGTCCTAACGCTGACCTCAACCCAAAAACTTCAATGCTATCGAAGTTTGCTTAAAGTTTTCGGTTTAAGGATCTCTTAACTGTTATCTCTGTTCTTAAGTTTTGACCCACTGGATCTTAAAGATTCCTGTCCCAACGTTTCTATTCGAAAGAATTTCTTTATTCCTTTTCGGCACACACTTAAAATAATGAGCGCTTAATTTAGCACAAATTCAGCAGCAGAAATTGAAACTTTTTTCTCGGTTGAGGCCAACGCAATCATTACGCTCGATTAGGTCCTCAATTCGTTGGGCTGCCTTTTACTCTGGCTGAGTTTGGTGATTGATTCGAAATTGGTTGGCGCTGATTTCACACAATCTATCTCAACTTTCTATTAACGTTTAACGTTTAATGCCCCTGACTCCGCCAATTCACTTTGTTGGAAAATAATTACGAAAAAGGCAACCGCTTCTACAGGATTAAAAATAGGGAATGGTTAATTGGGCGTATTCGATTTGCGGCCCTGATTGTAATAAAAGGAAACGCAACAATCATGTGTGATGTGTAGATAAAAAATTGTTGATTAGATAATGGATAAGCTATGTGGTTGTTAGAAATCTTTTAAAATGGTTAAAAGTTATTTAAGACTATTGTTACTGACAAGACAATAAAAAACTTACCAAACATGGTTATAAATGGTTTATTAAATCTTTCGACACCGAAAGTTGGCGGAGAACCCAAACTGGAGGATAATTGAATAAGTTCAGCGAAATACAATAATAGCCGGCGGCCTTTGACGTCATGCACAAAACCGCAAAAGCGATTAAACCCATTTGCTCTAAGACTTCTTGCCTTATCGCTGTCATCTGTCATGGCCAACAAAAGGCCAAGAAAAAAGCGAGAGTCCTCTGTGCAGTCACTCAAATATGCAAATTAGCTTCTTGGAACTTCGGCTTAAACCTGGCCTAGCACTCATATCTTTGTGTCCCCCCCCAAGTATTTGGGTTAATGAATAGACAAACTTTCGACAACCTCAATGTGCCAAAGTTTTGCTCTCAGCCCTCCAGCGACAAATGCACACGGAATCTCAGATATACACTGAAATAAATTGTAAAAAATAATAAATAATACAAATTGTACAATATGTAAATGAAGAAATATTATCAAGTTCATTTAAACGATATTAAAAAGACTACGTTTTCAAAGTAATTTGATGCTGATGAAAAATAGAAAAATTTGTATAAATAAAAGATTGGAAAATGTAGTAGATATAGCTTAATACTTTTTAATAATCTCAAGGTTTTCTTTTAAATAAATTTGTGTTTTATAAACGTATATATTTGTATGTTTTAGCATTAAACTCAAAGTTCTTTTCTTTTTAAATCCTTAAAGCCTTGGTACGCACTAAAACGTAAAGGAAAATGTTATTTTATTTTCTCTGTGTTCACATGTGGAAGCCAAATGCAATTCGAAGGCAGGAGGAATAAGGTTAGGCTAAAAGGATATCTAGAGGTGGACTTGGACTGCTTGTCGTGGCATTATCAAGTGAAATATGTGGAAAGGAAAGGAAACCGGCCGAGTAAAAAGGAAAAAATCTTGGGGAAACTTGTGTTTGACTTGCAGCTTTCTTGGCTTACTCGGTGGCCACTTCTCCACTCCACTCTGCTGCTCTGCCTGCCACGAACTTTTGAATATTTCATCATTTTTCGGTTGCAAGGTAGCGTCTCTAAGCCTATTAAGGACATCAAACAAACATTTTGCAAAATTAAATGGCCATGCAAGCCAAGCACATGGGCGCCTTTGGTCCTTTGGCTCTCTCCGTCTTTTGTGTAACTTTGCACAAAATATTTTAGATATTATGTCACACTTAAGGGAGGCTGTGTGTACGAGTGTGTCGTATGCGGTCCTCCATTTATGACCGCACACGAGAGTCCTTGCTAAAAGGATTCCATTGGGCCCACGACGCCGACGTTTGCAGCGCCAAAGAAAATGCAAAACATTTTCAAATATTTATGAGCTATTAACACTTGGGCAAATCTCTTAAGGAATTTTCCTGCGAGAATGTTTGCCTGCTCGCATGAAAATCTTGCGGTCATTTTAAAATTATTTATTGTCTTTTCATGGCTTTTCGGTTATTTCGGTTTTAATGGCATCTGACTTATTGTGGTTTGTCAGTTGGTTTGTTAAGCTGAAAGCGGTTTTCGCTCTCATCCCCACTTTGTGTTCATTAACATGCAAGTGGAATCGTAAAATAATATTTTCGGCTGAGCTTGGCATGTGTTATTCTGCAAAACATCTAAGCATCTTTAATTGTGGTTAGGTGTTGCTAAGTATGCTAAAAATTATGTTTTGCGTATGTGTTGTTAAGCTGACAAGTTAATTACTTGCAATTTTATGGCAAACGCATAAAGAAAATTTGCTTAAAATTCTATATTCTATATTAATTTGTGATTTAAATACATTTGGGCATTGAAAATATTTTATTAGATTCTCCCAAAAGACAAATATTGAAAATTAAAGCCTGCATCCCCCACCACATAATTTCAATTTAATTTCTCAAATTTTGGCAATGGAAGAACTTTCTCCCATAACAGTTTATCAGGATAATCTCAATGTTCCCCAGACCACAAAATAGATAACCATATAAATATTTTCAAATTCTATATGCAGCTTCATTTGGCCGATTTCTTGGCTGGCCAAAATGTTTCCGTTTGTTCCAGAAACTCATTGAACTTTATGCGAAACCGAAATCAATGTGAAACTGCCCATTTAGATATATGCACTTTCAATGCGATTGTGGGCGGAAAGCTGGGTGGAAAAGCTGGAAAGGGGCTGAGGGGAAATGCTGAAAAGCGTTTGCCTGAAAATGCGGTCAATGAACACATATGTATATGTGGCACAAAACCAGCGAACAACAAAAAAGAAAAAAAAAACAAAAGTCATTGCAGTTATCGCGACAAAAGGCAGCAGGAAAAAAAATTCCTGGACAGGACCTTTGCCTAAAATGCTGTTTATCTTGTCGGCCCGTGAATGAGACGGCGATAGGGTGTGCGAGGGAGATGGCCGGCACCTACAGCTGGTGCCAAGAATTTCCCCTTGGCGATGGCGATGGGGAAAAGCGGGGAAAAGCGCTTTTAGGTTTGGTGGCGTCGCCTGTGCTAACGACGGAAAATATAAAGCCGAAAATGAAGTAGCCAGCCAACAGGAACCCGGTTCCCCTTTTCGCAGGACATGCAAACATTCTGTGTGACAGCACAGAAGGACAGTGAGCGGGAAAACTTGGCGGGGAAAAGCCGGGTAAAGAATAGGACAAAGCCAAAAAGAAAGTTGAGCGAACATTTTTGTGGTCGAGCAAATTTTTGGGCTTCGATGATGAAATTTGGCTGCCAAATAGGTTACAAGCAATTTCTACTTGGGGTCGGCCAGTTTATGGAGTTTCGCTCCGCACTGAATTTGTTGTTCCGGCATTTTTGGCCAGAGTTTTTCCACTTCTCTGCTGGGTTTTCGGTTTTTATATGCTTTTTGTGTTGGCCAGTAAATGAAACGGAAATATGTTTTGTAGGCCCGTTGCACATGGCAAACAAACAACTTCGCCGACCGGGAAATGTTGGTGGAGAATTTTCCAACTCGGAAAGCGGGTGAAGCTCTCATTTTGCGCTGGTTGCCAAATTTCTTGGGAAAGCCTTTAAGTTGCTACCAAGAAAATGCCAAGAGCTGTAGCCAAAAAGCGTTTTCCTAAGCAGCTTAACGAAATCATCACTGTGATAAAGGTAAATCAAGGGAAAGTCTTAGAAAATATGTATAACAAATCTAAATTTGTAATACATTTAGGTAAAGAAGATAATTAAAGGTAGATAGGAAAGCAAATTTTTATTTAAATAATTTATTTTTATGAAGAGTAAGTTTTAAGTCAGTGTTTATAAAATGTAGATTTCCTATGCAAATACTCCGACTAGTTAAACCACTTCATTTGGTAAACAAAAATCCCTTTCTGCATATTCCGAAATTTATAATTTCTATTAGAGAAAAGTTTTTCGCGAATCGTAAAAATGTCCCCACCACTGACGTTTGGCTGACTGCACTTAGACTAATTTAACCACTAAACAAACACAAAAAACAGACACAGATGTGTATATAGAAATACGAACATAGTTATAGGCTAGGCAAACACATTCTGTCAGTCATTTGGCAGCCATGGCCAACCATTGTCACAACATTTGTGCAATCTCTCTCTCGCTTTTCGAATTTTCCCTCGTTTTCCGCCACCTTGTTGTTTGCACGATTTTCCTCCGTTTGTATTTTAAAGTCAGGACGGCAAAACCGAAATTACCACAAAATGTTTACATTCGTATAAAATTTCATTTGATTTTCCCGCAAAAGCGAACGGAACGATGCCGAGGTGGTTATACAAAATCATTGGCCGATTATTTTGCAGGAAATTAAAAACCACAAATCTAAAATGTTTGAAATATCCGGTGGAACAATTAATTCATTAATGAACAGGACAAAAAAAATTTACGTGCGCACGACAGTTGAAAACGGAAGTGAAATCAGGCGTAATGTATATATATATATATATATAAAATGAATCTGGTTTGTAAAATGAATCAAATGATAAAGCGAAAGCGATGGTACTCCTATGTGTATATGTAATTTTTTGCATTCGATCTGGTGTCGCTGTTGCATTATTTATTTAAATATTGTTGCATATGAAGAACTCAACTGAATGCATATTGATGTACTTTTATATGCAGTTCTCATGCCAATGTTTTTGCCGACATTTGATTAAGCCAAAATGTAATGCAATTTAGCAGTTCGGACGGCAGGTGTCCTCCGTTTTTGTTGTCGCATAATTATTTAATGACTCCATTTTTTTCCGCCTGCGTATTGGTCAACTCGCATTGTTTATGGGGACGATTTCACATGTCGGTTGAACAAAACTCTCCTCCCTGGTTATCCATTGAAATGTTTACGCTCGAATTGGCATTGGTTTGACAAATAAAAAATTAATTGCCCATTAATGCACCAAACGATGGCAGAATATAAAAGCAATATCCAGTGAAATGAAAGAATAAATGTATAAAAAGCGCAGAGAGTTCGATACTCATACTTATCGGTTTATTTTTATTTCTCGCAATAATCAATAGAATTGTCCCATAATCAAAGCTGTGTTAATTGCTCCATTCATTGTCAATATGTTATTAATTAATTAAATATTATTTCAAGCCCTGTTTTCATTTGCTGACTTCGTCTTCAATGGATGTAAAATTATTTTCATTGATCAAAATCAATTAAATATTATTAAAGGAGACGTGAAGAGCAGAAGGGCGTGAATGGGAAATATAATTGCGGTTTTCAATGCAGATTTAATTGACAATGTAATCAAAGTGTTGATACCGCTATGAACGAGTTTTTTAAATGAAAAATAAATAATGGCCAGCAAGGAAATCGTTTTGTGGGAAAGAAAAATAACAGGAGTCCAATTAAGTTTAAATCATGGTTTTGAAGGACCAACGAGAATGATTTAAATTTGATGCTATTAAATTTAAAGTTTCTTGGCAATTTATTCAACAAGCTTATATCAAACTATTCCAAAACTCCAATAAATAAGCCCGCATATATTATTTATTAGGAAAACGTGCCGCTGCCTTTGGCAATGCCTTATAAAATCGACACTTCATATAGCACCTACTTGAACCCATTCGTTCTGGTTCCAAATTCAATTCTCGCAAATTCAATTCGAGCCAGGAAAACCAACAAATATCTCAACAAAAAGCCCTTCTTCCTACCAAATAACCCGAGAAGTGTCCAACGCCAAGAAAGGAGATGCCTGGAATAGTAAAGCCCCGAGTTTTATACGCTGACGTTTGATTATCGACACGGTTCTTGGATTGTTGCTTACCAGTAAAAAGTGCTGCCATGTGGCTCTGGCCAAAACAACAACTGGCCAAGAAAAGGAAATCCAAAGATGCCAAACATTTTGTATTGTGCAGGGCAGGCACAACAAAAAAAAAAAAAAATCGAATCTAAGGGAAGAAAAAGGAAAATATGTTGAGATGCCGGGAAACTTGTGATTGTGTAGACCGAGCTGGTGGCCGTTTTGCTTGACAGTCATTTCCAATAACTTCATTTTTCCGTCGTTGAGCAGAGATTGTGTTGCAGATTGCAATGCCACCAGTGAGCACAGTAGAAAATTGTTGATATTATTATCCTTGATACTATACTTTTAATTGAACTTATAAAATGGAGAATAAAATGTAAAAAATAGTATGATATTTAAAATTATCAATTTACTGGTTAAAGTAAATACTATATAACTTTTAGATAATGCAAATGTTTCTTTAAATAAAACAGGTACATGTATGTTAATTTCATTCCTACTAAAAATTTATTTTAATTTTATTTAACTGTAACCTACTTCAACTTTTCTCTTTTAAATACCCAATGACTTAATACCTGAAACGTCCGGTTTTATATCCTGTCATAAGCAAACGCCTTCATTTTTTTTCTGTGCACAGACACACTGTCATGTGACTGCCGCAAGAGCAGAAAAAGAAACCACAAACAACAAAAAGCATTGCATTGATAAGGCCGAAATCAGGTCACAAATGTGAATCGTATACGTAATATGAAAAGTATTTCGCTCGGTTCGTATGTTTTCTGTTTTCTGTTTTCTGTGTGGGCTGCAAATGCTTATTCTTTTGCAGCTTGTTTGTCTCTGTTTGTATCTGAAGCTTGCAGCTCAAACTGTCAAAAAAGGGTTGGCCCCGACAGAGTTTTTGTGTGGAAAAGGAACTTTGTTGGGACTTGGCCATTTGTGCTGCCTGGAAAATGGGTTTGCAGCCGCTGCGGTGGCTGCTTTTGATTTTGTAATTAAATGCTGTAAAACCCGGAGAACATTTTAAACATAGGTACTTCACGTGGTATGATGTGGTTGGCTTACGGTAAAGGGCATTTTAATTGGATTTTTAAAACATGCTTTACTTACAGAAATGAATTGGGGGTTGTATATGTCCAAATAACACATATGTATGTATGTTTTAGATGTAAAGGATACTTGTTACAATAAAGATCTCTCATTAATTAATTAATTACAAAAAGTTTTTTAAGCTTTCAATTAAAGTGTTTTTAATTTACGAACTTAGGATTCTACTTTGCTCTATTTTTGCCCATAAGTATTGTATAGTTTTTTTGGGTTTCATTCTTAAGGATTGTGGACTTAATTAATCAATACTGTCAACCTTTGCTTTCAACGAAACCTTAATCATTAAAAGTCAGATCCTTTGAGCAGCAACTTCCATTTAAAAGTGGGAGCCACTTTTCCATCTCCTGTCTGCAAAGTTGGCAGGCAAATCGAATTGTTTTTCTGTTAAATTGAAAGCCCACAGAAGCCATGACAAATGCATAAAAATTGCTAAAAGCGAAACGGTGACCGCCCACCAGAAAGCAGAAAGCAGTGGGTTATAATATTTGGAACTTGCCAGCCTCCCTTCCGACTTTCCGCCTTCCGTATAGTAAATTCATTTTTGGTTCATGTTTGCATATCTCACGCCAAAAATATTCTTCATTGACATGCATTTTGGCTTACACACAAAAGCTGCCTGGGATCCCGATGTCGTTTTAAGCCCGTTTCTCCCCCCCTTTGGAAGCCAAACAATATTCTGACATTCAATTCGACATTTGTTTTCGGGCTGTGCAGTTGTTGCAATTCTAAGCGCAGACGCCACCGGATGTTGCATGCCAATTTCATCTGGAGTATGTATTTGTATTTGTGTTTGTTGTTTATCGCATGCGTCGCCGGGATGTTTGTGGGGTAAACCTTTGACTGTGTGTGGGGGTGTGTGTGTGTGGGTGTGTGCGGCTGCTCCGAGGACGTTTCAGATAATTCATTTTGGCATCGGCGGCTGCTGCTTGTATTTATGGGATTTGCGTGTGAAATTTTCGGTGGGCTTCCACTTTGAAATACAATTGAAAAGCCTAAAAAATACACAGAATTTATAAGTAAATTTCGCCTTTTCTTTTTCTAAAAATTAAGTTTTATTTTATATTTTATAAATTGAGTTTTTGTAACAAAACGAAACTTGTGACTTAAAGCCAAGAAGAGAGCTGAAATGTTTAAAATTCGATTTGCTTTCTCATGTTCCTTTTTTCCATCTGTCTGTCGTTCAAGGTTAAACGATTTCAGTTTTATTTTATTTTGGCAATTTACAGAAGAAGCTGACTGGATTACAAAACATTTCCACCAAAACGACACGTAATCGTTGGGGATGGTAAAAGGAGTAAGGTGAATTTCGAACTGATGTAAAGGGAGTGTAAAAAAGTACATATATATATTGGTTGGAAAATGGTAGGGTTAAGTGTATTAGATCCAGCAGCAAGTTAAGTTGAGAGGAGGAGCTTTGTTATTTAAACTAATTTGAAAAGAATTCCAGCAGAGTTGATTATAAAAGCAGCTCAGTCCATTTATTTATAAATATTTAAAGTAAATTAACTCCCTCTTCTCTGGACTGCAAATCAATGAACTTCTCACCTTTCAGTGACCCAACATGAATCCATCTCCCAACTTGAGTAGCAAGAATTCCCCACTTTTCTTTTCCCAGTTGCACTGACTCCTCTTCGTCCACTTTTCCCTCCTCTTCGCATTTCTCATTCAATTGCAAATCACGCAACATTGTAAACATTTGTAAAACTGCTTTAAAAAGGTGGAGGTGCAAAAAAAAAGAAGCAAAAGAAAACATGGGGAAAGGTAAACCTTTTATTTTTTTTTAGCTAAAGAAAAAGAATTTTCTTCTTTGCCAGTTGAATGATGAGACATCAATCACGAAGCTGCGCGTTTGTCATTCGCTCAAAAATACGCACTGTCAAATTCACTCAGTGCGCGTCTCCTTAAAGTTTGAACCTTTTTTTAGATTTTTCTTACACTCGTGTGGGAATTTGTTTTGAATATATATTTTTTGCAAAACGAAACGCCAGCGTTCATTTACCTGCAAAATTTTGTAATGACAACGAAACCAGCAACAACGCGTAAATTTGTTGCTTGTTGCTCGTTTGCGACATTAAGATTGATTAGTTTTCTCGCCCTGCAAAAGTTTTTCCCACGAAGAAAACAGAAAATTATGCTCGCGCATGATGAAGGAGTTTTCTGTGTTTGTAAAAATCATAACAATTTATTTTCCTATCGTTTACATAAATTTGTGTCAGTCCAAAGCGCTAAAATAGTCGAATAATTTGTTTTTAATAACACTGCGAAATAGTTGCTTAAACAATGGAACTGGAAAAACGTTTCATCATCCGATTGTTTGAGCTCAAGAGGGAAAGTTAATGACTTTCGAGTGTTTCTTTGGCCAAATAAAACATTTGTTGCTGGGGTCTGTTAAATGTGTTACAAGCAATTTCAGTCTACGGATGGCCAGGATATTTAATAAACAGTCAGAAGTTCCAGGGAATTAATGGCGCTCGCATTTGTGCCAAAGTTATTAAGTTGTCCATGAGTTACTCATAAAGTAGAACGTCCTTTTGGGTTCCTTGAAACATTACTGCCTACTTTTTAATTAAGAAGTTTTTCACATGTATTTAGATATACGTGTATATAATAGTTTTCTTTGATAAACCCACATTGCATATCTTGTTCAAAAGCGACAAACAGGAATTTAGTATAAAGTGTTTGAGAAATGATCAATTATTTAAACAAGAGTGTGTCAAACCACTTAACTAAAATACAATATTAAACTCATTTCATTAATAGTGGTTTCTGTTGTACAAGTGCTGCCATTAAAATGCATTCAATTTTAAGCATTCGATTTAAATTATTATTATTATGGTAATTCCCCACAACCGGACCTGCATTTATGGTAATTGAGCTTATAATAAACTCTAATTTGAAATTAAATTATTTTCATGAACTCTTCAGTGAACTGAATAGGGAAAATTAATTTATTTTTACAAACAAACGAACTGGCAAAACCGTTCATCGCTAGCCCCTTCTTTCAACTTTCCTGACCGTTCATTTAGTTTGCCAATGTTGTTCGAAGTTGTGTTTGTGCAGACTAACAAAATTAATTAATAAATCGAATCTAATGCCCGAACAAATTGAATCCCATCGATTGCATTTACAAGTGCGCCATGTGCAGCTCTTGAGGGTAAAATTTTAGCACGAAAAAAAAAAACAACTGAAAAAAAATAACAACCAAAGAAAAGTGGAACAATGTTTTACGCTCAAATGAGTTACAAGCAAACAATGGAAACACCCGGAGAGAAAGGAAAATTTATGTTGATAGGGGAAAACTTCCCTTTTCCCTATCCCTATCCCTCAGTAAAATTAAAATTCGCGTGAAAACATTTTATGGTCAGTCATAAAAAAAGAAGCAGGAGGAAAATAAGGGGAGCGCAGGGAAATCGCCACTATGGAGCCGGCTAATTTGCTCATCGCTTCGGCGTCAAATCAAAGAAACATTTTCGTTGGATTTCTGGCGTGTTTTTATTGCATCATTTGCAAAGAACACGACTCGGGGGATTTCAGAGGGGCGGAGCCGAATACGTGATGGGTCTCTGGTATACGAAATCAATTTCCTGCTCCTGCTATATAGCTATATAGCGCCTGCCACCGTTCCCAAATCGATTTGAGTTCGGTTAACCTGGCAAAGTTTTCGTTTTGCTGCCAACGAAAAAAAAACCAAGTCGGCGGAGCAAAAACTTTTCACGATTTGAAACAAACAAATTTTAACAGGATTATTGTTGGTGTGTCGGGAATAAACCGTGAGCCAACAATAGTCCCCAATACAAAAAAAGAGGAGGTAAAAACGGGCAGAGACGAATTAGCAAAATGGGGATTGCAAAGTTCTTAAAACTGTTAACTTCATAAAAAAGAGAAACAATTTTAACATGCAATAAACATAATGAACAACTTATTTTAATTTAAATAGAAGAAGACCCTATCAACGAATTCGTATCTTATAAAACTAAGTATAAAACGTAGGTAAAGAAATATTCTTTATACCCTGTAACCAAACACATAAAGGATACTAAAAAGAAGCAAACTTTTTGGCGCTTCTGTTGTTTGCCGTCGCTTCCTGTGTCCTTTTACACGCTCAAATAAATCAAAAATATATTTGTGTATTGTTTATCCATTGTTGTTGGCCTACTTGTTGTTGCATTTGGGGTAACCACTTGTGCGGCTTATTTCTTACATAATCAAATCGAGAACTAGGGAGAAAGAGGAAACCTCAAGCACAAATAATATTACGCATACGCCACGTTGCTCTTGTTGCTGTTGACCGAACTCATTTGTTTGGCTTTAGCAAAAGGGTTATACTTTTGTTTGCATTTACTCGCCAGTTGTTGCTTGCCCTAATTGTTGTCGTTGCTGTTGTTTTTGTTATTGTTGTTGTTGCAGTTGTTGTTGTTTTTTTGGGGTATCTGTGTCAGGGCTGGTCAACAATTAGGCAGGCTCCACTGTCGTCCGATGGCTGATGGCAGGGAAAATATCAACATGAATACAAAACGAGCAAATTAGTAGCGTTTTCTTGGTCTGTCATCGTCGTCATCATCATTGTTTTCATTTGCCTTTTGGGGTTAGCTTGTACAACTTAATTTTCCGTTCACTGAGTGCAGAAACAAAAAAAAAAGTAAGGCGAGCGGTAAAAGGAAAGAAACCAAACCAGGACACACTAATAATAGATGACGAGGTTTTCCTTTAGCTTTCTTTTTTTCTGGGCATTTCTATTTTGCAAAAGATTTCACTGATTATACAGTACCAGTTTTTAAAAGAGTATTTATCGGTTTGGCTTTTTTTTTTAGAATTTTTCTCTTTGTTTTTAGGCATTGTTTTTTGCTTATATCGACCTACTTGTTGGATTAGGAATAAAAGAAAGGAAGGAACTTTAAAAAGTACAATAGAGTGCCAAGGAAAACCCAAGAAAGCTTAAAAGCAGAGCAAGGTTAAAGGTTTTTGTGTAAAGCCATTGAAACAGCTTGGCCAAGAAGTCTCTTATTAAATGTCCCAATCAACGACTTTTCTATTTGGCAAACTTTTGAGTTTAAGCCTTATCGCATCGAATGCTTTATGGGGCATGAACAGTTTAATCAAGTCAGGGCCACATGCTCTTTTGTTGCCCATTTATGAATGTCCTGGCCAGATTCCGTTTAACAGTTTGCTGTTATGGCTCATGAATATTAAAATATGTCTCTGACCCTTTGTCCTTTCAACCAGACAGACCCTTACTATTTTCTGTGCATTTGAAGAGTTTGACAGCAGGAAAATAAACTTGTTTTTCAGAATGCAATTAAAATGTTTGCCCTCTTCTTTTTTTTTTGTGGGAGCCAATGAACTTCGCACTTTTTCGCCTGAAAACAAAACGAGAAACTACACTTAAGGATGAGGGATGTTGTTTTCTGCCTGTTAATGATTTATGAGCGTTTTCCCCCTGGCTTTGGTAAATTAAGTAATATACACACACACACTGAAGTATGCAGCGTAAAAATTCCATAAACATATAAAACTGACAGGCTAAAGGGAATTCGAGTGGTAAATGGTGGGTGGTAACTGCAGTTTGCACGTCTTGCGAACGGAAAATTATGAAAAGCCGCTTTTCGGCGAGGGGCAGCAGGAGTTCAGTTCAGTTCAGCTCGGCTGTTTCTGAAAAATGACGAAGCACAGACAGTAACTGGAAAATGTATATATACCACGCCCCGCGTTTTCTTCATGAATATCGGAGGGTCAGTGGGTGGGGATGGGCGATAAAGGGGTTGAGTGTGAGGCTAAAGGACAGTTGTGGAAGGCTTAAGCTGCCGCGCCAACTGAAGTGAGCTGTGGAGAAGAGAAAAGCACTGAGGAAGATACACTCAGACATAATAAAGGGTTAAGAGGGGAAAAACAAGTGTGTACTTTATCAGGTAAAACTGAAGTGATATCCAAGTGTAATAAAAAAATCTTAATTAAATTAAAAAAATTATGTACATATTAGCCTTGCCCCTTCCAGTTTTTATTTAAATAGGTTCAAATATTATGAAGGTTAAATGGTATATCTTATTTATTTATAACATTTAAAAATCTTTCTTCAAAATTAAAACAAAAAGTCGACATTTATTGGACAACTAACCATAATGATAATTTTATAATATATAATGTTTATTTTTTTTCCAGTGCACAATTCAACTATTCAAGTCCGCCAGTTGATGGCAAGGAAATGAGAGGTAGTCCCTTCCAGTCGGAGTCTGGAGGCCATGCGGTCGGCATAATAAATAATGACCGGCATTCCTTTGTTGTAATTGAAAATGTTGGTCATTCCGAGATGGGGCAGCCGTAGAGATGGAGTCCGTAGTCCGGAGTCCTGAGCCCAGGAGCTCAGCGCGAGCCTTAAAGCAAAAATGATTGCCATACTTTGGTGCAGTTCGGTCCTGGGCATTGCATTCACGGATGGAAGGGGCATGGGGCAACTGGGCGGCTCAATGGGGAGTGGCGCGAGTGGGCGGGGGAGTCCTTCACGTACTTTTTGAAAATTCAAAACAGGCGCCAGCCGTGTTGGCATTAGCCGGGCAACTGAAGCGACTGGGCGCTGCTGCCAATGACGCTGATTGGTGGCTTAAATGGTTGCGGGGAAATAAAGCAGGAAACGCGAGTTTCACTTAGAGCAAAATAATCCAACAAATAATGTAGAAAACCGTTGAAGTAAGTGAATTAATTGGAGTTAATACTCTTAATAGATATAATTAAAAACAGTTATGAATGAATTTATGTTTTACTTTCGGCACCTTTTAAACGAGTTGCAAGCAAGTATTTACATTATTTCCTTTATACTCAGGATTCCGGTATTTATTCGTGTAAATACACTTCATTTTTTCTGACTGTATGAAGGCTAAGGGGCGTTCCATTGCTGGACTCGCCTCAGGATCATGCATAATTATGCAGGCGCGCTGTCGTCGCGCATTAAAAATGAGCCTGCCCGGGCAACACTTGTTTGGAGCCTGAAATTGATATTGGTTTCGTTGTCCGGCGGAGGGGATGAAGTCCTGGATTACCAACTTTGACTTTGGTTTGGGCAGATGGGTAAATGGGTAAACGGAACATGTCAATAGGGAAGCATTCGCCTTGGGTTCTTTAGCTTGCACTGATAGATTGCAAAGTCCTGCAAAGTCCTGTCTGTTTATTGATTATATATTGCAATGCGATAGGTTTGATTTAGGTTTACCAAACTACGATTTTAATATTATACTCCCTCCCACCAATGTAGTTTAAAAATGTATTATATTGCTACTATATAGCTAAACCAATTAGACTTGAATTAAACTTACCATTTGTGATGATTCGATTGTCAATTTGAATAAATTCTTTAAAGCTTAAAAATTCGTTAATTTTAATGACTATTTAAGCGGAATTTCCAGGTTGATTTGCAGCTGTCACTGGCAAGTGTTTCTCGGAAATGCTGGCGAGATGATTGATCGCAATTTGTTACCTGGAAACGCGTTGATATTTGCCCAGCCTCGAGTGTCCTTCCTTGTCCACTCCACATTCTCGCCTCAATGGGCAATTCAATCTTAGACATTCTTTGCATAGCTTCTTGAAAATCAAATAAACCTTTGGCTAATTGTGTTTGTAATCAACTAAATGACAGACATTTGGCTTTTACGAGCCAAGTGAGCTTGAGAGCCAGACTCCTGGGCAAATACCGATTCGAAGGTACGTAGTCCTCTTCTTCTTAGCTGATGGCTGCCACGCCCCAAACTTCACCTGACCTCCCACATTGGCCAAACCATCCAAAGCATGTAATTAATGACGTTAAGGAAAAAATAGAAGAAAAAGGAAAATTTACATCCCACAGCAAAGTCAACAAAACAAAGGAACATTTTTTGGTTTCCCTGCTCACCACCCAACCGCCCAACCACCCACGGAGTTTTCCCCCCCATTTTCCTCGGTCGCTTTGTCATCATTTCATTACCGTGCGGAAAGTTGTCGCTGGCCTCTTCCCACTTTTTTGATAATTTGTCTTCCAGGTGCGCCTTGAAATTTGTCAACAATTTGGGCAACGAAACTTGTGATTCTTTTTGCTTTTGGCCATCCCCACCAACAACAAAGTGGCATCTATTAGTGATAAAAATAGTCACCAGACTTGGGAGGAGAGTTCAACTTCTGCCGGACAAATGAGCCAGAGTCACCAGATGTCTGGTGACTCAGCAGCATCCCTAATGGGGAAATCGCTACGGCACAGGGAAAAACTATCATTAATATAAGTATTTTAAAAACTGTCAATCATGGATCTAAAAATTAATAACTATTCGCTACAAAACCCGTTGACAAAAATAGTAAATTGTTCTCAAAAACTCTTTTTATATTCGATTTCTCATGATAATTTATAAATAATATCTAACATTGCTAAGAGTTTCTCTCTCTGCATGTTTGATATTGCATAAAAGCTGTTACCTTAGAAAAATGTCTGAAAAATTATTGGCATTTTAAATCAGAGTTTCGCCACGAGTAAATTTCATTTGATTACGGGGACTAGGGTATCTTCCTCAAATACTTGGCAAAGCTTTTGGGCACCTCTCTAATACCGTCAATTTATGGCCCAGACATAAAGGCAAGAGCACAAGGCCGTTGGCCATGTTGCCTCCCTCTTGGCCGACATTAAATTATAACTGAAATCATTTGGAAGTTTTTGTATGGGCAGCAAAGGATTTTCCACTAATAAACCAAGTTGAAAGATGTGACCCCAAGGGATGGAATTAATGGAATGAACGCTTTTCCAAATGGCTGGTTAGGTTCAACTGCGTCTCAATTCTTTGAGTTAAATTTTAAAGATGAAATCGGATATTTATTTATTAGAGATTTTTTTTTTTTTTTTTAGCAGCATGAATTTTGTTATACATTGTTATGTTTTGTAATTAATTTGCATACGATTTTGTACTATTTTATAACCACAATTTGCATGTGTCATTACACCGACTTGTACAGCTTATATTCATATAGTGGAATTTTTATTTTGCCGCAAAAACGAATTTTTATTGTGGCCTATTGAATTGGCAAATTGCTTTTTTGCTTGACACTCTGTACGTAAAGTCGAATTTAATTAAATACACATTTAAAATTGTATAAATAACTGGCCAATGATTTGTATTTGGATTACCTTGGGGCTTGTGTTAAATTCAGCGCGAAATTTGTCGGGACATTCACAATTATGTTTGTTAATAATGAACTGGATATTATAGAAAGAGGTTTTTCATTGAATATTTCTTTCATATTTAACTTCGCTGAAATGTAATTTGTTTTTAGTTTTGCAAGATAAATAATACAAGTCAGACTTTTCTAGAATCTTTTTCTGATTTTGATGAGTTTTATTATCTGCATTTATTATCATTTCAGTAATTTCCTTTGCTTTCATTTAAACAATCAATGTTCTCGTCAAAAACCACAAGGACTTGTTGAATCTGCATTCCTGATTCATCTTCCTTTTCCTACCCTTTGAGAGACAGAAAAATTGTGTCAATTTCCTGTCTGGGAGATAAACATATTTGGGGAAAACTCTCTACCTTTCCACTGCTCACAATTCGCCTAATTGAAGTCTTTTCACGCAACCCACACACACGTACAAAATGAGTGAGTTGGGCGGAAAATGGGAGGATTCCTCATCATTATCTGCAATGAGCAAAGGAAGCAAGTCGGGCCAAAAAAAAAGTAATATTTGCAGCTGATGTAGATAAATGCGTAGACTTCGTGTTTCAATTAAAGTGATTGAAGTGAACCAACGTGTATGCCTGTCTCCCTCTCTATCGCCCTCCCGCTCGCTCCCCATCTCTTTCTCCACCTGTCTGTATCTTTCATCTGCCCCTCAAAATGTTTTAGCTGACAAAAAGTTAGTCTGCCGTTTCAATGCCATTTAAACTTTACCCGGCAGCTGCTGTTCCCTTAGCTTTTCTAGCTGATGCAAATTAATAAGCCAAGTTCTTAGCCAGATCAATCTAAATTTGCCTGTAGTGCCATGCAAAACTTGTGTCAAGCTAAGCGAACTCGAGCATAACAATCCATCAATGGTCTAAAACTAAATCGTAATATCTTTTCTATAAAGTTTTTCGGCTAAGCTGGCTGAGTGTGTTGAAAAGTTTTCCCTCTGTCGAGTTTTCTCTATCTTATCGCAATTGTTAAGGGGAACATTTGTGCTTAGCAAAAGTTGGCTTTGTGTCTCATTGGTTGTCATTAGGCTCAATGCGGGTTTGGCTAATGGGTCAGCAGATAAGCTTTAAATTTTATTAAAATACTGTAGATTGAAAAATATATGTATATTAATTTACTTTTACAAATATTTGCATTAGGTACAATAGTTAACTCTTCTGGTAGTTAAGTTTGCTGTTAATTTCTTGTTTTGTATTTTTTCCAAGTTGTGTGATCATCATTTATATTAAAAAAGTAAAGTTTTTCGCAGTAAAATACTTTGCGGAATAGCTGCAATTCTGCTGCCCGCCTTTTCCACCGCCACCTTCGCTCATTTGCGCTGAGCGACTCCTGTGAAAGTCATTTTTATCTGGCATTGCAAACATTTGCATGCGAAATGCATCTAAAATTTTCCACCTGCCTGCCTGCCTGCCTCTGCCTGCCGTGCACTCCATCTTCGGCCGGCTTTCCCACTTTCCCGCTTTTCAACTCTCCACTTTTCACGTTCAACCTTGTGCTCGGGTCTTGCTGCGTTGTCTGCTCCATTGCAGTCGTCGTCGTTGTCATTATTACCCTGCTGCTGTCATCATGCATCAAGTGTCGTTGTCACTCTGTCTCGCTTTCGCTCCGCCAGCTATCTCCTTCCCACCGGTTATAAATGAGCCAAAGCTTTTCCTCTCGTATTTTCAGTTTTCACAGAATTTGTGTGTCTTCTTCCTTCGTTTTTTTATTTATATTTATTTTTTATTTTTTTTAGCAGTAGCGTTGCGCTTGAAAAACTTTGCACATAATAATAAAATGGCTGTTGGCTGTTTTAGAGTCGCTCGCGCCGTGGCTTATGCAATAGAAAATGTAACACAGCAGTTTGCATGCGTGGCTGTATTGGTGTCTACAGGAAAACACCTATAAATGTAAAATAAATCTTTACAAATTTTAAAAGTTTTTTTTCGTATATGTTAGAATCCAGTTGAAATTCTCTAAAATATTAAAGTTTATTAAATATAAGCTTTGTAATCGGAAGTTGTAATAGGGCTTTATATTGTAAAAGAAATATGTTTTGTTTCGTTCCTGACATTTTTCGAGATGCCAAACTATTAGGTTAGGACTGTTTGACATTTGAAATTTCCAGCTAAAAATGTTCGACTGTATCTCTGGTTTTTGGCCACAGCTGTTGTTGCTTTGATAAGCAAGCCGCGTGTTGAGGTCGCTCCTGTTACTTTTGCTGTTTCGCTCCTGCTTTGTTGCCACTTCAATGTTGTTGTCGCCTGTCAGTGTTTTAGGGCTTTAAAACTGTTTTTGGCCGAAGGTGGTGGAGGCGGCAAAAGTGGCAGGTGAAGTACGTGAGTTGTGTTTGCAAGAGCGCAACATACAAAAAGCAGCGCCAAACCTGATGAAATGTTGGGCAAATGGATTATAAATTCAAACGAAAGAAATTGCCTTTCATCTTAATATTTTCTTTTTTAGGTAAGGGGGAAATGTTTTTTTCTTTTAATATAAATAATATAAATGGATATTTATTAAGGCTTGACACATATTTATCAGTTTCATGGCCTTTAGTACTTGATTTCCTTCTGAAAGAAAACTAGCTTTTGTACTCAGCTCCAATATATCTTCTTGTATCTGAATCATTTCAAAGTTGCTCGACTATCTCATTGTGAAATTTCATTTCAAAGCAAACATGCAAATAGGCAACTGGCTAAAACATCCCAAAGCAGCTAACTGAAATCTCAAACAGCATCTACATATCTCAGCTGGTGAAAGTGGAAAGACAGTGTTCAAGCCAGGCTTTTGCTAAAGTTAAATTGTCCGGAGCGTTTTAATTTCTCTAACTGACGGCCAGCTAAACAATTTGCACAGCTCTCAAAGGCTGATCCCGATGTCTGTTAATACCCCCTTTTAGCCCCCTTTTTTTTTTTTAGCAGTCTACCACCCTTTTAGCTGGTATTTGCAGAAGGCCCCTGCTTTTCACACAAGCATTTGCTTTGTGTCACATTTCCCCCCCATTCCTCCTCTTTTACCACTCTTTTTCATCCTCACTCACCTGCTGCAAAATTGCTGGCAACAATTTTTGTGTTCAAATAGTTTGCCTCGGGGCAATTGCTTGCTGGCTGGCCCATGAAACCACCCAAGAACCGCCCGTTAACCAGCAGCAACACCCACCCACTCGACCAGCCACCCATCCATTTCCCATTTTCCAACCTCTTTGCTGTCTGCTGCTGCTTGGCACATTTACCTTTTTAAATTGAAAATAAATTAGAATCTGGCTACGTATTTCGCACCGATTTGTGTTGTTAAGTGATAACAGCTAACACACATAGACGGATGTGTGTTTGAATGTGTTTGGACCAGTCTACACGTGCCACGCAGCATAAGGATAAAGCACTGGAAATGGAGAATTGTGCCTGCGGGAGAGCAACATGTGTTGTGTCGCATTTCCATTTATGACGTGCGAAGGATGCACCGGAGAAAATTAAAAATATTTTTAAACTCTTATTTTTACCGAATTGGATTTCGGTTGTTTATGTCAGAATTTTTCAAGTTGCTAAAAATACTCCTTACACCTTTACACCTTTAGTAAACCATTCATAGTTATATTTTCTGAGAAGATAATATTTTGCAGTGTAACACAGAAGCTGAAAGTCGAAAGAAAAATCGGAAGGGGTGAAAACCTTTTCGCTCATTGAGTTCTGGACTCTGAACACAATTTTTGCATGTGAAAAGAAAATGGGCTATGAAAAGCAGGCAGGAAAAACATTGATGATGAAGTTGCTGAGGAATTCTAAAAGCGAAGGACTGAAATGCAAGATGAAACGAAAGGGGAAAACAGGGGGCAAAATATGAAATGTTCATTACAGTTGACAAATATTTGCGCTGGCTGTTTGTTGGTTTTTGATTTTTCTGCATTTTATGCCCAGATCGCATCCTATTTTTCCTCTTCTATTGCTCCGGGCAACTATGTAGGTTGACTTGCACCCGAAATCCCCTCCCGGCTTTGATTCACTCCCGTTTTTATATAGGGGGTATATTCTTCTGTACTGTTTTTGAGCTCTTGCATGTTTGATTAAACGCATTTGTTGCTTTTCCACGCGCGTTTGTTGCCAGTTTGTTTATGGAGGGTTCGAATAGCCCTGCTTTATTTTAATTGAAAGTGTTGAATGGGTCGTGCTCCAGTTGCCAGTTAGTTGCTATAGATTTTGTTGTATAAATATTCAATATTTATTTACCCTAGGTGAGAGCATCACTCGCTCTTTGCTGCTTTGTGCTAAATTATTTTTAGGATTTATCCAATAGGTTAGTAAAAAAATACATATTGCTTTAGCTTTGTCGACGAACAGAATTCTAAACTAACAACTATATAAATATTTTTTTTTTACGAGTTTTAAGTCTCTTAGATAATTTTTGGTAAAGAATTTTCCTTTGCCCAATTTATTCTTTCAAACTCAAATTAATTCATAAAACTTTTGCGACTGTCAAACTTGGTGTCTCCGAGCTCCTTTCATAAATCGCAAAAAAATAATAGCAAACTGTTGAACCCAAAACTATTAAATCCAGCCATCCAGCAACGCCTCTAAAACTCTAAAGAAAATGGCTCAAACATTAAATCGTTGGGTAACTTGGGAATAACTTTGCTCTTTATACTCGTGCCGTCAAATTGCCGGGATAGCTTTAACTTATGGTGGCGATTGTATATTGTGCAAAAACTACAAGTAATTTTTAATAGACTTGCAACGCTTGGACGCATAATGCAGCCAACTTTTTGGAGCACACGAGAGGTACGAGCTTGAACTTTTTAATACAACTTCAAAGTTGCATTTGCATGACTTAGGCAAAAGTTTTGTTGGACTCCCGGAACCCCGCAACAACGGAACCCCCTTAACCCCCTTAACCCCCTTCTGCCCCGCGGTGTTGACGATCTCTGGCAGTTGTTCGACTCCGGCAAATAAACAATTTTTCAATGAAGAAAATTCTCTCTGCCAAATATGCAAAAATCTTTATAAATATTCAAATTCCTTTTGCAGCAAAAGTCAACTCAAACTTCCCTTTTATAAACTTTATATACACAGAATGGTGGGCAAAATAATAGTGACGGGCATTAAAATAAAAAGATTTTTTAATACTTATAAAATATATTTTTTTTTATACTCTAACATTAATAAAATCTATAAAAAGTTTAAAGTAGCTATTGAGTAGTTTGGAGTTTGATTTTTATGAAGAGTGCATAAATTAGGCAATCGTAATTTGTATTTTTTTTCAAGATCTATCCAATTTAATTTTGATAATATTCAAATGCATATTTTCTATTCATCACAATTGTCTATATGCATTTTACAGAACTTGCGATGTTTATTTTAATTCTCGCTCTTTTTCTCCAGTCCGCTTGAAATAAGAAATATTATATAAAAATAGTCAACGGAGAAAGAGGAGTGAACTTCTGGCAAAAGTTTTTCTTGGCAATTGAAAAGCCAACTTCAATGGCATTCCCATACGATTGTGTGTGTGTGTGTTATTTTTGTGTTAGCTGCAAGTGCTGTGCAAATATCTTTTGGTATCACGTCTGGAAACCAGTTAAGAGGTTGAGGTCAATATAAATCCAAAAGCGATGACAGGTGCAACGAAGGCTGAGATGAAATTTCTTGTGAAAATTTCATATCTGTTGCCAATAATGTTGCAAACTATTTGAGTAATTTGTTTCAATTGTGACGAATTTCAGAGGCTTTGAGTTAGTTTATTAGTATTTAAAAAAAAACATAATTCTTTATAAAAGTTCTTTATTAAAATAACTTACCTTTATTATTTAGCATATATTGAATTAAAGTTCAACTTTGGCTCATAACTACTTAGGTTGCACAATGTTCTTCCCATTTGAAATTGCTTAAATTCAAATCAGCTCGTCTTGGCTAAAATCTGCGCCTGCTCCCGCTGCGTGTGGCCCACCAAAATCAAGACCACCAATATCAGCGCCACACCACCACAGCCAGCACTTACAACATGTGGCCGTGTGAAGTAAATTGGTGGGGCAACCACCTGTCGCGAGCGGAACCTCAATAAATAAGTCGCAGACAGTTGGCGAGAGTTTATACGAAAGTCTGGGGACTCAAAGCTGGCACATTTTAATAACTTTTTGACGCCCTCTACTAACACACACACGCCCCCCACCTCCCCAGTTGCCACGCCCCTTTGGCAGGCGCGTTTCACGTTATTGAAGTCGTAAATAAAAAAGGTTGCCGCCCGGTCGAGCTCGAATGTATGCTACATTAAATTGCGGTTGGCGTGTAAATAAGATTTCGTGTTAAGTTGCACGAAAGATGCCGCTCGAATTTAATTAAAAATCGTGCGAGTTCCCCGACGTGATGCGTGAATTATGTGTATGCAAAAGTTAACCTTTGTTTTATTATAAAAAACTTTAAGTCTTATTTAAAAGGGAAACCTTAACAACTTTAAATCCATAATCCATCGAATTGAGTGGCGCGAAATAAATTGATACTCTTAAACTATTTAAATCCAAGGCAAATCCAATAAATCACACTTTCCTTTCACTCTCGCCATTAGTTTCTTCCATTGATTTCATCTGATTGGCCAATCTCCTTAAGTTATTTATTTAATTTGGAGCCAGGCTACAAGTTTTGTTGATTTTCTCTTCGCCAGTCTCTGTGACTGCAGTAAACCGTTCTTCGAAATTAATTTATAAGGCCAGTGTGCAAGGACACTTTGCCACTACGGGCAGCACAATTGGCTTAAATTGTTCATGAAATGCAATGAAATGAAGTAAGAAAAAGTCATTTTAATATTGCGGCATTGCGGCGCGGCAAAGAGCGGCACAAAACGGGTCAAGGATTCGCCGAGAAAGGACAACGCCGGTTGACAAGGCTCGGCTTTGGTTTTCCACCCACATTTCCCTCCCATTCCTCCCACTTTCCCTTCCATTTTCCCGCAGTCGCCGTGTGGCCTCTGTGGATTTGCAATTAATGTTGCCTTCAACTTTGCCTCTTTGCCACGCCTCTTTGACCCCTGCGCCTCCCTTTTGCAGTCGCCACGCCCACATTGTAAATTTGCTTAAATGAAAGTGCGAGCGCGAATTTAATTAGAATCTGCTCCTTGGGTTTTGGCCTGGCTATCTGCAGGATCTGGATCAGTTTCACTTGGCCTGGTCCGTCCGTCGAGACCTTATTTTTCCCTCTTTTTTTAATTACTTGAATTTTCCACTTTGTACAGCAACACGTGATGCTAATTGTTGTTGTTGTTGCTGCTTCCGCTGCAAGTGAAGTTAATGTAAACTTAACCAAATTAGTCGAATCAACTAAATGAAAGAGGGGAAAAATTCAAAGTGGCTTAAAACGAGAGATTTTCCGTTTAAAAAAAGTCGTTGAAAGTTAAAAAGGTTTTTAGCCAGCACATTTACCTTTAATTAACAAAGTATAAATTTTTTTAATTGAATTTTATTTGGTAATGGTTTACCATCTTTTTCTGTACTCTTTACTTTTATTTTTTTTGTTGGTTAGCATAAGTGAGTCGAACATTTGAATTGTTAATGTATTATTGTACGCTAAGCTATCATAATATTGTTTATTTCATCTATTTGTAAACAAACTGAAAACCACTCGGCCCTGATTGATTAAATGCAAACCGTAATCTCTTCCTGTGTTTGATAAATTTGCCCAATACTCTGTGATTTTCTTTTTTGTTGCCAATGTAAAAGTGGAAATCCCTGTGACCCGACAAATCGTCCGATGTAATAGTTGGCTACAAAACATATTTCCAGGACCCGAGCAAACATACAATTTTTTTCGAAATGTTCCTGGCCGACAATTGAATAATATATGCTATAATAATAAAAACTAACACCAGCACAACGATAGACGATAACCGAAGGCAGAAAACAGCGAAGAAGGAATAACATGCAGCATAAATAAAACAGGAAAATGCAGAGGGGCAAAATGAAAACAGGGAAAGAATTTGAGAAAAAAAATATATTTACAATGTTTATTGTTGTGCTTCGTAGAGCGCAAATACATTTCCCATGCAAATATCAAATGTGATTCAGTATGCAGCTCCGTAAATGCGAGAGTGTGTCACATGCATTTAAACTGGGGAAGAAAGTGGAAATGCAGCTCGGTTTACATGGTCAGTTGGTGGAAATTTAATATGCACTTTCTAGCCAAAATCGAAGTGGTAAATTATGGCAGGAGCCGGGCGAATGTTATTCCTTGTGGCCCAAGTTTCTTTGACAACTTTGCGTGTGGCTGGTTTCGGTTGTGGCTAATTGCTGTCATTCAGTTGGCCTGGTTCGACAAACATCCTTGCCAGGATCCATCCTCTGCTAGCCTTTGGCCTTCTCAATTTCGAGCTCGCTCCGTGTAAATTCAGTGCACGTGTTGAATTTATCCTTTGCACTTCCGAAAACTCCGAAGACTATTGAACTCATAACTCATGATGAGAGAAAAATAAATATGTTGATGGTTATCGTTTTAAAGTTAATAAGCTATATATTGCAATTTTTCAACTATTTTTAAGTATTACTAAAATATATTATTAACTATCTGTTTATGAACATTTTCTCTCAGTGCATTTGGGAAGTGAAAAGCATAACCAGAACTAGATCTGGATCCCAAACGAAACCCTTCACCGCCTTTTGGAACCCATCTACCATCTACCCCGCTCCCCAGTCACAAGTTGTTAAAAACTAATCAATCTTTCAAACTTGACTAAAGGTTTTGCCTTCGCTTTGACTGACTTTGACGCGCCACGCCCCCTAGAACTAGCTCCTACGCCCACACGCCTTTCCACCCATTGACTATGTATGCGTATCTGCGGAATGTACGTGTGAGTTTGTGTTTGAGTTGTTTCAGTTTTTCACGCTAGTCGCGTTTTCCTTTCTTGTTTCTTTTTTAGTTTTATTCTCTTTTTTTTTTTTTTGGATTCGAGCTGGAAAATCCAGTCGTTGTTTGGCCTTAAATCAAATTCAGTTGGGGGAGATGGCGTTGCAACTGAAATAAAAAACCGGAGGGACTTTCCCCCTTTTTGGAGTGTCAGTTGAGCTTTATGGAATGTTGCTATTGACACTTCAGCGATTCCATCGAGAGGTGCCCACATGCGAGGACTTCCTTCGATTAGCCATCGATTGCCACAACCAATTTGTGGCTTATTCCTCTGAAGGTTGCCACTCGATTTGAGTTGGGCTTCATCAAACTGTGTGTGTGTGTCTGTTGATTGATGTGGTGGGTGTGTCTGATGAAAGGTGAACAGGAGCAAGTTCACCTGTCGGATCCAAGTGTTCGAAAATAGTCGAGGCTTAAATCTAATTGGCGAATAATTATACTTCGCTAGGCAGCCTTAAATTTTAGCGGCGTTTAAATCATTTTTAGTACAAAAGCAATGCAATTAAAAATGTTTTTATATGACAAATATTTATACCTACCATATTTTTAATATTAACAATACTTGTTTGCTTGCCCATTGAAAAAGCAAATACAAACAATAATGACAGCTTGTTCGCCCATTTAGTTTTAATGTTTTCTACTTCACCTAAGTACTTTGGCAAAAGTCACATACTTCCCGAAGTGAAAATGCCGAGCTGCACTTTGTTTCCAGCTGCGTTGCATTTCGATGCACATAAGATATTATGCCTCTCATAAACATGAAATTTTATGAAGGTAGAATGCACTTGAAAACAATGGATTAGCCAAAAAGCGATGGAATGGCATCCTCCAGCTTAACAACCTTTATCCCTTGGACGAGCATATTAAATATTTTCCCATAAATACTTAAGTGCTTTCGGTTGATCCTTAGCCTTGTATCAATCGCATTTTTTTTCGCCGAGTTTCACATTGCAATTGGCAACTGCTTTGGTTTTGGCATAGCATTGCAAATTGCTCAGTGAGCTGCTAAACATGCCAAACAATGCTGAGTTGCAAATTGAATAGATAGACGCTACACGAGGTTGTTTGTACACACGTGTACTTGCCAAAAGAGAAAATATTGGCTTGACTAGAATTTAAGAAAAAAGTTATTCGTTAAAGCAGTCTTACGAATATTCTTAGAAATTTTAAAATAATAGTGCCTTTGTCCATTCAACTTTTTAAGTTTCATTTCTCGAGCCAACTGATTAGAAAATAATTTTGTTTTTTTTTTTATTAAGTCCCCTACTATTTTGACCCCCAGTGTATATATGTAGTTCATTCTTATTCGATGCTTATGTGCAGATAAAGAAATCTGGCAACAACACTGCAAAATTGTTGCCAAAGCCGCGATTGTCAGATTTTTGGGGCTCAGCTCCTGTCTGCTTCTTGGTTCGCAACCAGAATGCTGTGCATATCCTTGAAATAACAAGTTTAAAGGCATGCGCCATTCCCAATGCCAGGATAACTGGATTCCCTCTTTGGCGCCGTGAATTGGTTGATCGAGCTGTGGATGCAGGAGGGGTGTGAAGTTCGTGTGCTGATTGAGGGATTGAGCGTAAAAATCGAAAACAGTGGCGGCAATTTTCACGTTTTCACGCATGCCACTTTTGCTTTCCACTCTTAAATACACTAACATTTGGAAAAACACTTCCGTATGCAATTCTCGCACATAGCTGAAAATAGTTACATTCTATTGTATTAATAGCAGGCGACTAGTGACTTAAAACCCATTAAAAGTAAGGATTGGGAAGTACCCTAATTGATATTCTAATGTAATGCTCTTAAGCTCAGAAAAACAACACAGATCTAATTTTTTGACTGTAAACAATAAAATATAAAATTATAATAAATAAAATAAAAAAAATTAGTTTTCCTAGGGCTTTTATTAAATTATGTTTTTCAATCAAAACACAGTAATTTATAAAATAAACACCACATTTTATTTATTATAGTAAAACCGTATTGTTATTTACACTTAAAAGTACAATGACATTTTTTGAGTTGGTATTATTTTGCACATAAAAAAAATAATTTGTATAGAATATGTTTCATACAGCTTTTCCTATTTACAATTAAAGTTTCCAAGTAATTGGTTCGACCAGAGCAAACACAATTCGTAGTTTTGTTGCAGCCATTCTGGAGTTTTAGTCTTGTTTTCATTTATTTTGCTTCATCGCTTTTGATGGGTTGGTTGGGCGCTGGGTGGGAAAACAAAAATTACATTTCGTTACCGTTCGGTCCTCAATGGTTTTTGGGTTGCACTCGCTACGTTTTCGGGGTTGGGTGGTGTGGATTGCGATGTGCGGTATTCGAATATTGACAGACAATATTTTTGTGCGACTCGGGAAAAAAGCGTAGCATATTTTTTTTGGGGCTCCCACTATCTGGGCGAGTGAGGATGATGCACGTTGTAAAACTACAGTCAACGTTGGAGGAGCATGAAATCAATTTGATGCACGCTGCTTGGTTAAGCGTTTTCAATGCAATTTTTATTGGCAACTGTTTCGCCGGTTGGCTCTTCATCTCTTCCTCTGGTGCCTGCATTTTATACTCTTCCCCCCATTGGGCTTCCGCAGACCCCTACCCCCTAGCCCCTCCTCCTTCATTTTCCGACCCGTGACACCCATGGCATACCCTCAGATGTTGCCGGCAAATGAAATAAAATCAAAGTATCGCTGCAATTGCGTCAATTGTGCGAGTGTGTGGCCCTGCACCGAAACTTCAAATATTTTGTGAGGCCCCTCTGCTGTGTATAATGTCTTCAAATATATTTTAAATTTTTTTATGCAATTTATACAATTAGTAGGATGACTTAACGGCTTAAAATATTTTCAGCAGGCTTACCACAATATGTTTTCAGTAATTTCCTTTAAACTCTTTTTATTGCAGATTAACTATTTTATTTCGTTAGCTGACAATGTGTATTTATGACTATCTTTAGCTCAAAATATCTTAGGAATAGCAAACATTGAGCCTTGAAATTGAAATATACATTTATTTAAAAAAATTCAGAGTAGTCATGTATATCAAAGGAGATGCCGAATTTCGTCCCTTTATTTTTTCTGTGTGGCTTGAACTTGCTCGCAGCCTCATTCCGTCTTGCTGGGAATGTCCTGTCCCCCGGCCCTGAATTCGTTCCCCTTTTACCCCACCCCCTTATCCTTAACTATAGTCGACTTGCAGCGACTTAATTTCAAAAGCTGTTACGGCAATCAACGCAGCTGCCTGGAGTAATAGGAGGATGGATGTATGGGGCTCTGAGGGGGTGAGGGGGTGTTGCCGGAGGTGGAGGACTGCCAGTAAGAGCCAGATAGATGGGCTTTCAATAAGCGTAAAGCTTTAAGTTGCCAGCGACTGTGTCCTTTATTGATCGCATTGGGTTTAATTGGAACATTTTATTAGTCCTTTTACAGTCCATCGATTTCCGGAACGAAAAGTAGACAAAGAACTTGAAAACTTGAGGCCATTCAGTCAACTTTGAGGTTAAATGAAGGCAATAAAAAGTAGTTTCTTCTCTTATTTTAACTTGTCCGAGTTGTGCAAATCATTTTATATTTTAGTATCATTTATCGTTTATAAATTACTCTCAACCGATTTGCAAGAGGTTGAGAGGCATTCATTAGCAGAAAAGCTGAGTTAAGCCCCCAATATGTCTTTTTCACTTTAACTATCGGCCTTTCGATTCCACTCTGTCAGTTGACAAATTCCAAATCAAGCAATTGCACTTTTGAGTAAAATATATAACACGGCACTATATAACACCCTGAACAGCTCTGCAGCCAACCGCAACCGCAACAAAGATTACCTTTCCACCCACTGAAGTTTTCCTGTTTTCCCCCCTTCCGTTTTTTGTCCCCCTCTCCCCAATCAGAAGTCTGGTTAAGGTCAAATGACAGTTGTAGTTGGTTGAGGTTGTTGGCTGGTGCTGCCGTTCGCTTTTCGCCAGGTGTAAATTATAACGCGCATTGTGAAGCTGCCAGTAGCAGATCCAATTCTCCGCCAATCTACACTAGAAATCATTTTGGTTTGATTGCGCAAAAAATAACATTTAAAAATGTAGAGATATTATTTTTAAAGAAAAAATGATTTATTGAATTGGAAGATTTTTAGATTTGTTAGGAATTTTTAGTCCAATAAGTTGCCGTTTCATGAAAACAAATATCTGTTATGTATCTGTATATCTATGCACCCCACCTGAAGGTTTTCTTAAAGAAAGTTGTAAGAAAACACAATATTTCTGGGTTTCTTCAAGTGTTTGAGAACCCCTCTCAATGTTTCCCACTCCATCTCGCATTGAAACCGCCCCTGTTGTTTGGCCAGGTAAAAAGCCATCCGAACGTCACAAAAAATGACACTTAGCGCGCCATGATGCTGATTTATGGCTTAGGCAATGAGAATTTATTGACTTGGCAGCGGGTCAACGGCGACATTTGCCCTTTTCCCCCTTGAATTTTCCACCTGACCTCGCCTCACCACCTTCTCATATAAAGGAAATGCGTTATAATGCAGACAAATCCTTAAATCATCAGCAGCTTTAAGGGTGTAAGTCGCACTGAAAATTGATTTGAATCCCTGAGAAAAACAGTTTCGCAGCCAAAAAAGAAAAATAAAAACACAAAAAAAAAAACAACCTTCGGCAAACGAAAACTTTCGCTGAAAACTTTCGAAAGTCGCTGCACAAAATGGTAAATTTTGCTATTTATATTTATTCGCAGAGGCAAAAGAAAAGGAAACTGAAATGGAAATGATTTGCAAGAACCTTTTACTTGCCTGTCAGTCTGCCCTTTTTCCCTTTCTCCGGCACTTTCTCCGCTCGAAACGTGACAAAATTAAACCAATAAAATGGATAAAGCGAGGAAGCCGAGCGACAGCATATGAATCAGGTACACAGTATTGAATAGTGCGAAAAGACGAGCTCAGAAAATATTTCCTTCTGTCAGTAAAGCAAATTAAATTCGTCTTATGAATATCAAGCAACTTGCTAAAAAAAACTCACAACTTCTTATATCAATAACACGGTGTAATATCATTAATTATTCACGGATATTAGACACACATTGTAGTAATTTTTTTTTTAGTTTTAGGTTTACAGCTCCCAGTCTTTACGTAATTCAAAAACGAACGCACACACAATTTCCCGAAAGAAAACGTGAATATGAAGCAATTTTTTTTTGCCTTCATTCTAATTTCTATAATTATTTTTGGTGTAGAAAGCGGTGGGTAGTACATTATATAAATATTTACATTATATTAATTGAAGCTTATCTGTTTTTAGCGAGGAGCAGATGCAGTCTTAATTTAAATCCTGGTAGTTGTCAACCCTCGAGCAAACGATTCTTCTATAGTGCTCTTATAAACACGTGTATGCCGTTTATGTATGGTGGCTGTGGTGGCAATGCAAATAGGTTTATTTCTTACGAGAGCTGTAAGTCAACATGTGTCAATAAAAAAATACCAAAACGGAAAACGAAAAAGAACCGAAAAGATAAATAACCTGAAAATTTATAAGCATTAAACCATAAGGTTTTATTAATGTGTAAATTAATCTAGAACAAATACCATTAGCGAAAGGTATTATAAAACTGTTAGTCAAATATATTTTTCCGGTAGTAACTCGTTTGACTTGCAGTTGTCATCAATACTTGGAAAGTAAAATGAATATAAAGTTAATTATTATCTTCTTTATAATGTTTTTCTTAAATTCTTGTCTCGGATGGCAGAGAAGTCGTAAGTCTTATTATAAAAACCACCAATAATGTTATAAAAATTACGAAACTGTGGTTTTTATTTAGATAATAATTTTTTATTTAACATTAAAAGCAACATTTTTTTAACAGGCAAATGCTTGGAGCCGGTTCTTAGAGGACCTTGCACTGGCCGTGATGAAAGATACTATTTCGATTACAAAAGCAAAAAGTGTAAAACTTTCTCTTACAGTGGATGTGGAAGCAACGCAAACAATTTTAAAGACGTTAAAGATTGTATAAAAACATGTATCAAAGGGTAGATAAAATCTCTATAAAATTTAAATAATATTTACAAAATATACTTCCAAATAAAAACCAAGACCTTTCAATTTTAGACACAAGACAAAATGTGACATTTAGCTTCTTATGATGTACTGAAAAACAAAAGGTAGGGCATGATTTTTTTATTTTCTGTGATGGCATATTAAGCTAGAACAAATACCATTAGGGATAGATATTAAACGTTATTCACACATATATTTTTAGTTATAACTCAATTGACTAGCTGCTGTCATTAACGCTTCGAATATAAACTGAATATGAAGTTTTTAGTTATCGTCTTTATATTGGTTCTCTTCTGTTATTGTCTCGGATTGCAGAAAAGTCGTAAGTCTTATCAACATTAAATGTATAACATTAGTTTTCCGCTTATGAAGCATAAGAAATGATTTACCAAAAATAGGATTTTTTAAATTAAGTATTTTTAACTTGCATTTAATTTTAACAGTATTATTTTTTTTACCCAGAGAAATGCTTGGAGCCTATGGTTAAAGGACCCTGTGTTGGTCGTGTTGACAGATACTTTTACGATTACCGTACCAATAAATGTGTCCGCTTTTCTTACAGTGGATGTGGCAACAACGCCAACAATTTTAAAGAATATAAAGATTGCGCGAGTGCATGTAAAAAGACGTATGCTAGAACTACTAAAAAACGATAAAAACGAACAATTTAAGCTGTTAGAAGATTGTGATTTATCTTCTTATGATGTAACGAAAAACCAAAAGTGTACAAAAAAGTGGGCATGCTTTTTTTGCTTAGCTAGTTTCGGTTACCTTTAGTTTTACGATTGTAGAATACTACTTTTTTGGAATGCACTTTGAGAATAACCTAAGTTTTTTGTTTTATTAATTTTTTTTTTCTGCTTTATTCTTAGTTAGTTTTTTTTTTGGTGGATAGAGAGTCTGGCGAAATTGTAATTGTTTATTAATTGTAATTAATTACTCATTAAAAACCAGAAGATAGATAGAATTTATAGAGTAACTCCTGAGATGGGTTTTTTTCGACCAGTGCTCGTCTTCAGATGAGTTGAATGGACCATCAGCCAGCAGCCTTCGCCTTGGCACACATTTTATGTTTTCGCCCCTCATTGTTTGCCTGGGCGGCCGTGTGTATGATGTGGAAATTAAATACTTTGCTTGAAATGCCACACTGACGACTGTCGCGCTGTGGGCGATGGGGGCGTGGCAGGGGGCTGTGGGCTGGGGGCAGAGGGTGGTCGTGGGTGGGCGAGGCAAGGATTTTGGGGGAGTGACAGCGGGACAGAAGGACAGGCAACCCATGACAAGGCAGCGAGGCAGCAACTTGTTAGCGATGCTCCCTCCGTGCCGTTTTCCTTTTCGCTTTCACTCTCGCTTAAATTGTGCAACATTTCCGAGATGCCTTTCTTCCTCTCGAGCTGTTGTTGAGTAATTAAAATGCAAAGCAAAGTGCAGCAATTTGAGCCTAATTATAATGGCAGCATAAAAGTTGCGAACGGCAGGGGAGGAAATCAGCAAACAAAATGGTTTAACCGACGTCCCCCCAACAATGTCTTGCCGCATTTCAGTTTTGTGTGTGAGACAGCAAAACATTTTCAATTTCCGCGCTGAAAGCCGCAGCAACGAGAGCATTTTCAAAATTGAATGTCACTGAAAATGGCCGCAGAGCTGGGCAAAAATCATTTGACCCACTCGGAACCCCAGTTTAAACTGCTCTAGATTTGTGGCCCGCTTTTCACGAGATTGCGAGTTCATTATAAATACTTTTTTTACCAACCTCAAAAATGTACATAATATTCCGTGCACTTGACTAACACTCGACATTTGCATGTGAATAAAATAAAAACAAGTTCGTAAAAAAAACCTCCCAAAAGCCACAAATATGCGGTGGACCTATGGAGGTCAAACATTTTTGGGTATAAATATTTAATGTTCCATGAAATGAGTAGGCGACGCACACAGAGAGCGAATAATGGAAAGGGTTTTTCCGAATGGCTAACGAATATGTCAGTCGAGGTGAACGATGGGCTCGGATTATGCGAATTAAATTCGCTTTTACTTCAAATTCGACTGAGTCTAGAAATTGCGTTGTTATAAAGCTCAAAAACAGAAGGCCAGCAAATATTTTTGTAAAGATTTTTTCAATGAAAATTTAACGCATATTTTCTCTCAGTTTATTGTACAAAAAGAATAAATATTTTATATAATTCCAGCAAATATCTAAGTGATATGTGCATACTTTTTCAATACATAAATATTTATACCTGGTTCCTCATATTTGCCAAAAAATCGAGAACCACTCAAATTTTCTTCATTGACAGGCAACAAGTTCTTCAATCAAAACCATTAAACTTATTCCCACCTCGCCAGGTGCTAGTCCAAAAGGAAAAAGTTTATTTGAAACCTTTTCCAACAATTTTATGCTTTCCCTTTTTTTCGCAAGTATTTACATATATATAATACATTTTCACTGACCAAACTTGCCAGAAAAGTTTAACTTGTTGCACAGTTGGTGAACGACTGTTTCTTGATTTTTCTCTGCGATTTTTTCCGCCAAGCAGTAATTAATTGTGTCCTTTCTGCAAAACACTTCGTCTTTTATTTTGCTTTTATTGAAACCACAATATTTAATATAAAAAATGGGGGAAGAGGGAATATCAACAGCTCGAATAATAATTAAGTATACGCCCTGTTGCCCTTTGCGAGGCAGAAGAACAAAAGTTTGTTGATTTTTTTGCGGTTTTTATGTGGTCTACTTTTTTCTGTTACCCTTTTTCCGCTTTGTTATTTTACTGTATTTTAAGTATTTTAATTTACGCATTTTCTTGCCAATCAAGCGTAATTTCAGAGGGGCTAAAAAATGACCTAAAAGTTTAGGTAATTTACATTCGGCGGTAGAGAGATGTTTTTTTTTTTTCATTTTATTGATGTTATATCTTCCTCTATTTTATGGGAAATTTTCAAATCAGACCTGTTGCTGGCGAACAAATGGCAACCAGTGCAAATTATGAAGGACACTGGGAAAAGCTTGTTGACTACTCAAGTGGCACAGTTCCTTTACGGGCTTTGAATTTCTACAGCGTGATATCTCTTTCTCGTTTTTTAGGATATGTGCGACCTGCTCTTAGAAAAGCTATAGAGAACTTTAAGAGCTTATCCAATTTGGTGTGCCAGCCACAGTAATTGTCACAATTGTCCAAATGGTTTAGTAATTTTTTTTAGCTCCATTTACTCACTTTAAGCCTTTAAAAATCTCAGTTGGTAGTACGCTACTCTTAAAAGCTTTGAAACTAAGAGAAATTTTAGGGGAAAGCTTAATATCCACAATTTCTCTTCGATTTTCTCTTTAGCTTAAACCTTATTCAGCAAAGAGAATGTTTTTGTGTATTGCAAGCTTTCGATAAGGACTCGCCTGAACAGCTGATTAAAAAAAGCTTTTAAGGACTTGCTTTGCTGGCGCGTTTTTTAATGGTATTGAAAAAAATATAAATATTTTTTACGAAATCAACGTGTTTCTATTATTTTATTTCTTTTGGATTTCTATAATTTTGCAAATAATAAATAAAATATATCAATAAAGGTGTTTATGAAAAAATATGTTCAATTAGGAATATCTTATTTTTTAAGTCAAATATATATTTTTAAGGTTTTTACTCAATATTAGTAAAAATCAAAAAGTCAATTATAGAGTTTTTAATTTATAACCCTTTTTTAAACAGAATGGAATTTTTCTATCTGAATACCATTTTCACATTGCTCAACCGCAATGTTGCCAACAAGCAGGTGATCCAACATCTGATAGAAGAACCGGTAACAAATTTTGTGTTGTATATTTTAGGGGGTTTTGTTTATTCCTCTGTTGTCCCCTGAGTTTGCACTACTCTTGATTTTTGATTTTTGTTTGATTTCTATTTGACTTTGTCCGCCTTCTAGATTTTCTTCCCCACCTCCGTTTTGTGTGTTTACCTAATGACTGTTTTTGTTGCCATTATTGTTTTTGGCTTGCAGAAACTTCGCACTAGTAGTTGTTGAATTTGTATGCAGATTGGAGGAAATTGCAATCTGGATTCCGACTCGACGGAGTTATTCGCATTTGGTTAGTTAGTGGACAATAAACTGGAGCTGCGTGCATATTTATGGTCGGCGTAGGTTAACTGGTAATTGAATCAATGCCTGCGACATTGTTTATTAATTTGCAATTTGAGGTGGAGGACGTGGGCCCTCAAATTTGGTTTATAGTCAGCAAAGGGCAAACTAATTAAAGGAAATTAATGCGCCGCTGATATCTGAGCCGGATTATGTAATAAGCAAAATGCGTGGTCCACGAAATACATAACACTGGTAAGCCGATGCAACTTCTATATTTATTTAAATAGATAAGTAATTTTAGTTTTTTATACTATACTTACGCTTTAAAAAAAGAGTACCATAATTATTTTTTGTTTCCTGCCCACAGGTATAAAATAGTGCCCAATCTGCAATTTCGTTGAGAGTGCATTGTACCAGCCTTGAAAACTTCATTTTATTCACTCCCCCTCAAGTCAATTTCAATGTAGTGCCTTCGGCAAGGAACATAGGAAAAAAACTGCAAAATTGTATTTTACTTTTAAGCTGTCGCGGCGGACTGTGCAAAAAAACCAAAAAAAGTGGGATCCCCTAGAAATGGCAAAAATAAAATATACGAGACTCGCTCTGTTTTTGTCTAATGTAAAATGCGACGCTTCGGGTAACGCGCAGATTTTGAGCTTTATAAATTGAAATGTCAGAAAAAGTTGAGGGAGCCTCAGCAGTGCCGAGCAGTTGACTGACTGACTGACTGACAAGCAGCCACAGCCAGATACCAAAATCTGCCAGCAGACAGAGCCAAGTCAACTGCAAAACTTTGCCATATTTTATTATTATTATTTGCCCTCTTTTTCGGTATTAGCTAAAATATATAAGCGGCAATGCGGCTATGAATAATGCGACATGATTATCGTTTTTGCCTTTGGAGATCGGATCAGAAGTGCGCTATTATTTAGTGTAATTGACGTTGTCGTGCTAAGCTTTTCTTAGTTTCACTTCAGCGAAATTTCGCCGGCAGTCTTAACTGCAATTTCAATTTACTTGTCGTAATTTTGACATTTCATTCAACAAGCTAAATGTTGACTGAGTCCTTTGACTTTCGCTGGCGGCAATATATTCTGTAGTTGTTAATTAACAGCAAGCAAATTGCTTTCAAATAGATGTAAATAATCAAATTCGAAATTAAAATAATTTCCTCGCTTTGATTTATAATTTTTTCTGATAGGTCGACCATTTATTTTATAAATACTGAAAAAATTATTGAAATAAAATGCCTTTCGTGCATAAACGAAAAAACAAAATCAATCATCACCTGTATTTTTTTAAAGTTAAAAATCGCAATCCTTAAAAAAAGTACTTCTGTTTACAAAATAAAAAGCCACTTACTTATTTATTGCAAATTTAATTGCTTTGCCGTTCAGAAATAAACACTTTTTATATGGTAAAGAATTTTATTCAAAAATTTTTCTTGTTCAGCTTAACTTTATACAAATTATAACTTACAAAATACAAAAATCAATCATCATCATGAAAGTACATTGTAATTCATTTATGCACTTAACTAAGTCAATTATCAATTAATACGTAATTGTGTAAATTGTTATAAATAATAACATTAATTGCCAGTATGGAAAATGGATGGATATTGTTAATATTACAGAAAAACAATAATAATAATGATAGAATACTTTTTAATTTCAAGAGATGTTCAGTATATATTTTTTCTATTCAAATTTGTCCAAAGTTTTGTTTAAATGCTTTTTTTCTGGCAGCCTAAATTGTTACAGTTCCTAATTTTGCATATTCAAAACGGCGATGTGTACAAAAATGTTTGCGTAAAAATAATGTAAGGTTCTCTAAACAAGTGTACTAAAATTTCGCATAGGTTCTTATATTTTTTTTTTTAGCTTCTTGCCTTAAATTTACATTTAGCTTAAATGCGAGACATTTATGTAAATAATTGAGATTTTCAAATGATTTTTTTTTCTCTTGCCTATGTTTATGTAAATTTTATTTATATATAGTTTTGTTTTTGCAAATATTCTTTTAGCTTTTTTAAGGTTCTCTTTCATTTTATCTTGTTGTAAATTTGATTTAATGTGTGGGTTTTTAGGAGAGGGGTAGATATTGAGAGGGCGTGTCTTGTGTCAAGTTTTCTGTGCGGAGAATTAAGTTTAAGTTTTTGTATAAGTTTTATTTTGCGCTTTTGTTTTATGTTTTTAGTTTCACATTTCATTAGATTTTAGTACACACATTCAAGAAGTTTTTGAAAAACCACTTAAGACATTTTTATATTTTTTTTTCTGCGTTCTTAATATCATTGTAAAGTTAATTTAATGCTGCACTGGGGTCCTTGCTTACGTTGCTGCTCCTTAATTTTTGTGCATTCGTTTTTATGTGTTATTTGTGTCAGCCTCCCAGGATTTTATTTTGATGGGCTAGATTATTTTTTGCCTTCGCCTCCCTTTTGCACGTAAACTATTTCGGCGTACTCCGTCGAACTTTTACCTCCAACTCCAGTTCCTTCAGGTGTTTCTGCTGTTGTTGTTGTGGGTGCTGGTGGTGCTGGTTTTGTTGTTTCATTGGCTGGTTTTAGTACAAGTTCAGCATAGACGAGTTGTTTGTCTTGCTAGTTTGTTGGAAATAGAAGTAAAATAGATCATCAGTATTGTTTCAAGTGAGGTAATTATTTAATGGAAAATTTAAATTTAAGGATTTTGGTAAGGGAAATTTTCAATACCTTTTCCATTTGCAATTTGCATTTAGCTTTTCTTTACTTAAATGTCCACACTGGTGAGGTGCTCTGCCAAACTATAGCCTTTATTTGCGTATATATACAAAAGTTATACAACAACGGATTTTATTTTGCATGCGTTTGTTTTTTTTTGTTTTGTTTAAAACGGAAAGAGCAGAGAACGGCAAAGAAAATTATGTAGAAAAATTTGTGATTATAGCAAAAGTAAACTTATAAAAGAAAAATTGTTGTTTACTAAAGCTTGCGTTCAAGTATAAAAGAACTATGCTAAGCTTAAGGTAAATACAGCTCGCATTCAAATATACACACACACACACTCATATGTGATTCAAACAGAGAAAAAAAGTGTTAACCAGCCAAATTTTATTTTTTTCTAATCATGTTAATATTAAAGTCTTGTCACAACACTAATTTAATTAACATTTATTGCTGCATACTTTTAGACATATGTGTTAAAAACAACCCCTTGGAATAAAGTCACTGTAAAAGTCTAAAAATATGCCAAACAGTAAAATGTTATCATAATTAAATCTTCGATTTTATAAAGTGTTTACTGTACTGTTTTTTTTTCTGTGTGCTCGGAAGAAGACAGAAAATTTGAAAAGAAAAAGAGATGGAGTCTGGGACGCTTTTCTGTACCTTTGGTTCATTGTCATTGCCATCGATGGCGTTGTTGCCCGCTGGATTCTCCTGTTCGCTTCCGTCCACAATATTCACTGACTCCTGGTTATCCTTGTACTTCTTTGAATCCTTTTCGTTGAAGCGCTTTAAAATTGCCACGGCAAAAGCGGGCAATCTCGTGGCCTTCTTCTGTTGCTGTTGTTGTTGTTGTTGTTGTTGTTGTTGTGGCTGTGGGTTCTCCTCTTCGTTAACGGTATCCTCCTCCTCAGCCGACACGCCCACTCCGCCCATTGTAGTGGTGGCCGTGGCCGTTGAGGTGGCTTTTATATCGGCGCTTTCGGTGTCGCTGCTGCTTGTTGGTTGTGAAATTGTGAGGAGGTTTTTGGATGGGTTCATGATTTTGATTTTTGAATGAGAGTTTCTTGCTGTTTTTCTGTTTATTTTTTTTTACTACAAATTACTGTGTCAAAATAGTTGTTGCTGTGCGAATTCTCTTCCCAAAAATATAAGTAACCAAAAACGGCCATAAAAGTGTTCGGGGTTAGTCGTGTGGTTAAGGGTCTTCCCTTGGCAGCTTTCCGCTCTTTTAATAGTATCCTATCTGGCGATTGTTAGTGGGCTTTGGAACTTGTGTTTTGGTAATTGCGTAATTGTTATTGCTGTTCGTGTGTGGCACCATTTAAACCCAAATTGTGTTAGGAAAAGCAAATACTCGTGGGGAAGTTTGTATTTTAAACCTATTAGGAATTTTAGTTAAAAAGATTTTTAATTTCTTGTAATCCTGTTTGAAAATATTTTTTTAATATGTTAGCCGCCTTAACTTTCAAGTTTCACAAAAAAGGATGTTTAAAAAAGGTTTTATTAAATTTCAGATTTTTGGGTTGCAGAAAGTAACCTTAGCCATGGCCATATGGAATATGAAATTCGCATTTGACCTTTCACGGACTCCTAACCCAAATTCACCCCCACTTGAAAAGCCATATTAACGGGGGCTGACCAAGTAAATTGCTTTCGCCTGGCTGAAATGAGTTTCATCTATATTCTATAAATATTTTTGGCTCATTTGAATGTCTGCCTGCTGTCTGGGCCAACTCAACAAGTATCTGCTGGATACATTTTCATGTCAGTGTGTGTGTGCATGTGTTCGTGCTTGTATTTGTATTGGTTTCTGGCGTGGCGTGTTAGTCTCTCATATGTATGAAATGTTTATTGCACAAAATGTTGCTGTTGTATTTTAATGAAATTGCTTTTGTTATGGAAAACCTAAAATTGTTCGGGGAATTTCCTTTTTGTAACGCTGCATTGTTGGGAATTTCCTTTCAGGTTGAACTTTACATATTTCCATTCTAGTAAAACATCGCTTTTCACACACACACACACATTATTCAAGCACTCGTAAAATAAGTAAATCCAAATAAAGGGAAACTCATCTGAATTTTAACAATATTTATTGTTGTTCATTACATACTAAACATACGTATTGTGAATAATAATCAAGGAAAAACAACTGGTATCAAAAGTTCCTAACTACATTTTCGGTGTTTAATTACTAATTATAAATGTTATTTTTAGGTTATCTTCTACTGAACAGAACTTAAGCCAACTCAATCATTGAAATCGAAAATAAAAAGAAGTTCCTTTTCGATCTTAAAGTACAGTGTGCGCTGCTTAAGTTGAACACTTTTTTGATGCGCATTTATCTCACTTAATGACTTTGTTCTACAGTGCCTACAATAAATATTTATGTAAAACAATGATTTTTCGCTTCATGCTTGCCATGCAAACTCTTTATATTATATGTATTCGATAATAACTTAATTTCATGCCGGCATCTCTATGAAATGAAACAGTTTTTATAGGTTTTAATGTTTGGTTTGTTTTTCGTTGTGTAGGAGAAGAAACTTTCGTGAATTAATACAAAACTCAGAGCCTTAAATTAAGTCAGTTTTGCTTTGGGCTTATAACTTTTATCTGGGAACTAAAGTTATTGAATAACGTTTTTAAGGAAGATCTCACTGAGCTCTAAACTTTACTCGTAGAAAAACTATTATTTTGTTTTTTAAACTTCATTGGAATCTAAATTTGTTTTGTATTTATTTTGCTTTTACTTTAAAATTTAAAATGTCATTGACACATATGGCTGCTTTTCCCAAAAATTCTCAAAGGACGCAAATCTGCTTTATCCCTAATCCTGCTGCGCGTTTCCTGTACCCAAAAAGAAGAAATAAATAAATATGAATGCCACACGCGCACACACACACGTGCACACTCTCAGATTTCCGTTTCCTGTGGCAACTTTGGCGTCGTCGGTGTTGTTGTTGTTGTCGTCGTCGTCGAAGTATTCGTATTGTTTGCCAAGGTTTGGGGTCTTTGGGGCTTAGGTGGAGTCGCTGGAGCCTTGGACTTGCCCCTTCCCGAAAGTAACATCGCCTGCTTTTCGATCAGCTCGCGTTGATCCTTGGGCAGCCATCGCGAGAATCGTGACTCGGGGATTCCCAGTTGGTTTCCCTTTTGCAGGAGATCAGCGTTCTCATTGCCATCTTCCTTATCGCTGTTGGAGCTTCGGGAATTCCGACCTGCCGCCTGACTCATCAGGATACTTTTCAGGGGTCGTGTGGTGGGATTATAGACACTGCTCTCACGATCAGTGGCATAGTCAAAGCTGTCATCTTCATCGTGATGTCGCCTTTCAACCGACAGACGATCCTGAACATTTCCATTCGCCTCTCGCAATTTACTGGATCCCAAAAGCGTAATTCCATTGGGGGTCTCCAAAAGTGCTACATTTTGACCATGATTGGTTTGGTTTTCCAGTTCCAGTTGCTTATCATTCTGGCTGTATATGTTTTTATATGATTTACAATTTTGTATAGATTTTTTTGAGTTTAAGGTTTGAATTGATAAAACGAGTTATGAAACCAAAAAGTTTTTAACAGTAAGGAAATGTTTTTAATTTTTGTTGGGGTTCATCACACATATTTTCATAGTGTTTTTCGTTGGGTTGTCGGTGTTGTTTGTTGTCCATATGAAAGTAGTAGAAGAAGAAGACAAAACATAGCAAGAAGTTTGTTTTCGTTTCTTTGTGTGGTTGAGATTTGATTTTTTTTTATTATATTATTTTTGTGATGCATTAGCAGAGTGGCTCTAACACTAGAGTTGTTTTTATTTTGTTCTATGCATTTGTTTGCTTCTAGTTTTTTGTTGAATGACTGGGACAGCGACATTTTTGACATTTTTAGTAAATGCGTGAGACAGAGCGAGAGAGCTTTATGATGTTCAGAGGGTAAGAGGAAGACAGAGCGAGACAGAGACTTGTTTTTTTCTGGTGGGCGAGCGAGCAAAGTGGGTGTGGCAGGGCGACTAGCGAGCGTTTTATTTGTGAAAAGTTCAAGAGTGTATATTATGTATATGTGGTGTGTGTAACAGCGTGATAAGTTTTCTAGCTGACCTTGCTTAAATGCAATTACAATTTAGAATTTAAGCTTTAAGGACTTTCCAAATACAAGACGAAACACGAGACTTTAGCAATGTGTGTGTGTGTGGTTGTGGCGTGTTTGTGTGTATGCGTGTGCTTAAGTTAAAGTTTTTTACTATAAATGGACTATGAACTAACCTAAGATGATAATGAGCTGCTTCTACATCTAGAGATGATTGCTTTGCTGACATACGGTTAATGTAAGTACGAAAATTAAAGCCACTCAAGAGACACATGCAAGTAGACAAACAAACACACATCCGAACTACGCAATATTAAGGTTATTAATGGATAACAGATTAATGGCTTTGAAAATTAAACAAAATAAGCAAACCAGATACCGTCGATGGGTTAGTTGTGGATCCTTGGAAACTATTTATGTTTTTATGGCCTTGCCCTCTTCTTTTTGCACTTTTCTGAACTTATTTTGACATTTGTTAGGCTGATGGGAGTTATTACTGTACTTACGTTTCGTTTGTGGGCGTCTTGATTGATTTGCCTGTGTGGAGATAATAAAAAATTCATTAAATTTTATTTACAACAATATCAGAATCATTTGCATATTAAATAATAATGATTTTCATGATTGATGATTTCAGAATAAAAGATACCCCTCCTAACAACATCATCATCAGCTTACTTTCGGCCACATCACACACAAAAAATAAAGAAGCTTTCCCAAAATGTATATTTTTCATGTTTTTGTTTATTTTTTTTCGTTTTACTAAAAGTACAAAAGAACAGAAAAAAACACAAGAGTGAAGCGGATAACTAATTAAAATAAATCATGGGCATGTTTAATTTTCTAATTTGTTATGCTTGCCAAGTTTGAATTGATTGATTTGCCAATCGATACAAAATAATAATTAGAACATGCAAAATGCTGGCAGCTTTTATAGCTTAAATAAATACATGGTGTAAATCATTATTGCTGGACAAAATATAATACAATAAATTGGACATTTTTGATTTATTATTCATAGTTTACATACATTAATATGTATATGTTTTGTTTTAAATGTATTCGAGTGGATAAAGAAAAATTACACTTTTGGAGATTCTCGATTTACGAAAATTGGTCACTTAAAATTACTTGGCCTAAGGTAAGTTGTTGCTTTTGTTTTGTTTATAGTAAAATTAAACATATTATTATTGCTGTTGTTGTGCGATTTTTGAGAGATTTCTTTCTTTTCATTATTTTTAATGAGAGAGCAAATATTTGAGAGCAAAAGTGTGGTAAGGAGATATATGTTTATTCGTTTTTTTCGTTTCATTTCCCTCTTGCTTTTAGCAAATGGGGCACACAGCTAACTGGCCAAGAGCCACGCCCACTTATTGGGAAAATGTGGGGCGGCTTAAACGGAAGTGTTTGGCGGCTTGGGAGCCTCAATGCCGTTTAAATTGTGCTGGCTGCCATTTCCAGCGGCAATAACCGCTGCCGCCTGGGCTGCCGCACTTTTCTTCAGATCCGCCTTCTTTTGCGCCTCCAATTTATCGGTAACGGGGGGCGTGGCCTCCTCCGATTGCTGGGTGGTATCGATATGCTCATCGCCATTATCGCGACCATCCAACTCCTCGTCGTCATTGAATTCCGGATGGATCTGAGCCTCGGAATCGGGACCGATGTCCGTGTTTAAAGTGGCGCCTGTAAAAACGACAACAACAAGAACTAACATTTAGCTTTTTGTGCAGAGGAGAGAGAGAGAGAGAGAGATAGAGAGGAGGATAGACAGAGAGAGAAGTTTTCGATCTCGAAGATACCAAAATTCCATATTAAAGTTGAGGTTAGTCCGTTTACCAAAAAGCTTATCAAGCAGAAAATACAGAAAGCATAGGAAACAGAGAAATACATTTTTTCTTTATAATTATTTAAACATTAAAAGCAAATAACACGTTTTTAAAAATATTTTGGAATTTTGTTTGGGATATTTTTAGTGACCAATTTTCTTGTTTAATGTTAGCTCTTCATGTTGTTGTCATTTGTAGACACTTTTTCGCAGAGAGTTGTACAATTGTTTAGTTAAACTTAGGTATCTAATAAATACAAACATTATACATTTAGATTTACATTTTAGTTGGGGTTTTTTTTTTTTTGGTTTTATTTTCAAGATTTATTCAGCACGCAGCTTTGCTTCAGGAATTACCATTTTTTTTGTAAAATTTTACGCTCCAATATTTGTATCTTTTAAAAACGACCTAGTTATTCTTTCATTTTCTCTTTCATATGTTCCATATTTCAATTTTTTGCCCCAACCACACACTTTTGAAAGAACATTTTTCCACAGAAACTCCGCCGGCAAAGTCAAGTGAAATTTTTTAATTAGATGAGTTTTCTAGGGCTGCTGCGCTCAAGCGACCCTTCAGCTCATCCTTCTGCTAGGTTAACGCTAATTAAAATTTAAAAGCCGCACAATGTGTCGAAAGTTAACAACGGCTTGTGGCCCACAGCCCCCAAAAATCCGAGTACATATATGAATTGCAGGATGAGTTGGTGGGATGGGGAAAAGTGGCCGGTGGTGGTGGATATGGATGGTGGCGATGGAGTTGAGTGGTTTTTGGGTGGAATACCTAAAGCCAGAAATTATTGTTAGCATAGCTGATGATGAGACAATAGTGGCGTTGGATGATCATGATCATGTTGATGATGATAATGATGTTGTTTTTGTTGTTGATGTGGCTGATAGGCTAATGACGATGTTTCACCCACGAAATAAGCAAAAATGTGTGTATGGAAAATGGTAAAAAAAACAAATTTCGACTTACCGCCAAAACACCATCGGCCAGTGGCCCGTGCAAACAAAATCAGCAGAACGACGAGGACCAAAACGGCGATGGCCACCACAATGCCAACAATTGCGGCAACATCGAGGCTGCTGCTCGGCGGTTTGCTCGACGAACTGATTCGCACCTGGTAGTCCGTCAGGCCCAGTTCATTGCTGGCCCTCAGGTTGTAGACCTTTGTGGTATCTTCCAGAGTCAGACCGGCGATGGCCAGAGTCACGTTGTACTCGTCGTTGCCCAGATACTGCGGCTCGTAGGCCGAGTAGCGTCCGTCGGTGCGTCCCTGCCCCACAATCGCCCCATCGATGGTCCACTCGATCTTGGGCTGCGGACTGGCCCGAATGGTGATGTTTACAATGGCAGTGTGCTCGAGGTAGAGACCGTAGACGGCGGCATCGGGCTGGTGGACGGGAGCATCTAGTTGGGGAAGAAGGTTTATTAGTGATAACTTTAAGTAAAAGAATTAAAATATCGATTTAATGGTAAGCTTTTATACTAAAATGATGCTTAGTATTAAAAAAGAAAAAACTTTTATTTAACTAGCTTTAGAATACATTTATAGCCTTTTAATTTAAGATTTTAGAGATAAGAATTAAACAAACACGTATTTAATGAATATGTTGTACAAATATTATGAAAGTTATATGAACTGTTCTTCGATATATTGAAATTAAGTTTAATAACAAGTGGCAAAAATAATCAATTTAAAGTTATTTTAATATAAAATTTCACGCTCGTGTAAAATATTTAAAGTGTAAATCATAAGCGTTGCAAAAGTTAATTTAGAGAACTCTTCAACGGTTTAATATTTGTACTACCACTTCTTATTCATTATTGTGTGAGTATACAAATGGATATGTATACACGTAATTAAATCAGAGTTAAGAGTACTTACATCGCACGTTGATGATGTAGGCGGCCTCCTGGGGCGGGACACTTTCGCGATCGGTTTGGTGGTGGGAGCGGCAGACCAGTTTCCGGTTACTGTCCTCGGGCGACAGGTGCCATTGGATTTCCTGAATGGAGGTCGATAGCTCAACGTTGTCGTTGGTGGAGGACATGACCTCCAGGGGAGTGGTGCGCTTGTTGGCCGGCATGTTGTCGATGTACCACGAGATATTCGCCGGCGGGCGACCATCGCGAACGCTGCAGCGAGCCCTGAACTCGGTTCCCTCGTTGAAGTAGCCCTCGCGATTTGGCCGCGACAGCAGCTCGATGATGGGTTGCTGGGGACGCACTTTAAGTTGGGGAAGAATGGGATTTTTTATTAAAAAAATCAAGGTATTACAGAAGCTTAGAAGCTACATTAACTAGGTTAAAATTGAGTTTAAAAATAAATAAAAAAATACCAACAAAAAAATGGTTGCTTTAACTATGCTGTTTTTTCAGGAAAATAATTTATCAATAATGTATCAATGTTTTCTTCAATAACTTTTTTTATTATATTTTAGTTTTTTTAAGTAGGTCATAGATACTCTGCTCAAGTGGAGAAATTTCTATGAAATATGTAGGTAATAAATAAAGTACTTACATGCCACCACCAGGTCGATGGTGCCCGAGAGCTCTTCTCCTTCGACGCCCAGACTGCACTTGACCTGGCCGTTGTTGCTGGCCTTAACCCGCTCGATGCTCACTCCGCACTGGCCGGCGGTGAGACCCGCTCCGTAGTAGGTGAAGCCGGGGGTCTTGCTCCACTCGGGGGAGAGATTGAGGACCTTCTGCTCGCCGGGGATCTCGATGCGGCAGTAGTTGATGGACCTGCCGTAGCGGCAGAGCAGCTCGGTGCGATCGCCCTCGTTGAGGAGCGCTGTGTTCGGTTCCACATTCAGTTGGGCCCAGGTGAGCGCATCTGAAAGATAAGTGCAAACAAAAGGCGGCGATTATGCTGGGGTTGTTGTGCAATTCGCTTGAGTATCTTGTATCTGGTATCGCATAACGCGCGGGGCTTTGTGTTTCGCCAGAGAATAAAAAAAACGGCACGTTCCATGCAATACTCGACACGCTGTCCTAATGCCTCGGCAATCAGGCAAATGACTGTCGCATTTAGCAGAGAGACACCTGCCCGTTTGCATCTTAAAGATACGCATCGCATACTCAGAGATTGTTTTTGCCTGTTTCACTTGCCATCGCAAACAATGCGGCTGCATATTCTCATTAAGTTTCGATTAAGTTATTCGCTCGTTTTTTCATCGCCTTGGTGTGGAAATGTTTTCCCACTCCCATCGCTGCAGTTGAAAAAGTTTTGCGAAAAGTTCTCGCAACTGCAGTTGCTTGCCATTCTTTTTCAGCATTTCCTATTTGCCAATTAAGACATTTGAGTAATTTTCTAAGTTGGCTACTAAACGTTTGGGTAGAAGTGGAGCTTTCGCCTGGCTTGTTTGTTTGTTTGTTTGTTTGCAAGACTTTGGCTTTCTCGGTTAGGCGGGGCAAATATGTCAGAGGAGCATAATTTCTAATGAAATTTCTACTTTGGATTATTTGGATTCTGGTAAATGATTTTGATTTAATTTTACTTAAATTGTGTGCTTGGTTTTGCACTTAAAGTGCATCGAAATTTACTTCTAAAATGCTTGGATTGTGTTCAATGTAATTAAATTGTATTTTGAAATTAAAATAGATCAGCTTATGGTATTGAAATTGTTTTCACTTAAACATAATCTTTAAGCAAGCACGTACTTTTGTTGAGTAAATGCTTAAGGAAATGGAAATGAAACATATTTTATGAAAGCTATTTTCGAGAACTCTTTTACTTAAACAAGAAATTCAATATTGAGGAGAATATCAAAATACATAAGCCAACGTTTTCGGAAATTGCCGACTAATTTCTGTAAATGAAAGCCGCAAAATTGCAAATTGTGGCATGAAGAGGTGGGGTATCGAAAACAGCTGCAGTCTTTAAACCGATGGGAATACGAGGTGAAAAAGCGGGGAAGCTGTAAGCAAACCTCAATATGCAGCTGGCCAAAAGTGAATTGATTTCTCCGCTCGATTCCGTTGCGCTTTTTGGCTTTTGGATGACTGACTGGCAGACTGGCTGAGTGAAGTTTTGTTTGGTCAGCCGGAAACGTGCGGAAAATCAACAGCATTTGCATTCGACTTTAAAAATCGGGTCAGCCAGCTGGCGGTGTAATGCGAAACTTTTCGACCGCCCCATGAGATGTCGCTTAACTTTTGACAATTGAGTTGTGAGCGAGTTTTTTTCTGCTTTGCTCGCAGACTTCTTTCGGCTGCTTCTGATATTTTTATGCGACTCCCCCTCTTTTTGTTTTATTTTTTTTTTTTTTTTATTCTCACATTGGAATCTGCAGACCCTATAAAACCACTTAGAGATCTGAAAAGGGCCTCGTGAAATCCCGCCGAGAAGTTTTGCTGCAGCTTGGATTCCAGAGTCCAGAGTCAGCAAAAATCGTTTCACACTTTCCCCCACAAATAAAAACGAGAATTGCAACAAACTGTGGCTCGGGTTCCGAAAAAATGGTACAAAAAAGAAGGGGGAAACGTTGAAGTTGGACAATGTCACATTCACAGCTATGAAAACAAACGCTGGCACTCGAGAAGTTGCATTGAGTAGAGATGAGTGCGTGATAAAAGACGATTAAATAATTGCTTTAAAATAGTGCTGAGCTCCAATTTTAGTAGTTAAGACTAGGCATCTTTTTAGTAAGTGATTAGAGATTGAATAATATTATTTCGCATGGTTTTTCTTGGCTTCTTTGTTTTGCATAAGGAACTAGATTAAAAAGATCTATCTATATTATAAATTGGCAATAAAAATTCTATTAGTTTTTGGTCAAAATAAATGGTAACATTTATATCAACTTCCTCACGAGTTCAACTCTCTTGTCGACATACGCTTCGTATCCATGTGTTTATTCACAGCACAAATCTATTTTTTATCCATTCCCCTGCTGGTGATATTTATTTATTTAGCTTTTTTCACTGGCGGAATTTTCGGTGGACCATCGTCGGTCCTCTGGGTTGGATTTACGGATTCCGACTGGATTCTCCTTTTCTGTTGTTCCCCATGTTTTATTTGATGCCATGTCTGCAGTTTTTGGGAGAAACGTTTGTCCAGTTCAGTGGTCTTGCCTCAGCGGAAACGCTGCCCCAAACTTAAAGTGATTTTTTTCTAGCCTCACATGTGTGGCCATAGAAATCATTTCACTTCACTTTTCCCCTCTATAAATTGTACAAATAGATATAATTTAATGCCCTCACTCGCCCCAATAAAAATCAAGTTTGGTCCGGGAGTCCATATCGATGCATCGACTCGGATCCTCCTGTTGTGGCTATTGTTTCCCATTTTTTGGCCACGTTAGCGTCTTTTGGTCGGAACGTGATTTTTACTTGAATTTTGTATTCGGGTACTTTGATTTTTCAACTAGAGTTTTAGTTGGACGTTGTGTGAAGTTGCACAGGGCACCGTGGAATAAATACAAGTATTTATAGGCCACAAAATATATGTTTGTTATAAAATAATATTCATTTGCTTGGGATAAAAAAAAACATTGAAGCTGTGTATTTTAATTGAATAATAAAACTTGTATTTTTATTTCCTTGAAACATTCTGATGAGAAAATTGTTCCCATTATCCCCATCAACATCTAGTTGATTTAAACAGAGAAGGAAAAAATGAAAAACCCACATATGTCTGGGCTGCTGTCTACCACAAATTGGTATGCAATTTCAGCAATATAAAAGGAAAATCAAATGCTGCATGCACGAGTACACGTACTTTTGTGTATGCAATCTGTGAGCTTATCATCCCGACCATTATATATCGCTTGGCTGGTAATTTTCAATTTATCAGCATCGATTTACCAGCTTTTGTGATACCAGCTACCTGCATTTGGGCAATTGCAGAGCAACAAAAAAGATAATTATTACTGATTTATGGCTGGCTTTCCATCGACCGACTGACAGCGAGACTTGAACTCAAAGCCAATAAGAGTTCAGCGCCAAACTTGTTATTGTTAACTTCTGGCTTTTCTTTTCGGGCAACATTATCGCGTGTGTGTGCAATTTCTTTTTACCTTTACGGGTTGGTTTTTATCCAGCGTTTCGTGGCTATTAATAATGATTGGTTGTTACATCAAATTGCCGTGTCGCGGCCTTTTACTTTTTTCTTGACCAATTTTCTATTTATTATTGGGATTATTTATGGCCTTTATCAATCATGTTTTATGTACAAATTTATTAAGCTTTTTTTCGGAAGTTTCTTTTTCGCTTTGATTAATGCAGAAGTGCAAAAGTGTTAAGCAATAACCGAAAATATTTTTGGTAAAGTTGAAAGGAAAGTATTTTCTGGGGAAGGAGGTTGGTGTGGTAAAGTGAACGTGACTTTTGCCACACGTGGCACACAGGTGCATTGCAGGCGAAAGTTTCCTAGGGCTTTTCCTCGGCTTTCCATTAATGGCAGGGGTTGCTTTTCAGGCCGGCAATTTTTCCTTTTCATGGAGATTTAGATATCCACTCGCTGCCACAAGTGAAAGTTGCCCAAAAAACAGATGAGGAAAGCCAAAAAAAATATCCATTTATGATCTGGCTGCAGCTCCACTCCCTGAGATATCATTTTGTTCAGCCAGCTGGTGTAAAATGGCACGTCACTGAAAAAAACTGGATTTGGACTGGAGCAATTAACGGTGCCCAAAGCGATCCCATAGAGCTGACCATCACAAAATAGGGGGCCACCGAAATCGGTAGTACAAACACGATTTTCCAAGGATCTCACACATATTAGCTCATCGTTTTCTAATCGAGACTCCTTTAAATCTTTCTTTACACTCAGACACTCTTCAACAGGTCGCAATTCTACATCAACAAATAACATGCTTTGAAATGATCCAAATCTTTGTCTCTAAGGAAAATCCTATTAATGATTTAATTATTTTGTTATATAATAAATACCCACTTTAATGCCAAAGTTTCCACCAACGGTCTTGCAATCTTTACCAACTTCTAGTGGAGAACTTCCTATTACAACTTTTGCCAAATGGTGGCCATCAAATTTAACAGTTCTCTTTAGCTTGATAATTGCCAAATCATCCTGCTTGTTTCTATGGTAATAGGGATAGATAACCATGTTTTGGATTTCAACCAGGAATTCCTCGTACTGTGGACTTTTAAAGAGAGCTGAACAAAGAGCCACCACAATTCTTTTTGGGTTCATCATCATACCCTTTTTACTAAGAAAACCGTCTAAAATAAATTATTGAAATAGAAATTAATTGATGTACCTACTCTGTGATGCAATGTGCTGAAGTGAGTACATGGCGGTTAGTTAGAATCACTCCGGTGCAGAAGTGATTATCTCCAGGAACATAAATATATTTACGAGTTCGCAAGGACACCAAATACGAATTCAGGTGGCTATAAGTACCATTCGAATATTGATATCCTGTGGTCAAATTCCCAAGCGAGAATATCGGAATTTGCAGTAGCAATAAATAGGTAAACCACATTTGTAAATCTATTTGCTTTGAAATAAAAATGATAAACAACTCAGGGATTCCTAGTTATTGATATTCAACAATGTCTGTAAATGGCTAATAATGTATTATGTCACGGATTGTGCAAAATTTGTACAATTTTCGGTATTGCAATAGAGATGATTTACAGAAGAATAGAGATTCCTTCTCGCTTTGCCATTCAATCTATAAACTGGCTGCATAAATACAAAATTAATTATTTTCACAAGAGTTGGCAAATTTTCACTTTCAAGTCATCAGTACAACATTTGCATTATTTATGCCCCAATTTGAGCTTCCCTTTACAATGCAAACACTCCACATTTGTTTTCTCGATTGCAGACGTTCGGGTATTTAAGCGGCTGAGATTTATTTGAGCCCGGCCACAGAGGACAAGAGAGTAAGACAACTTCCCCAGCAGACATTCCCATCTGTCAGTTAATTAATGCGAGCGAGACAATGAGGTTCCCTGGTTCTCTGCCATTTGCATCTTGCATTTGGCACTCTACTTTTCGATGAGCTTATGAGCGTCTTATTGTAATTACCCGACAATGCAGTCAAGTGGCGTTGACTGTCAGGGCAAACCGTTTGCATATTTGAGGGCTCCCCCTGAATGCCAAATGCTTATTAAGGTCCAAGAAATACTATCATAATTAATGCCCCAACCAGAAGTGCAAAACGTACTGCAAAACTTTGTCCACTTCTCAAGTTGAAATTTATGCTAAGTTCTGGATTATTATACAATGGCAAACGATATATATTCTGTATGTGCGATTAAAAGAGGGGGAAAGCGTTAAACTTGCCACTGGACATTTGATAAATATTGCGGTCCATATTTCTCATAAATCCAACGATTGCAGGACAAAATTGCAGCCAGCAATTTATATAATTCTCCATCGTTGTGCAACATGTTACGGGCCAAATTAATATGCGGCCGCCTGCTTGTGCAACTCACTTTCTGGCCTTAACCCTTTAAGAAGCTTATACAAATTGTGACGATGACAGCGTCTGCCAAAGTAGAGAAGACTGAAATAACATATTCCAGGCCAGACGAAGGTTGCCTAATTTAATGCATAAAAACGCACACGCAAGCAACAGACGTGGTTGAACAGGATTGAGGAGGAGTTGAAAAATACGTGGTACCCTTTAAATTTTACTTAAATATGATACACTAGAAAATCGGAAAAAATTTATCAAATTTCAGAATTTTTGAAATGATTTAAGATCCTTGAATCGAACTTTATTCTGCTGAATTCATGCAGTTAGCAGTATTACAATGTTTTATGAAGATGTAAAAATTTTTTTAAATAGTTTTAAAGGCAATAAAAATTAATTAAATTTTTTAAAGAAATAAATCAACCATATATTCAAAATTATATGAGTGGAAAATAATATTCTCTTAGTTAAAACCAACCCAAAATCGAGCACACCCCACACACTCCTACTAAAACATTATGTTAGCAAAAGCAGACGCCCCAAGGGGAAGCCGCCTCCAAAGCAGCTAGAGAACTGGGAAAACAGCAGGATCCGCAGCCAAGCGGAGTATAAATTAACATAATTTTCATATACACGAGCCAAAAGTTGCAACCACACCTAAACCTAGACGAAAGGATCCAGGATCCACGCCCCGTTGAATTATGGAAAAAGTGCCGTGTGGCCAAAGATGGGGAATCTTGAGAGACATATGAATTTCTTAAGTAAAGTGAAAAAAATATCAAAGAAATTGTGTATGTGTGTGTGTGTGAGTGGGGAGGAGGATGAGACAATGACAGCGTCTCACCCAAATGACAGTTATTAATATATACGCAAAAAAAAAACTGTCTCGAAATTGTTGCTGCCTATTTTTTACGGATAAATGTTGGAAGGCCGCCAAGTGTCGCCAACGATTTGCGAGACATTTATCAAACCGCAGAGAAATTATGCAGACAGACTGAAACTTCGCTTAGCCAAATCAGAAACGGCAACAAAATCAGCACCCAAGCCAAAAGGTAGATAAAGTCAACTGAGATACTGAGATATATATAAAGGCTAGACGTCGCCGGTGCTCATAAAAATTGTCTGCGAGTGGGTTTTAATTGTTTTTCCTTTTTCGCTGACATTTTCACAGGATGTTAGGGAGGGCGAACCTGTCTCGAGCAACAAAATAAATTGATCTGTGGTTTTGGCCTCATAATTTATGGGCTTTCTTCGAGAGGAAGAGAGGATGGTGAATGCGAAATTTGACAAATGGCTTGAAATCACCAAATGGCAGCCACCTTCATCCCAAAAAACAGAAAAGTTCTTCTTGTAAATGCTAACGAAACTGACATTAATTTTATGTTACTGGCAAGCGAAATCAATTAATTATTGTTGTTGTCAATTGTGTTGTGCAGAAATACGTACACAAATAGATGGAATATATTGATTTCTATTGGTGTTGACATACCTTAAGGGGATGTCTACCAGCTAAAGCGTGTCTTTAATGGGCAAAATTACTTTTGGGTATTTATAGATAGTTTGTTAAGGTTATAAATAAGGTAAATAAACAAAAAAGCAAGTATGTTAAATAATTGGGTTTTTAAATTATTTTGGTATTTATTTATTTAATGTTGAAGTTAGTTTTATAAGCTTAAAAAGTTGGTTTTTTATATTATTTACCCCTATGAAAAGTAACTGGATTTTCAATTAAGTCAAAGTATATTAAAATACCACATTAATAACCAAATCTTTTCGCAAAAACTACTTTTTCATTTTTTGTTGTGCAGATCAATCAAACTTTGCAATAATATTTTGCAACTTTTCACCTCACGCTTCTCTGCTCATACAATAAACGCGGTCAAATTTTATGTGACCTTTTTTTATGTTTTCTGTTGTAGTTTTTCTTCATGCCATAACGTTCCATATGCGCGTCACAGTTTAATTGCATAATTAATATGCAAAACTAATTTGTATGCTAAATATGTTATTATTTATATTTGCAATTTCCTTTTTTTTTTTATTTATTTACGCAAAGGCACATAAAAGAAATTGCTTGGCCATGAGTAACAGCTTAACGGTTATGTTTTAACGGTTGACTGGGCCATATGTGTCTTTGAACCCACTTCGGGCTTAAAGTTTTCAATGTTTATGGGCAAAAAAAGAGTGTTTCTGCTTTCTGTTTAGTTTTCGCACTGATCTGCCGAACGGATATGGCGATATAGTATGACTCAGTCCCTTTCGACTGACCCAAAATTCCGCGAAGAGAGAATTGTTTTCGTTGCTAATTGTTTGTCAACGCTTTTGGGACGTTTGAAATGCTTTGCTAATTAAAGCATAAAATATAATGCTGACAATGGCAGAGTGGTGAACTTTCTGGGTAAAATTAAAACTTTGTCCAAACTTTAGCAAGATCAACTTTTTGCCTTGCCTTCTGTTTGCCTTTCGTCTTTAATTTAATTGCCCTGTGTGCATTTGTTGCTCAGTTGAAGAGGCTTTGAAAACAGTTTGGCAACTAAGCGCTTTTCACAAAATACAAAATCAACAACGCCAGCTGAATGCAACATTTGTCGGCGTCCATGACTCGGTTTTCATTCACATGCAAATGTGCGAGAGATAAGTGGGAAACATGTTTTCCCAGACCAACAAAACTGAAGCCCCAAGGCTGAGAGTTGTCCAAGTTGCAGCGGCAACATTCGAGTTGCAGCATTAGAAGACGTGGCCTGTCTTCGTTCAAGGTTATCCACTTTGGCTCCCATAGTTTGTGTATCGACTTGCCGCTTCAACTCAACTTGCCTTTAAATTTTCACATTCAGTTTTTTTGTTCAGCCCAGGGGAAACTCATTTATTAAAGCCATTTTTATCTGCCGCTTACCATATAAATTTTAAATGACAGATGCATACAAAAAATTGCTCCTTCTGGTAATTAAAGTTTATTAATAATATTTTCATATTAACTGTGCAAATATTGTAGCAAAAAATAATATATATTTAATGCAGGCCTACTTTGTTATTAATACGCATTGACAGACTGGCTAGGCTTATGGTATGAATTATATGCCACGTGCATTTATAATTCATAAACTGTGCTGACATGTGCTGACCAAATTGAAACACACAGTTTCACTTCCTTAACAGGGAATAAAATATATTTAAAATTCATGTGAAAATAATTTTTATTGCCGCTTTAGCTTTTGCTTACTTTTATTGGTTTGTAATTCACCTACAGGCAATCAAACTAATAACCATTAAATAAACTAAGTTTTAAATAACATTTTCATTTATTTATAATCACACCATTAATTTACATTTCTAAAATGACAGCTCGGAATATTTTTCAGAAATTAGTTGGCAAACCCATTGGGAGTCAAACTATGAGCCAATCTTTGGCCAACCTTTCGGGCCATTTCACTTGGATAATTTATCATAAGAATATTCAAGGAGGTGAAACCTTTCGTTGGAGCCGTAATTAAAATGTTATCTCTCCGCCGTTCGCATTTTCTCCAGAGGGGGTCACTCACTCGCCACGGAAACTGAGGTGACGACAAATGTGTGGGATGCCCAGGGGCCATCAGGGGGTTAAAGTGTGATACCTTGAGCCGGGGTTAAGTTTTGCCTCGCTGCGCCCATTTAACCTTTAGGTTTGTGTGTGTGTGTGTGGCCACGGGCAAACATAATTGAAGTCATAAATAACGAATTATGTTGTGAAAGTTGGGCCGGGGATATCAGCAGTAGCGCCAGCAGTGGAATGAGGCAAGGTTTGTTTAGTTAACTTTTTCTCCTCCAGCTTCAGGTTCACACTTTTTGCATAATTATGACATGACCGGGAAACGTCTACAGGGGTGGGAGTTTAAGTCGTCCGAGTTGCTGGCTAATTATGCAAGCCCAGCGCAAGCCAAAAGATTTATTATGATGGAATAACTTTTTAATGCACGAGGGAAGGGTAAGGGTTAGGCGCGCAGGATTTGCCAGGTATCTCTCTAATTAAAAGCTTCGCCGCTTAAATACATTTAATGAATTTGTTTCACATGCCCCAAGGCCGTTTTTCAACTCCCTGCACATACGTATGTATATGGTTGTATATATGCTTTCCTGTTTTAGTTGGACGAGTGAGTAGTAAATACGAGAGGGCAATAAAGTTTATTTTTTAACACCGCCAGCGAGGCAAAGTGTTTTTAATTAATGACGTTGATGCCTCCTCCGTTCGCAGCCCATTGAATGCCAATAAAAGTGCATTAAATTGCAATTATGCTGCTGCTTTTGCTGACAACACGGCCGAGTATTGAACGTTGAACATTGAGCATTCAACAGCCAGATAAATGGCTGTGAATATTTCGTCAGGCGGCATATGGGGCGTATGCTTGTTGTTTGCTCTTACAAAACCTTTTTGCACGCTTCCTTTTCTGTTTACCGGTTTTTTTTTTATTAATTAAAGCAAAGTCAACTTGCAGCTTCCCAGGCAACTGCGTTAACCACAAAGTGCAAAAGTGCATTAAAAATGCATTTCAATATTGGCTGAATGTGTTGTCCATGCGGTTATTATACCAGCTTGGATTGAAACATTTTTTTTACTTGTTTGACTTTGAGTTCAATAGCGTTCCTTAATGATTGCGAAAGGGGAATGTTTTCTTATTAAATAAAATAACCGAAAATAATTACTTTTTTTTGATTCGGAAAATCAATATATAAAACGTTTAAATATCTTGTTGATTCCAAGCATCTATTCAAGAATTTTCTCCCATTTTATATTCACCTCGTCTTCGCAACGACTTAGAATATAATTAATTGCAGGACATTTGTTGATGTTCGCTCTGCCAAAAACTTGTCATGTCTTTCAGCCAGTTTCCGTTTCCGAATCCCAGAACTTGCCGGAGATTTCCTTTGCCAGCACGGTGAACACGTTTGCGGCGATGGGGAAAATGAAAAGTGGCTGGCAGTCGTGGGGTAAACTGAATTACATATCTCCACCGAACAAGGGATTACAAGGAATGTGTATACCTGTGACAACCCGCAGATTTACCCAACGTCCCGAAGTTGGTCCGCAGTCCGGCTCATTTACGTTGATTTCGAGCGGAAAACGTTTGTCGCCAAATTTCATTTCAGCTCGCTTCAATTCGATTCGATTGACATTAATTAATGATTGTTTCGAATCGCCTTCGCTTACAGCTAGAGCATTGATTTACGTTGTCATCGATTCCCCTGGTCGCCTTATTATTATGCTGGCACAGCGACAATTCTCCGACTGCCGACCAGCAGAATGGGTCGAAATATCTCCATCCCGTCGCCATTGACGACGGGAATTGCTGGGACGGGTGTTAATGATGATGAGACATCCCTGTCCCTGTCGGTGAGATACTCAAAAAAATCTATTTGAGCTTCTCAATGGAAATTACTATAAAATTCAATTCAAAAATATAAATTTTGATGTGAATTTGTTTCTTGTTAAATAATTTTTCTTTTCCAAAGCAAATTCACATCATTGACTCCTGATTTAAATATTTATTAACAATGGGATTATTAAAATTTGTCGAGTGTATTTCTATATTCCTGTTGCCCTTCTTCATTGTCCTTGCAAATCTCAATTGTGGTACGGCTTCGTGCCAAGTTTCGATAATTATTGCTCAAACCAGTTTGGACTTTGCACCAAGACTGGGGAGCTTTATTTAATTATGGTTTCGGTCCGGACATGAGGTCGGGGGTATGGAAATGCTTCCGTCTCCGAGTTTTGTGGCTTTCCCTTCGACCGTGAGTGTGGGCGTGTCTGCCAGTTTATCAATCAAATGGCAATTTGGCGATTAGCATTTTACTGTAGCTACTTTCATTAGCCGAAACACCAGACAATTGAAAAGTCAGCACTGGCAATTCGGCTAAAAGCCTGTGAACTATTAATCTACTAATAGCGAGGGACCTTCGATGGCATTAAAAATGAAAAGCAGGTCTGTCGAGATTTTTATATAGAGTTTATCGCTTCGATTAGCTAATCGGATCTGTTCGGATCGGAAACAAACAATGTGCTGGTATATTGTTTGCATATTTCATGACCTTTGACAACAATCAACCAGGAGTGGAAAATCCCCAAAAGGATATCCGTTCACCTTTGTTGGGCAGGGGAAAAGCTTTCAGCTATCACCGAGCAAATCCTTGCGGATTTTCCCCGACTTTACTGACTTGCATTTCTATGCAGGACAGGACACTCCTCGGAAGGGAAATGTGGACGTAATAAATGTCAGTTCTGCTGGGGAATATCCCAATTTTATTGCGGTTAAGGTAAGGGTAAATTCCTGCTGATAATAAGCTGGTTTATTCAAGAACTAATGATTAAATTCTAGAAACGTGAATTAGAGAATCATATCTCTAAATTAAATTTAGTAATTTAAAGAAATAATCAGAAAATTGAAATATCTTTTCTCTGTTCATTTCTTTTTGATTCAATTATATCATCGAAAGCGTGACTTCCAAGTTAAGCTATTGCCAGTTCACATTGCATTTGGTTTTCCCTGCATTTTCTTTGAATCCTCCCCTCATCGGATGCATGCAAATGCTCTGCAATATTTGCATAATTTTGTATTAAACAGCACACACAAAAAACTGAAGTTTTCATTTAGCAATTGCAGGGCATGGCATTTGATTTTAAATGAAGACAGCCAGCTGCGCACACAAGTGTTCAGGGGTGTGTCCATTCAATTTAGGGGCGACAGGGGGTGCGGATACGGGATTTAAAAACCCAAGTGGCCGGGGGTAGTTCACCCCAATTATGTCAGAGTGTGTAAAGTCAGGCGGCTGAAATTCGAGCACTCCGAATTATGTCATCAGGGAAAGCGGAAAACGAACAAAACAAAAGACCGAGGCAAAAAAAAAAGTAAAGCAAAATCCATTCCCTTAGTCTTTTGTGATTAGCTTGGTCATTTGGAAATTGAGACGTCAAGAGAGCCTCAGGGCTTCTTGTCCGGAGAGGATCGGGGTATTTCGGCTACTTACGGGTTGGATTTAACAGCCACAACAATGGCAGGGTAAAGTTTTGCCACTTCTCCTTCGCTACCTGGGGCGAAGTAGCTGGAAAAGTGTCAGCTGTTGTGGCACAAAAATGGGGAAAAATGCAAACAGGTGCTGTCTGCATCCAACTTTGAAACAATCTGCCTTCTTCTCGAGCTCTTTGCAGTGTTGAAATTGCATTTTAGCTAATGTTTGTCTGGACCTGCACTTTGTGCTCAGTTTTCGGTTTCAATTACATTTCCACAATAGTAGCTAATGACTTTAAATGGTTTTGCAGTAGCGCAAGGGAAAATTGGAACATTTGCGCGGCCTCTTTTGACATTGGTTGGAAATTCGAAAATTTGATTAAAAGCCCGTTTTGGGCGGTGGTGGGTGGTATTTAAATAAGCTCACAATAGACAGTAAATTAAGTGAACTGTTAATCAGATTACTTGAGCAAATAAGTTCATTTTCAAATTGCAGCTTAGTTTTCGGCGCCTTTGTTTGCAGCAGATTCTTGTGATGCATGACTGAGCGATCAAATCACGTAATGTTAATTAATGAAACCTTGCAAGGAGATATGCCACAAATATTCTTAAAATTGAACTAGTTATGTTAATTGCTAAATGATTACTTACAAAACATCCACAAAGCGATAAACCATATTTCCAATAAAACTACAGAACGAAGAGAAAGGTCCTTCCGATATTTTGTTACTAATTTCAATTCTTAGTAGAACCTTCCCTAAAGTTTATGTACTCAATGGGCAGCGATAAGCCCCTCGAGTGACCTTTAAGTGACCTCATAAGCCCGAACCACCCCGTCAATTGAGCTGTCAATTATCGCCTCGAGCAACCCAATTTCCAAATTCGACTCATTGAACAGTGAATACAAAAAGTAACAATAATAACAGTCAAGCTGAGTTTGCTAATCCCACCTAACGAGAGGATCGATGGGTAGTAAATCCCACTTGGTGACTAGTCGTGAAAGAGGCTTATAGAATTCGCTACCTGAATTTGGAAAAGGAACAGGGAAAAAAAACCATCGCACACCCGATTTTAGATCATTGTCTGAGGGTTTTCGGGGGATCCTTAGCTCTAGTGAATGAAATGCGTAGAGCACCACAATGGAACATATGTAACTGCCAGTTTGGAAAGCATTGTGCAATACATTTGATAAATGTCCGTTTGGCGAGTGCGAGGAATAATTCCGGCTAATGGCCATTGTTATATGCAAGCTACTGTTCCTATGTTCATTTGTCTATTTGAAATGCGGATTTCGAATGCGCCATGAGTCCCTCCTTCCGCTTCCTGTTCCACAAAACATTCCTCACTCTTGATTTATTATTAAATCCGTACATGGTTATTAGTTTTTCTCTTCCTTCATGCAGAGGTAATAATTTTCCAAATTTATATATACGTATTTTTGTATGCACCCCTGCGGTCCTTTTGGCATCGGGTATAAAAAGGAACCCCCGGTTCTCAACGCCATTTCGGCGCTAAATTTGATTTATATACATTTGATTGTATATATTTGTTGCTGCCTCCGTACTACCCTTAACATCCTTGCTATCCCTCCTGATTTTCCCCCTTTTTCGGGTGTTTGGCGCTAATGAATTCAAATGTGTGCGTAATTGAGTTATTAAAATTTCAGTGAACAGGCCATGGAACCCCTTATACTGGCGTTAAAGAAGCGTATATGCGTGCGTTTGAGGAATTTCAATTTTGAAATACTTTAGAGGCGTTCATGTAAGGATTTTCACTAGATTTACAATTGCAAAAAATATATTTTAATTTATGACCAAATCCAATGTAATTAATCTTTTTTTGGGCATGGTTTCAATCATACCAAAATGGTGGAGGTAAAATAAATATTTAAAGGACAACCATTATATATGTTTTTATCAATCTATCTTTTTCTATTCCCTCAACTACTGTACAAAATGTTCCGTAAATTATTGTTATTTGATTCGCAATCGAGTATAAAGTTAAATTTTATCGAAATCAAATTACCTACAATTGCATTCAAATTGCAATTTGGTCGTTTTTAAACCGAATGCTCACCAATTGTCGCAACAATCAGCCTTTTTTCACCCGGTGCTGCATTAAATATTTCGCAGCCAATAATTCCCCTTAAATACGGTCGCTTAAATTATATATCAGTCGATGGCTTTTCGAAAAAAATATTAACCGATGCCGAACAAAAACCCAACCGAACTAGCCGAAAGTGAAAAATGTTTCGTTAGCTCCACAAATATGTGAAAATGACTTTTCATTTTTTTTTTGCCCCTCTCACATTTTCGCATTTGCGTGTATTTGGGGTAAATCGTTGGAGTTTTTCCTTTACGGCTCCTGTTGTTGTGCATCAATTGGCGCCACAAATTTTGTACTGCTTTTTTCATTCCCTTTTTACACCCTTCTTTTTTTGGAAATTTTTTATGGGCCATTTAAAGAGCGCCATGGGAATTCTCTGGGGTTTCCAGATCCTGTTGGATTATTCGGTGTGCGAACGTGGGCCGGCAAACAGCAAATATTAACCTTTTTATATGCACACATACCCGTGTATAATATACTCCCACTCCGCGTGATCTGCAAATATAATGTTTGCGATTTGAGCGGGGTTAAATCTATATAATAATTTGGCGTGCTCTTGATTTTCACGGCACTTCTAATTCTCAAGTGCAGAATAAAAAGGGGTTGCCGCCGGCATAAAGTAGAACCCATAATTTGGCTTAATAGTTTTTGCAATTACCCGAAGGGGTTCCGGAAAATAACCCTCTCCGGGCTGCCGGAAGTGCCGCTGAAGAGGCGTAGAAGTTGAGTGGATAAACAGGACGAGGAAGTTGAGGAAGCGGAGGAAGTGGCAGTGGAAACAGCCTGTTTATGCGTGAAATTCGCCAGGCGTCAGGACATTTGTCAAACAGAACGCAAAAGGGGGGAGGCAACTTGGAAGGGCAGGGATACTTCGAGCCCCTGTCAATTATGAATTTATTATGCTCCGACATTACCTCTGTCTGTGCTGTCTGGGTAATTACCGTCAGGAGTGCTATTTTTCTCGATTGGCAGAATGGAAAAGCCAGCCAGCCAGCAGCTGGCGAAGTGAAATGATTGAAAGGTTCAGGAAATGGTGCAACGGAAAGTGATCCAGGTATGGAAAAAAGTAAACAAAACGTTATCGACAAGCAATCAGGGCTAGTAAAAAAAGACTTTACAGAAGTTTAAAGCTTTAGCTCTTCCAGAATCTTAAAATGGGGAAAAATCTTTTTCAATTTCGGGTACAAAATCGTTGGCAACAAAACTAAAAATCAAAATGAATGATAGTATATTTCTATCCTTGGCCTTTCCCATGTGTTTGTTTTCTGTTCAACAACCTTTCCTTTGGGCTCACATTTTGTATTTTCAACTACCTTTTAGGAGCACAGTTTTTCTCCCAGCTGAAGCGCTTTTGTGGAAACTTCAGCAACACTTTCATTTTGCGCAAAGCCCAAAAACGGCACTCATATTTAGTAAACGTTTATCTTGTTCATTGATTTTCCTTTCCGCCCAGTAAACTCTTGAAACTAGGAGTTTTCCCTCTCTGTGCCCTGGTTTATTGTAAACTGTTTGAAGGGCCACTCCACTGCCTCTTTTTCCCCTCTTCTCTCTACCCCTTTTTTTCCCCACTCCACGCTTCAATTTATGTAGATTTAAAGTGGCAAATTGTATTTGCATTTTTGTATGAAAGAGCAGAGACCACAAGAGGCTCTTTGTGTTTGAGTCACGACGGCTTCAGAGGGTTAAGATAGAGGGAGCAGGGCACTTGCTGATTGCTTATTAATTGAACAAATTCATTATGGTCTGCCCTTCTCCACATTTACTGTTTGGCCTTTCGAAGGGGCTCTTTATTATTTGAAACGAAATTAGTCACTCACGAAACTGCTTTGAACTCGTACTCCCCACAGAGTTTTGGTAGCGGTTTGAAATTACCTGCAACGAAACAAAAGAAATATAGAAATTAGTTTTATATTTTACAGCAATGCAAAAGAGATATTAGCAGGAATAAACCAAACAAAGACGTGAAAAAAGATGTAAGGATAAATACCGAAAGCCCACATAGCCACATGTGTACACAAACACACCGATGGGTCATACATCTCGGCTTATTACACTAATTACTGTAGGGCCAAAACATTTTCGCCCGCCGCCTGGCAACGAAAACTTTTGCGGCTTAAGGGAGATATAGAGATACAGCTACATATCTCCTCTTTTTTCGGGTTTGTTTTGGGTTAATGGCTTTCAGGGGAATCGCGTGCGGTAATACAATTTCATAGAGTTACAGCAAAATACAGAGAGAAAGAGTGAGAGATCTCATGGCTAGTGCATAAATAGCCAAGAAAATAGTGCAAAATATTCTATGCTTTTAATTTTATTTTATTGCAAAACCGACTAAATAAAATAGGGGACTGTGCGACAGTTTCGGGGGCTTCTCGTTGTACGTATGCAGAGCTAACGCCATTGCGGAATTTTTATTGCCCTTCCGTCGCCATAGCGAGCACACCTTATATACACAAAGCTTTAAAGTGCCATCATGAAATATTTCATATGCAAACCAAAAAAAAAAAAAAAAAATTGCAAGAGAAATGCAAAAAGGTATCTGAAACAAAGGGAGGAGTCTGAAAGCGGGAATGCCAACAATGCCACAAACCGTGGCCCAAATGGGAGCCCCACAGTCAACTCAACTGCTCATGCCCGCTTTTCCTGCCGGCGTTTTCGGGTTGATTTTCATTACAAATTACGTTTATTTACAATTGAAGCCAAAAACTGGGCAAACGAAGACCGCAAATATTTTCACAAAATATGAGAGCATTTTTCCACGTATTTACTATATACATTGCACTACTAAATTAAAGAAGTCACCGTTAGATGCGATTTCAGCACCGTGCCACAAAATTCAACTGCATATATTTCGCTCTCTAAAAATTCCAACTCAGCTAAGAGCTTTTTGAATGGTTGCGGGCAGGAACATTCAAATCTATTCGGATAGTTTGATTGCCAGCTAAAGCGAATGGAATTTTAAATAGCTGTTGAAGGACAGTTGACAGCAACTGCAGTGGGGGGTTAAGGGGTCATAAAGGGGTTAAGCCGTGAGTTGGAAATTCGTGTCCCGGGGTGCTTTTGTTTTTGATTGAAGCGTTGAGCGCGAACAATTAATTGACAAATCTTAAAATGCGTTCAACCGCATAAATTGGTTTTTGAAATTTGCAAATAAATAATTGATTTTAATTATGTTATTGAAATATATGCGTAACTAATGTGTCATTAACTATTGGTAAAACATGTGTTTTAATCATGCACTCAGGAAAATGAAAGTGCTGTATTTTTTTTTTTAAGAAAGAAAAAAGAAAATCTTTGTTATCTATTTTATGAGCTTTGATGACAAGTGATGTATTTTTCGATTTTTAGCAGAATACATTTTGCATTTGAAACGTTCATTAACTGCTTATCCTATGTAACAAGCCAATCTGGATATCTGAACCATTCATTATCCCCGGCTTACCCCAAGCTTATGTTCTTTTTTAACCCACATCACTGCTATTTTAAGCCACCCCGCCTGACCACCATTTTTAAAATCCACAAAGCAAAGCTAGGTTTTCTGATTTACCTTTTTTGTAGAAAATGGTGCGGTGCAACCAATAAATTTCCATTTTGTGTTTGTGTGTCGGGGCGCGTCGAATAAATCAAAAATGGTGGCCGCCCCGCCGTGTGCGAGAAATGTGTGACCTATGACCTCAATGCAAATGGAACGCAAAAATATGCCAAGCATTTAGCCGAAACATGCTGTACCATGAGCAATTTTAGAGATATGTATTTTTTATCCCCCATTTTTTTGGCCACTACCATCCCAACCCCTATGGTGGAAAAATTAAATTTCTATCTTCAACGTTTTCTCCCTTTCGTTTTTTATTTGATAAGGTGCGGATAGGGCAACTTTCTAACCCCGGGGTTGATGTTCACCTCAAGCTGATGTTTACTATGCTGCCATTTTTGCCATCCGCCCGATGTCGCTATGGGTTTATTAAATTTCGCCAGCTCTAATGAAATTTTCGCTTACCAAATTGCGTTTACTTTTTCCGTTGAGGGCCGCAGAAACCTGTGATGGCCATTGGGTTTCCTGCGGCTTTTCGGGGTGAACAATCTGCCGCTATCTACCCCACATTCTCGTCAGAGACATCAACATCATCATCCCAGGAAGCAAACATCATCGGGCTAAGATCCCAATAGCTTCAGTTGCCATTGGCTGCAGCTAGCAAAAAGTTTCCCAACAATTTTTAGGGTTGACATTTTGCAGCTCAACAAATGTTTCTAAGCCAAATGTTGCATTGACAGAAATGTTGCAGCAACTTTGGTGCAAACATTTCAATTAGGGTTAGGGATTTATCTACAGAAATATTGTACCCAATCCATACACTAGCAAAATTTACAACATATTTTTATTATAAAATGTTTGGGTTTATAACTGGCCTCTTAAAGATCTTTAAGCAAACGGATTTAGAAAAGTTTTCAAACTAAAATTCCTTAGCTTGAGGCACATAAATCTTAGTTTTTTGGACAAGATAACTTTAGTAATTATTCAAGTAAAATGGGAGACTAGAAGCAGGTGATGAAAGTGTCCCTAATTGGCGGTAGATTTTCCGGGGAGATCCCACCGAAAAAGAGAGGTCAGAAAGGGGTTTCCACAGGTGTTAGGAAACTTTTCTAGTTGGCCTCTTGCCTAATTTAATTAGAGACGCAAAACTTTAAAATTTTCTGTCACCTAGAAATTGGCCACACACGTGAGTGTGTTGCATGTTGCACATACAGGATTCACCTTCATCCTTCCCCTCTCGTCCTGTTTTTGTCACTCAACTGAAATTAGTTTACATTTTGTTGCTGTCTTGGCATTTTCGGGGAAATATTTTTACAAGTTTCTTCGACTAAGTGAATTAAGGTGCAAAAACTTAAGCTAAATTGTCTTTCAAAAGGACTTAAGGAACCGACTGAGCTGAGTTTTCATACAGTTTTCCCATTTATTTATTATGAAACTTGACAGAAAATTAGTTTAAACTTTAAGGAAGATTTGGAACTTTAAGTAAACAAGGTTATTGCCTAGAAAAAAAGTTTATTGGTATTTCAATGCAAAATATTGGTTTTTATTGTATTTGTACCTGACAGAATTTACAACCAAATCAAGGTAAACCGTTTTATGCTCAAATAATTTACTACTAATTGTGCCCACAAAAGTCTACTCGTAATTAACAACCATTTGATAAAATGGCTTCCCTCCTTATTAGGTTATCTAATGGGTAATCAAAATGTCAACAAACACGCTCCGAATGATATTAAAATTTAATTTTCAATTGTCTTCGTTAAATGAAAACTCATTTGTAAGAACAACACGTGCATATCTGTCCTAAGACGTGTCCCGATCAACTTATTTTCCTCGGGGTCATCATTTGCTACCAACCGCATTTGAAGATTCGGCAATTTATGCTTAGATTTAATTAAATCGCAAATTTAAACCCACATGGTACATTTGGCGAATGTTGATTACATTTTTGGGGACTGTCTATAAGTCATAAAGGGTTGTGTTGTGTAGTTGTGTATATGCAAATTTTATGGCCAACATGTGTGACGAAAGTTTTGTGTGTAGGCATTTTGCATTTGAATTAGGCCCATAAACCAGTAAACTAATTTCATTTACTTTTGCCCACAATTTGCTTTATAATTGTCATTTTCTGTTATTGTCAGAAAACTTTGTGGTGATATATGTCAAAATTTGTTTCAACTATTTTGTGGAATGCAAACAAAAAAGGATTTCGGGTTAAATAATTTAAAGTATTTTTCAGGCAACTCCTATGTGAAAGTGACCTCAAAAAATAACCAAACATAAATACGTTCTAAATAAAGAGAAAATTAGACCAATCTGATATAGATTTGAGGCTACAATTGAATGAATATTTGTCGTGGGATTTCCCTTATTTTATTGCTATTTTATTTGACTTCCTTTCTGGGAATCAAAATTATAGTATCAATATTTGAATCAGTTTCAAGCATTCAGGAAGTTGGCCAAATGTATATGCGTTCAATTAAGCCGCCTGCGATTAAATGTAAATACAACTTGCTCCCAATTGAGACGTAAATTTGTTAAATCAAAAATCAATTAAGAAAAGTTCTCTCATATCGGCAGGCCGCAAACAAAAAAGTTTAAGTGGTAAAAGAAAAGAGTTTTATTCGCCTTCGCTTAATACTCCCATGTAATTTTCACAAGCAGCACACATTTTCGTTTTCATTTATTTTTCGGTGCTCAATGGCGAACGCATTTAATAAAATATTTTCCATGCTGTCCAAGGCCTTGTAGTCCTCATGTCATTCAGAGCTTTTACCCCGGTAGTGAAAAGCCCTTTTCCCGCCGCCTTTTGTTGTGCGAAAATTTATTGATATGAGTGCGTTGTGGGTCTGTATGTGTATGTATGTGCAATTCATTTTGGCAGTGAAAATGTTAAGCGTCGTTGAATGCAATTTAAATGAGGAGTCAGCGGGTCCAGAGTTCTCTCCTCCGAAAAGCGCATTTTCTACTCGTTTGCATCACGAGTGGGTCCTTGCATGTGTAATGCCGAAGTTAACATTATTTTTACCCAATAATTCTTAAATAACAAGGCCGTCAAGCGACTTTAAGCCGCTTTTCAAGTTGCCTGTGCGTGCGCGCGTACCAAAAACAAGAAACAAAAAACAAAAAGTATGAAAAGAGTTGAATCGCATCGAGTAGGAATTTGCATATTTGCAAAGGAGCATTGAACTCGTGTCAGACTCGTTGGATCGTTGGGTGGTTGGTTGGCTTTTTTAGTTTGCTGCAGTTTCAGTAGTTTCTCCGGGTGGCTCCCGCCATGTAATCGTCATCGCTGTCGTTTTGGGTGGAGCGAACACGTCTCAAATGACGCCTCCGCCCGTTTTGTTTGCCCAACTGATGGACAAGTGTCATGAACATCGAGAATGAGGGATTGGCCATCGCCCCACCACCACCCTACACATGAATTACTTCTCGCACATTTTCCTTTAAGGTGCGTCGTCGTGGCTCTAAATTTGATTAATTCAAGAGGCATTCGCCTGGGTTGTTAAGCTTGCAACGCGAGACTTTAGAAGTTGCTGAAGTACGGTTGAAAACAAAATTAAACAAGAATTACAAAAAAAGGGAAGTACTATGCAATTAGCAATTTTAGCTTATATTTAATGATAATTTATTTTATTATTTTTAATTTAAAAAATATCTTTGCAGTGACAACCATTTTTCTTATGCTTGTAATGCGAAGCTTTGGAAATTTTTCGAACACCAGAGGCGGCAATTTGTGCGCTTAGATGGGGAAATTTGGCGAAACGTTCTCCCGGCTAATGAAAACCTCAAGCTGTGCGCTCGGACTGTAGAAAATCAGACATTGGCGCAACGGGAGATGAATTGATTTTAAATCAATATTGACAGATGACACTGGCAACAGCAACAGCAGCAGCAAAAGCAGCGCAGCAGCAGCATTTGAGGCAGAAAATGGTTAGCAAAACCAAGTAAACGGGAGTTGTGTGGGGGAAAATCGGATGCTGGCAGGGAAAATCCTAAGGGGAGGTTGTGTGTAAAAGTGTGCAATGTTGCAACACGTTATATCGCTGCCGTTCAAGTGGAAGTAGGGTCGGTAAAAATTCAGCTGCTTTCTCAGCTGGAGACCGGCGATTAGAGAGAGGCGGCATTGCTGGATATAAACTGTCAACACGACTATTTAGCAGAGACATCTATATATCTGTATCCGAGACGGGGGAATTTAAAGTGCATGACATTTGCACTAATGGGAATTTATATATGTATGTCTGAGGTGGAACCGAAACCCCGCCAGAAGGTAATTGCTTGTCTGCGGCTTGAAATCTCGACAGCTCTACAGAATATTCTATTGCTACTTTCATTTAATATTGTAATAAAAGTTATGGTAAAAAATAATATTATAAGTCATATATATATTTCAAGCAATTTAGTTTGCTCATTGCTCATTGTTTCAGTAGCAACCGATTAATCCTTTTATTTTCATGTACGATAAAAGTAGCAAATTAAAGATACCGCCCCCTTGTCAATAATTTGATTAGGCCATTCAATCTAGACGGCCAAGCCTGCCCTTTCCTTTCCCTCAAGCCATTTAAAATTTTCTTGTGTCAACCCCGGGGGGTAAACTAACCGCAAATTCCACTCATTTTCCGAGCAGACCGACAACAATTGGCCAAACCGCAGGACCCGCATCACCGACGTAACCCATAACCATAAATCCTGTGTCTGGCTACCTACGCAGGACACATAGAATTAGAAGTCAAATGCAATGGGTGTCCCGAAGGAACTGTCATCAACAATTGCAAGTTAATAAATGTCAAAAGTGACATTCTCTCGACTGCCTTAATTGAATGACTCCACCGCAATTATCTAGATCTACTAGAAACTAACTCCCTATTATTTTCCCTCCCTGTCGACAGTATTTCGTTTTTGATGAGAATATCGATAGGGGCTGATTAGCAACTGATGGAGTGTACTCCATTATATGGGTTCTTCTGCTCAATTAAATGAAACTATGTCAAGGTTCACAGACGGAGAAAAGAGATAAAATCCGCAATGAGTGTGAAAATTGCATAATGTTGCGGGAAACCCGCAGAGCTTTCCCACTTTAACTCTGCTGAAAACTGTTGCACAATTTCAATTGCCACCTGCCGAGCTTGAAGCCGAAAAGATTCGTTGTCTGTTTTGCTTTTCTCTTGCCGTGAGAAAAGAGGGAGAGAGTAACTCAGCAATTTGGAAAATTGTATCTGCCAGATAAGATGAAGATGAAGGCAAAGGCAAAGAGACTTTTGCTATTTGCACTTTTTCTTTCTCTCACTATCGGGTTTTTCATTTTGCGGTGGTCTCTTTTGGGAAACGCCTCCTTCCTGGCCAGACTTTTGTAATGAAGCGTTGAAGTTGCTGTTGACTGTGTTGCTGTGTTGCAAGTTGCCATCATAGTTGTTGCTAGCTGCTTCCGTGTGGCCTGACTTGACTGCAGATTGCCCCTTGGGATCGCTGTCAGTACGAAATGCCATCGCATAATCACAATAGACTAACGCCCCGCAGGCAATCTCTTTACGTCCCTAGCAAAAAACTGACTTTTGTCATCGCCAAATAGTTTTCCCTCACCACACAAACACAAAACAATCAAGCTGAAAACTTTGCCTTTCTCACATTACGCAAACAGTTTCGGAAAATATATTGAGTCAGCCGTTTGAAGAGACTCCGTTTCATTTTCAGCCGCGAGTTCATATATTTCATGTTTCACGGGTTTTCTTTCATCCCTTTTATTAATCAATATATGTTTTTTTTTCCATGCAGTTTTCCCATTCATGTTGCAAAGTGTTATAAAGTTGTTGCATCGTTGAATGCTTTCAATTTAATTAAGTTTTTTCAACAAGTTGGGGCCCTTTTAACATTTTATTTCATTTCGCACTTTTTTTTCAAGATGCACTTTGCCCACAATTTTTAATGGGCTTGGGGTGCATTTAAATTAAGTTGTAACTTTATGAATTTGGTACTTTAATCAGTCGTGTTAATCGAATATGCAATCCTAAGTTATGTTCAGTTAATTGCCAAAACCTAAAAAAACATTTTTCATAGAATGCAAAATCCAGTCTCTAAATTATAAAGGTATAACCTTTGATGATGTAACAGAATGTTAATGGTTTATCACCGGTGTGTTAATCCACTTAAAGCATTTAATATTAAATTACGCGATGTTATGGTCTAGAATCCTATAAAAGGCATGTTTCCGGTTGAGTTTTCGCTTTCGTGAAAGTACCTGCCTTAGGATGTGGATTTTGAGGTGTCAGCAGCTCATCGCCGTTCTGCTCTTCGGAGCCCTGATGCCTTGCGAATCGAATTTGATACAAACACTTCATGAAAGGTTAAAGCAGATTGTTAATCCGCCAGTGGTTGAAATTCAGCAACCCCAGTTAATTCACTTGCCCCACTTAATTCAACTGCAGCCTCCTGAATTAATCGCAACGCATCCATCTCAATTGATAACTGTGCAGCAACCTCAGGTGATCACAGTACCCAGGCAAGACGTGATCCCACTGCCAGGGCAACAGGTGATTTATCCTGTGGTCCAATATCCAGATCAAAGTCGGCAAGCACAAAATCAGCAACAGGCAAGTGGAGCTGCTGGACAGCAACAGTCGCAGTCTCAGACGAGTAACGTCAATATAAACTTTGATTTATCGAAATTGAGTGGAAACCCGAGGATCGCCAGGCTTAGGCAACTGCTTGCCGATCCCAATTTGGCACTTGTTCCTAAGGATAAGCTGGCCCAACTGCAATCGCAGCAACAGCAGCACCAGAAGCAGCAGCAACAACAGCAAGGACAGCAACAAAAACAATTACAACAGCAGTCAGGACAAATGCAACAGCAGCAGGAACAACAGCAAGCACAACAACGACAGCAACAATTGCAACTACAACTGGGACAATTGCAACAGCAACAGCGGCAGGAACAACATCAACCAGGGCAACGACAACAACAATTGCAACAGCAGCAGGGACAACAGCAGCAGCAACAGCAGCAAACACAGCAACGACAACAGCAATTGCAACAGCAACCACAGCAACAGCAACAAATTCAACCACAGCAACAGCAACAAATTCAAGAGCAGTTGGGAGAACTCCTAAAGCAACAGCAGCAGCAACAGCAGCAAACACAGCAACGACAACAACAATTGCAACAGCAACTACAGCAACAGCAACAAATTCAACCACAGCAACAGCAACAAATTCAAGAGCAGCTGGGAGAACTCCTTAAGCAACAGCAGCAGCAACAGCAGCAAACACAGCAACGACAACAACAATTGCAACACGAGCTGAGACAACTACAAGGACAACAGCAGGATCAGCAGAAAGATGACCAGCAGCAACCACAGGAACAGCAACAAATTCAACCACAGCAACAGCAACAAATTCAGAAGCAGCTGGGAGAACTCCTAAAGCAACAGCAGCAGCAACAGCAGCAAACACAGCAACAACAACAACAATTGCAACAGCAACCACAGCAACAGCAACAAATTCAACCACAGCAACAGCAACAAATTCAAGAGCAGCTGGGAGAACTACTTAAGCAACAGCAGCAGCAACAGCAGCAAACACAGCAACGACAACAACAATTGCAACAGCAACTGTGGCAACTACAACGACAACAGCAGGATCAGCAGAAACAGGACCAACAGCAACCACAGAAACAGCAAAAAATTCAACCACAGCAACAGCAACAAATTCAAGAGCAGCTGGGAGAACTCCTAAAGCAACAGCAGCAAAAACAGCAAGGACAACAGCAATTGCAACAGCAACCACAGCAACAGCAACAAATTCAAGAGCAGTTGGGAGAATTCCTAAAGCAACAGCAGCAGCAACAGCAGCAAACACAGCAACGAGAACAACAATTGCAACAGCAACCACAGCAACAGCAACAAATTCAACCACAGCAACAGCAACAAATTCAAAAGCAGCTGGGAGAACTCCTAAAGCAACAGCAGCAGCAACAGCAGCAAACACAGCAACGACAACAACAATTGCAACAGCAACCACAGCAACAGCAACAAATTCAACCACAGCAACAGCAACAAATTCAAGAGCAGCTGGGAGAACTCCTCAAGCAACAGCAGCAGCAACAGCAGCAAACACAGCAACGACAACAACAATTGCAACAGCAACTGTGGCAACTACAACCACAACAGCAGGATCAGCAGAAACAGGACCAACAGCAACCACAGCAACAGCAACAAATTCAAGAGCAGCTGGGAGAACTCCTCAAGCAACAGCAGCAGCAACAGCAGCAAACACAGCAACGACAACAACAATTGCAACTACAACGACAACAGCAGGATCAGCAAAAACAGAACCAACAGCAACCACAGCAACAGCAACAAATTCAAGAGCAGCTGGGAGAACTCCTTAAGCAACAGCAGCAGCAACAGCAGGAAACACAGCAACGACAACAACAATTCCAACAGGAGCTGGGACAACTACAAGGACAACAGCAGGATCAGCAGAAAGATGACCAGCAGCAACCACAGGAACAGCAACAAATTCAAGAGCAGCTGGGAGAACTCCTCAAGCAACAGCAGCAGCAACAGCAGCAAACACAGCAACAACAACAACAATTGCAACAGCAACCACAGCAACAACAACAAATTCAAGAGCAGCTGGGAGAACTCCTCAAGCAACAGCAGCAGCAACAGCAGCAAACACAGCAACGACAACAACAATTGCAACAGCAACTGTGGCAACTACAAGGACAACAGCAGGATCAGCAGAAACAGGACCAACAGCAACCACAGCAACTGCAACAAATTCAAGAGCAGCTGGGAGAGCTCCTCAAGCAACAGCAGCAGCAACAGCAGCAAACAAAGCAACGACAAACACAATTGCAACAGCAACTGTGGCAACTACAACGACAACAGCAGGATCAGCAGAAACAGGACCAACAGCAACCACAGCAACAGCAACAAATTCAACCACAGCAACAGCAACAATTTCAACAGCAGCTGGGAGAGCTCCTCAAGCAACAGCAGCAGCAACAGCAGCAAACACAGCAACGACAACAACAATTGCAACAGCAACTGTGGCAACTACAACGACAACAGCAGGATCAGCAGAAACAGGACCAACAGCAACCACAGCAACAGCAACAAATTCAAGAGCAGCTGGGAGAGCTCCTCAAGCAACAGCAGCAGCAACAGCAGCAAACAAAGCAACGACAAACACAATTGCAACAGCAACTGTGGCAACTACAACGACAACAGCAGGATCAGCAGAAACAGGACCAACAGCAACCACAGCAACAGCAACAAATTCAACCACAGCAACAGCAACAATTTCAACAGCAGCTGGGAGAGCTCCTCAAGCAACAGCAGCAGCAACAGCAGCAAACACAGCAACGACAACAACAATTGCAACAGCAACTGTGGCAACTACAACGACAACAGCAGGATCAGCAGAAACAGGACCAACAGCAACCACAGCAACAGCAACAAATTCAACCACAGCAACAGCAACAATTTCAACAGCAGCTGGGAGAACTCCTTAAGCAACAGCAGCAGCAACAGCAGCAAACACAGCAACGACAACAACAATTGCAACAGCAACTGTGGCAACTACAACGACAACAGCAGGATCAGCAGAAAGATGACCAGCAGCAACCACAGCAACAGCAACAAATTCAAGAGCAGCTGGGAGAACTCCTAAAGCAACAGCAGCAGCAACAGCAGCAAACACAACAACGACAGCAACAATTGCAATTACAACTGGGACAATTGCAACAGCAACAGCAGCAGGAACAACATCAACCAGGGCAACGACAACAACAATTGCAACAGCAGCAGGGACAACAGCAGCAGCAACAGCAGCAAACACAGCAACGACAACAGCAATTGCAACAGCAACCACAGCAACAAATTCAAGAGCAGCTGGGAGAACTCCTAAAGCAACAGCAGCAGCAACAGCAGCAAACACAACAACGACAGCAACAATTGCAATTACAACTGGGACAATTGCAACAGCAACAGCAGCAGGAACAACATCAACCAGGGCAACGACAACAACAATTGCAACAGCAGCAGGGACAACAGCAGCAGCAACAGCAGCAAACACAGCAACGACAACAACAATTGCAACAGCAACTGTGGAAACTACAAAGACAACAGCAGGATCAGCAGAAACAGGACCAACAGCAACCACAGCAACAGCAACAAATTCAACATCAGCTAGGACAAGTGCTACAGCAACAGGAGCAGCTACAACAGGAAGCTAAGCAAAAACAGCAACAGTTGCAACAGCAACTGGGACAACTGCTTCAACAGCGGCAGCAACAACAGCAACCAGGGCAACAACAACTGCAATACCAACAACAGGAACAGCAGAAGCAGAAACAGTCACAGCAGCAACGCCGACAGATTCCATCCAATGCATTAGTCCTACCATCTGTACCTCTTCTTTCCAAAGTTATTGGTTCAAAAATTCTTGATGCAGCGATATCAACCGTCGGCGCTTCAAACAAATTTTATCCAGCGGTTACTGTTGCTACTCCTGCTCAACTAATTTGGCACCCAATGGAAGTTGGACAACAGGGGAGGATTCAGATTGAAAATGTAGGTACAGCTATGCAGACGACCCAAGAGCGATTGCGCATTGAGACAGAACTGGCCAGGCAGCGAAATATACTGCAGGCGCTTTTGCAGAAACAAAAAACAGAGCAACACCTGGACCCATTTGAGGCACAAAGGCAAAAGCAGGAGCAGGAACGCATTCAGAGGTTGATGCAGAACTTTGTTCAACAGTTGGCGCAGCTTCAAAGCCAGCAAGGGACCCCAAATCAAGAGCAAATAAAAACCCAGCAAGAAGTACCTGATCAACGAGTATCAACGGTGAACGGTGGATTATTTCAAGGCTTTAAGAAATTAGTAGAAAACTCTCAGAGCTCATCTTCTAAAAATGAATCTAAATCTCAATCAGAAAAGAGTGAGTCTAACAAGACTATCCTAAACTCTGGATCAGGATCGTCTTCAGAGAGTTCGAAGAAAACGGCGTCATCCTCTTCATCGTCTTCAACATCATCAGCATCAAAATCATCATCATCCACATCATCCTCCCAATCGAATTTGGTGTCCAATCTTCAGAAACAGCAAGATGACAATATAAAGGGGGCTTCGATTAAAATCAATTATTAATATCAAAAATGCCACGGAAGGGCTTTTTCCCAGGGCATGAAATAAGTAACGCTTTTAAGTTAATCAAATTTTTGTTTAACCAATAAAGAATTTATGAAACACTTAATATAATTTTTTTCTTGGAACATTATTAGCTTGCAGCTCAACATTTTTAAATATTATGAATATGTAAATAAATTCATTATTGTCAATTAAATTCAAATTTGAATGAATTGTAGTTTGCAATTACTCCGCTAATTAACTTGTATCCTAACACTTATCTTTTTCTCTGGTATCAAGCCCGCGAAGATTTGCTAACTGTATCATTCCTTAACAACCCTCAGCCGAGTCTTCTTTATTTTTAAATACTCCTTAATACTGCGAATGCAATAAATAAGCCATGCAAGTTGGCCTATATTTAAGCATAAAAAGGCAGATACAATTATCATTCTGTCCGGAGTGCAGGAAAAATTAACAAATGTCTAAGCCGGGACAAGCGGTGACCAGATATTATTAATCAATATACGAGTATGTTTTTTTAGTTGTTGTTTCATCGTAAATTAAATTTTTTAAGTTTATTTGAAGATGTTTCGTCCTTTTTAACAATTTATTATTTCATTTCATTTCATATTTTTTTCAATATGAACTTTGTCCGCAATTTTTATTGTGCCTGAGATGCATTTTAATACATTTTTTTGTGAATTGGGTTTTTTAACTTTTGTGTTTGCCAAATATGATATCCCAAGTAAAATTCATTTAATTGCGTAATGAATTATTTCTTTCAGAATTTTAATGCTGATGTAACAGAATATTAGTGATATTTTACGGTTAGTTAATCCACTCTAAGCATGGATTATTTTATTAAGCGATGATATGGTCTAGAATCCTATAAAAGGTGCATTCTCGGTGAAGTATTTGCTTTTCTGAAAGTACCTGCCATAGGATGTGGATTTTGAGATGTCAACAGCTCATCGCCCTCTTGCTCCTTGGAGCACTGATGCCCGGCGAATCAACTTTTGTTCGTACTATACCAGTAGTTCAGATTGTTAAACCGATTTATAGAAGGCCAACGGTTTTAATTCAGGAACCTCAGGTGGTTAACGTGCCCCGAATAATTCAAGTGCAATAACCTCAGGCAAGAATACCATCTGGGCAGTTGCAACAAGTGTTAAGACTACAGCAACAGCAGCAGCAACAAGATCAGCAACAACATCAACAGCAGCAAAAGTAACGCCAACAACCGCAACAGCAACTAATTCAGCCAGAGAAACAACGACTGGAATTTTTAAGGAATAGGCTGCAGTTGCAAGTTCTCCAAAAGTTGCAACAAAAGCTTTTTATCTGATAAAAAATAATGACAATATAATTTTTGATTTATTAATTATATATTCATTTTTAAGGTATCCGGTTTTCATACCTATATTATATTCTTTTTCTTTTGTTTTTATTTTTCCCTACTATGGGAACTATTCGATATAGCCGTCCGATCAGGAATATACCCCTGCAAGAGTATAAAAACGCCAAAGAGGGCTTTTCCCCAGGGGATAAAAAAGATTTTTAAGAAAGATTTTAAGAAAAATCGTTATAGCTTCGATGTTGTTAAGCCTTTATGCATTTTAATCGACATATTTGATGACTGCAAGGGTAAATAGGTTCCTTTCTTGCTTTAAGTTTATTTGAAGATGTTTGGTCCTTTTTAACATTTTATTTCATTTCATACTTTTTTTAAAGATGCACTTTTTCCGCAAGTTTTATTGTACCTGAGGTGCATTTTAATGAATTTTTTTGTGAATTGGGTTTTTTTAACTTTTGTGTTATCCAAATATGATATCCCAAGTAAAATTCATTTAATTGCGTAATATATTATTTCTCCCAGAGTTTTAATGCTGATGTAACAGAACATTAGTGATTTTTCAACGGTTGGTTAATCTACTCTAAGCATGTATTATTTTATTAAGCGATGATATGGTCTAGAATCCTATAAAAGGTGTATTCTCGGTTAATTATTTGCTTTCCGAAAGTACCTGGCATAGGATGTGGATTTTGAGATGTCAACAGCTCATCGCCGTCTTGCTCCTTGGAGCACTGATGCCCGGCGAATCAATTTTCATTCGTACGCGATCAAGAGCTCAGGTTATTAGACAGATTATTGATAGGCCAGCGGTTGTTGTTCAGAAACCTCAAATAGTTCGAGGGCCGCAAATAATTGTGAGGGAACCTCAGGTGGTTAACGTGCCCCAAATAATTGTGAGGGAACCTCAGGTGGTTAACGTGCCCCAAATAATTCAAGTGATGCAACCTCAGGGAAGATTACCAGCTGGGCAATTGCAGTCTCAAACGAGTAACGTCCATGTCAACTTTGATTTGGGGAAAATTGTTAACAACCCGAGAATCGATAGGCTTAGGCAACTGCTGGCAGATCCTAATTTGGCACTAGTACCAAAGCAACAACAACAACAATCGCAACAAGCGTCAGGAAAACAGCAACAGGAACAGCAACAGCAAGAGCAACAGCAACAGCAACAACAACAGCAACAGCAACAGCGACAGGATCAGCAGCAGCAGCAACAGCAACAGGATCAGCAGCAGCAGCAACAACAACAGCAATCGCAACAGGAGTCGGGACAACAGCAACAGCAGCAGCAACAAAATCAGCAGCAGCAGCAGCAACAGGATCATCAGCAGCAGCAGCAACAACAACAACAATCGCAACAGCAACAGCAGCAGCAGCAGCAACAGCAGCAGCAAGAACAGAAACCACAGCCAAAGCAACAACAACTATGTGTAACGTTGCTGTGTTAACTGCAACAACAGCTCAGCTTACAACAACAACAACTGCGCCTACTACGACAACTGAAACAGCGACAACAGCAAGAGCAGCTAAGACAACAACAAGAACAACGGCAACAGAAACAACAGCAACAGTAACAGTCGCAGCAGCAACGCCAACAATCGCTACAGGAACTAATTCAGCATGAGAAACAACGACTGGCATTTTAAAAGAATAGGCTGCAGTTGCAAGTTCTCCAACAGTTGCAACAACAACTGTTTACTATGTGGCAAGACGAACTGCGAACAATTAAGCTAAAACATTAGCTTACGATTTCTCAACTAAACAGCCCTCTTCAGATTTAATGTCGCATGCTTGAATTAATAATAGTTAGAAAACTCAATATTTCAAAACTAATGCTTGCGTGATAAAACTAGAAAAAATCATTTCAATATGAAAGAAGGTTAGCTTCGGCAAGCCGAAGCTTATATACCCTTGCAGTTATCAAATATGTCGAACAAAAAACCTAAAGGCTAAACAACATCGAAGCTATGACGATTTTTCTATTAATTTTCCATATTTTCGTCTATTGTTCATAAGGCAGCTGTATGTTATAGCCGTCCGATTTTGATAAAATTTAATTCGTTATTCAAGAGTTGTTAAAAAACTCTATATTCAAAAACAAACTCTATATTTCAGAACAACGATATTATAATTTTATTTCCGTTATTTCTATATAGATTTTTCGATCTTTCCTATGGCAGCTATATGATAGTGGGTTCTGAGTTGACATAGAAATAGACAGGATGACAGACGGACAGACGTACAGACGTACAGACGTATTTGGATTCTGATCGTGATGCTGATCAAGAATATATAATTTATACTTTATAGGGTCTGAGATGTCTCCTTTACTGCGTTGCAAACGTCTGACTGAATTTATAATACCCTTTGCTCTACAAGAGTATTAAAACCACGGCGTAATTATTATTTTTCCTTTGTTTTTTATTTATCCTTACTATGGGAACTATTCGATATAGTCGTCCGATCCGGCCTGTTCCTCTGCAAGAGTATAAAAACGTCACAAAGGTCTTTTCCCCAGGGGATAAAAAAGATTTTTAAGTAATCAAATTTGTGTTTTATCAATACAGAAAAAATATAACACCTATTACATTTTTTCTTGCAATAAAAATTAATACTATTAACTGGCTGCTCAACATTTTTTAATATTAGGAATATGCAAACAAATTTATTATTGTGAATCAAAATGGTTTTTATTGCCCCGCAAGCAAGAAATTTGAAAGCCTTAATTGCAAGGTTGTCTCTACACTAATTTGCCGAACTTGTATCCTAACCCCAATCTTTTTTACCATTATCAAGCTCGTGTAGATCGGCTAACAATATAATCCCTTGACAACCCTGAATAAAAGTCATCTGTCGAGTCTTATTTACTTTCGAATGCTCCTTAAACGTTGATTTAGCCACGGTTTTCACACTCAAGCGTTAATAATACTGTGGACAGGTGTACATAGTTGTATCCAAGCATAAAAACTGAGATTAAGGTATTTCCTGTTTGGGGTGCAGGAAATATTAACATATGTCTAAGCTGGGGAACGCGAAGAGCTGCAAAAAATGGCTTCAGATATTATAAATCAATATATGTTTTTTTAATGAAGTTTTTCCGTACGTGTTCTAGAGTTTTGTAAAGATGTAGCAGCGTTAAATACTTTGAATTTTGAAGAGTTATTTAAGTTTGATCCTTTTTTAATTTTTTTTTCATCTTATACTTTTTTGCACTTTGCCCGCCATTTTTATTGGGCCTGGGGTGCATTTAAATAAAAATAACTTGTGAATATACAAAGTTGGGGTCCTAAATTTTTAGTTAATCAAAAATGCTAGCTCAATTCAAATTCAGTAAATGACCTATAGTATAATTTATCACAGAGTTTTAATGCAAAATTAGGGCTTTCGATTCCCTTATAACCTTTGATGATGTAACAGAATTTTAATGATTTATCAACGGTTCGTTAATCTACTTTAAGCATGGATTATTTTATTAGGCGATGTTATGGTCTAGAATCCTATAAAAGGCAAGTTTCAGGTTGAGTTTTTGCTATCCTGAAAGTACCTGCCTTAGGATGTGGATTTTAAGGTGTCAACAGCTCATCGTCGTTCTGCTCCTCGGAGCACTGATGCCCCGCGAATCGCTTTCATTTGATACGATCTCAGAATTTCGGCAAAGTGTTAAAGAAAAAGTTAATCCGCCAGTGGTTCAAATTCAGCAGCCTCAGTCGATTCCAGTGCAAGAGGCGGGTCAACTGCAACAGCAACCACGGCAAAAGCAACAACAACAATTGCAAAAGGAGCAGAGTCAGCTGCAACAACAGCAGGATCAAGCCCAGCAACAACAACAAACAGGACAGCAACAGCAGCAAACGCAGAAACAGCAACAACAACAACAAAAACAAACACAATTGCAGCAGCACCTGGGAAAACTGCAACAGCAGCAACAAAAACAACCACATCAACTACAACGACAACAGCAGGATCAGAAGAAACAGGACCCACAGCAACTACAGCAACAGCAACAAATTCAACCACAGCTGGGAGAACTCCTAAAGCAACAGCAGCAGCAACAGCAGCAAACACAGCAACGACAACAACAATTGCAACAGCAGCTGGGACAACTACAAGGACAACAGCAGGATCAGCTGAAAGATGACCAGCAGCAACCACAGGAACAGCAACAAATTCAACCACAGCAACAGCAACAAATTCAAGAGCAGCTGGGAGAACTCCTAAAGCAACAGCAGCAGCAACAGCAGCAAACACAGCAACAACAACAACAATTGCAACAGCAACCACAGCAACAGCAACAAATTCAACCACAGCAACAGCAACAAATTCAAGAGCAGCTAAGAGAACTCCTCAAGCAACAGCAGCAAACACAGCAACGACAACAACAATTGCAACAGCAACTGGGGCAACTACAACGACAACAGCAGGATCAGCAGAAACAGGACCAACAGCAACCACAGCAACAGCAACAATTTCAACAGCAGCTGGGAGAACTCCTAAAGCAACAGCAGCAGCAACAGCAGCAAACACAGCAACGACAAGAACAATTTCAATCGCAGCTAGGACAACTACAAGGACAACAGCAGGATCAGCAGAAAGATGACCAGCAGCAACCACAGGAACAGCAACAATTTCAACCACAGCAACAGCAACAAATTCAGAAGCAGCTGGGAGAACTCCTCAAGCAACAGCAGCAGCAACAGCAGCAAACGCAGCAACGAAAACAACAATTGCAACAGCAACCACAGGAACAGCAACAAATTCAACCACAGCAACAGCAACAAATTCAAGAGCAGCTGGGAGAACTCCTCAAGCAACAGCAGCAGCAACAGCTGCAAACACAGCAACGACAACAACAATTGCAACAGCAACCACAGCAACAGCAACAAATTCAATCACAGCAACAGCAACAAATTCAACCACAGCAACAGCAACAAATTCAAGAGCAGCTGGGAGAACTCCTAAAGCAAGAGCAGCAGCAACAGCAGCAAACACAGCAACGACAAGAACAATTTCAATCGCAGCTAGGACAACTACAAGGACAACAGCAGGATCAGCAGAAAGATGACCAGCAGCAACCACAGCAACAGCAACAATTTCAAGAGCAGCTGGGAGAACTCCTAAAGCAACAGCAGCAGCAACAGCAGCAGCAACAGCAGCAAACTCAGCAACGACAACAACAATTGCAACAGCAACTGTGGCAACTACAACCACAACAGCAGGATCAGCAGAAAGATGACCAGCAGCAACCACAGGAACAGCAACAAATTCAACCACAGCAACAGCAACAAATTCAGAAGCAGCTGGGAGAACTCCTAAAGCAACAGCAGCAGCAACAGCAGCAAACACAGCAACGACAAGAACAATTTCAATCGCAGCTAGGACAACTACAAGGACAACAGCAGGATCAGCAGAAAGATGACCAGCAGCAACCACAGCAACAGCAACAAATTCAAGAGCAGCTGGGAGAACTCCTAAAGCAACAGCAGCAGCAACAGCAGCAAACTCAGCAACGACAACAACAATTGCAACAGCAACTGTGGCAACTACAACCACAACAGCAGGATCAGCAGAAAGATGACCAGCAGCAACCACAGGAACAGCAACAAATTCAACCACAGCAACAGCAACAAATTCAGAAGCAGCTGGGAGAACGCCTAAAGCAACAGCAGCAGCAACAGCGGCAAACACAGCAACGACAAGAACAATTTCAATCGCAGCTAGGACAACTACAAGGACAACAGCAGGATCAGCAGAAAGATGACCAGCAGCAACCACAGGAACAGCAACAATTTCAAGAGCAGCTGGGAGAACTCCTAAAGCAACAGCAGCAGCAACAGCAGCAAACACAGCAACGACAACAACAATTTCAATCGCAGCTAGGACAACTACAAGGACAACAGCAGGATCAGCAGAAAGATGACCAGCAGCAACCACAGGAACAGCAACAATTTCAAGAGCAGCTGGGAGATTTCCTAATGCAACAGCAGCAGCAACAGCAGCAAACACAGCAACGACAACAACAATTGCAACAGGAGCTGGGACAACTACAAGGACAACAGCAGGATCAGCAGAAAGATGACCAGCAGCAACCACAGGAACAGCAACAATTTCAACAGCAGCTGGTAGAACTCCTAAAGCAACAGCAGCAAACACAGCAACGACAACAACAATTCCAACAGCAACTGTGGCAACTACAACGACAACAGCAGAATCAGCAGAAAGATGACCAGCAGCAACCACAGGAACAGCAACAATTTCAAGAGCAGCTGGGACAACTCCTAAAGCAACAGCAGCAGCAACAGCAGCAAACACAGCAACGACAAAAACAATTGCAACAGCAACTGTGGCAACTACAACGACAACAGCAGGATCAGCAGAAAGATGACCAGCAGCAACCACAGGAACAGCAAACATTTCAACAGCAGCTGGGAGAACTCCTAAAGCAACAGCAGCAGCAACAGCAGCAAACACAGCAACGACAAAAACAATTGCAACTGCAACTGTGGCAACTACAACAACAACAGCAGGATCAGCAGAAAGATAACCAGCAGCAACCACAGGAACAGCAGCTGGGAGAACTCCTAAAGCAACAGCAGCAGCAACAGCAGCAAACACAGCAACGACAAAAACAATTGCAACAGCAACTGTGGCAACTACAACGACAACAGCAGGATCAGCAGAAAGATGACCAGCAGCAACCACAGGAACAGCAAACATTTCAACAGCAGCTGGGAGAACTCCTAAAGCAACAGCAGCAGCAACAGCAGCAAACACAGCAACGACAAAAACAATTGCAACTGCAACTGTGGCAACTACAACAACAACAGCAGGATCAGCAGAAAGATGACCAGCAGCAACCACAGCAACAGCAAACATTTCAACAGCAGCTGGGAGAACTCCTAAAGCAACAGCAGCAGCAACAGCAGCAAACACAGCAACGACAAAAACAATTGCAACTGCAACTGTGGCAACTACAACAACAACAGCAGGATCAGCAGAAAGATGACCAGCAGCAACCACAGGAACAGCAACAAATTCAACCACAGCAACAGCAACAAATTCAGAAGCAGCTGGGAGAACTCCTAAAGCAACAGCAGCAGCAACAGCAGCAAACACAGCAACGACAACAACAATTGCAACAGCAACTGTGGCAACTACAACCACAACAGCAGGATCAGCAGAAAGATGACCAGCAGCAACCACAGCAACAACAACAAATTCAAGAGCAGCTGGGAGAACTCCTAAAGCAACAGCAGCAGCAACAGCAGCAAACACAGCAACGACACCAACAATTCCAACAGCAACTGTGGCAACTACAACGACAACAGCAGAATCAGCAGAAAGATGACCAGCAGCAACCACAGGAACAGCAACAATTTCAACAGCAGCAACAATTACAAGAAAAGCTTGGACAACTGCAACAGCAGAAGCAGCAACAAGTGCAACCACAGCAACAACAACAACAATTCCAACCGCAGCTGAGACAACTGCAACAGCAACAACAACAGCTTTTACTACAACGGCAACCACAGCAACAATCAGAACAATTGCTACTGCAGCTGGGACAACTACAGCAACAACTGCAAAGGCTTTTACTGCAACAGCAGCAGCAACAACAACGACGGCGAACACAGCTGAGACAACTGCAACAGAAACTGCGACAGCAACAGCAACAGCAACGGCTTTTACTGCACCAGCTGCAGCAGCGAAAACAACAACAATTACAACAACAGCTGGAACAGCTGCAACAACAACAGCAGCAGCAACGCCAACAATTGCTACGACAACTAATTCAGCAAGAGAAACAACGACTGGAATTTTTAAGAAGTAGGCTGCAGTTGCAAGTTCTTCAACAGCTGGAACGAAAACTATTAACGTTGTGGAAACCCGTAACTATTAACACTCCCGGTCAACTAATTTGGCGCCCAATTGAAGTTGGACAACAGGGAGTCAATAAGATTAACAAAAACATACAGTCGGCGCAAGACTTGCTGATACAAAAGCTATTGCGAATCGAGGCAGAAAAGGTGGGGCAACAAAATGTCCGGCAGGAGCTTTTGCAGAGACAAAAAAGACAGCTACAAACACTACAGGAGCTAAGGCAAAAGCAGGAGCAGGAACGCACTCAAAGGTTGATACAGAGCCTGGTTAAAAAGCAAGCGGAGCTTCAAAGCCAGCAAGCGTCACAAATTCAGGAGCAAATTAAAATCCAGCGACAAATACTCGATGAGCGAGTAATGCAGGAACTGCGAAAAAAACAGCAACTGCGTGAAGTCCAAGAGAAACAACGGCTGCAGGAACCATTTGAAAAAGAGAAGCTGTGGCAAACTCTACAACAACTTAAGAACGAAGAGCAGATCAAGAATCAGCAACTTTTGACTAATCAGCTGATTTTGCAGAAGCAACGTGAAGTTAACCAGAGACAATTACAGGATAACCTAAAACTTCAGGAACTAGAACGGCAACAATTCCAAGCTCAACAACAATCTCAGGCAATCGGAAATGCAGAAGTCTCTGGTTCTCAACAAAGTGTGAAGAATATTGCATCCCAACAAAACATTCAAAGCTCATTATCGGAAAACCAATCTGAATCTCAATCAGGTTTAAAGTCACAAAGTATTGTTGAAAGTTCTGGATCAGCATCCTCTTTATCGTCCGATCCTTCCCAATCAGATTCGTTGCCTAATATTCCAAAACAGGACTATGAAGAGATGAACGTGGCTCCGATTTAAAACATTTATTAATATCAAAAACGCCACGAATGGGCTTTTCCCAAGGAAATGGAAAAGAATGGATTTTAAGTCAATTAAATTTTTGTTTTACCAATAAATAAATTATAAAACATGTAATAAAATTCTTTTTTGCAATAAATAGTACTAACGTGCAGCTCAAAGTTTTTAAGCAATTTTTATTTATAAAACAAAAATTCCTTTTTGCCAGTCAAAATAATTGTTATTGTCCAGCACCCAAGGAAGTTGCAAGGTTTGTACCTTATGTTAGTTACAAGGTTGTCCATCCACTAATTTGATTAACTTGTATCCCAACACTAATCTTTTTTCCGGTATCGAACCCGCAGAGATCGGCTAACAATATCATCCCTTAACAACCCTTAACGAAAGGCAGCTGCCGAGTCTTGTTAACTTTCAAATGCTCCTTTAATGTTGATTTAGCCACGGTTTTCTCACTCAAGCGTTAATAATGCTGCGAATAAGCGTACATAGCTAATTAAACAAGCAATGAGAGCTGGCCAAGCAATATCCAAGCATAAAAAGGGAGAAACAAGTATCATCCTGTCCGGAGTGCAGGAAAAATTAACATATGTCTAAGCTGGGACACGCGATTCCGGAGAGCTGCAAAAACTGGTTTCCCACATTCGCCTCGCTTCACTTTTGTGAACTGTTTGTGCAAAGCATTTAGTGCAGCAATTGAGTCGGAAATAAAAAATAACAAAAGGAAAACACAAGACAGCTTGTGCCTTAATTTTCCGCCAGAGTGGGCAGAAATAAATTTCCCTACCCGAAGTTTTTGGAGTTCGAATTGTTCTGCTGGGTCCAGGGCCAATTAAAATTGGGTGCAGAAAGTAATGCGTATTTGATATTGTCTCTTTTAAGCAGTTGTTTTGTATTTGGGGGATTGCGAGTCAATTAAAATTGGTTGACAGTTTTCCCCGGTCGCCGGCGGTGAAATCTCCAGAGCTTTGCGAAAAAGGGTTCTCTAAATTAAACTTTTCTCTGCACTCCCTCTTTTTTTTCTCCTTGGGTATTTTTTTTATCCTGGATATCGTTATTTGGCAAATAAATAAAATGTTGCGAAAGTTTTGCTATTTGAGTTGTGTTGTCATGGGAGATGCAGGGAGGAGAGGCCATGGAGAACTGACCGTGGCAAAAGTTTTTCCAGCATTAAGCCGGGCATAATTAAAATTTTCGTGCTGTAAGCCCCCGGGCATATTATAGCCAAGTTTTTCCTCGGCCCGAACTTGCTATTGGCTTTGTTTGTCCCGTTGATTGATGGTAAATAAGTCGGGTTAAGGAAGCCTAAACCCTTTTAGGGGAAATAATTTTGAAATTCAATTGAAGGAGCAGCTTTAAAGATTACATTGTTGCTATGTTAAATGGAATTGAACTGGCGACTAATCGAATTTACGAGATGCTCTTTTCCGACTTTTATTAGCCCATCGAGCATTTCTCTTTTCAGGATATTTCTTTTGTTTCGCCCATTTTAGCTTCGTTTTTACGCCAAATTTCATTTCAATAAAAGTCGCATTAATTTCATTTATTTGCTGTAATTTTTTTCCCATCGCCTTCGCCATTTTTATACCCTCTGTTCCGAGTTGCCCTTTTTGTGCTCCTGTCTCACCTGATCCTGCTGTCCATCAAATGGCCCGCCCACCTCGACCCTCTTTATCACTCTGCCGCCTCGTCCATTTCAATTAACTCTCAAGGATTATTTTATTATGTCAATCAATTTCCGTAACTAAAAAGTCACCAATAAACGAGTGACTGAGCCACTTATTTCTCTTGCCGGTGTTCGTTTTCGTTTAGTGTTTAATTTCCACTACTGTCTTTTTTATTATTTTTTTTTGCAGTTCGTTTTACTTTCCGCCCATTTTTTTACTAGTCACCTTTTAATTATGGGATGCTGCAGTTGAAGCGGGCTTTAATTAAAACTTGAATTTAATCGATGCAACTTTATTGAATGATGTTTAGCAGTGGGAAAAGAGGTGTAAAGAAAGTTCTTGTTAGTCCGGCACTAAGGCCCCTGATGGTTCGCTTCATTAGTATGGATATTATGCAGTGGGTGTATCAATAGGTTGGAAATCGATGGGGGAATTGAATGAATCCAGGTCAGTTGAGCGTACTTTAATATTAAGGTTAATACTTTTTTAAAAATAAGAGAAATCAAAACATTGTGTTCTCTATTAAATTATAGAAAAGTCAGATTTTTGTTTTCCTTAGTTAGTTGTTTTAAAAATGCACACAACATTTTATTTCTTGTAGGCCAGAGAAAGTAATTGCCAGTGGAAAACCTTACCATTTTCCAGACAAGGAAACAAAATCAAATCTTTAGTCATGAATCATTGAACACACTAACAGAGAAGAGGGGATAGCACTCAACCAATTATAAATTTGTGGGCGGGTCTGTAGGCGTATTTTCCTGTCAATTTGATTGCGCACATGGTTGTGTATTTGTAACTTGATATATAGCTGTGGGCATATGTTGGCACACAGAGAAACAACAACAAAGAATTGTTACGACCAACAATAAAATGACTCAAAAGCCAATTAAAGATAACAAGAGGCAACAAAAACTTTTGCCACAAAAAATGCATTAGCATAACCAAACAAAGTTGAGAAAAGAGAAAAGCTTGGAAAATGTTTTGGGAGGGCGGGAGTAACCAGGGACTTAGACTAAGACCTGTGACTAACCGCATAACGGGAAATAAATGTTGCATAAAGAACAAACAATTGCTGACTGCAATCAATCAACAGAGTTAAACGTTTCCGAGAACAGCCCAACTTGGCTCTTGAGTGACGAATAAACTGCAGAAAACTCTTCCCTCGGATGCCACGCCACACCCCGCAGTCTACAGTCCTCGGAATCGGGAACCCCGGAATCAAACAGGAAGGAAGTACTACGAGCTGCAGGAGTTAAAAACCTACAAGGCCTACATGACTACCATAACTTGCAAGACACGAAACGGGTTGAGCCAGCACTGAGCTTTAAACTGGGTAATCAAATAAAAATAAGATAAAAATGTAAAAGAGAAAAAGAACTTATATATTCAAGAGAAGGAAGTTTAAATAATATTTATAATAACAAATATTTTATTTATTTTACTTTCCACTGAATTTCTATTCTTATTTTTTAAAATAATTTGGAATTCAAGCAAAATAAAATGTAATAATTTTAAAATGAATTTCTTACTCAACTCTCAACCGATTGGCAATATTTTTCGCTGTGTAAGAAGTGAGGGCGTGTTCGTAAGAAGGCAGGAAAAGCATTCGAAATGAAGAGCATGTATGTGGCCATTGTGCGGAGTGGAATGAATTGGAGTGGGCCAGAACCGAATCAAAAAAGGCTGGGCAAGGCGAGTGAAGGGGGGCTTGGATCAGTGGCGGTGCCAGGGGGTGCAAATAGGGGGAGTTGGCTAAAAGAGTGCGGCCTAAGCCGACAAGTCTGACTGCAGGCATTCGAAAGTTGTCGGAATGCAAAGGAGGCAGCTTTGGCATTGAAAGAGCATTTGAATGCGGTCGACAAAAAAAAAACGAGACTGGGAAGCAAACAAAGCAGGGCGATGAAGGGGAAAAAAGAAATGCCAAGTGCATGAAAATGAAAGATGAATGGAAAGAAGGGTGAGCAGCAGATATATTTTCAGCTTTAATCGAGCGTGTTGGTGGATATGGGCGCCCAAAGGGAGCCATGATTTCTTTTGAAGAATTATTGACTCTCGGCCAACACTAGCCAATAAGAATGGTGTAAGAATCCACCAGCATCGATAGAAAAAAGTGGGCAGGAAAAAAACGTAAAAACTCCTGCAGCAGCTTAACAAGAAATTCACGTCTGTCAGGGCAGAGATAGAAAGATCACCGGATAAGCTGAGAATGTTTGAATGACAAAGGCAGTTGGTAGGCTGCGCAAGAAAAAATCTATTGTACGGGCCCAACTATTGTTAGAAATCTCTTGGAAATCTTTCGACATATGCTTTGCCTCCACCTGGAGTGCTTCATTTGAATTTATGCGGCTTGAGTTATTCAAAGCTGGCCACTTGAAAATCGAATAAAAAACCCGGGAGAACATAAGAAAACAGAACAGAAGATTTGAGATTTGGAGTAGCTGATTGCCAGCCAAGGGTGGAATGAAAATAAAGGGTTTCTTAAAGACGAATTTTTTTTCGATGGGAGCTGAAATCCTATGGAAGGCCCCATAAACAGATCGTTAAACGTTCGGGCAAATTGCTGGCACACGCAAAGTGGCACACCCAAACCGGTTTGCGAGGAGGGAGGCACTCGTACATCAAGATGACAACCCTGGCGAGGAGAAGCTAATGTTGCAACTTGCAGCGACAGCGAATGCCCCTCGAAACAATGCACGGCCCCCTTTTCGGCCACGCCCCCTAATGGCCCGGCCATAAAAAGCTCATCAACGTCATCTTCCCCATTGTCCCCCTGCAAAACCCACAAATGCTGCACATTGTGCAACAGCAGCAACAACAGCATCAGAAATTTGATAAAAATTACACAGCAAAAGGTAAGGAGGGAAAAAGTAAAATACAAGCGAAACACAAAACAATTTTGAAGAGCCAACGATTATTTAAAGTGAAGTCAGGCAACAAATGATAATGGTAACCGACCAACGACTTCCAACAAATAGCCGTAAGATACGCCCGGCAAAAGTCATGGAAGGCAAAGGAAAATTTAATAATAGTACAAGCACACAAATGCCACTTTGTAAATATGTTTTCTATACAAAAACCCTGAACAATCGTTTGGTGTTGCTGCTGTGGCTGTCGATGTTGCATGTTGGTGGCGGAAAATGTTTCCTGCAACAGCAACGTGGAATGTGGCTACCCTTGTATTAAAAGGTGTTTTCGAAAAAGCGTTAAGGCTAAGTGTTGTAAAATAAAAAGAAATTGTTAATAAATAAACAGAAAATAAAATATTTCTTAATGTAACGCATCAATAAATGTTATAATCTTTTAATAATAGCTAAAAAACCACAAAGCTTAACCCACAACTAAACGAACTCCTTCTAAGAGTATATTAGTTTTTAATTGCCCAATACCATAAAAAATTTGAATTAACTTTTATAGCAGCACCTCGATGTGCTTCCCGTTTTCTATGTTATTTTAAGAGTGCCTCATATTTTTTTATTTCTCCTAACTATCACTTGTAGTGCTATCGTTTTTATCGTTGGCTATTTCAACGCCATGCAATTAACACGATTTTTTGGGGTTATCAACATCCCATTTGGGGGCAAACGGCTATAGTTGACCATTTAGGAGAAAGGCGTCTCTCTCAACATGTGTTCCATAAATCAACCAAAGCCCAGAACTGGGATTGGGGATTGCATGTTGCGGAGCCACAAAACAAAAGAGAAAAATATTTAACTAATTAGAGTCATAAATCTGGACGAAATATGGTCTACCCAAAAAACCAAAGCCTTTTGGAAATGAGCATTAATAACTCAATTCGAGGGCAGCTCCACTGTTATGAATGGGCCAAATCAAAGCTTCGAACTTGCATTGTCCAAGTGTCAATGTTTTTGCCAAAAGGGGAGAAGTCAGTGTCAGTGGGGGACAAAAGAAGGTGCGTCCCGAATGTCGGGTAGATGAATGTATATAGAGAGACTCTGACCCAAATTGTACATTCTGATGGACAAGACATTTATGACACTGCGCCTGCCTTTGGGGTTATCGTTATGGTTATGGTTATGGCCCCGGTACACGGAACTCCCCGGAAAATCCAACAGACAAATGGCAAACTCATGGCAGACACTCTGGGCGATACATTTGCATGTTCAACTTGGCACACAATGGCGACTCCGATTGCAAACCCAAACTCAAACTCAATCCAAAACCCGAGTCCAAACCTGAACCAAACCTCTTTGCCATTGAAAGTCATGGTTTGCATTCGAAAAAGAAAACCTGAAAACCGGACCACAAAACAAAGGGGGTACATATTGAGCGGCAGAAATTAAGGAAGGAAAAGAACACCGTGTGTATGCTGCGGAATTTATTTGCGAACTGAAGTTTAGCAAAGGAGAAACATTTTGGTATACATATTTTCTTATCCCTATTTCGTTAGATCGAGACAACTATATAGGTCTCGCGATCTGTGTTTACATTCTTACATATACAAGCGTGCATTGTCACATAGATAATATACAGGGGCTTTATTTTCAACACCCTTCCTCAATGCAAGCATGTTTACAAAAATTTAGTACAAATTTAACATTTCTGTAAAGTCTTCATGTTTCTTCTTAGGGAGGTTCTTTGTCAAAATATCTGCTAACATTTCATTTGTACATTTATATTTCAACAAAACTTGACCATCCTTCACAACTTCTCTTACAAAATGATAACGAATATCAATGTGTTTGGTCCTGAAATGATGAACTGGGTTCTTTGTTAACTCCTGTGCGCTCAGATTGTCTCCATACACGATGATTGGAGTGCTTTGGTCTCCGCATCCAATTTCCAGTATGAGCCTACGCATTACTATGGCCTCCTTAAACGCTGACGATAGAGCCATGTACTCAGCCTCAGTACTGCTTAATGCCACGCTCCGCTGCTTCTCTGATCGCCAAGAAATCGGACCACCAGCCAAAAAATAGATGTAGCCAGTGTAAGACTTCCTGTCCTGTCTATCACCTGCCCAGTCCGCATCCACAAATCCACAAAACGGTTGACCACACTGCCTGTAGTGTAATTTCGTTTCAACAGTTGATGCGAGATACCTGAGCACATGCTTTATGCCAGCCATATGTTCAGCGTGCGGGTTTTGATTCCGTTGGGCCAGCTTCGAAACGGAATGCAAAATGTCGGGTCTTGTTGTAAGAGCTAGCCACATAAGCTCCCCAACAATGGACTGATACAACGAGGGGTCAACTTTCTTGCAATGGTCACTTGTGCAATCTACTTGGAATCCTGCATCCAGAGGTGTCTTGGCCGTCCTGCAATTTTCAATGCCATGGGTTCGCAATAAGTCCTTGATGTATTGCGAATGGCCCAAAGTGATATCTCCAAGATCGCCTTGCCTCTCTATTTCCATTCCCAAAAAATGGTTTAGCGGACCCTTGTCAGTGCATTCGAACGATTTCGAAATTCCGGCCTTAATTTTGACCAAATCTTCTTGCGTCTGGCAGGCTATAATGAGATCGTCAACATATACAAGTATTAGTGAAAGGTTACCTTCTCCACTCTGCTTGTATAAACATGGTTCGTTGTCGCAAGCAACAAATCCCAAATCCACCAGAACTCCATTCAGCTTCTCGTTCCAGGCCCTTCCTGACTGCTTCAAACCATATATCGCCTTCTTAAGCAGCAATACCTTCTCTGGATTCTTCTCGTCTAGATATCCTTCCGGCTGCTTCATGTAGACGGTCTCACTTAGATCGCTGTTGAGATAGGCCGTGCATACATCCATTTGATGAAGATATAGTTTGAGCTCCGCTGCGAGCGCTATCATAAATCGCACACTTTCTAGTCGGCAAACTGGAGAAAATGTTTCCGTGTAATTAACGCCGAACTTTTGGGAGCATCCCTTTGCCACCAGACGCGCCTTGAAACGCTCTATGCCGCCGTCCTTATTGTGCTTTACGTTGAACACCCATTTGCAACCAATTGCTCGCTGATTTTTCGGCAAATCCACGATCTGCCAAGTTTGATTGGCAACAAGAGAGTCATATTCTCTTGCCATAGCTGCGCGCCACTCGGGCGCATACGTACAACTCAAAGCCTCCTCGCAAGTCAGGGGTATCGAAACATTTTCCGAAACCAGAGCGCTCAGGATGTTGAATTGCTTCTTAGGGCGACCAGGTTGGCCAGTCCGGATAATCTTGGGTCGACCAGGTCCTCTGCGTTCCTCGACGTTCACATCTGCGTCCTTATCCTCAGCACTCTCGTAGTGATCTGAGCTCTCACTAGAGCTGCTGTTGTGCATGGATGCGTCAGAATCATTTTCTGCATTATCGGGCTCATCTTGCTGACACGGTTCCTCCAACTCCTCCAGTTCGATTGACACGGAATCACCCTTGAGTTCCACGTCATGTTTTTCGTCGAACAGGACATCTCGTTTCTCCACTAGTTGTCGAGCTGCAGCGTCGTATAAGCGATAACCTTTGGCTGCTACCGAGTATCCAACCATGATGTACTCCTTGCCTTTGGGTTGAAATTTGCTCCCCTTCTTTGGACCCTTGTCCAGAGCAACTGCAAGAGAACCAAAAACTTTTAGATGAGTTACACTAGGCTTTTTACCCGTCCACGCTTCCATGGGCGTCATGCTCTCCAATGCGCTGGTAGGAGACCTGTTTCGAAGATAGACCGAAGTGTTGACTGCTTCTGCCCAAAAAGCATCTCCAAGTCCCGCCTGGACCAGAAGGCACCTTGACATCTCCACGAGTGTCCGATTAGCCCTTTCCGCGACTCCATTTTGCTGGGGTGTATACGCTATTGTGAGCTGCCTAGCGATGCCGTTATGCCTGAGAAACTGATCGAATTGCTTGTTGACGAATTCTCCTCCGTTATCGCTTCGCAGACATTTGAGGTTTTTGCCTGTCTGCCGTTCCACCAAGCTCTTGAACTCAATGAACTTCGATAGCACCTCGTTCTTCCCACGCAGAAAATACACAAAAATCCTCCTGGATTTGTCGTCAATGAAGGTCAAAAAATACTTGGAACCTCCCAAAGATTGTGTCGGAAACGGTCCACAAACATCTGCGTGTATCAATTCTAATAATTCCTTAGCCCGGTTACTTGTCGATGTTGGAAAACGCTGAACATGGATCTTGCTAACCATACACGTCTTGCAGTTCATATTTTGTGGCAATGAAATATTTTCTACTCCAAGAACCATTCCTTTGGATACCAGCTCTTTCATGCTAGAGAAATTAATATGGCCGTATCTCTTGTGTAGCAAAACACCATCCACTGCTTTCATAGCAAAACACTTACTTCGTCCGCCTTCGAACAAATACAGGTTGCCGATCTTATTAGCTTTCACAATGCATTCACCATCTTGCACTACCTGGGCGTTTTTCATATCGAAGATCACCTTGCACCTGTTCTGCACAGCACTGCTTACCGACATGAAATTTCCGTTCATCTTTGGAACATAGAGAACATTTTTTAGCGTCAATATACACAGGTCTGTCTGTATCTTGACGTCACCTTTTCCTTCGGCTTGAAGAAAACCAGCATCGGCCAGTCCGATCTGTTCTGTGTGCTTCTCGAATTTTGTGAATAGCTCCTTTTCACAACACATATGGCTCGTTGCGCCACTGTCTAAGCACCACACTGAGTTCTTTAAGTTGCTGACGTCACATGCATTTAGCAAGCTGCTTTGGCGGTTCACCGTGTTTTTCGCCAACGTGGAATTGTTGCCGTCACTCACACTTCGACACTGTGATTTGATGTGCCCTTTCTTTCCACACTTGAAACAAACGATACTTTTCCGTTTCGTCTGCAAGTCCTTTCTTGTCTGCATGTCTGTGGACTGTGCTGCAACGAACGCCTTTGTACTGTCGCCATTCTCGTCTGTTACTCCTTTTCTCTCACTCTCTTCTTTCAGCTTTATGGTGAGAACCTCAAAGGAAGGCAACTGATCTCGTGTCTCTATAGCCACCACGAAATTCTCGAACTGTTCTGGAAGGCTCGACAGCAAAACGATAGTGCGAAGTTCATCGTTTAGCTCTATGCCTATTCCAGCTAGACCATCCAGAATTTCCACGAACTCACTTATGTAGGTCACCATACTTTGCCCCTGCTCCATCCGCTTGTTGAGCAGTTTCTTGTATAACTGTACTTTTCGTACAGGTCCGCTTGGCTGATGTACATCTCTCAATTTCGTCCAAGCCTCCAACGCAGTCCGACAGTTCTTGATATGGCTTAATTGAGAAGTCTTTACACTCAATGTAATTGTGGCCAACGCCTTATTATCCAAGGCCACCCAATTTTGTCCTTCTGGAACATTCGATTCCGTAAGCTCTCCAGAAGTGACGCTCCACAAACCGGAATGCACCAATACAGATCGCATCTGTATTTTCCAGGTGACATAGTTAGTCTCCTCTAACTTGTCAATTTGATAAAGAGCACTCATTGTTCTTTTTCCTGAGTCACACACCGCACAACCTTAATTTTACTTCTTTAGTGCCTGGGCCCATAACCTATTGAGCGGCAGAAATTAAGGAAGGAAAAGAACACCGTGTGTATGCTGCGGAATTTATTTGCGAACTGAAGTTTAGCAAAGGAGAAACATTTTGGTATACATATTTTCTTATCCCTATTTCGTTAGATCGAGACAACTATATAGGTCTCGCGATCTGTGTTTACATTCTTACATATACAAGCGTGCATTGTCACATAGATAATATACAGGGGCTTTATTTTCAACAGTACAGACAACTGCAGTCGATGCACGTGCATTACATATATTTAAATTTGAAAGTTTTTCTCTTTCGGGTAACAAAAAATATAAATAAAATATTACTGCCAGTTGGCTGTCAATGTTTTTTCTCCTTTTTCCTACCATTTTATTTTCCATATTAATTTACGAGTTTATTGCTAAAGACATCATTAAAGTGAAAGTCAATTTGCTGGCGATTGTTGTTTCGTTCATTACTTTTTAGCTTCTAATATTTCCGAAGATCTCTCAGCTGGGTTTTATTTATGACCGCAAATTTTTCTTGTAGGATTTTTCCTTTTATTATTCGGTTGCCGTTTTATTAAAGTGCGTGTCTAGCCGAAAGTAAGCAAAGCTAATTAATGACTTGGGCGCTGCTTCTTCATAAAAGTGAGGGAGTTAAATTAATTTAATTTTTCCTCGCGTTATTATGGTTGATTTTTTCGGAGCTTTACTTGCCTGCGGTAATTTATCATTGCATAACAGACAGTTTGGATAGGTTTTTTAAGAAGTCGGTAAACTCCTTTTTTGTGTGCAAAAATAATTGAGATTTTTTTGAAGTAAATTTCATTAAAAATGTATGGTTGATGCCAAAAAAGAAAAGCTCAGGAGCAAATAATGTCAGATACGCTCGTATCTCTACCATTCTCTTCCCGTTTAAGCATTTTCAAATGGGGCAATTCACATTTCATTAAATCCCGCGAACAACACCCAAAACTAGAAAAGGAAAACGTTAATTTGCTTTCGCGCGGGAAAACCCCAAAACTTTAATTACGCTAAGCGAGTGTTTGCTGTGGGGGAAAACTGTCTGACGGCCGTTTCGAAAAAAAAAGGAAAATGCAAACAAAGAGTGTTTGACCGCGAACTGGCGAGCTGCACACTTCCACTAAACTTGATTCAAACAAAAGAGCGTTAAACGTTTTAGCGCGGATATTGAGTCTGATGCGAGGAATGGAATGTAAAATTGTTTAGAAAATACAAAGTTTAACAGTCGACAGGCGACAGTTTGAAAACTCGCACTGGAATCCAATAAACTCCAATAGTGAGTGGGTGGTGTGGGGGTGAAAAGTGGTTGGGGGTGTGGGTTAAAAGAGAAGGAAGGTTGTCGGGAAAGTGGCCTGAGTGCCAACGCAGGCTGAGTCTAAGTGGTTGGGCTAGAACCAAGCAATGCACTGCAGAAAAATCTATATATTTTTTATAATTATTGTAAATTGAGTGGAAAACATTGTAATAACAGATTCTTTTGTAATTCAAAAATTGTTTAACTTAATGTGAGACCCTTCTTCTTAACTAAGTCGCGATAAGCCTGTAAGAAATTCTCGCAGTGAACTTTAGTAAACTTGGTCAAGAGAAGAGCATCGTAGCCCGCTGGAATGTGAAAGCCATCGCGTCATCATTGCCACAATCATAGTCAGAGTTGCCGGGGTTTTGAGTTTGGAGTGTGGAGTTCGGAGCTGGGAGCTTGTGAAGAGTCGGGAATGCGTGTTGGACCAGTTGGCACGTTTCTGTGTCAGGAACGCTATTTTTACGGTCAAGCATGACCGAAGAAAGAGACAGCAGCAAAGGCATTCACATACGGCGAAAGAGAGGGCGCTAGGCTTTAGTTTTTCTTTTTTTTCTCTTATTTCATTTGGTCGCGCAGACCTGAAAACTTACTTTCTGGTTACCATTTTTATGGCTCCCATTCTTGGCCTCATTTTAATTGCAAACACAAACAGAGATAGAACGAAATGGGGAGGGGAATGGGTAGGGAAAATCCAGCGACACAAACTGCACTTTCTATGCAATCCGCGTTGTCTGAGAATGGTTTTCTATTTTTATGCCACTTTGGCTTGGGTACTTCTTCTTCTTCTTCTTTTGCTTGTAATTCGCTTAACGCCGCTAGGTGGCGCTGCTGATGGCCCCTGTTGACCCAATTGTCCAGAAATGGCCCGCAGCCGAGTGGGAATCCCCTCGATTTTTCGCCCACTTCTACCCGCACTTTTCCTTCGCTCGCCGCTTTAATTGTTGGCGCGAAGATTTTTCTTTGTTTTTTCGCTTTTCACTTTTACGCTGGCCGGCGGCAAAGTGCCTCTCAGCTCCACTATCCCCTCACAATTCTGCGTTTTTCCGACTTTTCCTTTGCATTTTGGATTTCTGCTTCCGCAGCTCCTACACTTTTCCGTTTCGGCTCACCTGAGTTGAAGTTTAAGTTGCAGACGAGCAAATGTTTGAGTTATGCGCGAAGATTATCTGACTGTATTTTAAGTTAATTGAAAGGAAATTGTTAACCTTTCGGCGGCGGATATTGCAAATATTTTAAGGCTGATTAACATACCTGTAACGAGAGAAGAAAAGTAAATTATTAATATTAAATAAAACACATTGTCTTAAACTTCTTGTAAGTATAATTTTCACAACAATTCTCCGTCACGCGCTGTCCGTACACTTAAAGTAATTTCTTTTGTTCATGTGTTATTCATTTCAAGTCAGAAACCCAACCCTGAACAGCAAATAAGATGGAGAGGCTATCCCTCCTTCGCCTAAAAGCAAAAACAAAAGAAACTTCTCATGTCAAAGCAAGTTATTTTTCTATGCAAAGATGCCGGAGGCTCCTCGGAGAACATTTATTTACTTAATATTGTGTGCATCACACATACGCCCCATTAGACAGCTAGAAAGGAACAAAAACAAGAACATCAACAACAGACACATAATAAACAGACTTTGTTATTGTTTTTCTCTGGCTAAATTCTTTTTGTTTTTTATTTTTTGTTTTGTTTTGCCTGGGAAAGGGCGAAAAAGCAGCCACAGGTGGTTAATATGGTAACTTTCACACTTAGCGTCACCTGCATTTTCCACCCAATCCGCCCCACAATTTCAGCTTCGCGCTGCTGTTTGTTATGCCATAATTTACATACATTATGCATGTTCTCGCTGCTCGCATCTGTATCTCAGGTACATTGAACCTGCAATGATTGCAGGCAACAAAAAAAAAAAAGAAAAAGCTGGCCAAATGGGAAACGGCAGAGAGCAGGAGCTGCAAAAAGGTGCCGCGGGGGGTGTTGGTTCCTCGGCTTTACATGCAAAAACAAACAAAAGTTCTTTTTGGCAGCGGCAGATACAGCAACTGTTGCTAGTTTCCGGCTTCCTGTAGCGATGACAAATTTTTGCCAGCCATCCAAACATTTTTTTGCTGCAGACCCCTTCTTTTTTTTTGTTTCTGTTTATTTTCCAATTTTTTGTGCATTGAGTGCGCGGGTTTTGAGATTGGCAGTTGAACTTTGGCTTCGACTGCTGCCAAAGTTCACTTTTTTGTTTGCCGGAGAGTTTTGCATTTCTGTGGGTAAAAAAATGCAACAACTTTTTTGGGTCTAATAATCGGTTTTTGTTGTGCTATTTATTTATTAATTATGAAGAATTCTCGTTGCGCCCAGGGAGGAATGTTTGTTACTTTTTATACTCCTAGGGCTTATTAACAGTATATTAATAGAAATTAAAAATTATAATAAAAAAATTATAAAAAAAATTATAATTAAGTATATTTTATTTTTTTTTGATAATATCTTAATTTTCTGAAATCCGTTTTGTAAGTCGTTTAAAATTAAACATATTAAAATATTGCACTCTTCGACCTTTTACGTTCTTTTAGCCTTTCTATTAAGCTATACGTTTTTTATTTAACACACTGTTTTTAAAAAAATTTTTATCAAGTTCGAATTAAGGAAAGATCTCAAACTGCTCGTATCCCTTGGAAATGTTCACCCAATTTCCTTTCGCCACACACTTAACCCTTTTTTCCACTTCCCTTTCGTGGTTTCATAGCACTTTGCCATTTTCCAACTCCCACGTACAAGTTCACAGTCTCCCAAAAGCATACAAATTATTTAGGCAATTTGCAGTCCATCCCCGAAGCACAGCTCAATTGCGAAGTTATTCACATCTCCGGCAGTTCGCATTGGGGATCTACTTTAAATAATGAAGCTATTTTCGCGTTCAATTCCCATACGCAGCCAATCACTTCGCTGTGCCAACAAAAGGGCCAAAGTCGAACAATGCCAATGGCACGAGTGCAGAAAACTTTAGACTAAATCAATAATATAAAAAAATGTGAACGGAAGGGGGTGGGCAGGAGTCATGGGAAGGTTTAGGAATCCCCAGTGCAGCAGCATCTTTATCTTCATCTCTATCTCCATCTTCATAATCGCCATCATCGTTGCCATGGACATTCCGTGGCACTTCCCCTTCTCATAACGCGCACCGAACACGTTTCCCTTATCACCAGAAGGGAAAAATAAAGGGGGAAATCTTATCGGCATGCTTGGCATTCATAAGATCTCTGAATCGAAAGCTATAGCCCGCCAAATCGCAGAGCTACTTACGTCAGGCCGTTTGCACTGAGCGCGTGTGTGTGTGTTGCAGTGGCAACAATGAACCCCCAGCAAAATATGCCCGACATAGGTATTACCTGTCTTTTGTATAACCTCGCGATTGGCCGGGGAAGTTGTTCGGGGGCACAGGAAATGCTTTTGGCACGACAGACTTTTCAATAAACTCCCTCAAGCGTGTGCATTAAGTGCAGCAAGGGAAGCCGAAGCCAGCCAAGTCACAGTAGTACTGTGTTTTGAGTGGTGCACAGTGGTATAAAGCTCATTAAAAATTAAAAAAAAAATAATGAAAATTAATTTCAATTGCTTTCTATAATAAATCTTTTCACATATTTAAAAGAGATTTATTTTAAAGTAGAGTTGAAGGCTGAAAGGTGAGAAAATCTTATTTATTCGCTATTTAAATCCGGAGTTTTTTGGTTGAGTGAATAGTTATGTAAAGTTATTTTCCATATCAAACTCATTTTTTTTGTTTTAAGTTCCAACAAATTTTAAATATTTCACCTTCTCTTTTCCCCCACAGTGCATGCATCATTGGCCGCATTGTGGTAGCCACAAATTCTTATTTGTTTCTTTCATTTCTAGACCGACTGGCCTTTCTTTTCCGCTCTTTTCCCTCCTTTCGCCAGGTTCCTCTACCTTTCTCTGTCTTTTTCACTGTTTTTCCCTTGTGTGGCTCGGCAATTTGCATGGCTTGAAATTCGAATTTGAAATGGAAAAGTAAATCGTGTAATGTGCCTGCAAGAAATTGCCTAATGCCCCAACGCTCAGCCTGAAGTAGAAAGAGAGCGGTGGCACTGCACAGAAAGAGACGGGGAGAATTGTGAGACTGAGGCAGAAAGAGGTAGAACGGTTGACTGCCTGACAGGCAATTCCAGTCCGCAAAGTGCGGAGAGTGGCTTCGTGCTAAAAACCTTAACCAGAAGCAACGACTTTGAGGCATATGGGACCGCAAGTAAAGGGAAAACCAAGCTTCGTAAAAAAAAAAAAAAAAAAAAAACACAAAATGAAAATAGAAGCAAAACCAAGGAAAACTGAGACGGAAAAAGCAGACCCGCGTAACGAGGAGAACGTGAGCTTTGTGCATCGGCCATTTATGATGACGACGATGATGGCGATGAAGGCATTTCCACTTGTTGTTGTTGCTAATACACCGTAAAAAATTTGAGATTTGTACCTTGTACTTACTAAAATAAGAAACCAATACAGAACATAGCTTTTTTAAACTCTTTGTTTACAAAACGTGACTTGCTTTGTTGTTTTCTTATTTATTTATCACATTATTGATTAGGCCATATCAGGGCAAAACGAACTCATTTTTTCTGCGTGCTGTTGGTATTGCTGTCGTGCATGCACCGGCAACAGCAACAACATTAGCAACAGCAGCAGGTGGTGCATGATTGCATGTTGCAAAACGGGGAGGAAACCCGGGCTGGACTTTCTCAAGGGGTTGCCTTCGTGTTGATCTTAAACTTAGATAAATAAACTTCAACTTCAAGGAAAAGCGAACGGAACAAAAAACTTTTGAAAAAAAAGTTTGGTATACAAGGGGAAAATATTTAAAGATTTTCCAATGCACATTTTTGTGCAGCAGCATTAACACGTTGTTGCCCGAACAAAGGACCGGCGAAAAAATGCAGACAACAAAAACGAGAAAAACTGATTCTTCAACACGGCCATTGTCCACTCACGAACGAGAAAGGAGAAGCAGCCTGAAATGGGGCATTGAAGCGTGGAAAAGCCGCCCCCACTTTTCTGTAAAACTCCAATACCCCCACGCTACCATGCTGTGCTCAGCCATGTGACAATTGTCAATGTGAGACCATAATTTAAGGTTTAAATCGGCGAAGCAAATTCCCAACATTTCACTGCAAAATGTAATCAAAGAAAAGCGACCAAAGCGAACTTCAATCTTTGCATGAAATTTCCAAAAAAAGGAAAGAAAATAAAATAACAATGAAATACCCTTCACCCTCTGGAATGCTTTTACACTTTTGCAATTTCAGTTCAATATTTTTTTTTTTTTTTAATTTTCCTCTTCGGTTGTGGTTGCTGCTGTTGTTTTGTCACATTGCGCATACGTCACGTTGGCCCCAGTTTTTGGCTTTACTTCAGACATTCGACTTTTTCAACTGATAGAGTGCAGTAAGGCAAAAAATGGAAAGGGGGATTTTCGGGGGGTGCTGGCCTTATTGTTTCGTACTCGGCGACAGCCTCAAGCAAAATTATACGCATGAGCGCCACGGAAATGGCAAACTCGACTACAACAACCGATGCCAAAAAAAGGAAACTACAGAGGCCAAAGCACAAAACGAAAAAAAAAAGAATAATAAAAACAGCAACAAAACAAACAGAATTGAAAGCAACACCGAAAAGTGTTGCCAGAGTGAAGGAGACAAAAAAGTGCAGCATTGCATGTCTAAATGGAAAAACAAAGGCTGCCATTTCCACCTGATGCCACGCCCCAAACCCAACACTTGGCAAGCCAAGGCGGAAGAGGGGGAAAAGCTGAGGAAAATCGGTGTATGAGTGAGTTCCGTTGTAAAAGTTGGTAGGAAATCAAAAGAGTTTTTGTCATCATGATCAGAGCATGGTGAAGTTGAGTGAATGGCAAGCATCTAAGGGGTATGAAAAGGAGGTCTTTTGTGGTAAACTGGGGCAGTTTAAAGAACGGAAGAAGTGGATACAAGGATTAACTTTCAAGGCGATTTTTTAATATAGCTGCCAATTGAGAGAGCTCGAATGAACAAACTAATTTACATGAGCTTATATATTTGAATGATATTTTTTAGTAAAGATATTAAATATAGCATGCAATCTACAGGAAATCAAAAGGCCTTATCCCCATAAACCAGAATTTTAATGCCGTAATGTCAGCTGATTAGTAAGCAAAAGAAGAGCAAAACATTTGGCCTGGAAAACAAGTTGAGGGTCGTACGGAGTCTGAAACTTTTTTGGGAAACTACAATGTTATAGGAAAGCCAAACAGACCAAATGCAAAGTGACCCCGAAAATGGCAACATATCCAAGTGTTTTCCGAATGCTTTGTTTGCTTGTGTGGCCAATGGCCAACTGTGGTTCGGGCAAAACCCTTTCACTTTGAAGCTGCAACTCTCGGGTCACTGCTGCCAAACGGCTGGACAGGATTAGAGCCACTTACAGCCGGAGTGGCCAGTGCCAGTAAAAATCCACCAGTGGCAGCAGCAGCAGCCGCAGCAAGCAGCAGCAGCAGCAGCAGCAGCAGCAGCAACAGCAGCAACAGCAATATCATAAAAAGCAACAGCTAAATGCCATAAAGCCGACGCGAGATCCAAGTGTAGGCCAGGCCATGGATTAGTCGGAGTTTTTGGCCGGGCTCTTATCTATTTGCCCCGAGTGATGTGAAAGCTAAGCCAATGCTCACTGAGCTCGTAAATTAATTGCCTCGGTTCGAGAGTCCCCGAGTGGAAAACTGGACAGACCAGCCAGAGTCGCCTGCATAATGGATGTTAGCTTTCCATTTTCAGTTGACAGCATTTTCCAGTTTAATTCGGTGCGTTGCACTTTGCGTTCGGCAAAAACGGGGAATCCAAATGTCTAATTGAAGTGCGATCGCTTGTTTTTCTAGCAGTGTGTCGCTGGGAAATTGACAGTAATTAGATTGATTGCACTGCCTTTATGCAAATCGCACGGTTATACTTTGGCAGTGATTAATTTACCGGGCGAAAGTAATTTTCGCTTTTTAAGTTGTCGTTTTGCAATTATGCAGTTCATATTTTATTTAACCTTTTTTTAGGGGGCGTTAAGTGGGTGTGGCTGCTTTCAGGTGAAAGCTTGCGACAAGTGGCTGTCATCGTTGCCTTTGTTGGCTGCTTTTAATTGGCTTTTAATTATTTATTAATAAATTTTTTTTCCACTTGCGACAATGAAAATGTTTGCTATTTGCGGCCTTCGCAGTTATAATTTGAAACTCAATTAATTAAAAAGATATGTTGATGGACTTGAACTATTTTTCGCTCAAAGCGTAAATGTGCGTAGAAAAATGTGAGCTATTTCAGGAAAAAAAAAGTTTTTTTTTATTTTTTGGATTAATGATACAGATATACTTGACAATTTGAAAAATTAATATTTAATTAAATTGTACTATCGTTTTGTATTGCGACATAAAATAAGTTATATCAATAGATGCAATTTCACCCTACTTTTCTTCACTTGTTCATTGCGACTCTCATATGTATTTAGTTATCCACACCAATTCACTGGCTTCACATTGTCCAACAGTCTCAATTACGTTCAATTGTCCATAATTTGGAAGCCAATTTCAAGACCGGATATTGCTTAAAATTTATAAATTCCAGCCAAAGGCATTATCTGCCAAATAAATCAGCTTAAGACCAGCAATAAACCGCAGATCGGGTCGAAAAGTTGGGGAGTAAGCCACATAAAATGAAGGGGGAGCACTAATTACACAGATTTCATGTTAGCCAAGTCCGAGCCATTCTTGGCCAGTCTCCAGTTAGCTCGCCAATTTGTACTCCACCAACAAAAAAAAAACACACACACTTAATTGTTGTGCCAAGGGAGTGGGTGACTGAGGGGGTGAGAGGGGGCGTGGATCAGACTTGGTTAAATTTGTGTGGTAAATTTTCATGTAAATCGCAGCTCAGCAAATAAATCGACCGAAGTCAACATCAAGTCATCAGCGTTCAGCCAACAGCAAACAGCATTCCAAGTCGGTTTTAACTGCCAAATGTGGAGCAGGCGCCGTCTGAACTGCAACTGCCTCATCCCCCAAAAGCACTGAAAAAAATGTCCTGACTATTAAAATACTACCAAAAAAATTGTAGGTTTAACTTCTAGAAAAATATAAGACATTTTGAATACAAAAGAATATTGCTATATTTGAATATCACTTGAAGTATTTTTGTACTTTAATTTTTTATATTGATAAGAATTTAATTTTTGTAACTAATAAGTATAGCTTTCTGATAATTATATTTTCATTGTGTCTGATCATAATTGCATATACCAATAAATTTTGGTCAGTGTGAAGTGATCCGAAGTTGAAGTCAACATGCATAAGCATAAGATAGTCATCATCATGGCGGGCGCATTAATGACTGCCTAAAGGGGGGATTGCGGGGTTCCATTCGACGGTGAGTGAGGGGTTATTTGGCGGTGGGGTGAGGAGGGGGTGGTGCAGCAACGAACGGAGGCAACAATTGTTGTGGCTTTGCATTTGCGGCGCAATTTATATGCAAGCGATTGCAATGCGTGCACAAAACGCATACAAATGTAATTTGCAAAGCGCGCGCTCTTGCCCCAAATGCAAACAGTTCGGATAAGATGGGTTAAGGGGAGCGGCGAGGGGGAGGGGAAAGGGGAGCGTGCATTCAAGGGTTAAGGGGCCGGCAGTGGGTGGTTTTGGTGGTAAGCAAATTCTGCAGACAAGGCGCACATGAAATCAGTAGCAAACACACAAACGCAGCTGCATGGCGGCTCATTTTGGTGAATAATTGAGACAATTACGCATATAGCATATAGAATGTGGCGTATGGGGGTCGGGGGGGTTAGAGCCCCCCTTTATGCCCTGCAGCCCTGCGCGTGTGCCATTCAGACAGAGATCTAGGCAATTTGTATTTTAAGTGGCATTAAAAAATATATGCATTAACATATATATACAAGAGCAGCTTGTATGGAAATGTGGCGCACATAGGAAATAGGCATAATTATATCCACGCAGGCAAGCCAGCCATAATATGTTATGCAAGACGCGTGGCAAAAGGGAGTATACGTATATGGAAAACTGCCGCAAAGAAGTCGGCCAAAGAACCCACAAATTAACTTTAATATCACGGTTCAAAAATACATTTAAAAAGGGAAAGCAGGTTTCGTTTCCCTTTATTCTAAAATAGTTTCAACAGCAGAGCTGGTTATTTTGTTGAATAATTTAAATAAATCGTAAATTAATAATTAACAATATATTATTTGTCTGGGAGGAATATGTTTTATGCAAACACTTAACTCTTTGTTAAAGCTTCTTGGATTTTTTTTTTAAATTTCTTTAAGCTTACTTTTTTTATTTTAATTCGGCAAGACTATTTGCCAAACTATTTGTTTACTATTGCACTTATCAACTTGCCACATTGGTTTAGCATTTGCTACCTCAATCTACACATTTGACTTGGAGTTTGGGCTGTGGTCTTCCAATCAACATTTTGATTTGCCCTAATTTATATGTATGTTTCCAATTTCGGACAAATATATCTGCCCAAAGCTTTGCATAAGTGAATCAGCTTAATTCCCAACTGAGTCACTTGAAAAATATTTTTTTTTTGTAATTGTCTGCCCTCTGGCATATTCATTTAAATTTTGCTCTCCTCCTCCACTGAAAAAAGTTCAAGTGGCAAGTTCCCTTTTGAGGCAGTCGGTTTTTTTTTTTCTGTTCGGGAGCATGAACTTTATCAATTGAGCATGGAAATAGTTCTCTTTTTTACGATGGGGCTCAATTTGTACGGGGCAGCGGCAAACAATTGACTTTGATGGGCCATTCCATATTAATTTTATTAATTTCTGTTTTGGCAATCAAAGCAAAGCCAGCAGTCAATTGTTTTTTGTAGCCACACAGCAAATGACAGAGAGTGGGGAGATGTAGGGGAAAAATGCTAAATTAATCATTAAACGCGACTCTAGGGCGAAAGTATTTTAAGTGAGTTAATTGTCGAGGCAGCCGTTGCAACCAAAAAAAAAAGAAAAAAAAAAAAAAAAAACAAATAAAAAACAAGTACGCAAACGAGGCCATAAGTTATGCCATTTTGCGTTGGCAGTCCCCCACAGATTTTTCCCCCACTCCAGAGAATTGAAAAGTTGAAAAAAATTACCGTAAATGTTGTTAATTACATTTTCATACACAACAACATCAATTCACAGCCCTTGCACAGTCCGTGCAAAAAGCTCGCGCACACTCGTCCAGTTAAAATGTGAAAAATGCCACAGGAAAATAAAAATAGTTTACTAAAACTGTGAACCGTGTTGCATTTGTTGTTGCTGTTATGCTGCTGCCTCTGTGCAAAACACAAAACACGAATTGCCATTTAACTGGTATTTTTTATTTAGGAGTACGGGTATCTGTATATAGTCGGTGTATCCATGCCTGCGGGCCTCTGGAGAGTAAAAGATACAAATGCTGGGGCTTGTTTTTCTGGCCATGTCGGTTCAGCATATGTGACCCGCTAAATATGTAACTAATTAAGGATTATCTGCCGGAGGGGCCGGACAATTGGCAGAGACAGGACAACGAAATATTTCCAATTGTAGGTATTCTTTGCTTTTGTTTTTGGTCGACTTTAAACGAAATTAATACTTGTGACAAAAAAACTCAAATAAGAGAGATACATTTTAATTAGTTTTATGATTAAAACATTACCCTTTGTATGTAGTACAGTTCCAAATATTTACCGAATAAAGAAGTACTCTAAATATATTTAAAATTTTTTGGCACATCTTTAAAAAGAATTTTAGTGAGAACTCCATTTCCTGTTGTTTTTTCCACTTGTGCGAATACTCTTATTTTTTTTTCTTAAGCAATTCGTTTCTAATTGCTGGTAATTGTCTTTTCTTACCCGTCCTCCCCGATTTTCTCTTTCTCTATGAGCAATTCGCAACAGCTGCGAGACCCAGAGACCCACAAAACTGAGGCAGCAACAAAAAGTAGCATGTAATAGCAAATTATGTTGCAATTACAAAAGCAGCGCAAAAGCAAAGCGAAAACAACATGAACAACGGGTAAACTGAGAAAAAGTTTAACAACAGCACATGTAGAGGATCCACGAAACCCCATTTTGCCCCTCTAAACAGAGTTCTCTATGTGTTTTCGCAACAACCTAATTGTTTTCTTTTTTATTTTTTTTTGTTTTCTGTTGCTTTGAGCCAAACTTCTTTCGGGCAAGAGATACGTAAACACGAAAACAAAAATTAAAAAAAGGGGTAAAAATAAACCAACAGCTAAATTGCAGGAAATTGTCAAGTGGCTCTCTAAGCATTTTGGTTCCACCTTGAATATGGCTTTAATCGATTTGAAACTGAAAAAAATTAAACGCCTACATGAAAACGTACACAGGCAAACACTTTAATTTATGTCAATTAATAAAGACAGCTGAGAGAGCTTCTAATTGACCTTCTTGAGCGTAAAAAAACTTGTCAAACTGATCAGAGACATTACAACAATAACAGAAAAGCTTAAAAACTAAAGCCGTACAAATTATCAGAACAACTTTCTCCGCAAAAACACCAGACGGAAACAAATCATAATTGTTAGTTAAGACTTTTCTGGGGGGAAAACTTGTTCTTGGTCACGTTTTTGTGTATTTTTCATGATAATTAATTCACCTTTTTGTGATTTCTCATAATTATTATGCAGAAATTTTTATGAGTTTCCACGAAACAATTAAGTTTTGTTTTGCTTGAGTTCCGCAAAAGTTAAAAGAAAACACAGATTTAAATGAAAACTCGTTGGGTTAAAAATATTTAAATCATTGAATGAGAATAAAGGTTAATAAATACGGGGAGATGGGCCTGAGAAAGTATCTGAGATTTTTGGCTAGTTTGTATTTTCTATGCTTTTGGCGGTGAGTAAGCTAAAATTTGGATTATTTGGGGCATTGACTTCGTTTCACATAAGAAGCTCGTCAATTGACTTAGTCATGTTTTTTTTTTATTGAGGGGATTACTTCACACATGCTAACGGTCAGCCTGAAATTACTTCTCACCATTATTAATAGATTTATTATTATGCTCTGATTTTAGGAAAAACATTTTATTCTTGCAATGCTTTTACTAATTTGAAAACAATTTATTTTATTTCTGTTCATTTGAATTTCTTACTTTCTTTATTTTCCCCACACTTTTTACTTTCGAAAATCATTCAACTCCGTATTTAATAGCTTTTCTTCGACGCACAATAAAATTACTCGTTGATTGAACCGCACTGAAATCAATTGCTTTAAAATCGAATTCCCAAGAAGGCTAATGAATGCTTTAACCCACTTCAATCAACGCCTTGTCAAATCAGAACGGAAATATTTTATAAACATTTTCATAAAAACCCAACGGAGAATAAATCGAATAAACAATGACAGCCGCAGAGGAGGCAACCGCAGATGCCATAGGAATTAAAGGAAATTAAATTGAGCAGGCAACAAAAACATAAATCGACAGAGGAGGAGTTGCCATTGTTTATACCTATTCGTTGTTGTTTTTATTGCAGTCGATGGTGTTGCATGTTTCTTGTCACTCCTCGTTGATGGATAAACAAAGCGAAATGCAAAACTAAGCCACAGAAAAAGGGACAGCGAGCGACAAAGATGCATAAACAAAAAGAACAAACAATCTGCAGCCCACTTGAGAGAAAGGCACTTGTGTGTATGCCACACATGCCAAATGAAACATGCCACTGGATGGCTGAGATACAGATACATTTACAGATAGAGGAATACGAATGCACGGATGCAGATACATCGGGTGAAAGGGGAGAGAAGACGAGAACGATTGGAGAATGTCGAACTGCATCCGAGGAGTGATTCCGGCTGCCTGCCAAGCGAAACTCCGGCAATGTTGGAATGATAAGGGCCTGTGGCTCCCTAGATTCAATTGTCACTCCTCCCATTATTCAAAGATTTATGTTACGCCCCCAAAAAACTAAAAAAGAAGGGCTGCAACATGCGGGTCTACAGAACATGACTAATTATGGTGTAATAAATTTTCTTTGCAAATCCGCAAATGTCTACAGTCAAGCTGCGCAGTAAAGAATGGTTTTATGATCAAGTTACTAGTTTCTCATAAATTCTTTGGGTACTTGTATAAATTTATACCTCAAAACTCTATATTTGTCATAATGCTTTAACTTTTAAAACAACCAGAAGTGATGGTACTACAAAAGTTCCACTGTATCGGTATATCTGACAGATACAAAACCCCACTTGGCATGCAAAGCTCGGCACTTGTCTGGCACTCAAGTGGTATCTCTCCAAACTTCCCTCCGTTTTCCACTCCACCCACATACCCATCACAATTGGCATTCTTCAAAAATTCCACAACCCCCTCGCCGAAGCTCTTCTTTCCATTTGTGTGTTCCATTTCCTGGGAGTGCAATCAATAAATATTTTTCCTTGAAATTAAACAGGGCTTACATTGTGGGCGAGAGGCGGGCGCATCAGTAAAACAATCGAAATACAAATAATGAAGAATAATGAGCACAGAAGGGCTGCATTGTAAACTGGAGTCAGGAAAACTTGAAAGATGCAAGGTGGGCATTGTCTGTGTGAAGTGTTTACAGAACGGGAATCTTGAGATCGTTTGATTGTGGTGTATTTTCGAAGGCAAAGGGGAACCCTTTAAAATTCATCGATGTATTTTTGTTTCTATTCTTAGTTCCGAAAATGTGTTCAGAGATTATCAGAGGAGAACATTGGACATAGTGACATACGATTACAAATTAGAAAAGGGGAATATATGTCAGATAAATTGGGAGAATTCACTCTTTAGGGAACCATGATGCATAAAGTGTGAATTTAAGCACCACGTTCAACAAAAAGGCCAACAAGAGTTAAAATCCATTTGAAAATAATAAACCCTTGGTGGGAAACCTACTACGAAACCCCAACTAGCCACTAACCCAGTAAAAAGTTAAAGGGATAAACCTCACCCACGCAACCACACCACAAATCCTAAACCAATTTTGTTACTCTGAAATTTATATATGGCAAATAAATATTTTTAGACATTCAACTATTTATTTTTGTATTTGTCCGCGCGGGCCACTGTTATTTGCATTTGATTTTTATGTGTTTTTAATGGGAAATAAAAATGAAATCATGTGTGCAACAGATTGTGGTTCGACCCACCGATTGACCCGCCATTCTAAATCTCTGAATTGAGAATATTTTGTGGATTTGTTTCGCCCGTTTGGATTTTGTGTCACATTCGAAGCGACAGATTAAAAAAGAGCGACCCCACAACATTGAAAACAATTGCGGATTTTGGTTTTCGGGCCGCAAAACATTTGATTTCATTTGGTTGCAAGTCAATTGATTTGTCATGAGCCACCCGAAAAGCCCATTTTCTAAACCGCAATTGGTGAACGTTTGAAATTCAATTAGAATTGACTTCAGTTTGTTACGTTATTTTTTGGAGTTCCAGAAACTTTAATTGAATTGGGTGGGGGCGTTTTATTTTTTTGTCTGATTTTTTGCAAATGAAATTGCATAAAATGAATGTTAAAGTTTTTGGTTCTGCCACGCCCCCAAACGAAATGTTCTTAAACGATATCACAAGGCAAAAATCACGAAAAACCGCAAAATAGGGGGAAAAAATTGGCAGCCCAGGAAGCGAACGAAAACAAAAGCCGGAAAACAATTTGATGAAAGCGTACCGAGAAACTCATGCTGAATAAAGAGGGGAGTTGGAAAAGCGGGGAAGGGGGAAATAGAAAGGTAACACTCACTGCGAGCCAAGTGAAGTTCAAACGGGGCCAATGACATTTGCAGTTGCTGCACTTGATTGCAGTTGATTCGTAATCGTAATCGGATTGCAATTGCCTGCACTTGTTACAAACACGTGCTGAAACTAATTGAGGCCAGCACTCAAAAAAAAAGTCCCTTTACTTTTAGTAAAAAAAATATTCACCTTTTTTTGTATACCATAAATCTATACAATTTTTAGTTTTCAATACAAAAAAAGGAAATAATCCCATAATAAAAACAAATACAGTAGAATCCTGTTATAACGACTCCGCTTATAGTGTCCGTCCGGGTATTGCGACGATGGCTTGATTGGTCCCCAGACAGACTTATACACTTATATCCTTTTGCTAAGTGCGTCTTCCGGGTATAACGACGAAAACTCGTCGGTCCCTTGAAAGTCGCTATAAGCGGATTCTACTGTATATTAAAAAAAATATATATAAATGTATAGATACATTTTTCTGAGTGTGAGCAATCATTAACAGTTACCAATTCCAATTGCTATTTGTGGATTTAGTTTTGAAGTTCTGGAAAACTCCCAGCGGGACGTGTTAATGGCCTCAACCTTCCTGTTAATGAAAATCCCTTATGCGGGAAAACAAAAAAGATTTCCCGACATCGGTTAAAAGATATTTATGACCTGCCCTCATGTGCGTGTGCCTCACGCCTTTTGTTTTGCTTTAATTATGGGCGTGCGCGTTTGTTTTCCCTTTCATTTTGTTTACATTTCTCGCTCTTGGGTTGAACTTCTCCTTAGCGAAAACGTAAACAATTCGGCATCTTCAACCCGAAGCGAAGAGCCTTCCAAATGCTGGGTTTCGGCTCAGTGGACCAGCTGTCAGCAGACCAACATTTAAAATTTAACTCCAAAATTTCTAAAAAACGAAAAAGTGCTGTTGAAGCAGCAAGCGTTTTGTCGGCTTTTGTTTACAATTCGCTTCCGCTTTTGAGGCGGTTTTCTGTTTACCAATTGTGACAGCAACTTTCTTTTTCTGCTCGTCTATTTTTCCTTTTTTTCACGGTTCATGTCTCGTGTTGATGACATTTTCGAGAAGGTGATAATTCTTTTTTAATAGTTTTTCCGGCAGCCAGCCGCCAACAAGTGACATTTATTTTGAACGTGTCTGGCCTCCGAAATTTCCTAGCAGAACTTTCGCTTCAGATACATAAATTTGGAGTCGACTTACGTGAGATCAGTGGGGTTAAATAAAGTCAATGGGAATTGTATGCTTACCTGGAATAAAAATAGAAAAAATCAAAGAATTAGTTAAGGAATTTTAAGAAATCTCTAAAAATAAAAACTAAAAAAAAATATATTTTTCGAGTATTCTGGAAGTTTTACCTATTTTGCTTAAAGGAAAATCGTAGTTCGGATTGCAAAATCCATTAGATAAAACGTTTCAAAAGAAAAATAGCTCACAGCCCATTCGCTTGTTTTTCCATTCAATTGAAATATTTTTTTTTTTTTTTGCAAATTGTTCTGCTTGCCGAAATTCACTAAAAATATCTGTCACTCGTCTATCAGTTGGTCAGCATTTGGTAAACTCCATTGCATTTCCTTTGCGTTCCTGGCACCAACAAAATTTTATTTCATTTCACCAAGCTCGGTAGCATGCCCAATTTATAGACATTTCACCGAAAAATGCAATACAGAAATTTCCTGGGCGAAAACCATCGTCACACACAGAACTGGCCTGGATTTCGCCCCATGGCTAAGAACACGTTTCATAGCCCACAATTGCTGGTCGGGCTGAAATCTCGGCTAAAACGAGACCCACAGACTGCAGCTGCAATTTTCCCGCAAGGGGGAAATTGCGAAAACCGAAAACGGGGCTAGCAGCAGTTTGATTAGAACGACTCACACTCACACTCACAGAAACACTCACGACCACTCCGTGAATCATTTTCAATTAGGCGGCGGCTGGTGAGTCAGTCTCCATTCATAAAAATGTTCAATGTCAGCGAAATGAAAGGAAAAAATTATACGAGTTGTACGTTTCGCGAAATGGCAATTATTTCTCACTTAGGAACGTCACAAGGTCTTATGTCATTGGCCATTTCGGGTTTTATTTTTGCTGTAATATTTGCATAACTCAAAACAGTGGCAATAATTACAACAAAAACCGCTAATTTGGAGGAAGCCCAAAACAATTTTTTGTATTGCTAACGACCGCATTTATTTATGATATTTTTTTATGGGTGCCGCAAAAAAAAAAAAAAAAAATATTTGGGAAAAAATAGCCCAAATCCAAAAAAAACCAAACTAGAACCACTTGGCCAAAAGTTGGTGGCTTTTGTTGGGCTGCTGTCAAGCCAGTGGCTGACTTTATGGCCGAACGTTAAATTGGTCTTGGTTGCAGCCGCTGTTTATCGCTGACAAAAAGGTTTTACTTGACCCAGTCAAGTGCGGAGCAATCGGCTTCGGGTTGGGCCCACCAAACTGGGTCGATTTGCTTTGGCTTTAGCTCTACTACAGCCAGCTTGCCGGAGTAGTGGCTCTCTCTATAGCGGACAAGTTTGTAGCTGCAACGGAGATTTGTTGCTGCTGCACGCGAAAAAAAAAGTTTAATGCTTTTAGATTGCCTAAAAAATATCAATCTATTAACTCTGTAGTTTGTAATGTGTATATAATTAATTAAAATAGTAATAGTGACTTAAGACGTATAAAATATATTTGGGAGAGTAACCAAATACTAAATGAAATGCAAGCAATTTTTGCAATTTTGTTTTGGGTTTTTCTGTGTAGCTTTATTTGTACTGCAGCTGCTGGTGTTGCTGCTGTATTGTTGTCGATGTTGCTGCTGTTGGCAGCCATGTTGCTGGTGCTTAAACAACCGATGTTGCTGGTGTTCCATGGGCATTTTTTTTTGCTACATTTACTAGTGTTGCTTTTGCAGTTACTGCTGTTGCTATTGCAGATTTTCAAGTTGCTGCTTAAAGGTTCAACTGTTGTTGGCCTTGATTTGGCTGTGGTTGCTGCTGGTCTTACTCTAATGCCCTCGGCTTTGGGTACCAACTTCTAAGCCTTCTTCTGCAGAGCTACTACTGCAATCGTTTAAGTGCAAACAAATTGAATTTGGGCACTTAATGACGTTTTACTGCCGGGTCAGCTGCAATCCCTTGGGAGTCCCTCCTTGCCTTTCACTTTAGCCGGCTTTCAGTTAGTTGGGCGACAAAGTTGTAAACCATTTACTAACCATCCGCTGTCTCGCTAAATAAAAAAACAAGAAAGGAAGCTAGCTTCGGCAAGCCGAAGCTGATATACCCTTGCAGATCTCAATTACGTCGAACAAAATGCATAAAGCCTAACAACATCGAAGCTATGACGATTTTTCTATTCATTTTCCATATTTTCGACTACAGATCATATGGGAGCTATATGATATAGTTGTCCGATTTTGATCAAATTTAATTCGTAATTTAAGAGTCGTAAGAAAACTCTATATTTTAAAAATCATACTTGTCTGATGAAAAACCACGATGTTATAATTTTACTTCCGTTATTTCTATATAGATTTTTCGATCTTTCTTATGGCAGCTACAAGATATAGTTGTCCGATTTTTATGAAATTTTTTCTCAATATAAGAGTTGGTTAAAAACTTGATATTCTAAAAATCATGCTCGTACGATAAAAAACAACGATGTTATCAATTTATTTTCATTAATTCTATATATATTTTTCGATCTCTCCTATGGCAGCTATATGATAGAGTTATCCGATTTTGATCAAATTTAAACCGAAATTTAGTAGTAGTTAGAAAACGCCATCTTGAAGAATTCAAGTCGATCTGATGAAAAACAACGGAGTGAGATTTTTTTTTTCAATCTCTCGTACGGGAGCTATCCGATATAGTCGCCCGATCCGGCTCGTTCCGACTTATATACTGCGTGCAATAACTACACAACTTTTGGGAAAGTTTCAGCAAGATAGCTTCAAAACTGAGAGACTAGTTTGGGCAGAAACGGACAGACGGACAGACGGACAGACGGACAGACGGACAGACGGACAGACGTACAGACATATTTCGACTCTGCTCGTGATGCTGATCAAGAATATATATACTTTATGGGGTCTGAGGTGTCTCCTTCACTGCGTTGCAAACTTCTGGCCAAAATTATAATACCCTTTGCTCTGCAAGGGTATAACAACTTGAGGAGCGCGCAGATTGCAGAACAAGTTAAAGCAAACAAGATTTCAAGAGATGTGTAAACGTGTTCTAAATGCTGCTGATCAACCTTGAAACTGCTACAAACCAGATTTAATCAAGCTGAGTGATTCTAACTATTTTGTCCAGCCTTTTCATGTCGCAACTGTTATGAAAAATATCTGTTTATTTAAACAAAAATATTTTAAAAATGTAGCCCCGCGGCTCTTAAAAATAAACTGGTATTAATTCATTGTTTGTTGCGCAGATTTATTGATATTTAAATTAAGCAGAAATCTCAATTTTTCATAATCATATTGTCATGACTTTGCAACCAAAAGCAAAACATAAACATACAAATTATCGAGTTAAATTAGAATTGATTTTAGTGAAATTTTCGCCGAACAATGCACGGTGGCTGTGGCATAAAATAATTGCCATAATTCGATTATGAAAATAATTTTTCACTTAAACCCACTTATACATTATGCGAGCATATGTGTATACAGTGGGAGCTGCGGGAATTTGTATTTTTATCATATTACAAGCATAATTACAACAATCAAATTTGGCCAGACATTGTCCGTTCATAGAACATATAATATTCATAATAAATTCAGCTTAAATGCGTAAAACTTTTTAATTTTTAACAGCACTCCCTCTATTTTCTCATTGCATTAATTTAGTTTGCAAACAATTTAATTCCTCTCTGTTTGTGGAAAGTAAATGCCATATTTGGTCTGTTAAATTGCTCTCTCCTCGCAAGGTTTGTTCATGGCTTTAATTTTCTATATTACCCGCTAAGAGAGTTATGATTGGCGCAAACTTTTCGTTGGCACTATGAATTCCAGTGGCTGTTTCAACCGCCTGCAGCCAAGGTGAAAGTTTTTTCTGCTTCTAGGCTGTAAAAGAGTTTGTGTGTGCTTCTAATTCCATAATTAAATGCGGAAATTAGAAAAATTAAGAGTCAAATGTTTGTCTTATTTGAATATAAAAACATTTTATTGGGTTTTAAGTGGTTGAAAGTTGTAGTACATTTTTTTAGTAGCATTCCATGTGTTTAAGCATTGAAAGAATTTCGAAGTAATCGTGGTATTATTGGTATAGTTGCAAGGTTGTTGGTTATTTGATTGCTTGTTATCATTACACAAATTCTTTCCTTATCAAACATACAGTACTAAATTATTTATCAACCTTCGTTGTCATAACATTGCATTAATATTTAATCGCCACTATTTGCCAGAAGGTATGCCCCTTCCACTTTGGCTCATCCATCATCTAAACTTTTTACGGAGATTCCGCCATAATCCACCACGACAAACTTGAACTTTTTCTTGCCATCCCTTTTGTTTATCATTTCTGCCGCCAAGAAGTTTTCATTTAGTCAGTGGTTGCCAGGGCCAAAAGTGGCAAATAAAAAATAGAATTTATATAAAGCCAAGTCGCTGACTGATAAATCCCGCAAATACTACGCGTACACAAACAAAGTAAACACTATCAACGCTGGCGAGACTCAAACACAAAAAGGAGTCGAAATGGGAATATTCATTCAAAGCGATAAGTTAACAGGCGTGACTAAGCCCAAAGCTAGTTAGGCGAAAAAAAAAAAAAAAATATGGCTAGAAAAACTTTCTGCTGGCATTTTGCTCTCTCCACTATATACTTCTTGTTTTATAGTTATGCTGTCTTGGCAAGCCCTTTTCCGCAAGTTTTATAAATTAAATGCCATAAAGTGAAAAACTTTCCTGTCTGCCTGACTCACGCACTCACACGCTCACTTAGAAAGTAATTACCTAAAAAATATGGCCAAAAAATAGTTGAAAAGATAGCAGGGGGGCAATTCCCAGCAGAAGTGCGTGAGTTGTGAAATTTATTTACGTTTAATTTTAATTCTATGTGTGCTTTCTGGCTTAAATTGCAACCGCTTTTATGGCCAAAAGCTTTTCACTTTTTTAGGACCTTGTCACGCACGCCATTAGGCCGTAATGAAAACTTAATAAAGACGTGAAAAAGTCGGAAACCCTTTGCCAGCCGCTCTTTCAATCAAACCGAAATAGGAGTTTGTAATGCTAAAATCCACCTGCGGTAATTTCCCCAGACCGTTTGAATTGACATGTTAATATGCTAACATCAATCCTAATCTCGGTCGAGTCACTCTGTCAATCTTTGTGTTCAGTGGATGCCATTGTCTGGCCAATAAATGAGTAAATGACAGGCACACACACCCACGCTACAGGCCAGTAAAGACTCCAGTAAATCTGGATATCCAGTAGCAGTACACAGAAATAAAAACTGATTTCTTGAGGGTTATGGCTTGAAATACAAAAAAAAAAAAATATGTTTGTCTGATTTGCACTAATCTATGTGACAGATACATAGATAATATTTTTGTTCTTCAATGTTGTTATGAAATAGTGTAGAAGTCTTTTGGTTTTTGATCAGTGTACCATCTACAGTAGCCAACCAGCCAGCTGACAACTGTTTTGTTGCACGAACGTCGGACATTTATCAAATTAAGCAGAGTTTTGAGGGAGATGGCTGAGATTGCCGGCACACAGGAACACAGGGAACACTTGTTTGTTTGGCCAAGGTGTGGATCCACCCCTTAGCCCACAAACCCTCCTGTGAAATGAGAGTTAAGCCCAACAATGGACGGATAACGAGCCTCTGGCATGTCATCTCATTTCCACTCTTCAAATTGGCACTGTCCCACCGCTTTAATTGCCGGCCAAACAAATTTACACATTTATGGTTAGCTCTAGCCGCACCAGGAATTATCCATAACACAAAAAGAATCGGAAGACACAAACTGTTTTTAATTATGTTTCTGGTGTGTGTAAATATTAGTTATGGCCTGGTGAAACGTACGACTTAAATAAGTTGATTATGGTCAAATTAATGGAAGATGCTAAAAGAGTTTCCTTTTGAAGGAATTATTGCTGTATTTAAGTGCAGAAAATTATATTACTTTAATAACATTTGAAAATACAATAAAATGCATGTTAAATTGAATTTATGCAAGTAATAAAATGAAGAAATTAAATGTTAAAAGAGTAATAAATTGATACTTCTCTTCACATTCCTGATCTGTTCTATAAGCAAGATCGAGCTTGGGAAACAATCTTTTCGGTGTTAATTACTTAATAATACTACCCATTTCCTCTTTATTTTCTTTTTGTGTACAATAAGCTCGACTTTCCGAAGACTTGAGTTCAGGAACCACGCCCAAGTCGGGACCCAAAAAGAGTAAATAAAATGAAATGGGTCAAAACTGAAACCTGAAACGAAACTGTCAAATTGATGGCTCCCATGGAGAGGCTTGATGAGGGGGAGGTGCCAACGAGGGGGGTACACACAGACCTTTTCCGAAGCTCCGCTCGTATTTTTCTACGCTCTTTTATTTTTATTTTTGTAAGTCAAATAGCAAGAAGCGAACAAAAAAGTTGAGCAAATACAACGTGCAGGCAATACAAATATAAAATAATTAACTTTAACAATTCTCTCACACACGCCCTCTCTTTTCCTCTCTTCGACTGCCAACACCCATTGAGTAAACAAAAAAAAAAAAAAAAGTTAAAACCAGAAGTGAGCAACAACAAGACCAAATAAAAGGCAATAATGTAGAACGGAAAAAAGCCAACAATAATAACAGTTAAAAATATTAACGCACACACAGATACGGCAATCATTGCGCATGTGTGCGTGCTTTGGTTTTTACGCTTCGAAGAGAAAAGACTGAGAGAGCGAAGCATTTTGTGGCAAATTAAAAAAATCGTTGAAAATACTTGTAGAAAAGGTTGGGAAATAAAAACACCAAGTAATAATGAACAAAAATGGAAACTAGTTGGAACAGCTAGCCAACAACAACACGAAAAGTCAAATAAAATAAAACAGAAAACAGCAGTAAAACCGGTTCGTGAGCTACTAGAGTTGTGTATCCGTGAGATACTGAAATACGAAATTTAAAATCCAAACGGAGAGAGATAGAGAGGCAAAAACTTTAGCATTTTCTGAGATGTATGGTAAAAGATTGCGTTTTGTTCGAAGCTTTTGTTACGAACCAACTGATGAACAAAGAGAGGTGCGCGTGGAGTTGGTACCAAGAAATTGTTATAAGGCCAATGAATGGCTCCATTGAGGCAAGTCTCTGAACTTTGGGATGATAATTTCGGGGCATGGAGCTCGGACCTGTTGCTAGGTACCAGAATTATCAGTAGAGACAAGATTATACTGTCGGGTTTATTTTTTTATGCGGCTATTCTAATAGATTACATCATTTAACCATAAATAAAACGGTATTTATATTTTAATCTGTTGATATGATGGCAGAATTTTAATTAAATATTGAGATTTAGGTCGTTTGCATGCTACCTTCCCCCAGGACTGAATTTCTCTTAAGCTATTTAGTTTCACACTTAAACCCAATTAAAAGTTATTGTCAATCTTTAATGAATCCAATTATCGCATTCATCAAGGCATGTTTTTTCTCCTTATAAATGGCTTTAATACGCTTATTATTCCTGTTTTAATTTCTTTTTTTCCACAATTTTCTTTGTTAAATTTCCATGCAAATCTGAAAAAAAAAACTTTTCATTTCTTTTCGCAGCTACTCTCATTTATTTGATTGACTGTTTATCCACATGTGAATGCAGCTTGATTACTGCATTCAAGGTGTGGGTTTCGTGTTATTTAACCCGTTTTTTCAACCAACCTAAATATGTTTAATTAATGGCAGTCTTTTTCGCCATCAGTAATTTTCGCAGCCCGTCTGTTGATGCACGTTTATTTGCGTATCTGTGCTCTGCTGTTCGGTGCACAAATATAATATGATTTGGGATAATTAATAATTATAATGCCCGGTGAAACATTATTTTCAATTATTTTGCACTTTCGGGTCGAGCACAATCTCTCAAACCAACAAAAGCGAAGTCCCCAAGCCCCCAAAACCGAGGCAATAAGTCAGTCAGTTTGACGCATCAGTTCATTCAATTTAGACAGTCATGTAAATTTAATTAGAACTGCACATTAAATTAGTAAATAGAAATCCCCAAACCACACCCACGTCTTTATTGAGATTATAATTTAATGCAGCCATTGGGTGTACCTTCAATCGGTCATTTGATGGCGAGACATTGAATAGAAAAACTATTTTCAAATATTGATTAAATTTGCCAAATAGAGGGAGCATGTGCCGGATGAATTGAAAGGGATGTAATTGCTTCTGTTTAGAAATTTCGATATTAATGAAATTTTAATTGAATTTATGCCCAAAAATGTGGAAATATACGTATGTGCGTGGCCCAGAGATCGATCATATTATGGACCAGATTGTGGGCCATAATAATTTAACATTTCCAATTAGCTAATGCTCAATGAGGAAATTTGAGTACACCGAGATAAAATTAATGTGTCATAAATAACTTGATATAAACAAAATGTTTTTGAAAATATAGTTTGCATTTCAACAACTTGTGTATTGATATTTTTCTTACTCCTTACTAAAAAAAGCTTTGAGGGGAAAAAAATTATTGATTGTTTCTCAGAATGTAGATTTCTGCGATTCAAACTGCATTCTCCACATTTCAGGTTTAGCATACAAAACTACAGTGACCCAATAAGACTCAAAAATGAGAACTGTTATCAACAGTAAGCAGAGAGCTCGCTTGTGTGTTTGTCAGCTGATAAGGGACACCTAATACACTTCCCCTTGCCACCCTGAGTTCAACCCACATATGTAAGCCTTATCTAATCGTTCACATTTTCCCCAAGCGACCCAAACAAAAACAGAACACGAGGACCGAGCAACTTCTGGATGTGTATCATGCAACTGAAATTGCAGGTGGAACACTTTCAGGTGTCATACACAAAAAGAAATAATAAAAAATAAATACAAATTATATAGTAATAAAGAAAAATGCTGCTTAGGGAAAAGTCAAGTGATATCTTTATAGCATGGTTTTGAAGTAACGCGTATTTTAACTAAAATTCAGTGTAATTTATTTTTGTGATATTTTTCTTAGTGTGCATCTTATCAATAGCCCAAATCGTGACCCAAATCAAAACCAACTGCATTGAGCGCAAATAAAAGGAGCAATGAAAACGTGTAATGGCCAAACAAACCTGACACAATTCTCTGAGACTGACTATAAAGCGATATAGAAAGACAGCGGGGGTACGAGAAAGTTGAGTCAATCAAGCGAGCTTCTATTCACGTCAAATTAGTCGATTGCTGCCTTCGTACGCTATATAAATGACTAACTGGCCGAGCCAATGATTCACCTATAGCTGCCTAATATAAATGTACATTTTCAAAAAGGGAAAACAAATAATTGCAATTATCTTTGCCGTTATATTTATAAAAGCATTGTGTAAGATGTGGTTTTTGAAAACGGGGAAGTCACTAATGAAAGGGATCACTCAGTGGGACGTGCTGATAACCACAAAAATTTAAACACAGATGGAAGTCACTCACCAACAACCGCTGCACTGAGTAATAAGTAATAAGGGCTATTTATTTTTATTTATCTATATAGTTATATAATTATTTTGCACAATTGTAAAGTGGAGTAACAAGAAAGTTTTATGACCCTTACATACCACAAATGTTCTATATTTAATCACAGAGAACCTTAAAAGCGCCCTTTTGCAATTACTTCCTTTGACCATTTAAAAAAATTCCTGGTCTCCCTTTATTTTGGCCACGTTTTCACGCTTTTGGTACGTGCCCATAAAGACAATTCAGTGCCGCCGAATCGATCAAAAGTTCGCTTCATTGTGCTCGAGCCCCACACACTTGTTTGCAGTTGCAGCCCGAAAAACAACTGCGGAAAACGGGAAACTTTTCTATAAGCTGTGCAACTTTTTCCCGGCTTTCCCGCTTTCCTTTCTTTATTGTCTTTTCAACTGTTTTGTCGAGCGGCAGAGGAGCAGAATAAGTAGGGTAGATCCCCATTATATTTAATTTGCCTGGCATACGCTTTGTCAATATCGCACTTCTCCCATCTCTTTTTGGCCCCCAAAAATTTCAGAATGGCCCAAAGCGTTGCCAACTTCCTGGGCACGCACACACTCTCACAAAAGAACAGACAAACACAGATAAACGCGTTACGAAATACACACGCATATACTAAAGATGCATGCAAAAAAGTTGTTGTTGACATTGTTCAGTCATTTTTCAGCAAATTAGTCATGAAATTGTGCATTTCTATTTGTCTCTCGCCCCAAATTGCTAAATTTGTAAATAAAAATTGTCCGCCAGCGATTATTCAGCGATATATGTACGAGTATAAGTGTGAATGTGAAAAACGGCGAAAATTCAATCGACAAGTGATACAGCGAATTTTGCGAATCAAAACAATTCAATTGGAATGGAACAAGTGTTGGGGAATTAGTTATCGAATTTGGTCATTCAACTTTGGTTTAAGTTTTGAAGTTTGGGTGATAAAAGATTTTTGTTTCCGCAATTTCACCAATCAAAAGGAATTAGAATCAATAAAGTTTCCGAGTAAAAATTAAACGTTTCATAATGCTCATCCATAAATCATAGATTGATTAGAGACTTACAAACCAAGCAAACAATTAGAAGCCGGAAGAAAAGCATTTAAAAAGAAGCCCGTTAGCAATTTACCGCCCTTTTCCTTCCCAGCCTTCTAACGGGGGAAAACTCCCGCTTTTCATTAAGGGAATACCTTTCGAAAAACTAAAGGCCTCAGCGCGATAAAGCTTTTGTGTCCTTCAGCCAGTCCTTTTTCGCAACGTTTCAGTTACTGGAAAATTTTCAGTTGGTCGCCCGGACGCTTTTTTGTTGACCAGGTAGCAAAGCAAAAAGCCAAAATGAAACGATGTTATGAATATGAATGAGAGACGGAGGAGCTTGCCCTTCTCTGCGATTCCCATTGCAATTACCATAGGTAGAAAAGAGTTGAAAATTATGTATGTCATGGGCGGGAGGGGCTGGAATGGATTGGATTGCCAAAAAAAGAGATATAGATGCCGTCACAGTTTTGCAGTAGCAGTCACTGGCCAAGTCACATTTAGAGCCAGCAAACTGTTCAAACATAGCACGTATTTAATTCAATGCCTGGATCTTTTTTGTTGCCAGCTGGCATATACATATATACAAATGTAGCATAGGACATGCCTCAATTGGTGGCCATTAAAATGCATAAATGCTGAACCGCTTTTTGCTGGCCCCTAGATGAGGCAGTCATAACTAAATACGTCACGACTGGAGTTCCTTTTGGCCATTTGAGTTACTGTGAATGGTTTTTGGATACAATGCCTTATTTACATGCTGCACATGTTGCAGCTCGTGTCTCCTTCGCCCTTTTTTATGTCCTGCACAAAGGGTATCCATGAAATTGAATGGGAAGTTTGCAAAGGAAATTGTGTGTGATTTTTATGTGAGTTCTGTTTTTTTGGGACGACATAAATAGTGGTGAAAGTGGAACTTATGTGTTATTTGTGCCAAATAAGTTAAATTTTAATTGAAAATTCTGGTACACAAATAAAATGTACTACTGCTTGATTAAAAAAAGTTTGAAGCCAGTAGAAAATATTTTATATAATTTATTCTTCCTAAAAGCAATGAAAATTGTAAAAATTATGCACGGTGTTCTTTTTTATAGTGAGTGCTTCGTACATTTTTTAGTGTATCCCTGGGATCGGTTAGCTGAGTTTCCGGCCCATTCCCAACTGAAAAATGGTCCAGGAGCCATGGCCGGAGCTGCATTAAACATTTATAATTGCAAGACAACAGTCAACTGATGCGATGTCTGCGATGCGTCAGTCCTATAAAAATGTAAAAGTATTCAGTGTGAAGTACCAAAGCCCTGCTAGAAAAAGACGGCAACTGGGTGGGGAAAAGAGATAGGGAGCAAAGCTGAACCTGCAGTGGATTCCCTGCTTTATTTTTTTTTTTTTTTTTTTTTGGTTTTTTGTGTGCAGTTTTTGCATTTACATTTCGTGAACCTTTGAAAGGTTGCAGGGCAGGCTTAGCGTCTGAATAAAATGGTGCTGTCTTAAAGTCACGTCATGTGGGTGGTTCCATTAGGGGGAAAATTCTATGGGAGGGAAAGGACAGGAGCGGAGGGGCTGTTGAAACTGCCGAGGGGTTGTGGCAGTAATGAGACAGCTGCAAAAGCAACAGCTTCATGTGCCGTACGTTGTGTTAATGTTGTTAGGCTTTAGCATAAACCAGCATCTTCTTTTCAGCTAATGAGAAATCTGTCTCAGTTTCCCTGCGAGCTCTACATATATCGTTCTCGTTCCTGCCTGGCGTAATAAGAGGGTACAAAATAATAAGCACGGGCTGAAACATTGAAGGATTTTAATTAAATAGGACCGACAACGTTTTTTGGGCCTGGATGATAGCATAGAATTTATATTCGCATTTGTACGTGGCACAAAGAGTTAAAAGTAATGCTCAAGTGGATGCTGATGTTGTCTCTTAATTTCAAGGATGCATGCTAACTCAAGTAGAGTCGTTGTTAAAATTTTATTAAAAAAGGCTTGGAAACCGGAGACTAATTACAGTCAGGAGAAAAAAATGGGTTGGATAAAATTTAATTTGTTAAGCTAAATAAAAAAAAATTTAACTTCGAGGTAAACTAATTGTTGGAAAAAATAATTTTACACCGACTTATATCAATTCCAATGAAAAAACTATAAAAATGCCTAATGCCCCCATAAAATCAATCAAACTGTTTATAGGCACACAAAGCTATTAAGTCCTCTTACATACAAACACAGACCCAAACTAAAACCGATCAAAACAGCTACCCAATCAGGTAATTACCCGAAGAGAATAATAAGCTCGCCAAGATCTTTGAGTCAAGCCCAATTCCGTTCGAATCACTTTAGTAGATGCTGAGTTACAAAAGTGTGGTTGACCTTTCCAACGGTGTTGGCGCATGGCAAATGCCAGCTGAACCCGAAACAAGAAAGGTCACACTTGACGCGGACACAGGTTAAACACAGCTTCGGTCACACTCTGAGCATGCGCAGTCGAAGTTATGGACCAAACGGGGTCAACCGCCAAAAAAGAGGAACACCTATCAATTTAATGGATATTATGACAGGAGACTTTTCACTCAATCACCACTTTCATATCACAAACACTTTCCATCGCCCCGCGGGGTAATGTCGTGTCTCATCAATCAAGTTTACCGCTCATCTATGATATTATCATTCAGCTTAAGGTGAGAACACGTTTTGGGGGCATCTTTTTATTTATATAGATATATTAATATCTTTGTGTCTGAGAGTGAGCTAAACTTTTTCACACATTTGCGCGGGTCTTAAACGGGCGCGTGATATCATCTCATGAGCTTGACTTTGGCTTTATTTTCTCTCTTGGCTGTTGTTTATTCTTACCTGTTAAGATGGCTGCAAGACATATAAAAACGATCCGTGACATGATTTTGCTGCAGACTTCCTTTGGCTTCCTTTATTTATTTTTTTTGCGTGCGTGTAATCCCGGGCTTATTTTTTTTAAGTTTCCTTGTGTGTATATATTTTTTTGGCTTTACTCCGGTTGCACTTGCCTTAGCTTTTTATGCATACAATAACGACCAAGTACGTTTTGTTGACACTTTACGGCCGCTGAGGCTCTGGTTTATATTTTTTATGAGATGTGTGTATGTGTTTTGGGGTGTGTGCAGTGTGTTTTTGTTGTTTATTGCGGCTCGTTGATATTATTATTATTTTTCTGCAGGGGTATATCCGATCGGTAGGTTTTGCTGGCCTCTAATCGAAGATTATGCCACAGTGATAAACACACACGGACGCGCTGTGGAGCGAATGCCTTTGGCTGTGTTGGTTCCCAATGGCCGGCTGACGCACACGGACGCAGGTTTATACGATTCCGACCCGAATCACGAAATACCGAAGCCAAAAAGCCGAGCGAGCGACGTGCCACCCACGAAATTCAAGAGCGACTGAGGGTAACGAGCGAACCAAGTGCCGAATGCAACAGTTACCAAACGACTGAGTCCGCTCCGTGTTTATGAAGTTGCCAACCGCCCGTGGAACATTGGCAGCGCTGCGGCAGCGACGCCGACAGCGGCGGAGGCAGAGAACTCATGCCAACACACAGGGTATGCGTTTCTACATATGCAGCGGTTGTCGACTGCGCTGCCCTTGTGTTGCATGTTGCCGCTGTATGTTGCTGCTGTTCGCATATCGCCGCTGTCTGCTGCCGCAGTTAGATGTTGCTGCTGCATGTTGCTGCTGCCTTGGCTGGTGTTGCTGCTGTCACATGCGCGACGAGCTAGCAACATTGCATGTTGCTGGCGGCGAACTGGTGTTGCTGGCGTTCATGTTGCTGGTGCTTGTTCTAGTTTACGCTCTGCAGAGACTTCTTTTGCAGGGTACTCATAAATCTTAGGGGTATATCTGCTTACGAAGACAATTCAATTACACTGAAAAAAAGTAATTCATATATCTTATGAGCAATATGCTAGCAGCAGTAGGGGAATGTTGTCAGGGTTGGGCCATGTTTTGACCTATGTCCATAACTTCTGAACCAATGACAATTCAGAATAAGTTTATACATTTTTGGAAAGGTACAAGCAAGAGGAAGTGTTCACCAAAAAAAGAGAACAAAAAAACAAAAACAAAAAAAGTTATAGGCGTTTGAAAAAAAAAAAAAAATGTAGTCAGCGTTGGGCCATGTAGTCAGGGTTGGGCCACCTTCAGAAAATCGTTGACAATATCGTAACGTGGTGGAATAAAATTAAATTCAGGTTTATCTGACATTATTTTGTTCATTTATTTAATTATTTGGGATTTTACAGTAAATAAAAAATTATTCAGAGTTGTTTTTTCGTTTGTAGCGAGAAACACTAAAGAAAAAGATAAAAATGATTCATCTTCTTTCAATCCATCGAAATATTTTTTTAAGAAAATCTATTTAATTTATTTTGCATATTTTTGCTACAAAAAACTTAAATATTACAACAAAAATCGAAAATACACGAATAAAATGTAAAAATTATGATGGCCCAAGCCTGACTACACAAGTGGCCCAACCCTGACGACATGCGGTATTAATCTATTATGGTATGATATAGCCAAACTATATCTCACAATGAAACTATATCTTAGTATTTTGTAAAAAAATAACTATATAACGTATTTTTATGCTCACCTTGCGGATGACATGTTGTTTTCTTGTGATATTCACCTTTTTCGGCCAGGTAAAAAAAACTTTTTCGAGCACTTTTTCTTCACGGAGCAACGACGCGTAGAAGAATGAAATCCCGAAATAAGTAGTCACGTGGAAAGTTTCGAGTGACCGATAGAAGTTTCTAGACACCCACAAACAGATTGTTCTAGAACGAATATTCGAAATATTGAGATGGCCCGACCCTGACAACGGCCCAACCCTGACAACATTCCCCTATATGTTGCTGGCGGTTGACTTGTGTTGCTGGCGTACATGTAAGTTGGTTTAAGTTTATATATAAAACCTATTTAAAATCGAGTTTGAAAATGCTAAATAAAACTTTTTATTCGACACTTATTTATTTTAAGTTTTAAAAAAAATATAAAATGACTAACAAGTTTCTCTATTATTTGCCTAGACGTCATTACTCGTGTATTTTTCCAAGCAATATGCTAATGAATTTGTCACGACCTATGCATTAGAATCGGTCTACTTAACTTTACAAATTAGTTGTTTACATTTGTAAAAAAACACGTGCAAAAGTTTGGTTACTATGGAACGAAATTCACCTTATTAAGTATTAAAAAATTGTGAAAAACAAAGGATAACTTAAATATTTGTCCGTTAAACCACTTCAGTTTAATTAGTGTTAATTAGGTAAATCAATAAATACAAATTAAATAAGCAAATACAAACAAACAATGAAATTATGTAAACAAGAGTTAAATAGGCCAATTTGACAACAGGTATCATACAGTTCTAACCATGATTACTTTTATGCCATCCCTGTTATTGTTGTCTAGTTTGATTTGAATTTGTTTGGCTCTTGTGTATTGCAGTTGTAGTTTTCGTTCGTCTGCTGTTGTTGCTGCTGCTCTTGTTGTTGATTTGGCCAAGTTTGCTTTCAGGCTGTCGCCGATGCTGCTGCAACTGCCGGATTTCTGTCTATTTGTCGTTTGATAATCTACCCCCCCTGCCGGTCGCCTCCTGGATTTCCCCAGCTTTTGTTTGCCTGTCGTGTTGTCGAATGGCACACATACAAATTCCGACCGAGAGCGAATCTTTGGCACAGTGGCTCCTCGTTCTGGTTGTCTGATTCCCAGTTTCCCGGCTCGGACCGCAAATATTGAAAGGGTGGCCCGCTGTGTTTGCCATTGTCCCAGATCGCCAGAGTCGCCCGAAATGGGTCTCTGACCCGACCCATAATGATTTGAATGATGTAAACGAAGTGTTCGATTTAGGGCGAATTCAGCAAACAGACGGTCAGTGGGTTTTGTGCAAAGAAGGGCAAATAAATTTAGGTTGGAATAATAAATACTTATTATAAATATGAAACCTTTTAAATAACATTTTAAATTATAAAGGTATGATAACTGTACCTGTCCACATCAAAATAACTATTAACTCGAGAACATTTAATGGGACCCATATGTGTTCTCACAACCCCACCCTGGTTCATCTTTCGATTCATTGCCCCGTAATGTATTTACTTCTGCATTATTACACTTGCCATCCTGCAGTTCCTCTGCCCCTCGAAACCAGGAAGCAAATAGTATTATCAAACATTTTAAATTTAATCAAAGCACACACATTCAATAAGCTTTTGGCCAAATTTGGGCCATGAAAAGGTAAAGGATGGTAAGCGCACAGAAATTTGATACCCTTTAGGATGCACAATGGTTGTATGTAATGTGGGAAATATTATAAGTTGTTAGCATATTGTTGAAGGCCCAAATTGAAAACAATAAATCATTGCTACTTATTAACAAATTAAAAAAACAAACATTTTAATAAATATGTATATAGAATATTCTAAGCTGATCTGAACTATGTTTTTGGAAAATTGATTTTTTTGTTTCAGCGCTGTTAGAGTAGATTCGAATTCGCATTTGACTTAATGCACAGATTATTTCGTTCCGCCTTTTCAACTAGAGTTTTTTTTGTTAGTTTTGCATTTTGCATGAAATAAAAATATCGCATGCAATAAAGTATATGTGTTCAGGGTGCAGAGGACTGGAAATTGTAAATTCCTGTTATATGCTTGTGTCCATGGGCGGGTTTATACGGGGGGTGGGATGGGATGATAGCCGGGGTGTGCGAGAGTCGAGCTGCTGAGAGCAGACAGCATGTGTTTATTGCCAGCACAAAATGATGATTATACGTAATGTGTAATGGTCAGAAGGGCGAAAGGGGGCGGGCGCAAGTTTTCCGTAGCTCTGAGTGCGACGTGTAAAGCCCCGGAAAAGCAGCCGGAATAGCATCAAGCAGACGGCAAAAACAAACAGGCTTCCCTCCGCCTGGTAGTGGCATCTCCTTAGGTTTTCCTATTCTGCTCCAGCTCCAGAAACACCTCCGCCTGCTTTTTCTTCATCCCTGCTCTTTGCCCATTTTCCGCTCAGCAGTTTTTCCCCTGACGCTCGGGCAACTCTATTTTCCATATGTGTTGCCGGCATCAGCAGCAGCAAGGCACAGAAAACAGCCAGCAACGAACTTAGACCATTTTCGAGGCTCTCTTTCAATTTTTGTTTTGCACACCGTTTCACTTAGTTGAGTTCTTCGGTTTTGGACACAGCTTAAAAAGCAATTTGTGGCTTTAATCTACAGTTGTTTAATTTTCCAATGTTAGAAAAACAGTAAATTATAGTCTAATAATTGCCAATAAATATTCAGACCGAGAACTATACATTCTAAACTAATATGATCTGTGAATTAAAGCCTATAATTTTAAAAATCTCACACTCTGTCAAGCTGCAAGTGAAACTCATTATGTTATCATTGCAAGTCATTTCCATGACACTTTCTGACCAACAAAATAAACCAACAAAACCGAACTGAACCGAAATACAATAAGCGAGCAATTTAATGAAATGAGAATCGCCTAGAAGTCCAAATGTGGAAAATAAGGGGGTCCAAAAAGGTGTGGGCGTTATGGAAAACATGCAAAGCCAAAGAGCCAAGGGAGCTTTTCTATATGAAGTTACCCAAAAACATGTAAATTAAGCATCCGGGGGTGGAGGTGGGAAAAGGTTGGTGGGTGCGGATGAGTGAGAAAGACCTTGCATTACAATTGAGTTACAGTTTCAGTTTTGTTGGCCTTATTGCAGTGGCCACTTCGAAAGAAGAGATTTCGGGGGGTTCTTTAAAAAGGGGAGAGCAGTTCGGAGTTGTTTGCAGCAGAACCATGTTCATATTGTGCGAAACAATGAATTTATATTCGTATTTCTCGTTTTTCACTTTTTTTCTCGTGTTGAGTTATGTTTTTGCTTTTACATAAACACCAAGCGAAAAAGAAGGGAGGCGGTGGCAGTGGATAAAAAGAGTTTTAGGTCTGAAAAATATAGGAAAAGTGGGTGGAAATCTAGAGGAAAGAGGCCATGGACTGCAGTTGGGAAAGCAGAAGAATGAAATAGTGGAGCTGGGTCACTCAGAGCCAGCTTAACACATTTGACTCGTTCAACTCGTTCCGTAGGATAACTTCAACACCCCACCAACCCACCAACCCACTGAACCACCCAACCACCCACTCTAGCACCACTTTCCCCCCTTATATCCACTAGCCCCTAGGCTACAGATTAAACTGTGCTTGTAATGAGAATTTCTGTGCTCCACCTCGCTGATGATGTTGCTGATGAGGAGGCTGCTCACATTGTGGGTGGTCCACTGGGTGGTGCAGCATGTGTAGGTGGCTCCATTGGTGGGTGGGTGAAGGCATTGAGCCTCTGGCAATTTGCATTAAAGTCAGCTCTTTTTCCTGCCACCGCTTTTCCACCGTCACATCTTTTGTTGGGTGAAATAAGTGTGTGCAAAGGTATCGGGTCAGAGCTTGGATTTTATGTCGCTCTCAAAGGAGGTAAAAATGTAATATAGAATGGTTTATATACCCTTTTCAGCACACTACATATTCACTGGGAAAAAGCATAATAAAAATACAGTACTTAAGGAAATTAAAACAATAACTTATTTAAAAATAAATTTAATAATAGGAAATGATAAGTTCTCTTTGTTTGTTTTCCATTTATATCACAACAAGCCATTTTAATTGAGAAACCATTTAAATTAAATTATTAATGGACAATTTAAAAGTTTATTGCGTACAAATCTGAATTTTATTTTTATTGCTAGTTTTTCGTGGTTATTTTAAAAACATTTTTATTGACCTCGACAACTGTTATCTATTTGTATGTAGAAAATTATTAGTTGAATAGTTTCACGCCTCCTGCCACGTGTAAATTTTCCTCGCCGTGCTGCCCATTTGAAGCAAAACTTTGCTGATGCAGTGCAACATGTTGCGGTCGGCTGCGTGCAATTGGGATTCGAGTGAACATAAATTAAAAAGAGACGCCGTTCTCCGCCGAGGAGAGCTTATGAGTTGTCCTTGCCGGGGCACCCTTAACACCGCCCACTTTACCGCTCGGCATCCGCCTCCCTTAACCCCCTGATGCCCCTTTCCCGCGGCAAACCAGGAAACTGCAAACTATTCGCACTCTTCGTGTTGCTACAAATTAAGATTTATGTGTGCGAAACTTGCACAACCTCAGCCAATTGTGTTTCTGTGAGTGTCTTCAATTCCCTGCCCCCTTCTAACCCTTAACCCACCCCCCGCATTTCTCTCAGTGAGTGTGGCCTGGTGACCGTCTGGGAAAATGGGATATGGCAACTGGCAATGGGTTAACAGTTTCCAGCTGTGGTTAAAAAACTTTGCCAACTTGTCGCCTTTTGGCACTGCCACATTACTCCCAAAAGAAATGAGGGGGAGGAGGAGGGGGTTTAGGAGGCCAGGAGTGCGATGATCATCAACATGGCAAAGTTCTTGGCCAGGGGTTAAGGGAGTTTTGCCAGTGCATAAGTACTTGGCTGAGAGGCTCTTCATCTGCGCACTCAGCGATATAAATGCATATTTAACGGCTGACTAAAACTATGGTTAGGAGGAGAAATTAATTTAATTAAAAATACAGTTGTCTAAGGCGACATTTGTTTATTGTAAAAGGTGATATTGAAGTACAAATCAAATCAAGATCTTTATATTATTCATGCAGTAACAACATTGCTTGAAACATTTGGTATTCAGTTTATTTCCAGAAAAAAATAACAAAATAAAACATAAAATCCAAAAGGTATTTCGATTAAAAGTTTATTTTAATTAAATTTTCATTGCGATTTTTAATACTATTTTAAAGTCTTATATTCTATTAACTTTAACCGTTATTAAACTCTTTTTATTTAATTACATTACTCTCAGCATTCTGTTAGCTTAAGCTGTCTGTAAAACGAATGTTAAGCACCTCTGCCAGCGTCGACTGAGCCGCCGGCGTCAGCCGTCGACGTCATTTGTGACTGTACCTTTTGTACCTGTTGTTGGTTTGGATTTGTTGTTATTGTTATTTCCCTGGCTTTTTTTTCGAATGCTCTTTACGCGCGCTTTTGCCCCGTCATTTGTGAGCGTGTGTGTGTTTGCGGTGTATCTGTGTTAGCCGTATCTTTGTATCCGTATCTTTTGTTTGTTTGTTTGCCCTCGCTGCTACCTTTGCCTCACTTTTTTTTATTATTTGATCCACACCACATTTTCTTTTTAACCAAAAACCAGCAAACGGTCAAACTTGAAAACGAGAAAGAGATGCACAGAGCGCTAGAAAGTGATGGGGAGATGCTGAAACAAAATTGTGACTTGGGGTTTTATTTATTCACCGTTCAGTTGCAAGTTTACTCTCCTTTTCAGCAGCTACGTGCAGCGTTTTTCGAGCTTTGTCTCTCTTTTCTAGTCGCCACGCTAGATTAGATACAGATGCATATACAAAAGATACGGATACAAAGATACAGATTCGACAAGCTGCCTTTCTAAAGGGGGGAGAAACTGGGAAATTGAGGCTGCTTACATGTTTGCTTGCTCTAAAAAAGGTCAAACCCTTCGGCTGAAACGCGCTCAAGCATTCGGCATTAAAATGCAATCTAATAATTATATGTAAGAGAAAAACAACAGGCAGCTCTTGAGCCAACTTCTAGCTAAATTAGTCTCTAGTACTGATTCAAGGCTAAGGGTAAATACACTAGGATTAAATCAGAAGTAAATATAAATATTAACATGCTGGGATTTAAAATATAAATACTAAAGTATCTAAAATGTAAAAGTCATTAGTCGTTTAAGTGCTCTGGCTAATTAAAAGGTTTTGGCTGAAGAATATTACTTACTTTTAAATATTAAGTTAAATATGATGATATGATCCACTTAGTATTGAATCAATTTTTAATTGGGAGGCATCTTCACGAACTGAATCCGTTTATCCCCAACAAATATACGTATTTTGTATTTTTTCAACGGTGTACAAGTAAAGAGTAAAACAAGGAGGGGGATAGAGTTGACGGCATCGTCTGTCCCAACTACTTAACCTTTCGAGCGAGCCAAACTGCAGGAGATGGCTGGCAGATAGGAGTCAGGAACCTGAACCCAAAACCCGACACTGACATTAACCCGCCAACGCCAGACTCCGATTCAGCCTCGGATTCGGGCTCAAGCTCAACAATTGCCCAGGGAACACGCCCACGTAGACCGAGAGGAAAATAAGAAGGGGTTACAGGGGTTTCATGGGGATGGAGGGGGAAAATCGGGAAAGGAGCTGGGAGCATCACATGTAAAATGCTTTTATATGCTGCACCCACAACAATCCTGACATGGTTGCATCCAACCAGTTGCAGCAGCCTCGGGGAAACTTCGGCCTCATCAGTACGAGAATTATCATCGCACTCCTCCATCTTCCCATCTTCCCATCATCCCACCTTCCTCATCATTCCCCATCATCTTCATCATCCTCATCATCATCATCATCGCCTCCTTGGGCGTCATCATTTTCATCCGACTCATGTGGCTCATGGGCTCGTTTTTATCATGCATTTTAATGCGGCCTTTGAAAAGTGAAGTGGAGTGCAGCAAGAAGTGGAAAATAACTAAAGTGTCGCCTCAGAGACTCGGACTTCAACAACTTTGCACAGCGATAAAATCGCCTTTAATCAAGGATATTTTCCAGAACAGCGTTCTTCAAGACTCTTGAAGTGACCCTGAATTTCAAAAATCAAGATTGTATCTTAGTTTTCACTGAACTCATGTATGGTAAGTAAAGAAGGTAACGATGAATTTCTTCTTTTAATAGATTTTTTTTATAGATATTTCTATCGAAAGTGTACAACATGAAAATACATGTTTTGACAAAAAAAGTGTGTAACTCAGCTTTTGGCTTTCACCTTTAATTCATGTTCCTGGTTTCCCACAGTGCAGCAACTGCAACTCCTTAACCAAAACTCCGAAAGTCTGCGTTTCTGTCTTTTGTCTCTAAAATATTATAAAACATAACAATAAGAAGGCAGAGGCAGTGTTAAGCTTACTTTGGACCCCCGGTATCTGCCGCACCGAAAACCCGTTTGTGTCGTCACTAAAAAGTCTCGAGCTCCCCCGAGGGACCCTCGTCTGTGCGGGGAACAGGTTTCCCCCACTTCGGTGTACCATATAGTATACCACAGGCGTCTACTGTTGCAAGTCGCACCCAGTTCTCTACTCCGAACTCCATCTTCGAGTCGTCTTTCTCTCGCATCTCCCGCTGGTTCTTAAAGCTTCGCTTCCAATGCGTTTCAGCTGGACTTCCTTTTTGTTGCCGTTGTTTATTTTTTTGGCCTGGCCTAAACTAAACAAACCTGGTCCGCAACAAAATGTGTTCCCCTTTTTTTTTTTCTTTTCTCCCTGTAATTGCTTCGCTGCCGCGCCGTAGGTGTCTCGTTTTTGGTGTTGCCTGTGGCGTTTATTGCCGCATTTACAAAATGTTACAAAAATTAAGAAGAGAGAAGAAAAGAAAAGGCAACCGCCACCCACTCTCGCTGAATGTTGCCGGTGGTACGCACATGTTGCTGCTGGCCGATGTTGCTGTTGTGCGTGTTGCTGGCGTAAATGGTGGTTAAATAAAATCTATTCTCCAGATAACTAACTTTTTTTTTTGGGGGGGGCAGATAATTTAGTAGCAGTGGATTGTTTTTTAAGTGGGTTGTTAATTTAATTAACAACATTTCGCAGAAATATAAAGCTTTAAAAACTCTAAATCTTATTTTAGTCTATTAAATTTCTATGAGAAATTTCCCCTTTTCATTTTTGTAGAGAGTAGCTAATAATGCTAGCTGAATTATCCAATTGCCACACTTCTATGTTGCCGTTCTAGCCTCAATGTTGCTGTTGCGCCTGTTGCTGGCCACAATTCATTTCGTCATGGGCCCGGCTTTAAAGTTGGCTTCTCTTTCGATTCGCCGGCAGTTGCAAAAAGCCAGCCGAAACCAGGCAAGTTGTCATGTTGCCAATGCCATTTACCATTAACCATTCTCCATTTGCTTGCCCCGACTTTTGTTTTTGGTTCTGGTCTGCGTACGTGATACCATGTGATGTGTTGCTGCGGTGCTTTTGCCTTTGCTGTTTCAGTTGGTGTTGCTCTTGCTGTCGCTGCTAACTTGGCCAACCAGACAGGCAGTGTTGCCTGTTGACAACGTCATTACTGTTCTCAATTTCACATATCGCATGGCCAACTAGCACAAGCGTCTCTCCTGGGCCAAACAAAAACGCTCGAAAACTCCCGCTTGAAGAGCGGTTGCCTTGTTTTCATGCGGGCCAAAAAATCCAAGATGACGCTATGCTACCTGCCATATACGCTCCACGCTATATGTGCTATATGCCATGGTTTTGCTCTCGGCTCTGGCTGCTCGACCCTGTTCCCGATCCGTGCTACTCCGCCCCTGCCACATTCTGTAAATGTGTCGAAAATGTTACGAGCAGAAACATGTGGCTTCGAAGCTCCACAACTCAACGGCAGCAACAGCAAAATAGCAACAGAAATGGCACTGGAATAAATGCTTTGAACTTCACTAACCAAATTAACTATAAAACTATCAATTTCTAATAATACAATTTATATTTTAAATATTTATATAATGGTATTTTATATAATGGTTACCATTTCTTGAAACGGAATTCATTAAAAGTAGTTTATATCCTATTTTTAATAAGTCATTTTATAATTTTTATAAGGATTTTTCACAGTACATCAGCAACCGCAACTTTTGCCGGCTAGTAACAGCAACATGGCGCACTTTTCTCGGGCAACTTTTGATGTTCGCTAGACATAATTCTAAGAAATTTTGACACTTTTGACATTTAGTAGTTTTGTCTACGCGCAGTCGAAGTTGAAGCTGGAAGTTGAGCCGAGGGCCCCGGCTTTACCCATTGTCTTGTCAAGAGTTCTGCCTTCAAATCCGTGAGCGCAATTAAAAGTTGCAACTACTCGGGGCGGTGAGTGTGGTGAAATTTCGGTGCCTGGCCAATATCCAATGGTCAGCTGCGGGAGCCTGTGATCCGGGGGCAATACATTAGCCAACTGTGTTTGCTCTTGGCCAGCCATTTTATGTTAAACGAAAGTTGCCGGCGAAGCGAAAGTTTTTAGTGGAAGGAGCTGGAAAAGTTTTCCTGGACAATATGATATGTATTAAGGGCGTAAACTTTTCGTCTGCATAAGCTGAGCATTATTTTTCCGGTTGGAGTATTTGAAAAGATTGCTAAAGTCTAAGTGGAGCGAGAGATTTTGCTTGTTTTGATGGTTTACTATGGTCTGCTTTGATTGCTTTTAATGTTGTAGTAATGTAAAAAACAAAAAGTTCTTTGGAATTTACGAAAAATATATCAAAAAGAGTATTTCATGTTTATAGCTTTCAGAAATTTGAAGTGCCGTTTATCGTATTTGACATAAATCATATTTATACCATTGCCTACATTCCTATCGTGAAATAAAATCTCTAGCAGATTTCTCCGAATATTTCAACCACCCGAACATTGCAACACTGAAATGCCTGCTCGGTTTGATTTCTCACGAAAAATCAATAGAAGTTTTGGTTTATTTTTCTCTTGAAACCATATTCAATTACGTGGCTTCCAACGCCCTGGAAACAATTAGCAAAGCCATATAAAATATACTACATATATATCCAGTGGATGGCCACTCACGCACCATTGGCTTTCCTTAAGTGGTTTCATTGGCTGCCTATCGACGATTTACATCTGTTTCAATATATAGTTTAAGTTCGGTTTTGGTTTTGGTTTGTGCATGCAATGCAGAGATTACACCCACATAAGAAGCGTGACAAATGCGAGGGTTGCTCCTGCAATCTTGCTGACGATAATCTCGGCCAATTTATTGTCGGGATGGTGGCTAATGTCTTGGGGCAACACGGATTAGATGGTGACAAACCGCCCGGACAAGTCGAGCTAGTAAGTAACGCCCCCCGAAAAGAAATGGCACATCATCGGGGGAAAAAGTTCCGATCTATCTGGCAACTGTTGCTGATTATTTATTTGCGCTTTTAGCACGCCACACACTGAGATAAATTTTCCACACACTCGCTGTTTTCCCCGTATTTTCTTTTTTGCCCGGGGAGCTGCGATTTTTGTGACAGCAAATGTGGTTAGAAGGGGACTTGTGGGGGAAGGGGAGAAAGCTGGGAGTCCTGGTCCTTTTTGACAAGGGTGGACAATGGCGATTAGCGCTTGGCACTAATGGGGGAAACCCAGAGACATGGGCGAGAGTCATCTGTTTGCTCAAAGGCTTTAGCCGCACGAAGGAGTGAGGAAAGTCTGGGAGGAAAAACCGGGAAAAACCGGGGGAAAACACTGGCAGAGGGAAGCTGATGTCTGGGGAGCTATATGTCCTGTTGCTGGTGCTGACTTGCCACTTGTCTTTATTAGTTTTTCGTATGAGTTTTGCTCCTGTCTCATGGTGCACTGCTACAAAAGTAGTCAGCTAATTAATAAATAGGAATATAAAATAATAAGCTATGTGTTTAAATTATCTATAGTATTCTTCTTTTTTACTTTTAAAAAATAAAATGTCTAGACCCTTTAAATATGGTTGATATAGGCGGCATGTTAAACTTATACAAATGCATCTACTTATACTTAATTCGCCTTCGATGTTTTTCTTTTAGTTCTTTGTTACAAAATAAATTTTTTCCAGTGATGGGTTCCTCTACTCTTGTCAGCAACAGGATCAGGATAAAGTGCATTGGACATACTTTTGGTTTTGGTAAGTTGGCTGGGAGTAGAAGGATAGGAAGGAGGAGATTTAGCAATCAGGGAAAGGACAAACGACTTTTGCCACTTGTTTACTTGCTGCTTAGGTTATTAGCCAATGCCACATGTTTACTCAGCCGGTCAGCGGAGTGTGAAAATTGAATTTTCCCTCGCCCTGCGTAGAATTTCTGATTTGTAAATTTACATAATTACCCGACAAATGAAAAGGAATATAATTTCTTATCCCAGCCAACTAAAGTGCCGACCCCGAGTATCAATAAATTTTACTATCTATTTCAATCTCAGATTTTTCGGGGGAATGAACTCTGAGGAAACTATTGCACCACGGGAGACAGAATGTCAATAATCTATCCAGATTCAGTCAGGTAGAGGTTGAATCGGTTTTCCCTGCGACTCCGATTGTCCCGTGTCCAATGGAAAATACTTTTTCGTTGTCATTTGTTGTCACGCTTCGAGAACTGGAATTGGTTTTTGTTGCCGCAGCATCCGATGGAAATCTTGTCCAGGTTATTGACTTTTTTCTTGATTTGTCTCCACCGTCGAGACAATAAATACTTGATGTGTTTTGTGTGTGTTTCCTTGAGCGGCGGACACTCGAAAGGGTATAAATTAAAATTCAATAAAAACGTCACAGCAAAACAAATACTTCTTGCCGCAGACCCTTTTTGGTTGCATTCAATTGCTATTTAATTTTGGTTGGAGGCTATCCAAACTCCTCAGGTGGCACAGAAATAATATTTTTAAAGAGGGTTTCGTCTAAGAATCATTTAAAACGAGAACTTTAGTCTCATAAATTGGGGTTAATTATCGTAATTTTCAAAACTCTACTGGCAATTGGCTTGCATATTGCAGGAAACCATTAAAACTTTTCGACATTTATTAACTTCTATAATAGCCAAACAAAAACTTGATCATATCCTTGCAAGTCTCCTACGGCTACAATTCCCAGCTACATTATGCAATACTTTATTTAATTTCATTCCATCTAAAACTAACTTTTACATAAACAAACTTTGATTGCTATTCAAATCTGTTAAATGCCGAGATCACTTTAAAATTCATGTGTCGGCGAGTGGGAAGGAAAGGACTTATAAAATGGGCCAATAGAATGGGAATAGAAGGAAGGGGCAGAAATCCTGGCCAGTACGCAACAATTTATGTGCATTTGTAATTTAAAGGGACAGAGCAACAGGAAAAAAGGGAAAATAGATAAAAACGCAACAGAGGCTGAGGGAAAGTAGAGGAGTCGACAGACAGGCGACAACACAACACAAATTGAATTGGCTAAAAAGTTTTAATTAATTTATTGTTACTTCAGGCTGGCAGTAACAGCAGCTTGTGATTTCCCCCAGACACTTTTCCCATCCAAAAGCCAGCTCATTTAAATTGTTGTTCTTGTGTTAATGCATGGCTGCAAAAGTTCTCTAATTGTTTAGTGCTGCGACCCATTCGAAAGGACACCCAAAATGGGGCGTTAGGGGGTTAAGGCGTGGGGTTAAGGCCCAACTAGAGACTGGGTAATGGTCAGCAATGAGTCAGCCCATTAAATGGAGGGAGAAGCTCTCCATTTTCATTAGCTGCTTGGAAAAATATAGCATGGTAAAGGCTTACTAATAAATACATTTGGTGAAGAAATTTATATTTGAATAAATTAATGGTGTATACACATAGACAAAATTTCCTCTATAAACAAAAAACTTACCACTTAGAAACCCCACATAAAGGCCACTAAAATAATCCCCCATCAAGATAGCCTTGATCCATTTCGAATTGCATTAGAAGCGAAGCCGGAAAACTCCCTAAGAAGCCAAACCACAAGACGAGTCTTCAAGACAGGGCCAATTATTTGGCTGGCAACCGAAACGGGTAATAAATACACATCACCCTCGATTAAGATGTAGGCCAGAAACCCGAGGAAAACCCTTGAGAAACTGTGTGAAGGGAACAACACCTGTAAGTGAGTGGATCAACCCCCGGAAAATGCTCGTATCTAAGAGCTACTTAGGCCAGGATATTCCATTGTCAGCCGAGTGAGTCAATTGCACAATGAAGTTGTTTTGATGATGATCCCGGGAAAAGCCACCGACAGCTGCCCCTAGAGTGCATTCCAGCGAATGTAAAACTATATTATTAATCAATATTTATGGCTGCGGGCGGGGGCTGGGGGGCTCAAGACCAGCCGACCATCTATCAAGTGAGCAGCCTGAAAATTGAGGGAAACGAACGGGAAGGGAAGGGAGGAAAACCCAAATGAAAACCGGGAAACCTGTTATGCGAGCGCTGGGCAAACAGACAGCGAGACAGCGAGGGTTGAGTCGTGAAGGAAAACATTTCCAGGTAGACCTCTCTCGATTCATGCTTGTGTGCACTTTGACCACAAAAAGGTCAAGACGACTCTCCCAAAGATACAGATACTCGAGAGGAAAGACGCTTGGGAAAACACTTGGAGGAACACTTGGAGAACCTCCTTCAACTGAAAATATTTTGGTTGACCTTTTTTGAGAACCTATCGAAAGGGTAAAAAAGTTTCCCTTCAAAAAAAAATATGATTAATTTATTTAGACAATAGACTATCGAAATTAAAAAAAAAATAGTACGTCTAAGACGTAACTTAATTTATTTTTATGTTACCCATACAGAGTATAAACAGTATGAATATTACTGTGAATGTAACCCAGTTTTATTACTATTTTAGAGATTTTTATTAAACTTTTTCCCCAGTGCAACTGCAGCATTATAAATTGCAAAGGGATTTCAGGGTCTGCCCTGAACTGGGCTGTCTTCTCTCAAGGTAGTCAAATAAATATTTTTTTTCACAGACACAACTCGTTCAGGTTACCCCTCCGCACCCTCTCCTTTCTAGGCTATATCTCTGGATTTCACTGTCCAACAGTCCGTAACCAAACAGATGAGCAAACGGACAACCGTAAAAGTGTTGCCGTTGCCATGGAATGTAAAGTCATCTTCATGCATAAATAAGCTCGGGAGCAAAGCAAAGTAAAGTTAAGAAATGAGAAGCAGAACGCAAAGTGTTCCCCTCATATCAATTTCCATATTAAAAGAGTCCAAGTATGAAAAACGCTTGCCTTTGATTTGTTTGTAAAATAAATATATATACGTTCCCACATCATTTTGACATCGGAAATATTTCTAATTGAATGCTCAGCCAAGTGAGTCGAGCTGTTCTATAGAAAGTCTTTCTGATTCTAGCTTCCGTCTGACTGCAGGTTGAAATAATTTCATTAAATTTCATGAGTTTGTTCTTTTGCTATTTCGGTTATTTTACCTGGAGTCTTTGGGTTAACACTTTCCTATAGTTTGCCTGGTAATTTTGTTTCCAAATAATTGATTGCAGTTAGCTTAACGCTTCCATGGGTAAGCATAAATTTCCCAGATTTCCAGTTCAAATAAAGACTTCTGAAGGCAAGTGTTTTTCTCACCTTTGACACTTCTAGATGGATCTACTTCTGACGAAGTCACGCCTTAAGTCACTCCCTGAATTTGGATCTGGTTCTTATGAAATATTCAAATTTAGTTATTCAAAATTTATTTTCACTTATTAATAAGTTTTCAAGAAGTTTGTGTCTGAAATTATGTACAAACTTATGATCTTCTGCACCCAAATATTTATTTTGAATTTTTTTGGAAATCTTAAATGTTGGGAAACACTTTTAAATTTTATTTGGTAAGAATATACGAAAATTTTCCTCTACCTTTTGCACTATTTGGTTCCCATGCAACGCAAATTTCTGCCTAACAATAAACCATTGGTGGCCATGTAATTAGAGCCGAAAACCAGGCCGGCACAATTGACAAATGAGCCTGTTCCGTGGACGCTGGTGCGTTGGTTCGCTTTATTAACAGCTTAACTTGCTGTTGGTCAACTGAATCAAACGGGGCCAAAATCCGTAGCCCGAAAACCGTGTGGGAAAACTCTGAGCGGGGTGGGCTAAAATAGGGACTGCGAGTGCCACATGCAACTCAATTAAGTTTGGCGGCATCGACGGCTACAGAGTGGCTTAAATATTCACTGTTGCATAATTTTCCCCGTAGCCAGGAGTCGACGTTTTATAAAATATATTACGCTGGGCATAATAATTCACGCATGGAACGGGAACAGCGAACAGGAGCAAGCTTCAAGCGTTGCGAAAACTAATTAAAACCGACCGGCCACTGCCAATTAAGGTGGCCAAGAGGACTAGGACACACCCGCTCAACATGCATGAAATTCTCATAATAAATAGTTGGCCAGTTGGCGGGCGGGGCACTTGAACTCCTCCTAATTTACATGTGCTCCTTTGCACAGGGACAAAATAAAAAAAAACAAGTTTATGGTTTGTTTAGTAAGAAAATTAGTTATTAAGACTGGGTTACCCCCATTAAAACGATTTTATTAAGTTTTATTTTATAAAACTTTATTAAAAGTTTTGAAACACGAAGGCAAATGCAATACTTTTGGTTGCACTTGATTGTCACAATAAGGTATTTATTAATTGGTCTTTACTAACTTTATTTGAGATATAAAAGCTTATGTTTTTTTTTTTTTTTTAAGTGTAGTTTCTCATAATTAAAGTCAGCCGAAAGAAGCTTTATGACTTTGGCGGCGCCCAAAAAACGCGGTTTTATATTTCAATAGGCCCAACTGTCCGTTCATCCCGAGTGCAGTTCAGTAATTAATTGACACTCCGCGCACGCACACACACATGGGGAGATCCTGTGAGGGAGATAGGAACAAAGGGAAAGAGATGTGAATAGAGGCGACGCATAACGGGAGAGACACACTGACCCTAATTACGTGTAACGAGTTCATAAATGCTACACGCACCTGCAGCGCCACTTACTCCAGGGCAAACTCATGTGGCAACAAATGCGGGGACAATTTTCCCCAAATACCCTTGAATGGGTATGTATTTTTGGGCGGAAATTGCGGTGGTTTTATAACTAAATAAATCATTTATGTGCCATTTGTGGGACTAAAAAATGTTTTATTTACTAACCACTTTTTTGGTATTTGCAAGCGTAATTGTGGCTTTTAGAAATCATGCATTTTAATTGACAACACTTTACATTTTATTCATTGTTTTTAAAATTTCGATTTATTTGGGGTGTCCTCATAATCACAAACCATTAAAAACTTATTGTATTTATAATTGCACAATAATTGTTGTAAATATTTTTCTTGCACTGTTCGATTCTTTTTTAAAAAAATCTTTCTGGGAATGTTAAATCCTTCAAGTGAAGTTACTTATTTAATGGGTATCAAATATTAGAATAAAAAAATAATACACTTTTCCCCAACTTGTTGTGGTCTCCTGTTGCGGCTAATTAAAATTAGGAAAGCGAAACCTGGCAGCGGCAACTTTTGCCATTGTCATTTAGGCACAGGGATTGTCTGACTTCGGATCACGAATCCGGCTGTACTATATGTTGTATGTTTCGCTCTGCTCGAGCCACAATCCCGGACATGTGACGTGGCAACTCCTGGATCCTTGATTGTATGTGTGTCAGTGTATCCTTGGACAGTTTTGTGATTTCACAACCGTTTCATTGCCATGTTCAGTTATGTTTCATTGTCCTGTTGTCCTCGTTTCATTTCGTTTCTTTTTTTACTTATTTTTTTTTTTGCCACGTCTGTCGGAGGCAGTTAATTAATCTTGTCACTTGTCACCTGAAGTTTCTGGCTTAGCGCGGCTTGCCGTTGTTTCTACTGCCATTAATGCCACCTGACGTCATGTCAGCTCACACCTTTTCAGGCGAGTCGTCCAGAGGATGGAATTGGGTTTGGCCGGCGCAATTGTTTAATTTATGAACAGTGCTCCAAGGCGGCTATGTGGGTTAATAGTTAATAATGGCTGCGCAATTAACCTGCAAGTGACCCTAATCGAGAGCAAATTAAATGCTATTAAAGGTGAATTTATAATTTATAATTAGCACAGGACAACTTATTAACTAAATGAGTTTCTTTTAGTTTGCAAAGATTTTACAAAAATGTTAGGACAACTGTTAAAATAGAGTATAAAAAAATGCTATTGTAATATGAATGTGTACATAATTTCTCTTTAAAAGGTTGCTTGATATTTTTATTATTCAACTTTAAAGACTTTTACTTCAACCAACGAGGGACTTAACTTCACCACAGCAATTAAAGAAAAAGTCTCTTGAAACTGTCATAAATCCAACTGACGGTCTTAAAGAAACGGCTACACCCACAGGTTATTATTTCTCATTATCTGGAGATAGCTCCCTGTCTTTGGCTCAGCTTCTCCTTCGGATACACTATCTCTCTGACCGGTTGCAGGTATTATTGATGAGGTCTCCCTTAACGAACTCCCAGACAGCTCAGCCAGCTCCTTCACATGCTCGTACTTATCGGGCATGTATAAAAGTCAGGAGAAATCGCCAGCGTTTTCAGTTGATTGCAGGTGTTGTTGCTGGTGTCTCTCTTTATGCCACACCCCCTGTTTTTATTTTTTACACCGTCCAACACCCACCGCCCACTGAGGTGATGGGTGTATCGGTGTGTGTGTGTGTGTGTGTGTGTATGTGTGAGTGGAGTGTGTAGTGCAGGTGGCAAAGCATAAAACTTCATTATTTTGTCGTGTCGCTTACGTGCGATGATGGCAATAGAATGCCGTTAACATCTGGCAGTCGCATCAGCGGCAATGATACCGCAAAATAGCAGCAGCGGCAGCAGAAGCAGCAGCAACAACAACAACAACAGCGGCATGCAATACGGCAAGGGGCAACAACAAAAGCAATATATCATGAGTCCAGCTTTTAGCAAGCTTTTCATAATCAGTGATGCATTGCCAACAGCCAGCAGCTGACAACCATGAAGAGCAGTATCTGCAGCAGGAGGGCTTACACTTGCCAAAAATCCGGCAACTTCAAAAAATATCTATAATCCGCATAGAAATTGATTCACTGAGTCCCCCATTTGGTTATTATAATGCTTGGCTGGTTTTAAACAAAATGCTTGGCAGAGCAGAATAACTTGAAGAACAGCAAAAATATTTTTCATTTCTGTGTTTAAGAAATGTTAACATAAAATATTCGGAGGTGAAAATTCAGATTCTAAAGCCTTACCCAAACTTTATCTGGTTTAGAAAGAACTTAAAATATTAAAAAATCATTGAAAAAATTTATAATGCTCTTTTATTTATCTCTATTTAAAAGGAAATCCCATTATCGATTTTCAATCTGTTTGTTTTTGTTTGTGTAAAAGGGCGCGAATGATGACAATGTGGCTGGCATGACATTGTTGGTAGTCCCGGTTTTTGCTGCTCTTGTTGTTATTGCCGCTGACATAAATCCATATTTTGTACAGCAAATTTCACGATTGGCCGGCAACAACAAAGGCAAATCATAGGTGGTGGAAAGCCAGGGAAATTGCTAAAAATTTCCAATTAACTTTAAAGTTGAAGGAGTGCCCAAGGAGAAATGCTGACCGTGGTGAATGACAATGACACCGTCGATTTGCCGTGCAGCATACCATAAATCCCATTTGAAGATGACAAAATATTCAGGGAACTCCACTAGCCGTCTGCCCCCGTCTCGCTCTAACCATTAGCTATCTCGCTTGCTCGCCGGTGGTGCTGTCTTTGTCTCGCCTTGTGTCCATCATTCTTCATTTAGTGACCCGACACGAGCGTAGGATGTCAGCAGCTGTTGGCCTGGCTCTCTGGCATCATCATCAACATCACCATCGATGTGGCTCCGTTTCCAGCACCTTGCCGCCCACTTTCGGGATAACGGTGGTGCAGTGGGTGGTGCAGTGGGTGGTGCAGTGGGTGGTGCAGAATATGGGGGGAGGGTGGATAGGTGGATATGTGCAACGCATGCGGAAAACAAACAATGCGCGACAGGCGGACAAACAAACATTCAACTGACAGCAGAAATGCGCCACTGAGACAGATGAATGGTGATGCTTGAGGGGTTAGAGAGGGACTAGGTGGTGCCGGAAAGTGGGTGGTGGTGCTAGAAGTAGAGGGGCGGGCTGTGTTGCCCGGCATCACTAGCCCCGTCGCACGAAGTCAACAGTCAAACGGAGCTTGCGGTTCCAGGACATTGCACCCTGCGGTATTTGCTCTCCATTTTTCGCCTTTAAAGTGTTGCCTACATTTCAGCTGAAAAAGGAAATATACTCGTATTGTCAGAGGTGGAAAAATGTAAATATAAATAAATATGTGAAAAACCGTGGCTTCTAAATGGTAAAAAATATTATCTGCATTCATGCAGTCAAAGAAGTAAGCTGAAAAATGAAATGCAAAATGCGGCATGAGTACCCACTTTTCATGAATAATATTATAGTTTATTTTGAGTAGAGTTGCAGGAAAGGCTTTAATAAAGTTTTTTGTTAAGGTAATTATTATATGAAAAAATACAAAACAATTATTTTACGTTCGAAAATGTAATGCGCATTGGTATTGTGACGTTTTTAACAATTTCAAATTAAGGGAATAAACGAATATACGAATTAAATAGTATTGAGCGCTCACTTTTCAACTGTAATTACAAGCCACCTTTTTTTGTATATAAAAATTCCACCTCTGGCAGTAAAGTATTCACTTTGAGCAACTGCAACAACTGCAACTGAAATCAAACACATCATCCTGGGCAGCTTTTAGCGGGCTGCCTCCCTCCTCTAATTACTTAATTACGTGCTGCACCATCGCTGGGAAACCCGACGTAGTAAAGGGCTGTTCGGTGGGCTTTCCGGATGAAAAGGGGGTGGGGTTTTTCAAACCGGACAGCGGAGAAGCCAGTGGAAGCCACCGAAAAAGCCGCACTGGTTACACCTGTGGCCAGACTAATCTATCATGTGCCATAAAGCGCTAAGCGGGATGCGAGGAGCCGGCTGCAACAGGAGAGCCATAGAAGCTGTCTCTTTAGTTGGCCGCCATTCCCGGCCATTTCCATCCATGCCGCTCCCCGCTTTTCCCGCTTTTCCCATTTTTCCAGCCTTCTCCTCTATTTTGCCGTGTTGATAAGCCGCATTGTGTCCGGTGAGTTGCGCACGCGGCTTTTGTGGCCAAGAGGACGGTGCAGGGCTAGAAATGTTTATGGCTCCGCGGGGAGCTCGGGCTCAGTGTTTGCCAGCGTGTGAGGTGTATCTCTGAGTGGGATAACACATAGGAACAAATATCTAACTATGATAATATTAGAGAAATGCAATTTTAACCGGAAATAAACCTTTAAACAAATTGTGTCACCTAAAGAAATGAAGCTGTGGCTTAAATTAAAAAAGGTTCTCTGTTAAAACTGTAATTTTATTATTTTTTCTTTTTGTGGAATCTATTTTTTATTATTTTTCTAAGTGTTCTTGTGTTTCTGCGTGTAAGAATAGGTGTGGCGGTGTGCGTGTCAGTATGTGGGTGTGACTGCCGTGGCGCAGTTGTTATTGGCCAAAAGAGCTGGCCATACTGATCCCAACGAAGCGTCTAAAAGCCTTTTGTGCCTTCTGTCGTTGGAATGATGAACACTGGTGACTAAGGGCCAAAAGATGTTAAACAACGGACTTTGGCTTACCTTCTCTAGTTTTCTTTGTGTGAAAATAATTTTCCCACTCCTCTTAGATGTATTATTTATTTTTCACAAGCAGTATTAATTCCAAAAAAATAACGATTCCAATTTATGGAAACATAAATATTTGCACATTTTATATTTTTGTAATCTCGGCACGGAATCATTTGCGACCGTTTATCCTGCGGCCTAAAAGCACACAATGAAATATGCTGAATTTGGTTTTGGCATGAAAAACTACTGCATGCTTTTGGGTGCAACAATTTTTCTCTCCGATAAAAATGGAGAGGGAAAACTTTTTAATAAACTATTTTGCTGCGTCGACAGCTGGAACTTTCCTTACTTGGTGACTTGCCAGCACCCGAAAAATTTCTCCTTTAACACATACATATACGTATAGATATGCAGATAGAAATCAGATTTCTTTTCTGGGGCACAGAATGAAATTGTCAACATAATTCGCAGTGAGCCATGAATTTTTTGCTGCCGACCGACAAAAACAAATGCCAAAAAGGGAAAAATTATTCAACCGAAAGCAAAAATTCCCATAACCTTTCCGTGCAACAACAAAGTAAAATTTGTTGTAAGCGTCAATAATGCAAATTGATAACGCAGGGGGGAAAATATTCCTTTGGGCAGGGCTCGTAAAACCAATTGGGAAAATGGCTGTCGGGTAAAATGTTTAAAAGAAATGGGAAACACGATTGTCACAAGATATTTTTAAGGCAGAAATCGAAGGTGAGAAGGGTTTTGCAAACATACAAAACGATAAAATTAATGGGAGTAATTGAAAAAAAGAAAAGGTAAAGGAAAGGCATTTCGAATAGTCTTTTCTTGACATTGTGTAAAAAACAAAGTTCTTTAAAATTCAACAATATAAAAATTCTTAGCAAAGCAAAGTAAAACAACACAAGTAATTATATAAATATTTTTTTTTAATAAATTACTTTAAACATTGGAAACAAATTTTTATGAAGGGGTATTAAAATTTAGATTGTCCCATTTTCAGAGTAAATAAAACAAAATGTACAAAGGGAGCAATCAAATCAATGGGATACCATGAAAATAATTGAAAAAGAAAGATACCACAAAGGATGTAGGTGCCTTGATTAATTTAAAATCAACAAAAACATAAACATGCCCAGTATTTCGGATGTAAATTTCGTAAAAATTTTTCATCTCCCTTGTTTTTAATTTTTTTTTGATTGTGCACAATACAATTTTTTCTGCCCCAAATTGGTTGAGGGAAGGCTTTTCTTTTTTTCTCTCTATTTCTTTTGGTGGCCAGGACTCAAGTCGAAACCAAAGAATATATAAAACAAACATCGTCGGTCTGGAATCAAACATTACCCGCTGCCTGGGAAGCAGTGGTAACCAGTTCAATGGGATAGGATACGAATGCCTTTAGAGTTCTGGCCGCCGCCGATGGAAGTGTTTCCCTGGGCCGCAAGTGCTGCTGATGTTGCAACACGTGCTGCTGCTGATGTAGCGGCACTCCCGGCGTAATCCGATGCTGATCGCCGAAGAACGGATGCTTCAAAGCCTCCTCGGCGGTAATTCGCTTTTGGGGATTCACCTCCAGCAGGCGGGACAACAAATCGTATGCATTTGCGGGAAACATGTCCAGGCCATCGTAGTTCTCCAAATGGTGACCACTATTGTGGCACAGGCAATTGAAAGTGGGCTGTTCACAGCTGCGGCACATTTCGGTGCTGCCATCGGGCCTGCGATATTTCCGATGAATTTCGGGGGCCAGGAAAAAGTCCGCGTGCCGAAACCTCATGCAGACCCGCCGCAAATCCAAGGTATTCACCTTTTGCGCCAGTAAAATCAGCCTGTCCAGCATGAAGGCAGTTTTGCGCACCGGCATATCGCCAAATAAATTGATGATTTCCGCCAGGGCAGCGCAATCGTGGGGAGCCTTGAAAAATGGATGCACAGCCGATAGCAAAGATAGCATTATCACACCAGCAGCCCAAATATCCACCGCAGTGGTTTGATGGGGATACCGGAGGAGCACCTCCGGCGGTCGATATCCTGGCGTTCCGGCTCGCGAGGCATGCGTATCCTTCTTCAAACTGTTGGCAGCTATCACATAATTGTTGGGATCCACATTGGGGCCCATGAGTCGCAGGCGATTGAGCAATCTCAAGGTGTCTGCCCTTTGATTGGCCACGTCCCTCTTGGTCAAGTGGACACCAGCCTGCTCGCGGAGCTTCTGGATGCAGGGAGGTCCTGCCGGGTTGTAATCTACACCGCCTCCACCCGATGCCCGCATCCTTCGAAGCGCCATGAAATCGTCGTCCTCCGCTTGAGCGGAATTTCCATCCGGCAGCATTAGCCTTCGTCCGTTTTCCATGTCCCTCAGAAAACTGAATCCTTCCGGGGAGCTGAGTTCGTTTGAAGTCATAATACTGCCATCAGCGGCGATCCTTTGAGCCAAACCGAAATCGCAGAGCAAAAACTTCCCCGTTCGGCGGTTGAATAAAATATTACTCGGTTTCACATCACGATGGATAACATTGAATTTGTGGACATGTCGGAGGGCGATGAGCAGGTTCCTCAAGTAATCCCGAATCTCTTGAAGGCTTAGACTCCTGTAAATGTCGTGGAATCGATCATGAGTCATGTAGGGCAACACAAAGGCCACATTCTCATTGTATCTGATGCAGCAGTTAATGCCAATGACGTTGTCCACTCCGCCAATGCGAAACATGCACTCCAACTCACGGAGGATTCGCTCCGGATGATTTGTGGGATTGTGATGTTTGATGGCGAATCTTCTTCTCTGGGTTTCCGACAAACACCTTTCCCGCTGCAGAGTTCCCAGCAGAACTGAGCTGAAGGTTCCACTGCCAATGCGACAATGAACATCGAAGATCTTGTTGATCTCCGGAATGCTCTTCTGCAATTCCGTCAATGCCTCCTCGTTTTTATCTACTGCTTGCGCGTTTTTCAGCTCCATGGCATTTATTTCTTTGTTGGCATTTCTACGATTGATTTTGGCTAGCTTATCCGTGAGATCGACAGAGGTTTGCGGTAAAACACTATGTTGATGATGATGATGAGTTGCAGAGACGGATGGCTGAGTTCCAGAAGTCATCATAACTTGCTTGTCATTGTAGTACTGCCTTCTTTGATAACTGCTCAAGGAGTTCTTCCTTGTCGATTCGATCCTTTGAACAGCACTGCCCACATTGGTCGAGGACTTCTCCTGGACCCCCATCCTCAAGCCATATAGAGATTTCGACACCATCTGCTGATTGTGATGATGATGATGATGATGCATGTCCTTCTTGTCCATTTCATCAATTAGAATTTTCGTAAACATCGGCACCACCCATTAACAGTTCGGTGTCTTAACAAACGGGGCACAAATTGTTCCTTTCTTAACTGGGCTAAGATCTTTTGGTGCCGCTCTTCGTGTCTTGAATTTTATTTGGATTTTCGTTTTCGGGTTCGAGCGCTTTTAATCTGGAGCGCCAAACCGCGATGTAAACACAATAATTTCGAATGTATCGGAGGTGTTTGTGTTCGAATTTTGTGCTGACAAGTTACTAAATAAGAAAAACGATGTATTTGTGTTTTTTTCGAATCATACTTTGACAGCAAAGGCGAACCTTTTGATTTTTTAAGAAAAGGTTTCTTAAACTAAAAAAGCATTAAGTTGAGAGCTGGTCACTTTAACCCTTTCATGCCCACTGTTGCCTACAGGCAACATTGACTTTTGAAGTTTAAATCGGTTACGATTCAAAATTTTTGTGGATTTTTTTTATAGGCGATTCCCCTTATTAATGTTGTTTAATTTTTGGTAATTTTGGCGAATGCAGCTGCAGCGTGTGCTGAGTTATCACTTATGATTCGAAGCGACCACAGCTGCCGAAAAATTTTACCAAAAGTGTCCGTGCAAATAGTGCGATTAACTAAAATTAGTGACAAATACTAATAAAATAAGTACGTACATATCTTTAAAACAGGTAAGACTATGATAAAAGTATAAAGTTGGGCTTGAAAATTGGTTTATAAAGAGTGTGGATTTTTTTAAAGGCCTAAAGGCAACATTGCAGTAAGGACATACCAAAGGACTTAGAGTATCGAAAATCGATATGAACGTTACTTGGGGTTCCTATTAATCATTTATGGCGTTAAATATTTTCTATGTGTCCCCAGATTAATTTGGGCATGAAAGGGTTAAATAAATGCCTTATTAAATCGTCTTTAGTTTGCCGACTTTTTGGACTTGAAGCAATAAAACCTCTTTTTTCAGACACCTTTTTTGTGTCTTAGCCATTTATATTTATGGCAGGCGACTCACTTACTAGCTCTTCATATTTCGCTAGTTCCCAACTCCATTCATTTCCGAATATATGGAAAAAGTTCCTGGGAAACCCTCTACCAGATGTTGCCTTTGTTGAGTTTGATTGCCTGCATGGTGTCGCCTCCCAGTGAAAACCATTACTCCTTCTCGTTGTTGTTGTTGTTGTTGTTTTGGTGCATGCCATTTACCGTTACAGGACTCGACCCTAAAATTGTCCACCTAGCTTAGTCAAAATTTCGCAGAAAACAAAAAACGGTGTCAACATCAGCTGCCTGTCCACTTGTTTTTCACTTGATGCTCGAAGTTTTCACTCGGCAACAGCTGACATTTTGGGCGTTACTAAACTACCTGTAAGTCCTCCACTTCTTTGTAACACTAACACTTCCATGCCCAAATCTCCACCCACTTTCTAACTGCAGACCAACCAATTTTGAACCCATTGGCTTGAAAGGTTGAAGTTTCCCCATTCAAAGTACTAAAATATTGTTTCAATAAAACATCAACATTTTAAATGAGAGTTAAAGAAAGAAACGTGAGCTTCAAAAAATAGTGGTTACACCTTTTTGCACTTTCTGGGGCCATAACTTTTTCAATTTTAATCCGTTTTCAAAGCATACCTCCAAACGTTTGATATCGCATCCCTAAACAAACTGCATTCAAGGTTTTCCATTTCTCGAGGGTCGATTTTTTGAATCTTGTTCATGTCGGAAATTTGAAAGTTAAAACGGTTTGCCAAGAGGACACCCAATATCTCCTTCCGTTGCCCATAACTTTTCCAATTTTAGACATACCTCTAAACGTTGGTAATCGCATCCCTAAACAAACTGCATTCAAGGTTTTCCGTTTCTCAAGGATTAAATTTTTGACGCCTGTTCATGTCGACAAAATCAAAGTTTTCCGAAGATTCCCAAATGTTATTATGAACTTTACAGTAGCAAACTTCTAATTGTTCGTTAGCCAGCTTGCTTTAAATTTCAATTGTGTAATCTTTTTGCAGTTTGGTTTACTTGTGATTAAATTTGTATAAATCAATTGTGTCAATTGCTTCTAAAACGACCTCTTTAGAAAGCCATTCGGCTGTCAAAAGTATACGTTTAAATTAAGTGTGTTCACCCATTACTAAAGTTGCAGGAATAGGAGAAGGTATTGCGCGGGAAGTAATTGCCCAACAGGGCGAGCTGGTTAAATGGCATTTAAGAGCAGGAATTACAATTACCGAATGCTTTCCTTGGCGCTGTTTTCCTTGGATTTTCCTCGCTTTTCGACCCACACTTTTCCGGCGCAGAACCTCCTGTTTATTCATTGCCGGCAGTCGAGTGCAACTGGCCTTTTCGAAGTTTGTGCAAAACTATTGTCAATTGCGAGCGGGCCCAAAGAGAGTTGGCCCCGGGAATTCTCGAATGGCCCAAACACAATGCAGAACAACACTTGGCTGCTTCCCCTTCCGCTCACTTTAGTTTGAAAGGTGGTGGTGGGTGGTGGTGGGTGGTGGTGCTGGTGGTGTTGGTGGTGTGAATCCCATCGCCGACCGACAAAAACTTCTTCATCAAGCGAAACTCCCTTTGACCGAATTTCCTTGGCGCCTTCCGCTGTGGCAAGCGCCAAACGGAACTTTCCAGCCAAGTCAGTTGGGATTAGCCTTGATGGCTAAAAGGAGCTGAGTGCGAAGGACTTTGCCGGGATCCAGGTTAGACACTCGTTTGGTGGCAAACTGCAAATTAAGCTCGACAAAACGATTTGCTTAGATTGCCGTGTACAAATAGGTTTTGGGTTTTCGTTTGCACCAAATGCTTTAGTAATGAGGCTGTTTAAGCGAAATTGTTTGGAACAAGGAACAGTACAGTTGCCAAGATTTTATCCTTTAAGAATATTACTACTGATACTTGTTCAGATTTTCTAGTTATTTTATGGAAATTTCATAAAGATAAAAATAAAGTGAAAACCATTATAATGAATTCAATAAAATGAATTTTGTTGACTTAATTTCTTCTTTTTTAGTATTATTATTTTATATAATGTGTTGATGTCTTATGAACTTTAGTAACACATAGATTGTAAAAACTCGCTTTAAGTATTAAAGTACTGCCTTATGCACTTTTTTGTTTATCCATTAGCTTTTTGTGAAGATTGGTCATATTTCATTTGACTAACTATCCACTTTCGACTGCAAGCCATCTAAGAAATTGCCCAAACTGTATCACTTGCTTTTTTGTTCAATAACAACTTCTCTGCACTCAAACCAAATTATGTTATTTTGAAATAAATAAATGTTTATCTATCATTTTATTTGCATTTTATGTGCAACTTATTTCCTATTGGCTCCACAGATAAGTTACAACATATATTCTGCAAGCTAATATTAATTTATCAAGTACAACTTATAACCATTTCGGTTAATTTTTATTGAATTACTTTGAATTAAAAATGTTAGAGATTTTCTTAGTGAATTATATATTTGATTAATATAGGATAACTAGGTTTTCTTAGTGCATTTCCACGACTTTAGGCTCACAGTCGGCGCCTTTGTCTTGCAGTTTTGGCCAATCAATTTCGCCTACGTTACTCGCAACACGTTGCGGTTAGCAGAGGCGTGCTTGGGGGGATTTCCGAAATGGAAATGGCTCGGGTGGACGGGAGTTGGTTTAGGCACTCGAAATCTTGTATGGGGCAAACACCCGTCGCGCTGCTTGTTGATTGTTTTGCCATTTTGCGGTTGCAATTGATGGCACAGGTGCTGGAGAATGTTGCCGTGCCTCGCAAATGACCGCAGTGTTGCTGCAAAAAGGGGTAAAGGGGGTGTGGACACTTCAATGGGCCGAATTCGGGAACTTTGTCGGTCTTAAAGCCCACAGAAGTCCCATTTTGGCAGCAGACGGTCGCTGGTTGTGTTCCCAACCGAAAAGGTAAGCCCATGGAAAATGGCCAATACGCAAGGCACTTCTTTGGCTTTCCTTTTGTGGGGTTGGAAAGTCCAGAGAATGGGCAATGTTTCGGGCACGTGTTCTGGTCCGTTTTTGGCCAAGTTAGGAGATCCCCTTTGTGAAACTCTGTCAACTTTATTGCTTCGGTCAAATTAATACCCTTTGTATTTCAATCCATGTTTCATAAAATAAAACTGTTTTACAACTCATAACTTTAAAGGTTTGATGTTTGTTCTAACTTATTTAATATTTTTTGTTAATTTTTAAAATTACAGGATATCTTAAAATCGAACCCAAAACTACCTTTTCTTTCCTGTACCTTTTGTTAGGCTGTTGTTACTGAGTCTCAGCCTGAGGTAAGCCGAAGTGCAATTTAATTTCCCCACCGATGATTGATGCTACCATCTGCAGGCTTCACTCTTCGGGGTCCATTCCCGTCGCCTCCTTTTTCGTTACAAGGATAATGCCGCAGAAATAGCTAACAAATTTCTGCCTGCCAACACTCCGAGGACAACGGAGGGATAACCACAAACAGCAGCAAAGGGAAACTTTTTATCGCCAGCCAGGTTAACTTTTAAGCAGACCAACAAGGACCGCCAATTCAAGAGGAGCGCAGGACATTTGCCGGAGATAAACAGATTTATTGTGCTTAAGGACGCACATTAAACGGGGCAGAGGGACTCGGGCTGAAAGCCGAAAGACCAAGTACAAGGACAGCGATAAGGACTGCGGAACTGCCAGGACTGTTTATAGATTTTCGGCGTCCCCAATTAGCGCAAGGGAAAAGCGGCGAAAACGGGGGAAAGCGACGGAAATTAGGCGAATAAAAGGAGCACAGGGACAGTGCTGCAGTGTCCTTCCAATTCCCTTCGCTTTAGTCGCTTCTGGATAGTTGGAATATAGCTTTAACACGGAGGAAAAATGTTTAAATAACAAGGAGCTTTAAAATTTAAAATTAATTTTTTCTTTTTTATGAATAACATAAAAGTTGTGATTGCTATAAATGAAAAAGGAATTGGACTTAAATTATTAAATGTTTATTATGAATTCAATGGGATTAAGCGACTCCTTGAAGCTCGAACTGCAACTTTTTGCTCCTCTCCTGTCGCCAAGTTGTGACAGTTGGCAAAGGATAAGCGCAGGCAGCGGGGACAAAATTAACCACAAATGAGGACAGTGCCAAGAAATGTGGAACTTTCGCCCATCGAAGTCAAAAGCAGGTGAAAAGGATGTCGCGGCTTTGTAGCGCTTGGCTGGCCAAGGATTTCACCGGCTTCCTGGACAGCCACTTGCGGAGAACTGCGGCCACAAATGAGCTTAGTTGATGTTCCACTCCTCCTCCCACTGAATTTCACCGAGTGCCGTTTATGCGATGGGTCTGCCGCTGTTTTGGAGATTACGTTCTAAATGGCCTTATTGCTAATGTTTCGGCTCTTATTGAATTAGTAACAGGAATCAGGAGTGGTGTCAAAATTAAGATGGCTTCGCGAGGGGGGACTCGATTGTTAGTTTGGGTTAATGGGAAAAGTATTTTAAGGGAAAATGAGGATTTGGGTTAGATTAGAATTCAATGGGATTGGTACACCAACAACAAAGATTTAAATTGTTCTTTGAATTAAACCACAGAGTTGCTTCAAAAAAAAAAAATAAATAAATAAAAAAAATAAAGAGGATTTAAAAATAGTCTTACAACCTACTTTGCCTCTCCTGAAAAAAATAAGACTACTGTATTATCTCAAACTAAGCTAAGACCCTTGGGGTTTTCCGATTGTTGGTATAAACCCAGCTGCAACTGCATTTTCCCACCGACTTATGCTCTTCCTTACATTTCCCTTAACCTTCAGGCCACCTTTAGAGCCAACTAATAGCCGCAACGATGGCGACTTTGTCACACTTCAATGGGCCACAACAGCAATAAAAACAAATAACAACTGAAAAGTTGTCAAGGCAAAGCCAGTCTTCGGAGTGGGAAAATCATGGGGAGGGAAAATCCGAGAGTGAACTGCAATTTCCACACCAAATCGAAGTTGCTTGTGTTGCCGCTGGCATTGCTTTTAAGCTTAGTTAAGAAGCACTTTGAAGAGCTTTTCCTAAAGCTGCACCAATGCCCTTGCCTCCGGGTTTTCCCCTGCCTCCGGTGGAAAATTGTTGCTTCATTGCATTTTATGCTTGTTCAAGTTGTCGTCGGAAATTGCTTATTTATTTGAACTGCTCGCTTGGCTAACAAAAACGAACTAAGCTCGGAAAAAAGGAAATCAAACATCTAATGGCATAATTCCCGGCCTGTCGCACTCGAACCTGATGAGTTTCCCTGTCCGACATTCGGGCAATAAATTTTCCCTGCAAATAGCTCTGTTTTTCCACTGCACCGACCGACTGACTGACAACTTGTCGTTTGTTACTTCAAAATTCAATGAATATTTTCTTGGCTTCCGACCAAAAGGGGAACACGGATGGAATGGGGAAACCATTTTATTGACTGCATTTTCCACATGGGATTCGGGCTATTCTGCCCCTTGGGCCACAAGTGAAAGTGGCTGCATATTTTTTGCATGGATTGCTGCAGGTACTATAAATTTTCGAAACTTGTCAACTGCTTGCTTTCTTCCTGAAAAACTCATTCAATTTCCAGACCCTTAAATTCTTAATTGCAGAGGGAGACGGCGAACGGTCTGCAAAAATTGTTTACACAAATATCAATAACAATAAATTGTAGATTTATTGGAGGTTGGGGCTTGGCGAAGAGAGGCAAACACAAAATACAAATTAATATATTTTCAGGAGCGAAAAACAATTTGCCTCTAAAGAACATTTTCTGAAGCCCAAGGCCCCACAACAATTTGTCTTGCTTAATCTCAGTTCATTAATTTAAAGTGCTACTTGCAGAAGAACCTAGAAATACTCAATGGAGTTGGTCAAAGAATTTTCCCCTCAGCTCTGGAAATTGTCAAAACATCTTTCTGGCCGAATTTGCGGTTTGGTTTTCTTTCGGACCAAAATTTTACCGTTCGCACAAAGTTGCTCACACAAAATTTACTTCCATTTGGCTAAGCATTTTGCAATCATTGGCAGCAGCCGTTTTGAGGATTAGGGTCAACTGGCTGTTGTTGTGTCTTTAATAATTCATGAGCCATCTCTGCGGCTGACCTTCTCAATTTTTGGGGTCAATTTATTCTGGCCCAGGAGCAGGGCCATCACTCCCCAAGTAATCCATCAGCCAAAGTTGCTCAAGAGCTGATGACCAGACAGACAGAAAGTCGAGCCCATAATTCTGTGTAGGTGTGGCATTTATCAAGGGCTTACTCTGATTTGATGTTCTGGACAAAAGACAAGATTCGTTGCGGTAGTGAGTGGTCTTAACAAAAGGGGGAGTTGGACATTAAATGTTCGAGATAATTATAACTGAAACAGTAGGCAAACTAATAATTTTCCAAATATGTTACTAATTTAATTTAAAATGTAGAATAACACTTGTTTCTTGCAACAAATTTAGGATATTTAAAACTAAGATTTACTTTAAAATCCACTTAAAGCATTTAATTTATAGCAAACAAGTATTTAACGCAATCGCTTTCCTTTCGACGCCCTCGTCTTTTTATCGCCATCTTAATTTCATCAAATTAAATTGGCTTTCCCGACAGCTTGGTTTTTGATCTCTAACCACCTGGCACGCCCTCTGCCACGCCCCCGCCCACTGCCACGCCCCCAGCAAACAATCAACTAAAGCAACACGCACTCATACCACCACATCCATACATACATACATACAAGCGAACGCACACAAGTGCGCTCCAATGATTCAGACTCCGGTGTCGGCTACTTTGCAGCTGCCAACGCCTTCTACATTTCACGCTGTAAGACACCCAACAAAAACTACACTGACAGAAAAGTATTAGATAAGATTATGTTTGAACCGATTACATGTAACCGTGTTATTTAAAAATTCCTACTATAAGATGAATAATCTTATTTAAATTGAAATTGACAAGTAAAAATAACCATAAATGTTGTTCAAGAAAATAAGCAAATGGTCATGAAGTTTTTAATCAAATTTTGGGCATTGAAAATATAAAATACATTTTCTTTACCAATTTTTTTTTTTCAGTGAGATTGCTCCCTTTTTCAGCGGCCCACATTCCCATACCATTTTTTCTAACTGCCATCACCTGCAGACGACCCCGGGTAACATTTTTTATGCGTCCTATTTGCAGCTTTCATGCTTCGACTGTGTATTCCAGCCTCTGGCATTTCAGCGACGACACAAATGCAATTTTTTTGCTCTCGCTAAAAAATTATGCAGGTGGGTCGAGGTAGAAGGGTTTGGAATCGGAGGCAACTGGGTGTTCATCACATTTTTTAAAGTAAATAGCCAAAATTGAAGCAAAATAGCAGTTTGATTTATTGCACCACCTTAGGCATTGAATGCTAATTGAATATTTTCATTATAAAATTAAAATCGTGATTAAATTTTTCACTAAAAAAGTTTGTGTGTATAACTGGGCGAAATAATTTCTAAAACTTTGATTTGTTACTAAGCTTGTATATTGGCATCTGGCAAATAATGATTAAACATCATTGAACTGAAAATAAAAAAAAAAACCAAAAATTTACTTTTAAGAAAGAGGAAAAGCTTATATCGAGCGAATCATGGGAAAAAGCAATGCAAAGGCTCAACACCAAAAAGAAAACCCCGCACTCTATGCAAACAAATGCAACTAAACATGCATTCCTTTTTTTCGAGCGAGTGGGTGGATACATACATGTGGGTACATCTGTGGGTGAGTGTGTCTATTTGTAAAGTTTCCTTGCCCAAACGCAAGCATTTGTTGGTTTCACTCCTATTTTAACCATTTTTCCCGTTTCCAAACTCCAGGAGGTGCTTCATTCATACTCTTTTGAAAATGGCTGTTTCACTTGTCTTTAAAGTTTAAAGTGAATACTTTAAAGAACAATAACTAACCAAAAACATGTTATATTGGCATATATCTTATATATACAAATGTTATAATTTTCTCTAATACAATTTATGAAAGTTATACATATAAATAATCCTTTGAGAGTATTTGATTTTGTACTAAAACCTCAAGCCTTTTCGCTGCTTTCTTTTTGTCTCACATTGCGTCGCCGACAGTTTTTAAAAAACTGAAAGCGCTCGACTCGCCAGTTTGCCCATGCAAGTGCCACGCCCACTGCCACAGCCACCATCTGCCGCCCACCATTGGCAGCAGCAACGGTAGCATAAATTTCCATTACCGTTGACAAATATTTACACATCGACCTCAATTCATATTCCTTTTGATGCTGTTGCTTTTAGTTTTGCCAGTCGGTTGGGAAGGGCGGGCGGTGTGTGTGTGTGTGTGTGTGGGGTTGCATAGGGGGCGTACCACTTTTTGCACTGCTGCAGCAATTGCTGCTGGCTATTAAAAGCTGCATTTAGCACTATTCGCTCACACCATGTCGCTCTAAGCGCCATATGGCCATGCACTGCAATGAAACTAAAAAAACTTGTCTAGAAAATGTTTTAATCAGCATCCTCCAAAATTTGAATAAATAATTCAAAACACTCAATATGATATAGCGTTTTGTTTTTTTCAATAAAAATTATTTTAATTAGCCCTCTTTATTTTCAGTGTAGTTCGACTGCTAATTTAGCTTTCTCTCTACGAGCAGGCATATCACTTTACTTCTATTAATCCACACAGACTGTCGAAAACAGACAGCCGTTCACAAATCAGCCTAGCGATTCGGGTCGAAAAGCTAGAAAACCACCGAAAAAATGTTTCAAACCGCTGGTTACATTTTGCTGCTAGTTTTGTGGAAGGACATGGTATTTTCCAAGGCTGAGCCCCACAACAAACAACTGACCATATTTGTGGAAGCCGGGCGCCAGGACTGCTTTTATCATCCGATTGCCGCCTCTGAGAACATTAAAATCGATTATCAGGTGATACACGGAGGTCTCGGCGAAACTCATATCAATTTTAACTTTATGGATCCAAGTCGACGCTTTCTGATCAATGAAATCAAACAAGGAAAGGGAAATCACAAAGTGGTGGCCAATGAAAATGGCTCTTATAAAATCTGTTTCGATAATACCATAAGCACATTCAACCAGAAAATAGTGTCCTTTACACTTGAAGTTACTCCTGCGGATCGAGAGGAGCAGGAACTTCGAGCTCTGCGCCATGAAATGATGACCGATTACCACTTCGATGTGGCCTATACTGGAATAGATAATTATTTGGGCAAGATTCAGGTGAACCTCATGAGATCGCGACAAACTCAGGATTTTATTCGAGCCATCGAAGCTAGAGATCGCAACGTGGCCGAATCCACGTATGCCATGGTTAATAACTGGTCTTGGGCTCAGTTTTTGTCCATGATATTTGTTGGCTTGCTGCAGGTTCTGATGGTGAGAAGTATCTTCCATACACATGGAACCTTTTACAAGTTCTGGAAAAGCTTTTAAACTACTTTGCTCTTGAATGTAAAAAAAAAATAATATTTGTGAAATAAAAGATATACAAAAACATCAAATGATCCAATGAATTGGTTTTTTTTACAATTTTTGTTAATTTAAGGAAAATTAATATACACCTTACCCATTTTCGTTCTTTAATTTTTTACAATGAAAAATGTAATTTCAGATTTGAAATCTTGAAGTCCCTTTTTAGGAGGTTTCTTCCTCATTTAGCTGCTCCTTGTGTCTGTTTCCTTCCGACGGCAATTTGCTCTTTCCGTGTTTAATTTTTCGCGCTCCTTGGGCTTGGCATTACCTTTTGCCACGCCCCTTCTTTGTCCGCCCTTCGCTGCAGCGCATTGTTGGCGTAATTAACAACTGCGGCTTCCGTTCGCCATTGTTTACTCAGCGCCAGCCAGCGTCGCAGTGTTAATTACTCCCCGGCGTCTCGGCGACTCCCTTAACCCTCATGTGCCCGCCGTCCTTCTGGGGGCCCACTGACACAGTGGCTCACTTAGCCTTCCGGCTGTCGGGTTGCCGTTCAGCCCTAGTTTTTGGGCGAGGCCAGCAGCGATGACAGCGCTCCCCGGAGCCGCTGAAAGGTGCAAATTAAAGCGCCACCTGTGGCCAGTCAAGTGTCCCAACATTGCAGGTGTACCCAAGGTATGTATATGTGTGTGTGTGTGTATTCATGTGTGTGCCAAAATGATTATGAAGAAGGGTGCACAAAAAAGCCAAGGAATCAGAAAACTCCGGATAACTTTTAAGGTGTAACGAAGCCAAAATAAAATAAATAATGTCATTGAATAAAACAAAAATACAATCAAATAAAATACAAATTTTAAGATTCGAAATTTTGCAAATGTAAAAAGTCTTAAGATTATACTTTTTTTTTAATAAATAAACAATGGTTTCAAGATGATAAATGAATACTGAAATCCTTAAGGTGTTTAACTTATAAATGCAATAAAAGTAGGAAGCATTCTGAACAACATGGATACGTTTATTAGTATGTAAAATTCCTGCGGTTTTACTCCAAAAATTAAATTTTTGGAAATACGTTTTACATTAATTAAGCTCCGCCCTTTGCCGGTGCTTAAAATGTCACTCCAAGCGTATTAATTTTTGGTTGGCAGACCCGCCCAAGCATGGACACACACGAACCGCTTAAGGACTTCAGCGCAGTCCTTGTTCCTGTCATGCAAGGAATCCATCCGGGGAAACTTTTCAGCAAAAAAAAAAAAGTGAAACGCACACACATGTATGCTTGTTTCTTGGCAATTTAACGCTCTTTATGGGCAGTTTTACTTTACACATAAGTGGCATTTTAAGGCCCGTAGGGAAATCGCCGGGGGAAGTGGGCTAACGATCGTTTATCAGTGCCACATGAAATGCAAAGGAAAGCCGCTGTTAATTTCATTACGAAGGCTGCAAAATCGTAAAAAAGACGTTTAATTGCAGCTGCCAAACGATGCAAAGGCGGCGTCGGCCATTTTAACGATCAAATTATGGCCGAGAAGGAGTTTGCGCCGTCCAAAAGAGAAGTCACAACTCCAGACAGATATCCCCGGCAGATAATGTCCTGTCCATTTTGGCCCTGGCGCCAGCTGTCATCGTGCCGAGTTTAATTCTCCACCGCCAGCTTAATTGGAAGGGATGGCCCGGGTGACAAATGTCTTTAAAGTTTTCCCCTCAACCTTTAGCGCCGCATCTGTGACTACCAGCATGGAAATTCAACCCACTGCACAAGTAAAAGATTAGAGCCTTGTAATCGCCTTTAACACACATGAAATGTATTTTGCACAAATTGAAAATCTAAATAAACGAAAACCAGTAGAGCATATGTTTTGCACAAACAGACGAAGGCGTCGATTGACAAAATATTAATGGAAAAGTCACAGAAGTGAAATTTGATAGCCACTGAGAAAAAAATTAAGAATTCAATTAGAGCTGATTTAAAACTATAAATATTTGTAGAATTAAGCTGTGTAAGTATTTGATATAGAAGAAATTAAAGAATAAATACCTTCAGATGCTCAAATATTAATTTAAGCAAATATTTTCAGTTTTATTTTTTCTTTTTGCTAAGACATGAGGCAAACCATAAAGATAACAGGTTTCGGGTTCACAAAGGCCATCAGGTGAAATCAGAGGCTTGGGGACAAAAAGCACACCCGTGAACAGGTAAATGCAAAACACATTTTCGGGGCAAAGGTTGAAAGAAATGATGACAACAACAGAAAGCAGAACAACATATGTAGTTAGATTACGATTTGAGGCTCTGTGGGAGGAGATAGAATTCACAAGCTGCAAAAACTAAAACTAGAAGCTCTCACATGCATTCAGACAATTTTAAAAGCCGGTAGAGAAAACTTTGAAGATTAAACCATGTATTATTTTTTGTGTTCGGAATACTAAGTCCTCCTTTATGATTTCCCTTCTGTGTAAAGCATCATTAGCGCTCATAACGAGAACAATGTGTCGGTAATGTAATTACTTTGCTTTTTGCATCCAAAGGGAAATTTGAATGGAATAATATCGATTGCATATTCGACAGACAATGTGGATGCAGTTTGCAGTCAAATGAGGGCAAATAGGATTATTTTAAATTATCTAAGGTTTAAGTTTCTACTGTTTAGTTAAGATAAACTAAGCATTAAGGAGGAAACCAAGGTGAAGAATTTATGTTAGTTAGTTCAATAAGTTTTATACATTCTCTAGGACGACTTTAAACAATTTCGTTTGCTCCTAATTGTAATTAGCGTCTTAAAGTATTTTTGAGAGCTAATTTGTGATTCCATTTTATCACAAAAGTTTCGTTGTGTCCCTTTCCCCACTCGACTCCGTTGGCTTTCATCTCGAAAGCAATCCCATTAAGAATGCAAGTTGTGAGCACATAAGAAAGGGAAAGAGCACGGGACTTGTTCATTATGCATGACAACTGACATATCAAGACATATGGTAGGAGCTGCCAAGAACCTTAACACCCGACTGCCATGCCCTGAATTTCCATCCCCACTCACGCGCCGAAGAATATTCTTTCTTTGGAGGGGGCGTTTTAATTGCAAACTGGCACACAAGAAACCCATTCGCGTTGCCTTGGCAGTCGCTTCCAATATTGCCTTCTGACCATGGCCATTAGGGACGGTCAAGTGGCCAAAACGCCCCCTCCCCTTCACTTTTCCTACCGCCCCGCCCGCCGACAATCAGGCGAACAAATTGGGTTACTGCTCAACTGTCTGGTTAATGGCTACAATGACACAATTAATTGCATGTTGGCGGCCATTTCCAGCACTCGAGAGCCTCAGCTGCCGCCGCTGCCAACGTGAATTAAGTTTTGTGCAAAAATTTAATATGCGGCCAATGCTAAAAATAAATTGCTAATTAGTGGGGAGATCCCCTTGAGGAAAGGCTGCCAATGACAGCCGCTCTATCGAAAATGCCACGAAAAAATCAGAATTTAGATACCATAGATGGGTTGTAAAAATGAACCCAGAAGCATTTTTTTTATATTTTACCAAATTTAACTCAAGTATACAGAACGAATATTTAAAACAGAAATTGTATTTATTTAATAAAACTATATAAAACTGCATAAAAAGCTTTCGTATGCATAAATTACTTTTTCCCAAGTTTTTTAATGAACAAAATGAATACATGACTGAATTTAAAATAGAGCAAAACTTTTGCAAACCTGTTAATAACTTTTGGCTTAGCTTCCCATGAGGCAATATCTCTCATTCCTTTTTGCCGACCTGGCGGCGCCGAAATGTCCTGTCCCGGGTCAAAGCGCACTTCCTTCGATTGTATTGTGTTTAGTCGGGATAAGGGAAGCTGATGCAGAACAGAACGCCCTAAACTGGAAAAGCTTTTGCCCTTCAGTCGCTCGCCTTCCACTTTCCTCCGGAGGGAAACTTTGCCAGCAGAAGGCAGCTCATAACAATGAAACTTTGCACGCTTTGGCAATTATGTGAGTGGGCCAATACACACAGACACACATATGACCCCATATCCTTTGGCAAATTAACCCACTTCTGGCATCCAATGTTTTCATAGCCTGCGTCTGCAGTTGTACAATTTTTATTCCGACTTATAAAGAGGGGTTTTTACTTTTCCCTCAACTTTCTTTAGATTGTTTCGTTAGGTTACCAACCAATTGGCCAACTTTTGTTTAGTTTCCATCGAGCTTGAACAGGATTCAGTCCAGTTTGAAGTCCTTTGATGGGTTCTCTTCACACCCCCTTGGAAAGTGCATTTCTGTGTTGAGTGAATTTATGTTTCACATATTTCTACTTTGGCGCTGGGTCGGTCAACTTGTAATATGCAAAGGAATTCCTGCACGCAAGTGCATTAGGGCTTTTTATTTCAGCACCATGAATATGCAACTTTTAGTCAGTCACTCGAAAAAAAATTTGCATTTTTTGGTCCGAAATTGCTGCTTGGCATGAGAGGAAAAACAAGAAAACTCTTGCCTCAACTGGTGGCTCATTAAAATGCTTTTGAGTCGCCAAAGTCAAGTTGCTAATGGTGCGCCCTCAAACGCATGAAAAGCTGGTAAAAGTTGGTAATGCGTTGCCCCGTCAAAAGCTTGTAACGAATTTTCCTCGTCGCAAGTCCAAGTAAAGGAGTGACCAAAGTCAGCGAATCGCACGACTGAACGCCAACCAAATTACGCTGCTCATAAAAAGCACAACGGAAAGTGGAGTGTGTGTCTTTGTTAGCTCCAGCATTTAGCGGCTATTAAAAATGTTGAATGTTGCCAGCTACAGATAATGAGCACACTCAAAACCCGATAGCGTTAAGTGAAAATGTGGCTTAAAATTCACCACAACAACAATTGCTTTAATAATTACGCATGAAATAGAGAAAGTTAATTTCAATTTAAAAACCGACATTTTATTGTAAAAAGATTTATAGTATTACATTCAAGGGTGTATTTTTTTTTGAAATAAAGCAATAACCAAGGCAAAATCCTCTTTATTGCATTTCAACTTGCTTCCCTATTTTTTAATAAAATTCCGTTGCCTTTCTCACTCGACCAGATAAAAGCTTTGGTTCCGCAAAGGATCTGTAACAAGATAGTTTGCAATGCCTCCCTGCGGAACAATTCGTCTTGTCCTTGTTCGTGTTCGTGTCCTTCGGCTAATGCGTAAATGCCTAATGAAACGCATCCCTGCCGAAAAGCGCAAAGAAGTTTTCCCCGTTTTGCATGCGACCACCCACATTTGCCGCCTATTTCCCAGGGAAAAGCCCTACAAGCCAGACGACAAGCTGAACTAAGGCGAGGACAATAACGACAGCGGCAAGGACAACGGAGCGGCAAGGATGCAGCGATGCAAGGATGCAAGGATGCAAGGATGCTGCCGCCCAGTGACAATAATTTAATTTAATGTGTTTGCATGCAGCGACAACAAGAACAACCTTAACCACCGAGGAGGATGCCGCTCTGCGTTCTGGGGCCCCAAGATAACTCACAATTTGTGGCCGCTGCAACTCGCGACTTGCAACGCACATCTTGCAACGGGGCAACGACAACCAAAGGCGGAATTTATGGGTCCTTCCGTTTGCGATTCCCCCTCCACCTTCCGAGGGCGTAATATTCATGCTGAAATTATTAGTGTAAACATTTTGCATTTAATTAATAATGCGCCCGTTGACAGCCGTGGCCACAAAAGTATGCAACGAAGTGGGGCCAACTTTGTTGCCAGTAATGCGATAATAATGAGGCATCGACTGCAAAAATAGAATTAAATTAATTTATAGGTCGGCAAGCTAATTGTACGAAGTCAAGCGATAAATGTCATTATTAAGACATTAATATTGGACAACTTTTATTCATGGAATAACTATTATTTAATTAGTGAAAAACGAATTTAATTACGTTACATTTATTAAATGAAGTCAAAAAGCTTATCAGCATAGGATACCTAAATAGAATTTTCAAGAAGCATTAAATGCTATTATATATTTCCAGAAAAAGCCTACCCCAATGAAAACTCAATTGCTAGCGGCCTAAATACCGAAAATCCCTTTCCCCTTCTTAACTCCCGATTGGGATCTTATCTCGCCTTTCTTCGCTTATGGTAGGGCATAAATTGTCTGGACAATTTCTAGACATCACAGTATAAAGCCTAATAAATATGCGACAACAACAGACGAACAAATAGAGATCAAAATAAGCTTCTGGCAAGAAAGAGAAGGAAAAGCCAAGTTAAATACGAAGATTGTTGTAAATTGAAACGAGGAAAGGGCAGTGGAACTGGGGACTAAAATGCGAAGTAATGAGCATAAAAATGCTAACAGAACCACAAAGAAAAATAAGGTGAGGGGGTTGTGAGTAGGTGCCAAGACGACCGTAAATCTTTTTGTGGCGCTTTCAAGGTAAAATAACAATTTAAGTTTATTACTCGGATAAAAGACAACAGTAAGAAAAACTCCCCCAAGAAGAAGAAAACGAAAAACTGGGGTAAAGGAGACACAACACTGACCATTGGGGGGCTGCTGGGAAAACCCCCGCACAAATCTATGATATATGACTGGGAGATATGTGCGTCAGTTGCCAGGACAGCTGTGGGGATTTGCTCGTCCTTACTTTCAGCTTTTATTTCATTTGGCCCACACACAAAAAGTTTCCTCAACCTAAAAGTAGAGGGCGAAAAATAAAGCAATGACAACAAGGCGGTGCGGCAAAATGTTGAGGAAGTCTCCGTGTCGCTTCCTTATGTAGATTGTCTCAGTTGTTGCTCGCTCTTATTTCATGTTTTTTTTTTTTCTCCGAATCTCAAAGACGGCCCCATGCCGAATTAACGGCAGAACTACCATGGAAAGTTGCTTGAAACAAACATGGGAGTGGAAAAATAAGTATCTTTCCATTTAGAAACTCCCAAAAGCGAGTTTGCATATGTAGAAATCCTTGATGGCAAGCGAGGTTCCATACGACTGCCTGGATAATTATTCTGACAAGCTTGTCGCCTTTAGTCTTCTTTTTATTGCCATACGCTTTTTGATTAATTTTCGATTTAATCAGAAATGAGTCTTTTAATAAAGCTAAAATGTAAAAATAACTTTAGAAAGTTCATAATAATAACGAGATTAACCATACAAATGTAATAATATTCTTATTAAGCTAATTCTGAAAAAAATGTCAATAATGATTGAATTGAACTTGAGTTATTAAAAATGACTCCCACACATTTTTATTTTAAACTTGTGTTTTAAATTGTATATTAATTGGGTTCAGAAAAACAAAACATTGTCTAAAAATATCCGGGTATCCAGACCGAAAATATCCCACCGTGTAATCTAAAGACACCTGTGCGTTGGCCGCCACCTTTTTGGCCAGCTCCAAATCGAGTGGAGTGGAGCAGGATGGAGGGCTGTGGAGTGGTGTCGGCCATACATGTGCGCCACTTAATGGCCAAAAGCAGTCGAAGGAAGTGGAGCAGCAGACGACTCGACTGCCGGCTGCTGGATCGTCCTGCCACTTTGACAGAGTGCTCCATGGACACGGAGCGTCCCAGTTTCTCCCCTTTTCCGCCCCGCTGACAAATCACAATTCGATTGTCTCTACGTGTCACTTACAGGACACGGGGGCTGCATTTAGGCAGCGTCCTTCCATTATACAATCAAGGTGCCACCTCTCAATTTTTCCTGCCATTTCCCCCTCCAACCAGCTTTCCTCCGGCAAACAAAGCAGTTAATGGCTTGCAAGTTGAAACAACGCTTTTGTGTGGGTGTTTTGGTGTGTGTGGGCGATTTTGGCCCTGCTCCACTGATTTTTCGGGGCCTTATATCAGTTTTAATGTCCTGGTTTTTGGCCACTGGCCGCTGCCATGGTTGCCATCCGTGTGGTTTAATTAGCGCTGTCTGCCAGTCAACCATGTGGACAAATTTGTACATTGGCCACCGTTGAGCGTTTAGGCCTGCTTTTCATTTGCCAGCCAACCGGTGTTCGTGGTTCGTGTTTCGAGTTCAATGATTGCCTTTCAAGGCAAATTGCTCTGCATTCAGCATTTGTCAAGTTAGCTGCCATTAAATTAATTTAAGGCTTAGCAGAACGGCATTTCCTAGAAAAATATTTAAATAACTTACTTTTAAATAAAAATGTACATACAATATTATTGAATATTTATATCTATTTATAGAACGAGAACAATTAACAAAATCGCTTTAGCAGAAATAAAAAAAATTTCTCGTATATGAAGAAATACTTTATGAAGAAAATAAAACTTTTAACACTGTAGTTTTAATTTTAAACCAAAACAGAAAACTAGTAAACAAAGTCTAGTGGAAAGCTCGAGAAAGCTCTCTCCCAATGGTGTCCTTTTCAGCCTGCTGAATGTGGACTCCAAGCTCGCTGATTTTTTCTTCCTTCCACAGAATCTCTTAAATCAAAAGCTCTCCCCGAAAAGCTCTCGCAGGGATGCTGTAATAGGCAGAGGTTCGCTGCCAACATCCTCGGAGCTCTGCTGCCACTCCGGGCAGCTTCGTTCGCTCCCCGATTTTTTCGTTACGGCCTCGTCGGTTTTGGCCTGATGTTGTAGTAGGTCCGGCCACCGTCGAAAGGCTGGCTAGTTAACCACGGCGTTTCAGTCAAGCTCCAGCATCCGTTCACTGAGGCGGCCCGATGCTGCCACGCTCTCCAAAAATCCCAGAGACGAGCAACGCGTTCGGTCGCGTGTCTGTGTGTGTCAGTGGGTGAACAGTGCGTATGAGCGATTTTCGGTGGCACTAAAAGGAGGCCCAAACCGAACCGGTGGACCTTAAAGTTGTTGGGTAAACAACGAAAAGTCGGTTACGCGTGGCGAGTAACGGGTTGCGGATTGAATAAACAAGGCCAAGAGCAAATGAAAAGTGTGCAAACTGTTGGAAAAGCCCTAAAAAACTGCCAGAAATTTCCGAGAAAAACCAAAGTTGAAAATGTAAGCTCAGCCTTATTGTGCTCCCCAGAAATATGTTACATATTGTACAAATTTACTCCATAACAAAAAAAAAAAAACACACACACATTTAATCTGACAAAAAGATGCACCTGATAATAACAAAATAACTCCCCCAATTAAAAAAAATACGAAACTAAAGCAAACATTCCAATAATCCAAATAAACAAAATTGTAGTTTCTACCGAAATACATACTTTTTATCTCAAAGACAAAAAAGTCAAGTTAAAATAAAACTAGAACCAAGTAATTGTTGAAGCAACAAACTCAACAACAAAATTCATGCATACAAATTTTTGTCGAAGAACTTTCTGTATTTCGGTGCAGGATTTTATTGATAAATTTTGAGGAAACTCCCTCCGGTACTGAATTGTGTTCGATTCTCAAGTATCCAGATAGTTGGCATAGTTTTTGCTCTAAATGCCGAGCGAAGGCCATAAAAACATATTGGCAACATTTCAAACTCTCCAAAGTTCTTTTACCTTTGGCCCAGTGCAAGACCCAAAACAACAGCACACAAACAGGCAAACAAACAGACTGGCAAACAAAAACCATTTCGCCCAATAAATCATTGAGGAAAAGCAGCAATAGCAGCAGGAAAACTTGTGAAGAAGATGAAACTTTTTTGCTCTATATATTTTTGTAAACGAAAAAGTGAGCAGCAAAAGTTGAGGAAGTCATAGGAATTAGTTTTGGAATATGACCGGACAGCCTGACGTATAAGTAATGCTTTTTCAGCTGCGCGATAGATTTTTATGTGAAACTATTTGCTGGAGAATTTGCATCAACTTCTGTTGGCTGTAATTGATGTGCATTCAGTATTTCAGAGTTCCCAGGGAAGAAAACTTAAATTTTGTGCCCAATCCTCGGGGATAAATCAAGTCGCAGGTTCGTTTACCTAATCGCAACACATTCGCAAAGCCATCTGGCCCGAAATCACAAAGTGGCCAGCAGACAGCAGACGCCCTGCAGGATATTTGAACTGAACTGAGCTCTGAAAATTTTCCGGCATCGTCTCTCATCAACTTAAATTGTGGGAAATTAATCAAGTTGAAAAGGTTTCTTCTGGTCTGCCTGCGAAGACGCCACAAAAGATTGCGCCTCGGGATTTTGGGCGGTTCGGTTGCCCTTTGTTTTCTGTTATTGTTATGGCCTCCAAAGTCTGGCTCTGACTCACAAGACAAGTCAACATGCGAAGGGCGAACCTTTTTTGTTGCTGCCAAAAAACCTTTGCTTTGCATTCAAGCGGAAATTAAAGCAACTGCACCGAAAGAAAATCTGTGAAATTGCTATGTGTTTCGGAAGTGATTTATTGATAAATTGTTTTTTTCGTTCTTGCAAGGAATTCAAGATATTCGGCACGAGTTTAAAGGTATCAAAGTGATTTTTGCAATTTGTAAGCGACATTGTTAATGTAAATTTATTACAAAAAAAAAATTCAATTTAAAAAACTAAACTAATTTAAATAATCGATTACAAATTGGTGAATAAAAAATAAGTGATTTCAATTTGAAACAATAATTCTAAATCGTTTTGATTTATTGCTAAAAGTTGTGGTTTTTCCTTTTATGTTCACTATGATTTATTGGATTTTAAAATGAAAATTATAAACGAAAACGGCTAAACGGAACCGATTGAATCATCAAAGTGAACCATAAATTGATATATGTTTTTTTATTGTGTGCTCTACAAGGCAGTGAAAGGAAAAGACCGTTGGGCGATTTTCCCCCACACTTTCTCAAATTGAAATTGTTTTCCTCGAAGCCTCGGGCCATCAGCCCATATAAAAACACACACACGAGCAAGGACACGTGTAACACTTTCTGCAAAGGAAAAAAGGACCTTAAAGCGTGCCTTAAACGCCAGCCAGAGTTTCATTTTTTTTCGCCTTTCTGGGTCAACGCCTGGTTGACATTTTAGCCAGGGCTCAGAGTTCATGGAAACCCTTTTTAATTAATACAGTCTGTGCAGCAGTGGCAATAGCAGCAGCACCACCAACCTCTCTCCAGTGGAAACCTCATTAAAATGCGTTCGAAAATGAGACCGCAGACTCTGAACATTTTGTGTTTGTGCAGCTCTTCTGCTGCGGCTTTAAAAGCGCGAAATCATAAAACGCCAGTTGATGAACTTTTATTATCAGTATTTTTTATGAGCCCCCTAATCGGTCCTCAGGTATTTAACATAATTAAATTAATTGGAGCGCTCGGAAATATGTCACTGGTTCTGAAAGGCTAATGAAATATGAAGACTCATTAGCTGAGTCAGTGCAAAAAGCGGATTCAAGTATTGGCTGATTACGTTTAAGCAGCTTGTGTGTGCAATTTATATGGATAAAATGCAGCTCTTCAAGTGAGCAACACTCGTGAATAAACCAAACATAAGCTCTTTAAAAGATAGACATTAGTACTTTGGCAAAAGCCGTCTGACTGGGATATTATTATTTGATTGAGACTTAACTGAAACTAATTGCCAGCATTTTGACTTCGATTGTAAACTATTATTCATGAATTTGCTACATGGCAATAAAGCCCACAAATTGATTTATTTGTGCACAGTATTAATTTGTTTGACTCGAAAATTTCCAAGCAAATATTGAATTTAAGCACAACGTTTTCTGTTTAATCTCCATTACACATTACGTTTTCCCAGGCCGTAAAGGAAAACAAGTGCATATAATATTTTTGCGACGCCCAATTTCCAAATAAACCATTTACGTTTTGCGTTGGCAAAAAACCATCAAAAATAAATGAAGCATAAATGCCAAGAGCACAAAAAAAAATAAAAAATTGTCGAGACTGAGGTATGTGAAGTGGGCGAAGTGATTTAAATTTTCTGTAATTTTCTTTATGGTTCCTTTTTTTTATTTTGTAAATCTCCAAGCGACAAACATTGCGAGGTGAAGGGAATTTTGGGGGAAGAGTAAATAGGTTTTGCGAGGAATTAGAAACACGAAGCGCCATTTGGCGGCAAAAATAACCGGAAGGAATTATAGCGGGCCTCGCCTGCCGTCTCCCTCGCACCGCCTGCATGCCGTCCCTTTCTAACGCTGGCATCCGCGAAGAGGAAATTAAATGTTTTACTGTCTGCGGTGAGAGATGAGAACACAATTATAATTTCATGCAGGCGACAGCAGGAAGAAAATACTTGGAATAAAATCAGCGAAAATGGAAAACATTTTCCCATTTTTTGCTGTTGTGTGGGTGTGGATGTTGCATTTTGGTTTTATGAGAATGTTTCCATATACACCCGGCAATGTCCTGTTAAGAGGATCAGTGGAAAAGGCGGAAGAGCATGAGGGAAATGGTTGCGGAGTGTGAGAAACTGAAAGGCGGAAGCGTGGAAATTAAGTAATACGCGAGGCGCAAAGAGCTTGGAATTAAATTAAAAGGGAAATGGAATGGCCATCAAGTGGAAAGGGATCTGGACTATAAAAAATAAAAGCTCTTAGCTTGTATTGCCGAATCGTTTGAGTTTTAAACGTTCGCTTTTTTTATGAAATTAAACTCAATTATAAAAAATATATTTTTTTTTCTACACTTTTTGCAAGCAAAATTTTGAGGTTCCAGAAAAATTAGAAATGACCTACCATTCACTTTAAAGACTCAGAAAAAGAACCAAACTTTGTAATTTAACCTACAGAACTTTTTGGACGTTTTCATTGTGTCAATAAAACAGCGACAAAACTTTTTTTATATACGAAAGCTCACACACCAAATATATTTTACTAATTCAATTTTTCTTTCTCTTTTCTCCATCCATTTATTCGCTCCTTTTTGCCACACCACAACAGAAGCATCAACATCAACCGGAAATCAACTAAATTGTCGTCACTCCAATCAAGTGGAAATTTGATTAAAAAAGGAGAGAAGGGAAGGCAAAAAAGAAAAAACCGAAGGGAGACCAGAGGAAAATTTGATAAATTTCGAAAGAAGGCAATAGACGAATGCGGAAGGAGAATAGAGTGCGGGTCTATCAAAAGGTAGCAGCAAAGGAAATCAACACGCACGCACATGAACGAGTTTTTTGCACGGGCACAGCAAAACATTAAAAACCAGCGGAGTGGAAAACTTACACAGAGCTCGAAAAAATATACAGAACCCCACGTGAACAAAGGGAACGAAAAAAATACATACATACACTAAAAATAAAAACACAAATACAACAGAGTAACCAAGTGAAAGAACAATTTTTAGTGAAAAAAATTAAGAGATTTCACTGGGGGAAGACCTAAGCCAGAAAAAAGAAAGGCGAGCAACAAGGACGAACCAGCTGACGGCCAGGACACATAAACGTCTTTCCTCTCCTTTGGCGTAGAGCACGAAATTAAGTGCAGATTATCAGAAGATTATATTTTAATAGCATTTCAAGCTGTTTCCTTTGGCCAACAAAGGCGATACGCCAGGACCTCCAGGACTCGCAACGAATACTGACCCCCCGTGTGTGAGTGTGTGTGTGCTACAAGTGCGGCTTATTGCATGATTACCGCCAAGGATTTTTTTCGGGCCTCCGTCTCAGGACTCTGTTCCCTGGAATAGCTAAGCAAACATATAAGCGTGCCAGAAATTGAAATTAAAGAAGGAATTAAGTGTCGCGAGTGTGTGTGTGCTGGCTTAATAAATATTATGTGCTAGTGTCTGTGAGTGTTTGTACACTAAAACCCAAATATCGAGTATACGCCGTGTGCTGCAACCAAGGGGAAGCTTACGAGGATAGCAACAGGTATGTTCAAGATACAATCTTATCTATTCGCTGAAAAGCTCTTGTACTTAGTGGTTTTATTTTCTTATTTATTTATTTTCTCCAGACATTTGAAGAGCGAAAAAATAAAGGAATGTGTACAAGAAATTAAATTAAAAGAATAGAAAAGTGGCAAGCCTCTGCTGCTCTTAAATACCATTTAAGATTTGAGCAATTTTCCAGAAGAGAGCAACATTTTCATCAGACTTTCGCACAATCCTCCGCAATATCTGCAAGTCATTCAGCAAAGCCCTTTTTGCCAACCGCCAAAATCCTAAGCCACAACAACTTCGTGGCCTGCACTCGACTGTTAATTAATGCCAACCGACTTTCCGCTGCAGCATATTTAAAAACGCATTAGCTCTTTTGGCCGCTTGTGCGGACCGAGGCTGTCATAATTCTAACCGAGCATTAGGGAGCATAAAGAACGCAAATATCTTTTACACATACCAACACATTCGGGGCACAATTCTTGTAATTACTTTAAATGCAAACGAACGCGCTGCGTTGTTCTCTTCTGTTCGTGAATGGAATGGAGCATTTCCCTTCTTTTCCTTTCAATTTTTTTTTTTTTGTCGTGGTATCCCGGGCCGGCATGTGTTGCTAATTTCATTTTGCGGACAGAGGAACAAAGTCACAGTGGGTGGAATTTGGTTGGTGGGTGTGCGGCCACTGCCATTAAGTCGGAGGAGTCGCAGAACGAAACTTTCATTCACGTGCAGGGATAAGGGAGATTCTGGTATTGCCACATCCACCTGACAAAGCAGGACACTGGCAGAAATGTTGGGACTAGGATGGAGATATAAAATGTGTATTTACTAAATACGAAATAACTATTGTTTTGTATGGTCTTAAATTATTTATTATAAAACTAGTTTTTGTGATTGCATAATTCGTAGTATTAAAAGAACTCCTTTAAACGGTAACCACTTTTGAGCACCTGAGCTTCAGAACAGCCTTACCAGCTCAATTCTTTCCCCGAGTGTAACGATGATGAGACCTACTGCCTCCTGCTGCTGGAATGGTCCATTGTTGTTTGTTGTTTTAATGTTATTTGCCTGGCTGCCAACGTCGTCTTTGGAATCTGTCACCGTTTTACGTGACAATACAGCTGCAACTTTGTGTCCTCCGCTCGGTGGACCTTGGTGTGCGACTGCGGTGGACCGCTGCGGTGATGAGGTGGCTTATGAGGTGGGTGGCCTTCGGGTCGCCTGGTGGCCGGGTTGCCAGGTCGCCAGGTATCCAGCTGCTCACTAGAGCTCCTTGGCGCTCCGCTGACCCTAAGCCAGCTTGCTGTTGTCGCATTGCGTGGCTGCTTACCTTACTTTACCTGTGGTTCGCCTCGCCTCGTCTCGCCTCACCTGACAAAACTTTAACACAAAAATTTCATTTAAAAGTTTCGCTCTCGCTGCCTTTTGGCTCCATTTGGACCTACGCCAGATGCTTAAAACTTTCTGTCCCGGGAAACGACAAGGGCCCTTCTTTTATGGCAACTTTAGCAAATGGACATTGAGGTCGTTGTAGGACTTTGGGTATTTTCTTCGTCATAAATATCGCCGGCAATTCCTTCCAGTCCTCGGACACTCTATTAGCATTGGCAAGCCAAGGCAGCGAGTTCCTGCCGAGGACGTTTTTAATGCGCCTCCTTTGAAGTTGTGAAAATTGTTGTGAGTCCTCGGCGCTGAAAGGAAAATCAGGGAACTTGCTTTCGAGATCAAAGTTGGCGATTTGGCTAAACTATTTTGTATTTGCGGGTACTTGACTGCATTGTGATAATTAAAGTTCGTTTTAAATTTTCAATTGCGCGATGCGCGCTCTGCTATGCGAGGAATTTTTGCAGTTTTTCTAGTTGGATTCGGTTAAATTGGTTTTTCGGTTTACGCCAAATAAAACAGATCCCAGTAAATTGTTTAACCTTGTTTTTTCACGCGCATCTCAGCTGCACTTAATACGAATATTTATTTAACATCTGTTGTTTCAACTTGTTTGTTATTGTATCTGCCGTCGCGTGACTAATTAAACTGTTTAATGGCATAAATTAAAGCCACATTGGCCTTGTTCAACTCTGGCTGTTTATTTGACATGAAAAGCTGAGCAAATATATCAAGCATTTGTTTAGCATTTAATGTGGAGAAGGCGCTTGATTGAGTTAAATTTAAAATTAAATAATTAATAATGTTTCTGAAATCATCGCAAGGAAGGAAGCCATTGATAAAAACATTCAAGCGTAAAATTGTTTTGTCAACCTATGCTTTATTCAAAGTAAATATTAATTTTCCAATAAATTCTTTTATTTGTATTGACACACATTTATGGATGTCACACAAAAAATTATTATCTGAGTGTCTGATGAGTGTATAGTGATATCCTTTTAATCTGTAAAACCATAAGAGAGTATCTATCTTTGTTCAATATTTATCGACTGGGAATTGACAGAGCCCCGGGTGCATTTTCGTAAAACGACACGCTGTGAAAAACTCGAACTGGAATCACTCCTTCCAACCGAAGGGGATCCTTAAAGCACTGCCACTGCTTCATGACGCAGTAAACACTTATTAGACGCTACGGGACGAGGATGGGGACGAGGACCAGGACACAGGACACAAGATACGGAACACAGGACTCAGAACTCCGGACAGAGACCCCAGGCAATGGAGCGTGCTGCTAAGGAGTATTCAACTAATAAAAATGTCAAAACGCATGAAGCTGATGACAAGTAACGCAAAATGACAGCACAGTCGGCTGACAGAATGGCAGGACTAACATCTTTCCACTGAGAAGAAAACAACGAAATTATTTTGTGTTAATTCCAGAAACAGAATAGAAAACTTATCAATAATAAATGATAAAAAATACAAAACAATTTTATGTTTAAAGATCTTGTAAATATTATTCTTGGTTTTTACAAAATTATACAACACACATTTGAAGTTATTTTTTTCACCCTGTAGAGCCCTCGTTTTAGGTAGGGAACAACTTGAATTCATGGCTTGTCGCATGCGGGCTTCAATGTCCCAGTGCGGGCAGCAATTTGCCACACCTGCTGGGTGTGTGTGTGTGTGTGTGTGTGTGTGTCTGTGTGGCAGCTCTCCCCGCTCGGCTTTCCACCCGCAATCCTAGGCTTCCCCCAGCTAAACTTTCACAATTAAAACTTGGCACTTTTGCTCGCTCGCTGCGCACGCACGATTCGCATTCTCGCATCGCAACGCACCGCTTCAATTTTGGTGCGCTCCCCGCTGTTTGTTTATTGGATTAAGTAGATTTATCATATCAGATGGCAAGCGCTGTCTAAATTTATCCGCAGCCAAACTGCCTTCACCATTACTGAAACACATATCAGGCGCAGAAGACTTCTCGTTTTTAATTACGCCGTTTTTTCCACCGAGATCACGTACAAAAAAAAAAAAAAATGCGTTTACTGGCAAAAGTTTTCTTTCCTACGTGTCCTGCCAACAGGCATTTTCAATAAATTTTCCTATGCTCGTGGAATTAATAAAAACACAGAAAACTTTTGCACTTGGCCTAGCTGCAGAAGGTCAAAGCTTGAGATGAATTTAAAACTTGAGTTCAGAAAAGAAGTGCAAACACTTAAGGGGTTATATACCTTTTTCACCAGAGAAATACATGGTTTTTATTTATTTTTTTTTTAGCATGTTACCATTGTTTTATTTAAATTCAATAAAAATTTTATCAAAGTACGTGTCCTTAACTTAATTCGTATAAAATTTCGAGTGAAAATTTTGAGTATTGTGGAAGTTATAGTCCTTCCCGCAGAAGTCCTTTTTTCATTAGAGGCTTGCGGTGAGCATGAAAACAAGAAAACGGCTCAACTTAAAAAAAAATGAAAAAAACTATGTTAGTATATAGTGTTACCTAGTTCGTGAACGAAGGATTTTACGAAAAAAATTTTTTACAGTTACAGTGATTATTTTTTCAAAAAAACCGATTTTTCGAGGTCTAATAATTTAGTTTTTCGCCCCAAAAAAATAGAAAAATTTGTCGAAAAAAATTCCTTCGTTCACGAACTAGCTATTGTATCTACAAACAATCCCCCAAAATTTCAAATCGATCGATGTAGTGGTTACCGAGATATCGTGCTCACCGCAATGACCTTTTCTCAAAAATGCGACTCCGAGATAATCGCGTTTAAAGTTTTAGGTGGACATTAGGTAGCCATGTTCACCGTGCGCTATGAACGGCTGTATCTTAGGTTCTAGTGCCCCGATCTCTAAAAAAATTTTGCAGAAAAATTGTTGAAAGTATGTACATCAAAAAAAAAATCATAAAATTTTTTTCGATTTTTTGAGTCTGAAAAAGGTATATAACCCCTTAAATACCGAAAAAGTTAAATGTTCTTAAAGGCTTGTTAACCCGTTTTAAATGCTTTTCAGTTCAAAGTGACCTATTTTACAGACTTACAGCAACATCTAAATGTTCGTCCAGGTTTTAATTCAATTTAAGCACAAACTCCGCTACAGAATCTATTCATTTTTGTCTCCTGGCAGAGGAGATCAAAACTTCACCCGACAACTATATTTCATGCGCTTTCATGTGGCGCGGTCGCACGACATCAAACACACCGAACACGCGGCATATGCGCCATATTAAGTATACGCCCACGTGACACACGCCCTGGGTGCTGGCCCCAATTTCTCAGCGGAGCTCGAGGCTCGTCTGTTATTTAAACACAACAATTAAAACGATTTTGCGAGCGCGCACACACACACACACACACACAGAGTCACTCGCTCCGGCTTTGTTGGCCCGGTTTATTTAGACGCAGGCATGTAGACATAACATTCAGACCAGGAACAGAAACAAGCAGCACAAAACTCTGGCTGAAGCAGAGCAAATTGAATGAACACGCGTCCCGAAAACCGTTTAATAAACACAAAAGCAACAGCAGCAGAAACAGAAGCAGAAACTGAAGTTTTGGCCCAAAAGCGAATCTTGACTGTGGCTGTGGCCCCTCGTATTTTTTTTTTTTTTTTTTGGTCCCGGCTTAATGAAATGTAATGATGACTGGGCGGCCCCCGGGCTGAAGGGGGCGTGGCAGGGACATCTAGAGAGACATAGAATGTGGAAGGAGAAAGTGAGAAAATGGCAGGCCTAGACAGCAGTTTTGATGTAAACTGGAAGTGTAACAAATAACAATGGCAAACTGCGTGGAAACAACAATGGAAATGGGGCTGAAGATTGCGTTTATAGAAGGGAGGGTCTATATGTTCACAAATGTACATATTTGTTTGGTTTTAAATGTAACTTGAGTATAGTATGTAAGTATGTACATATGTAGATTGTTATCTTTTGTTCGACAGCGGAACAAGTTCAACAAATCACTTCGAAAAGTTCCTCGGAAAGATGGGGGTCTTAACCTTTAATTACAATTTACATGTAACATAGTTGGATAAACGATACAAGAAAACGAGGGATTTATGGTATACTTAATTGTATGACACATATTTAAATCAATTGCACTTTGTGAATTTAGTTGTGGAATAGTTACATGGGACAGTTTTAATTTTAGGTGCACAAAAATCCACCATATTCTATAGGAGGGGTTACCTTAAGGGTACGCCCACTTTAAGGGCTCTTCGGTTAAGCAATTTAATGCGCGCACAATTAAGTCAACAACAGCAGCCAGGACTCCACTTTTGGGGTCCTTTCTGTTTCCGTTCTCTCGCTCTAGCACTAATTTGCATATGAAACATCCAGCCCGCAACAGGAGCAGGACTACCAGCAAATTGGAGCGACATTTTTTATAACCAAAGGGAACCTCCCAGCGGCGCAGTACAGTTAATGTCAACTGCACACGTTTTTCCCCCTGTATGAGTGTGTGTGTGTGGATGTGGGTGTGGGTGTGGGTGTGTGGATTTCCCTCTTGTCTGCAGTCAATTGCCAACAAAAGTTTTGTTCCCCAACAACGGACGTGCATTTAATTAATCTCTCTCCTGGCTTTATTTTTCTCCCTCACTTTTTTTCCCCCAAACTCCTTCATGCTGTAAATACAGGGAACAAATCATTTTAAATGCCATATCAGCGTAAAAATCGTAATTAACGTTAAGTGCTGATTTGTTGGCAACACGAGGGAGTTGCCTTTACTTCTGTTTTATGCCGAGCCACTGCGGTCGATTGGTTTAATCAGGGCTCTTCGATTGGAGGTCGTATTTACGCAGATATATTTAACAGTTTACAAGTGAATTTTTGCTGAGTTATTACATGCACGAGAAAACATTAAAATCGATAATGAGTGTACAGCAGAATGATACAGCCATGAACTGCAGAAAATGTTTAAGTACACGTTATAAATAGATAATATTTTCATTAAGCCTCTTAAAAAAAAGAAATACATATGAAAAAAAATTGAATTCAATAGTTTAATCACTCAGGAATGAACAAATTAAATACTCACCTTTTTTATAAGCGCTATTGATAAATATTCTTTGACATAAATATGTTTAATTAAAGTAAAATGATAAATATTTCTCTGTGCTGTTTGGTTAAATGGATCTGAAAAGCCAACGGGTTTCATGGCCACGATTTGTTGAACAAGTCAGCATTTGTTACGACTTATCAGGGAGTTGTCCCCCGAACTCCGTCGGCACCTTGTGCAAACTGTTAACGATCTTTAAACGTCAACTGACACACATTCCCCAACTGCGCTGTGTTTGGGGGAAAGAGTGCGAAAGAGTCGCCAGAGCGAGATGGGGCTTGGTTCAGTGTGCCATGCGTAATGCCAAAATGTTCTACATATATTTAAGTTAAATGCCAGCCATATACAATCCTCTGAGCAGCTCCTCTTGGAAATTACGTGACACATTTCTAAGAAAGCAAAACTAATGTCACTGAGCTCCAGCAGAGATATATGGTGGAAATACGGGGGCACTGAGGGGTAGTTTAGGGGCTCTGGCTTGACAAGTTGGCATCATGGAAAAAAGCTAGCCCAAACACTTTAGATGTCATTGTACCGCATTTAGATTGAGTTGCTCTCCAAAAGCAGCAGCAGCACCAGCAGCCAAAACATAACAGCAACTTGAGGGGTGTGAGGAGTGCTGTTGGGGTTACTTTGGAGTGGGGCCCACATTTTCCAGCCCCCCTTCCACCTAACCACCCAACTATGCCGCCCAACTCCCACCCGAGTGGTTAGTGTCACTTAAGCCCGAGACTTTGGCACTCGCACATGCAGATGGATGCCAGGGGAGATGGATAGCGAAAATGTTTCCATACGCTCCTTCGGGGTACCCTTAATGTGGCTGGAAATTGGTGTTTTATGGGGATGCTAGGATCAGATTATGAGAGATTTATCAGGTTTTTATGGCCTTTGTTACGGAATTAAAACCTAAAGAAAGGTCACTTAATTTTACACACATTACAGGTTTTTTTCAGGAGTTCGCCTTTTGAATTTGTATAGAAGAATATTATTTATTATACCTTTTGTTTTAAAAGTTTTGCAGAGTATTTAACCAACACCAACTTTAGTATTTGCACTGGTTTTAATTAGAGCCCTTGTCAAAAATAATTGTTTTTTAATGGTTTTTCCTGCCAGTGAAAAGTTTCTACCGAAAACCACCTGTCCTTTTTTGGTTTTGGCTTGCTAACTGCGCACTTGTAAATAATTGTCTATGTAAAGTTATACAACATCATTGCTGCTTCTTCAGCTTTTTCTTCTATGGCCGACACGCCCACTTGTGCTTCCTCTTTCTGCTGGAGATTCTGGAGCCCAAGCTCTCTGCATGAGTTGTGCATAATTTGAGTGGATTTCGAGGGGTCCTCCGACATTCATACATGTGGCAGCGCATTAAACATAAATTTGCAACTGCAGTGCGATAAAATATTTATAAGTCAAACGTAAATGTTTAATGCGCAAACACACATCGGCCGATGTGGCTATATCGCCCGATGTTTGCCCCGCAAATAAGCAAATATTTGTGACCGGCTTTTGGCGTCGGCTAAGCCTCAGCCATCAAACACTCCACGCCTGTCAACAATATTATCAATTAAATTTATGAGCCCAATGGTCCCGAATCGCCTCTGCCTGCGAAATGAGACTATCTAACATGCCCGGCAACTTTGTTTGTTTGCCACCCAACCGAAAATATTGTAAATTAAATCGCTTTAATGTCCACAACATGTTAAACATGCTAAAACAAAGAAACGGGGTTGAAGAACCCACAGCAAAATCAATTATAGACGTAAACTCCATAAAGCTTATTAATACTAATTCAAGGATTGTTATTTTCATTTTTATTTATTTTTATTAGATTATAATCCTTTTCAATCGCATGGATTTACAAATTCACATCAAATGATCATAAATATACTAATTTTTTTAGTTTTCCCTGTTTCGACTTCATAAAACTTTCAACATAACAACCTTTCAACAACCCTGCAAAAAGTAAATTAGAACTTTTAAATGGATTTACCTTTTTCTAATCCGATTAAATTTAAATATTGAATAGATTTAAATTGAGAGGGAACTTCTGAATTTTACGCAACTTAACTGCACCAAGAAAAAAAAAGATGTAAGATTTTTTTCAGTTCTTCTTGATTCAGGTACTTAATGACTGATTTATTTACTAGCTTTTATGCAGTACGCTTACATTTTCCTGAGCATCTGCATAGCACCTGTCTGTGCATTCGAAACAAATCATTTTCCTATTGATCTAACAATAAAGCCCAAATTGTGCACATCCGGAGGGAATGTGCAATGTGTTTCGCCCATCGATTCCCTTATATTCTCCCACTTCAATGATGCTGCTCGGTGCACATATATATCCCATTACTGATTAACGTTCAAAGTGTTATCAATTTGTAATTATGAAGGCACAGTTGGGTTTTCTGTTCTGTACAGTGTTAGAAAATTTGCCCTTTCCTACATATCTCTTTTTGGATATTAAGCTCTCTCTCTCTCTTTACATCCTGGCTTATTTCCCCCTGCTGTTTTCGGGCAAAAGTGTTGGGCTGGCATGAAAAAGCGTTTGCGGTTGGGAGCGGCTGTTGCGGTTGTTTTCCGACACCCCCGCTGCTCGTTCAAAATACAACAGCAGCAACAGGAAGCTATACCCTAGAATATGCAGTCGAGAATTGCCGGAAAATCATATAAGAACAGATAATTGTTAAATAACCAATTTTTTATTATACAATTTCAGGAATTTAATCGTTTATGGTTATACAAATTGTTATACAAATATTTAACCCATTAATTCTTCCTTTTGCATAACTTTGTTCTGTATATTAACATATTTTTTTCGGCTTACACCCTCATATATTTTCTAATATTCTGTATTCTATGTGGGATACAAAATAATCAAAAAATTTGAACGTATTAAACGTATCAACGTATTAACAAAGGGAACTAGTACAATGTACGAAATGCACACTCGTTGTCTAGATATAGTTTTCCTCGCTGCAGTGCGATCGATGTTCCAAGTTTCTAACGAGCCATTGAAACTTTTAAGGGGAAAACCAAAAGATAAATCCTTCGAGTGGGGAGGGGAATAAACAAGAGTCGGACAAATAAGCAAATCAAAATGATGCCAACTAGTGGCACGAAATCAAATTGAAATTGAAACTAGACAAAGTGAATTGGCAGGGAGCCACACTTGCCATTGTGCAGTCATGGGGTTCGGGATGTAGGAAGGGTAGGGACTCGATGTGTTATACAATATTATCATGCTTATATAATTTGCCCGGACACACACATACACACATACATAGAGATGTAGAGACAAACACATGCGAAACTGCGATAAAGCTCGAGTAACAAAGTTGAATGGCTGTCTACATCGCAGGACGATTTTCGGGGAAAGGGAATTCCGGCGTATCAAAAGTTATTGTGCTTGTATCTCTGTGTGTGTGTGTGAGTGTTCAACTGGAGCCAGGGATTATCAAAGTATTAGAGGAGCAGCGCTCCAGACCGAGATTCAGACTCGGTTTTAGCTCCTGCGACAGCTCCATCTTGAGCTTTGACTGCTCCTAAGTTTTCGCACTTTATGGGACATCTTTGTCGCTGTCCTGCTTGCCAAATGCCTCGGGGGCTCATGTGGCAGGCTCTACTCGTCATAAAACCCCGCACCAACACACTGAGAAAGTATAACAAACTTAGTCAGTTAAAATATAAGAAGTTATATAATTTAAAGCAATTTTAAAAGTTATTGATATTACTTCTGACAAAAAGCGTAATGACATAAGTTTTTTCTAATTTATTTTATTCCATATATTTTTTGATTTTTTTTTTTTTTTTAATTTTAAGTAGCTTTTTCCTCTGAGTGCAGGCTCCACAGCCAGTGGAAATCGCAGAAAACGGAAGCTGGGCCAACGCACATGCATAAGTGAAAGACAAAAGACGCCAAAAGACAAAGGCACTGGCTAACAAGAAAAAAACATGAGATGGGGGCCAAAGGAAATAGGAACTAACAGGGCGGGAGGGCCAAAGTTAAAGGACCAGGAATTGCAACTTGCTGCGACATGTAAGAATTATTATCTGCTCTTGCACTTTCAAGTGGCCCCCAAAGAAAAAGAGAGAGGGAGACAATGAATAATGTCCTTGGCGCGCAATGCGGAAATGCAGGCAGCAAGGATCCAAAAGGATTCAGCAGTAGGTAAATAAAATAGAGCCATAAAGGAAATATGCTTTCACAAACATTTCAATCGACATAAAATTTTATAAGCGCCGTTTTATTTTCACTCAGCAAACAAAGTAACAAACACACATAGGGAATATATAAAATAAACTAACAACTTTTTCTAGCCTCAGGAATTTTCCACATTTTTGGCAACAAAAATTTCATAAATGTCTATGACGGATTGAATTTTTGCAGTATGCGGTTGCGGGGTTTGTTTATTATTTGTACAACTCTCTTCTATTTTGAAAATTGTTTGCTGCTTTAAATATGTTTTACGCGCTTTCCCGTCTCCGCCACATATTTGGCCCTTGGCCAAATTACTCGGTGCTAGCAAACGGGGCGTATGCGTAATGTGCTGGTTTTCTGACTTCGCTTTGAAGTGGTCCACGTGAGCATAACAAACAATGTGCCATCGGGCATTTTTCAGTATTTGCGAATTGACTGCTCTCTTTGTGGAGTTTTGTTTCCGTGTTTCCGTGTTTTTGTATTTTGTATTCATTATTTAATGGTGGCCAATTAAAATTTAATCAGTTGGCTAATTGAATTTAGTATAATGTGGGTCAGTCTGGGTTTTTGCGGTCGGGATTTATAATGGAGCTAATATTTTCGATAGCTGAGATTCGGAATTTTAAAATAGAGTTTTGATTGTATTTTGGATGTTTGGATAGTTTTTTCTTCCTGGAAATTAAATAAGTATTTTCTTAATATTCTATTCTATGTTAAATTATGTTCACAAAATCTTTAACATTTCTTTGTCTACATTCCTTCCGGCAAATCTAATGCTGTAAAGAAGAATATTTTTTAATCAATCATCATATCTGTCCCTCTTTTGATCATAACTTCCCCCTTTTACTTTTCGAAATAAAACCAAAATTATTACCTCGCCACCAAACCAACATTATTCTGGAATCATTTGTATTTATTTTTTTGTATCCGCTATGCAAATGAAGTTGTTCCTTCAAATGTTACAGTTCTATCTTTGTTTTTATTATTTCTGCAATTAAATTTCATTTGTGGAAAGCACCCACATACACACAAATGGAAGTGCCAGAGGGAAAAACAGCAAGAAGCAATTGCTGTGAAAGAAGTTGCCAAAAAAGGGAGAGAATGTCTATCAGGGAAAGCGGAGGGTAAAAACAACAAATAATAACGGCGTTGATTTCATTTCTCATCTGGACCTCCGCCCTTCTGGCCCTTTTATTTTGTCATCCCCTTCCATTGGCCGTCACTTTTTCGGGCTATTTCCTCCTTTTTGGCCGCTTTGTTTGTCTACTTGTTAGCAGCCGCCTTGGCATTAACACGTTAAAAATGCGCCGTCCGCTTTTCCGCCTTTCCCTCTGCTTTTCACTATTTCCGCTTCTTTATAAGTGAGCCATAAAAAACAAAAATCAACGAGCTTTCTGTCGCCCAACTCCTCGTTACTTGTTTGGCCATGTTTACGGAAATCATTAACATTTTCCTCAAGCTGCCAGCGCCGCTCTAATGAATTGGAAGATGAACCCCAGAAAATGACTGAGTAAAAAATAGCAAAATTATAATGCAGCACAAAAGCAATTTACATATTGAAGACTCAAGCTGGAAATGGCCAACGTGAATACATTAAAAGATAGAGTTTAGCATTAATTCCTTAATTAATTTTTTTGAGAGGTACGTAATTTAACCAATATATATAACTTTTTTGCATAGGAGATTTTTAAAAATGAATTCCAACGCATAAAAAATGACAAAACATCGACAAACAGATGGAAAATAAACTAACGATGCAGCTTGTTAAATATTAATACAGAGGTACGCCACTTGTAAACCTGTAAAAATTGAAAAAGTTATAGGTTTAGAAGTGCTGGAATCTGGTCACTTTTCTGCAAGTCCATTTTTTGCAATTCTTGAATGAAGGATATAAAAAATAACAAAACATCGACAAAAAAAATAGAAAATAAAGTAATGATGCAGCTTGTAAGATATTTTAATAACAAATTTATAGAGGAATGTCGCTTGTAAATCGGGGAATAATTGGAAATGTTGTGGTCTTAAAATTTTAAAAATGAACTTAAAGAGAAATTGGTTCCGGTGATTTATTAGGCTTACTTTGAATGTGGGTAATTGACGTACTTTTCCCACGCTTTCCCCAATTTCGAGCTTTTCCCGCACTATGATGGCCTGCTTTTCAAGCCCCATAACGCGACCCCAATGGGGCTTTACCCCCCAGCCACTCGGCACAACTCAACTTAACTTTTCACTTTCAATTTGCCAGGCTCTGCGGCCCATAAAGCGGGGCGTTTATGGCCAACACGCGTGGGCAACCCACCAAAAAAAGCGAAACTTTCATAATTCATAAGCTGCAGGAATAAACTGCCGGCTGAGAAAATCTACTAAGCTCACGGCAGCACTTGGATTTACACTTTATAGGCGGAGATGAGGCATGGGTTTCCGTGAGAAGGCCACAAATCATGTTATAACAACTTAATAAGTTGGGAAACTCTAGTCCAGCCAAAAAAAAATTTGAATATTGGCCCAGAGTAGGGACATGTGTCTAATATTCTATTCCCAATCCATATTTTTTTTCCGGTTTCTACCTCATGACATGCGCATTTTCCTGCTACATCATCAGAACCAAACAAAAAAAAAAAAAAATGGAGAGGAAGATGAGACCACTCCTCGATGCTTTTTATTTGCGCTGGCTTTTTATGACATTTCAAGGGAAAATTTATATAATAATCATAAAAGCGGGAGAGCATGACCGTTGCGGAAATGCTGCGATTTATTTGTATTTGCAGAGTCTTTTCCGCTCACTATGTTTGTGTTTTATTTGCAGCCAATTGATTTGACTGGCGGCTGGCAACTGGTAAGAGCGATGATGGGTACGATATTCCCGGGGAGTGGGAGTGCGTTTCCTTTTTTCGCCGCTCCCGGGGATTGTTTTTGGCGATGGCGAACATAAAAGTGTAACATCATATGGCCGGAGCACTCCTCTTTCGGTGCACGAAGCCATCATTGTTGCCACTGCGGCTCACTTTATGTGGCATGAATGCTTTTATGACCGCCCACACATATCGAGCAAGGAAAAGCGGGAAAAGCTTGTACGGCCGTTTCACTGGGCATCAAATCAGGAAATTGTTGCAATTAAAGTGTAAATAATGATGCAGCTAACAATGAATTACGAGTGAGTGGGAAAGAGTGGAAACGAAGTTTTTTTTTTAACTTATTTAAGCCGATTACGTCAGCAACTAATGATATAAGCAAAAATTATATTTGCTCTTTAATAATTTTTGTGGGCTTAACCTTTAACATTAACTTACCTCTAAAAATGTCATTAATATATACGAACCAAGTAGGTCGAGTCGTAATATTCATGAACCATATTATATTTTTACTAAGAATATTTCAGTTTACCCTAAAAACTCCACAAGGAAACATCAAACTTTCCATTTTGTTTTACTTTTACAAAATACAACCAAAATGTTGTGAGTATCAGGCTAAATTGTTTCTTGCAATTATTTGACCAATCCTTTGTCAGTGAATCTTTCGATTGGAATGCGGGACTCGATTTAAAGAAGTATCGTGATGTAAAGCAACGCGTTTCTAGAAAAATCGGCGACTTAGAGCGCAAAGGAATTCAGTGGGGTCGTCGCATTGGCATTGAAGACGGCAAGGATGATGCTTTCTTTCGGTTTATGAGGGAGAACGCCTGAGCTCATCTACTAAATTCGAATTATGTGTATACGGAATACATAATTTCAGTTAATTTAAGTCCAGAACAAGAAAATACTCGTTTAATAAACAAAATGAATTGCCTTTTGAACATGTTCTTTTTTCTTTTGACACTCTGCTCAATTATTCGCTTAGCCTTTTATGATGCTTTTGCCTGAACAACGATTCAACCGCAAAAATGAAAAAGTCAAAAGTGAATGAAAAAAATAACCGAAAATTTTCCACAGGCTCAGCCAAGCTGAAACATATGGCACTTTTCATATGGCACAGGGAAAACTCAAAAGTGAGATTGGTGGCGTGCAAAAAGTTTCGGAAAAATTGCAGAAAAATGACATTAATTTTAATACAGCACAACAGGACGGAAAAAAAATCCATCAAATTTGTCCAGTTTTCCCACTCGTTTTTTTAATTAAAAATTGTTTGTGGCGCGCATTTTGCATTTTTGAAAAGTGGACAGAGGATGTATAGCCGTGAATTTTTATTGAGGATTTCCTTTTATTGGGGACGAAAAGAATCCTTTACCTTTCCCCGCCGCACCGCCTGTCACTTGAACTGTCAATTACATTTGTGAACCGCTCGTCCTCGAGTTTTCCACATCAAACTCATTTTCCTGTGCATGCATGCGAAATTTTCTTCGGTTCTCTTATATTCGTTTTCATCTTTTTCGGATTTCCCGCCCATATTGTACTTATATTTCTCAGTAGCGGCATTTGATTAACATTTAAATTTGCTTTTGGCGTATGTGCAACTGACAGTTGAGTCTGGCTTGGGATGCGGTATGTTTTCTTTCCGCTCCCACTCGAATTTCCCTTGGTCCGTGGATCGAGTATCGAGTGCAAATTGTGTGCTTATGACACACAATAATCAATTGTTTTAGCCTCACTTATCGAGTGCCAATAGAATCCTAGCCGGGTCCTGCTATGGACATTCGATTCGGTTCGAGTCAAGTCCGGTTATTGATGATAGCTCTGGAAATCGGACGACACTCCAGCATCCAGCATTTATTTGTATTATTCGCTGGGGCAAATTGTTTATTGTTTATTGATATGAAATATTATTCTCGGCTGCCTAGAAAATTTGCATGCGTTGATTGCTAAAATGAAGAGTACTCTGCAAAGCAAAACAAAATACTGCTGTTCGTTTGGCATTTGAAATGATTTAAGTTGATTAAGAAAATGATGAAAAGAGCATATGATTTTATCCGAAAAACTCTTAAATTCTGATTTAAAGTATAAATTAAATGAAAAATGTTTGAAATGCGCTATATTTTAAATAATAAAGTTATTTAAGATCTTTACTTAAGAGCAGCCAAAGTTTTATCTGTAATCAAAAACCATACTTTATATTCCACTCTAAAAAACATTTCTCTTTAAGAACATACTTCAAGAAATGCAAAATCTGCGTCTTGCGAGTGTATGGGACTCAGCCAAAGTAGATCCTGGCCAGAATGGTGGCAGGACTTAAGTACGTGTTGATTATGGAGCGTGTTTGTTATTATTATTGTTGCAGCAACATCTTCCTCTCCGCTGTTGTGGTTAATGGCAGTGCGGATGTGGATGAGGGGGGAAAACTTCTACACCATTTACCATATTCCACGACTAGCAGCGAACGTAGTTTTTTATGCAAATATTTAAGAGCATCATCGAAGGCACGGCGAGTGCAAGATTCTTTCCACTCAACGGGGTGTCTGTGTCTGTATGCGTGCGTGTGTGTGTGTGTTTTTGCGTGTGCAATAATGCCCTTTGTATGTGTGAAAGTGTGGGTGCTTGGAGAAGGGGTTTTCCCCCTGGTAAGCCAAATGTAGATATATGTTTATGTCTGTGCACTACACTCGACGATAAAATCGTCATGTAGTCGTAATGTCTGCATCAAATTGCATTTGCCCAACGCCTCAGCCACGTCGCTAACTCTCAGCCCCGCCCATTTTTCGCATCCGCCTCCATTTCGCACTCCTTTTACCGTACTTTTTTCTAGAGACAGGATATGGGGCTTCCATATGTGTCGACATCGTCAACGCAATGTGTATTTATGCATAGTTTAATGCGGTTCAATGTCTGGTAACGACATCAAAACACATCCAGAAGGGAAGGGATTCCGGGGGGAGTTATCCACCCACTCTGCTCCCTGGAGTCATAATCATAATCAGGAATCATAGTCAGTCGCAGGGTACAAAAAAAAAAAAAAAAAAACGAGAGGAAACTGCATCTGAGCTGAATAGATATTTTTATTATTTTCAAATTGAATTCGCATATCGTTACTAACGTCAAAGATCAAGGGAAATCGGGGAGCGCATTGAAACTGCGCTCGAACGCACGTTAACCAAATCGGATTTGTTTAATATATGATCCGGAATTCGAATTTGATTGCTAAGTGCATTTCATGTGCGTATCGATGGTTTGGCGATGTTATGACGGGATTTAAGTGGGGGGATTAAATGACAAAATAAGGGAAATCCTAAACGGACACGATTATGCGGATTTCATGGATTTTAAGGGATTACATATGAGAGTGGATAGTGCAAATTGGGTAGGGCAAAGTAAATGGAATGGGCTTAAAATTTGGATCAACAAATTAATTTATTAAGCTTCAGTTAATAACAAAAACTCAAGACTAAGCAAATCCTAAAGAACTTTCCCCAAATTTCTTCCTAAGATAAGACAAAAGAAATATGAGCCTGGCAGCCTTCTTTGCAAACTATTTTAAGTTCATCCTGGACTCGACCTTGGCTTTTTCGAGGACCAAACAAGACGCCCCATTCGTGTCATTTGCTCGTCTGGAGGCATTTTATCATTCTGCTGATTTGAAGTACCAGCAGAGATGTATTTCACTCAGTGTCCTGTATCTTGTTTCTGCGTAGCCTCGTGTCCTTCGCCACTCGACGATTTGAAGATGCAAAAATGTCCATTTAACCGAGATTTATGGCAGCCAGCAGGGTTATTTATGGCAATTTGTTTTATTTACACGATATCTGCCAGTGGCCAGATGGAAAGCCACCTCCATTCCCTGGCACTAAGCACTCGCAAATAAATTTGCACAAATTATTATGGGTCATGGGGATTAAATGCAAACACGGCCTGGTGAAAAAAGCGCCGAGTTGTGCCTATAGCCACGGTTAAATGGATGAAATTCGATGGGAAAATAGCTTGGAAGGGTGGAAATTCAGTGGGAAATGCCGCCGGCGGGTCAGTTTATCGCATTTATTGGCGCTCTATATTTTATACATAAATTCTGAGCCACGCTTCGGTGTTGCAGGTGCATCAGCTGCACACAAAAACAAACGGGCAAACACCCAGACAAACAGAGAAATGGAACCAAATGCAAATAGCTTAATACACATTTTTTGGCATGGCCAAAACAAGCTTTTCCCTCTCTTATTTTATCCTCACCTATATATACACATATATCTGCGTGTATATAGATGGAAAATAGAGAGCGCCGGCAGCATAATGAATGCCACATAAATCCACTGGCTCCGTGCTCTAGATTTCATGGCTATGATTTTGTAATAAAAATGCATTTTTATTACGAAAATAAATTGCATTCCTTTCGCTGCCTTTTCTTTGTTTATCATTTTTTGCGCTCTTTTGTCAGATTGTTTGGATAGTTGAAGTGGGTGAGATAAATCCCTCAAATCTTTATTTAAATTTTCACGCAAAAATTATTTAACAAATTGTGAAAAGAACGAATGGCGGATGGAAAACGGCGTCGAACCGCCAAATATTAATTAGTTAATTAAGGTTCAATGGCCCAGAAATGTGGCAAACTGGAAACGATTTCTTATTTAGCTGATTGCCCCTGGGTTAATGTCCCGTGTACGTAATGGGAATTAATTTTGGGTACCAGGCAACTGTAATAAAGATCTAAAGAAAGGATACCTTTAACGAAAGATAGATACATTTTTTTGAACTTGACTAATTAGAAGTCTTTAATAATGTTCTGAAAAGGGAAATATAAAAGGAACTTAAATGTTCCAAAAATGTATTTATTTATTTACGCTTTTGAAAAGTTTAGCTTGCCATCCTCGCCCGTTCCAAACCATTTAAATTGATTTAGTGTAAGCCTCAAAATATATTGCGTATACGCGATGTGAGCCGCTTAGCAGGCAAAACTGTTGCATGTTAAACGGGTTTTCGTGTCGTAAAAACCGCAAAAGCCAAGCAGCAACAAAAAACAGACAACAAATGGCAATGCAAATCCAAAATGGCGTCAACTACAAGAAGAGCAGCGAACAACAACAATGTCAATCCCTTTTTAAAAACTTTTATTGTGCAGTCGAGCGTAAACAAAAATGCCCCTAAAATATGTACAAATACAAGGACGAGACACCCACACAGACAAACAATATGGCGTGGAAAACTAATATGCTTTAATGGCTTAGGACTTTCAGGACTTTGAATGGCTGCCATCACAATGTTATCCTTTTCTTCAGCCTGTATGTCTCGTGGCTTTTTGCGTAAACAAGTCAGGGGGATAAAAAGCCAAGCGAAACACTTCTACACTGTGAAAAAACATGCTTTTAATATTTAATATGATAGTTAAATATGATAAGATACTTAGATTAAATTAAAGTAAAAATAAATGTTATATCGAGATGAATTTTATATGAGAAATAATACAAATCTAAACCATATAAATAATATCTATTTTTAATCTGAATAATCTAAAGCCTAATGCAAATTGTTCGGTAAATTTATTTTTATAAAAAAAAGTTTAGAGTTTAAACCTTTTTTTTTACCATGTTAAAAGTGTTTCCGCTCTTTTTAGCGCTTCTGCGATTCTGTTGGTGACTGCTGCATATGTTTGGCTTGGCTTGCGTCTGCTTAATGCGCAAAATATTGCGATGATCAATAACAATCGCCTGTCCCCTGCAGCTCTAAGCTAAGGACCCGTTCCCGTTCCCGTTCCGACCATGGAAATCCCCCTTTAACTCCCTTTTGCCATTTGTTGTTATCATGTTTGGCGTCATTATTGTTGTAATTTATTTACGCTCTGCACATTTTTCGCTTACGCCTTTGCTCAGTTTTTGCCTTTTGTCCGTTTGTATTATGTGTGTGGGACTTTTATCAGTTGCGACAAATGTGGCAAGCTGGAAAAGCCCATTCCTCCAGCACAAACTCGCACACACACACATATAGAGTTTTTCCCCGGCCATGGTGTGTGTGCATTTGGCATGTGTGCTCAGCGTTTGATCTTTCAATTATGGTTTATGGTTGATTGATAATTGAATGTCTAATGTGGGCAGCAAAACCCGAAATCAAAGTCTTCGACTTATTAGGGAATAGGTTAATGTTGGTTTTTGGCTCGTGGGAGAGATATTTAGACAAGAAATCAGTGTTTCGAAGTCTGTTGCAAATTGTAGTTTTAGACCAAGTCAATCGACCGAGAAACTTTTGATAATAAGAATTTGTATTAATTGAAATTAGATGGTATGTTTACCCAAAGTAATTTTAACATTTTTAGAACCAACAAGTTGATTTTAAATGTTCTTCTTTCTTGCTCAACATTGTGACTCTCAGCAACAGCATTAAATCTGGGTTTTCTTTTTTCCGAGATAATAAATTATATAAGAACGAGGTTAACACATTCAGTTGACCCTCCCTGAAAGCTGGCCAAGTGAAAACCTGAATAAGTGGCATCTGCTCTTTGTATGACCCCCTTTCTACCCCCTCCACACCTGTCATGCATTAATTTGCGCAAATGACAAAAGCATGTTTGCTAATGGAAAACCTGTCTGTCAAATTTGCTTAAGTGAGTAAAATTTATTCTCACCTTGGTACTTTTTCGCTGTCCACTCGCTTTTCCTTGTCCTTTACCTTTCTTGAATGTCAAGAATGACTTTCCGTGTTGACTCGACATCGGGGTTAATAATGATCGGACATAATTAGTGGCTAGAGTGCAGTTCGTGTTGGAATTGCAGTGGCTGGCAAATGGGCTTCGGGACTCTCTCATTTATCATCCGATTGTGGAAATCGTCTGCATTTGACACTTTCCTCTGGCCAAACAATAAATTTAAGGCCAGTCCGAAGTGAGAGCAACAAATTATCCCCCAGCACACATGCCGACACAATTAGTTAGGAACTCGGTGAAGAAAAAACCGAAACACCACAAAAATAAAACTTGAAATGAAAACTATGCTCTGGTGATTTATGTTCTCCGAAACTTACCCAAAGAAACGGGCTAGACAGTGCCGGAAAATCCGAAACTATGCTATGCAAAACTTCAAAAACAACTGCCGAGGGGGAGGGGAAAATCGAGGGGAAAAGGCCAAGCCGCAGCAATAAAAATTGACGGCAGGGCTAAGGATAAAGGAGCCTGCCTATAAGGGCTACCAACTCTGGGCAAAAACCGAGGGAAACAGAAACTAAGCCACATGTGTCGCGCCCCGATCGAAAGCGCCGTAAATTAGGTCAGCGGGAAAAAGGGAAAATGTCGAGGGCGCTGCGGAAAATCGGGAAAACCTTCAGCGAGAGTGTAACTCACCCACAGCGGAACAAATCGCTGAAGCATACCAAATCATGGGGGTAAAACGTGCTCACACTTTAAACGTATCAAGCTGGTAGGTTTTACTTGCAGTGAGAAAAAAGGCTTAGAAGCTTAGGAAGGAGTTCGAGAAAAAATAGATTTTTATCATAAGTCAATGATTTATTTCAGTTCTAATTTTTTTAATTTTAAATTTTTGGGTTTGAAAAATAACGATTCCGTTTTACATTCTATTTATTTTCTGAAATATTTTTTTTCTCGTGCAAAACAAGCTCATCCTATACGAGAAGAAATATATAAAAGTACTCCATTTGCCGCAGTAAATGTATTTATCAATTTGCAATTGCAAGAAGCGCAACCAGACAAAAGCGAAATCACAGGGAATTACATTTTATTGCCATGCGGTTATATATATTTTTAGTTTTTTTTTTTTTGTGGGGGGGGAAGCTGAACTCCTTTTCAATGGATAGTCAGGTGCCTAGACCTGCACTAAATAACTTAGTGCAACCTTCTCCACAGTTTCTGCTTTTCTGGGTGGCAAACTTTACTTTCGGCACGGGCAAAAGTTTCAGGAGTGTGTGTAAGCCACGAATTTCTTTATTTTTAGCCATTGCTGCAGTTTAAAGTTAAGCCAAGTCGTTGAAAAGTTGGCTTTGCGGCCAACGGCAGCCGGAAGGCTTCAAAATAAATGCGCTGTGAAAGTCAATCAAGTGTTGCAACATCGGCTTTCTATCCGCTGCCCCTTTTGCCATCTTCTCTCCGGTTTTCCCAGTAACGCCATTTACATCTTGATTGCAATTGATAGGTGGTTGGCAGGATAAGTCGAGTGGAGCAGGAGATAGTTAAAAGTGCCTGGCATATCCGATTAAATATTAATCACGTTTAAAGTGGACGGCGGAGAATCTGCTGAAATCGATGGATAATGAAATGCAGTTCAGTAATTAATTTGCACAATTAATGGCTCCATTTAAATACGGTAACCGTTTTTATAAAGTTTAATCAACTCACTCACGTTTAAAATTGATTATTCGGAGTAGTTCTGAGTATATTTTTGTTTAAATAACAAAAAAAAAAAAATGGCTTAAGGTGTTTTTTTTTTAGGTATCCTAAGTTACCTGCCTCATTCATTTCCCCCAACTTTATTTTTCCCATTTTCCTGTTAGGCCTACAAAATAATTGCCTGGTTCTACTGCCACCAAACTCCATTTCAGTTCTCCGTGGATTTCAAACCCATGGGAATAAGTTTCGGTTTCTCGCCCGACGTTTGTGTTTCCCAAACTTCCCCCAAACTTGCCTTCATCATCCGAATGCGACTGTAAAATTATACAAATTAATTTGGGAGCGACAATTGCGTCGAGTCTCATTTGAGTGGGAAAAATACGACGAAAAGTGGGGGAATGAATTCCCTAGACGGGAGGATCTATTCCGGTTGCCATTTCCTGTTTTGGCGGCGGGCTGTGGGTGTGGCATCGCATTAATTATGCTCAAGTGTCCGCTGGGAAAGCGGCCAACACTTGTTCCATAATGACTTTTGTACCATCAGACGACACGCCCCCAAAAAAATGGAAAAAAAGGGGACATCAGGCTTTTGATTTGATTTAGGGTCCAAGAAGCTTTAAAAGGCAGCAGGCGAGGGAAAACGAAAGCTTTTTAATGCACAAAACTAAGCGTCAAGCGTCGTGCTGAAAATTTATCGGTCCAGCAGTAAGGCAATATATCAAAGATTTATGTCAGCATCATCACCCACCTAAAAAAGATAGAGACGGAATGGAAGAAATAGAAAGAGGGCAACAATAAACCAACTATAAATTCGGGAAAGAAAGTAAATAAAACGAAAAGAAAAACACTGAAAAGCGAAGGAAAATTGGTGAGTGTAAAAATGTAATTGAGCAGCAGTCTCCAGTCTATCTTTTATATGTGTGTGTGTGAGTTGGGAAAAGTAGAAAAACAAATGGCAAGCAAATTGTAAACCTTATCAGAGCCTGTAGCTTCAGGATGGGAAAGGAAAATGGGAAATCGGATAAACTGGAGAAGAGCAAACATGCAAATAAATCTGTGGCTCTCAGAAGTTGCTCTACTTAATTTGATTGAAGGAAAAACTTTAAAAAAAATGCGAAACGAAAGAGAATCGGGTGACCCAAGAAGAAGACAGCTGCTTCTAGGATTTTCTTTTAAAGGAAATATAAAACTTTAATTTGTACTGCAAAAGTTTTGAAGTAAAAGTGGAAGCAGAGCTCGAAGTCGATCTTCTGCTGATTTGTTTTCCTCCAGAAAAGATTTTGCTGACAAAAAAAAATTTGATTTTAACTAAGTTAGTTTTTGTGTAAACAGTTTTAGTTGGGAAAATAAAACATTATTATTATAAAACATAAAAATTAACTAAAATTCTTACGTTATCAACAGAAATCTTATCACATTGATTTAAACAAATATAACTGAAAACATTTTTTTAAAAAGCATTATGCAAAAGAAAAAATAAAATCAGGTTAAGAGTTTTCCAAGTGCGTTATTGAAACAAAAGTTTCTTTGTGGAATGTCATTGATTTATTTCTTATCTTCTTTTAAAGAATTTTTCCTTAAATGCGTTCATTTCATTACTCATGCTCTCATATTTCGTTTGATTTCTCCACATTATTCAGCTGTGCCTGTTTGCTTTTATCTTTATTTTTCCCACTTCTACTCGACTTTTCCTCCTTCCGCCGGCCACTTGTATTTATTTGTTCTCAATTACTCTCGCATCTTGAGGCAACCAACATTTTTAAAGCTTAACAGCATTTTTCCACCCACTTGAATGTTGAAAATAATATAAATTTATACATATATATTTCCATTTCTGTGGCTTATTTCGCTTTAGCCCATTTCTGTGCCATTTGTTATTGTTGTTTTACGCTTTCGCACTGCCGCAATTTTAGATATTTCTTTTTTCTCGGTCAAAGGGAAAAAGAAGCAGAAACAGAAATTGTGGCTAGCAAAAAGTTGAAGTTTATTTATTCTGCTGTGGGTGTGGACTACGAGGAGCTGGGCATGAAAGCCACCTGCACTTTTTCTTTCACGTGCCAGCGACCACGAGCCACTTTTCCAGGAAAGCGGGATGGAAAATGCCTCGACTTTCATTACATGGCCAGAAAACGCAGAAAACTTTTCACTTGCTCTCCCATTTTTTATGTTGCTGCTGGTTTTTTTTTTTTGGTTCTACTTTTTTTGTTTTGTTTTGGCCTGCGGCTCTGGCTGCAGGTATTTATATTTAAATGCGGCTTGCGGTTGGCCGTTGCGCCTATTGTTATGCAATGAAAGTTTGCTCGCCAGCAGCAACTCCCTTAACCTCAATTTCGACTGGCTTCTGCTTTTGTTCTCAAGAGCGATGGTCCAGACAATTTTCATATATTTTCCCCAGGCCTTGCCGCCTTGCGGTTTCATGTGTCTAACGCAGCCATTTCTCAACGACCTTCAACGTCAGAGGTTTTTATTATGTTATTGACTTCTAACCAAATTTTCACACCAAGTATATGTGTCCTTGACAGAAAGGACACACAAAGGGGCAGATAAATGTTGGCAGATACCGACGAGTAAGAGAAAAAACCTTTAGAAAACTCAGTGAACCATAATTTGTTGTGGCTCTTTCTCCTTTATAGTTTTTGGGGCCTATCTCTATTTCCAATATAAGTACAAAGCAGACTATAGATAAATACGCATACCATAAATAAATATGTATAAATATTTTTTATGCCCGCCATCTCTTATATATTGTAGACTACCCAGGCATAAATATATGTTTTTATATTTATTATTTTTTTGTCTGTTGGCGCAAAAAAGTGTTTGGCTCGCCCACTTCTTGGACCTTTTTCGGTTTTTATTTTTTGCTGTGTGCTAGCAAAGTGAAATTTATTAGAAACGCAAAATCTGTTTGCAGATTGTGTATAAGATTTGATTATTTATGGTCAGTTGTTTGTTGTGGCCAGCAAGCCAGAAGCCAACATTGAAAATTGGCTAACAAAACAAGCCAGAAAACTCAGAGGAAAGAGCCAAGAAAAAAGCGTAAACAGATAGCGAACGCTGGCCAAGAGAGTTGATTTATGTAAATTTCTCGGCTTCGTTCACAAAAGTTGAGGCGGAAATGTTGTGGAAACATGGAAAATTATATTCAATAAAAATATCTTCCCCAAAGCCCAAAAATTCGCAATTACCAACAAAAACTTCAAATTTCGGAACAAAGTTTGGATAATAAATAAGGTTTTTGTTCAATACAAATATCTCTGAACAAGCTGGAAATATATACATAAGTGAACATGCAAATATTTACAAAATACAGATGACGAAGTGCGTTTCCAATGACTTCCTATGTTCTTGTTTCAATATTTATTGAGAATAATAAACGCTTGTTAAATAAATAAAATCTTCAATATTACTAAATAGTTGTATACAAAACTTGTTAACAAACACAAAAGAATTTTTTGTTACTAAAATGCCTAAGTGTTTGGTTTATCCACGATTAAATTTCAAAACAAGCCATTTCCCAAAATCGTGGCTTAATTACGTGAAATTTTGTTCCAAGTTGGTCCTTGACCCAAACAAACCTCTCTGGACCCAAAATCAGTGGGCCAATTCCGTCCAACATTCTTAAGCCATTGTCTGCTCTCAATTGCCCAGCAAGACACAAGTTTTGCATCCACTAAATTAAACTAGGAAAAATTCCCAAGCTCACACAAAAACTCTTCAACACAAATTCAACTAATTAACTTAAGGCTTCTCGTGGAAGCAACCAAGGCAAAACCAGACCATTCCAGAATTCCCCTCAGCAGCAGGAAAGGCAAATAATTTTCAACAAATTTAACTAACGCCGAAAAAAAACTTTTCCCTGTTGTTGGTTTCAGAATTAACCCGGCGCAGAAAGGAGGAATCGAGAAGAGAACCGGAGAACCGGAGAACCGGAGAACTGGAGCGTGAGGCCAAACTAAACAGAAGGTAAGTTGGGTAAACAGCTCGGATCGCAATTAACGCCAAGGGGGTAGAGTCCTGGAAGTCCCCAAAAAATTTCATACCATTTCAACATTTTTTCTCGCCATTTACTGTGTTTTATTTGCTATGGGTTGCTATTTGCATAAAGACTCAAAAGCACTTGCCGCATGCAGGAAAAAAACTATTGGGCCATTGGGGTTACCTTAATGAAATACGCGTAACGGAATTTGCGTTTTCAATGAATAATGCATGATCCAGGTGGACAAAATTGCAACTGTTGCTTCAGGCAAATATATCCCCATTTTTTGTAACTGACAAACTGCCAATAAGTTTATTTTAACTGCCAGATATCCAGTGGGAAAACTTAAACCCAACTGTTATTAAGGGGTTAAATAGGAACTGTTCTTATTTTTCCTTTATTTGTTGTTTTTGTTGCTCTCTTGTACTTCAGCAAAAAGTTTTTCGCTGAGTTTTCTTTTTTTTCGTGCGTCTGCAAATATTGACCGAATTAACAAAAGCTGCTGCAAAAGTTTCACCGCAAACAAAAGCGAGCCAGTGGTGGTGGCGAGAAGTAGTCCCTTCTCTTTCATAATCCCTACTCCCGTCTCTTTCTTTGCTCCTGTAAGTGGGTTACTTGAACCTGTCCTGCGAAGTGTCAACATGTCTTGGTAACCAAAAAGGGAACGCGACGCAGACGAAAAACTTATTACTGACACTAAGCAAATTTTTCTCTCACAGGTAGACAATGCTTGCTGAAACTTTATCCATGCTTAAATTATAACAAACTGAAGATAAATAGGAATCTCATCTTAAGACTTTTTAGAAATGAATTAGTTAAAAAAACAAACAATCAGAATGCCAATATCAAAAATATATGGTGGCTATTCCATAATATATATATATCTATCTATCTATTTTTATATCTCAACGATTTACTTTGCTGAAATATTTTTAAAAATATTTTACCAAAACCAACTTCCAGTTCAAACAAAATAGTTTTAGGCGGGAATCTGCAAACAAAACAAATTGTAACCAATCCCAAAAAAATTCAAAATACAAGAAAAAACTAAAATGAAATTTACAGAACGGGTGGTGGAAGCCAGGGGAGTTTGGCTAAAAAATGCGGCCATGTTTAGTATTTGTATTTGGAAATTCCGTGCACGTTCGGCCACGGGGGTACGTGTTTGGTCCTGGGAATCGAGGAGCTGCACAACAGATATCCACCCCCCGGCCAGTTCGAGTCCAGTTAGTTTAGAGATTCGGGAATGGAGGGGGAAGCTTTGAGGTTTGTCGGGCGAAATGCTAAAAGCAAAAAGTCATGCAACTAAATCCTGTCGAAAACGTTTTAAACTCAAAAAGAAAGGATATAAAAAGGATTTGTGCTAAAAAGCAGTGGAAAATGTGAAAGTCAGCGGGAGTTGGCTCAGAGCGGGGACTAATGCAAGTGGCTGACTTAAAAAATCCAAAATATATGGTTCGGCCATAACGAACTTAAATGAGCCAAGAAGGGATTTTCCAGGATAGTGCGCTGCAATATAAGCCAACAGTTTTTCCTTAATAGTAAACAGTAAGCAATTCATTATAATTTGATCAATTAAATTTCAGTTGCTAGAAATAGATTACAATTATAGGGTTTTTATTACTTTGAAATTATTTAAAACATTGTGTAAGCAATAAGTTTTCTCTGCTACATCTCTTAATGCTGTAATTGAGTTTTGCGTTTAGTTAGAAGTCAGTCTTCTTTAATCCAAGTAGAGGACAAAATATCGGGGAAACCCCATTACAAATCCTCTAAGTGAAGTCTGTTGGCAAATAAGAACTTATATTGCGTTGAGTCAGCACTTAGTGCAGACTGGCATGCAACATTGCATCCGTGCAATGCAGCTATACCCTCGCCATTTTCCCCTTCTCTTTGCGCCCCTTTTCTTCCGCTTTTCCTAGTCCATTTCCACCAGATTTTCCCCTGCAAGCTCGCCCCTTATCGGGGAACTTCAGGGTTGTCAATGACTGTCAGCGGCAGACAAGCAGAAAAGCGAAGCACGCCATTGCAGTAGCTCTGGGGGCGGTGAAAAACTCCACACTCGACACTGAGCTGGTGACATTTCAATTTTCACACACGCTCTGCGGTTTTCGGCAAACGAGAAGCCCACCAGGAAAACTCGGAGAGGGCGAGAAGAGCGGAGGGAAAAGCCCGAAAGAAATCAAAGCGAAGCAATGCCCTAAGTGGAAGTCCAAGCAAAAAGGCGTGGCTGCGCAAAAAAGGGGTGTGACCACTATTGACCGCAAGCCGCAAAGTGCAAATTAAAATTCAATAAAGCACAAAGTACCTAACCCAGTGGAATTTTTCTACTGAGAAAACTCATTTACAGAAAACTATTACTGATGGCAACTAATTAAAAAACTTTAATAGCTAGTAACCTTTTTTCTACATTATTGAGTTAATAATTTTGCTTATAATTATGTTAAAAACATATATTAAAATTCCTAGTTATTTAATGAGGGATTTATCTATACAAGAATTATTATATATTTCAGGAATAATTGAAAGAAATATATATCCCCTTTCAATTGACCTCTGCGTCAATCTGCGTCCGCGTGCGGACTGTAGATTCCATTGGTAGTTAATACCCAACCCCAAAATTGGTACCTCCCCCAAATTGCGTACTAATTAGCCACAGAAATTACTCGGTTACTGGGAAACAGCAAATGGGCGTGGGAATTTGGGGATTGGGAATGTCTGGATCCTTTGTTAGGACAGTTCAAGGTCCTTTGACAAGGTCAGTCGTTAACCAATTGGACTCCCTTTCCCTTCGCTGTGGTTAAGCTTATTTGCACCCCATTTTACCTTACTCTCGCTCCCTCTATTTTCCTTGTGCTGAAAATTGCATGCAAATTTCATAGCCAGGGGGCTTTTCATACGAGGCTTTTCCGAGCCCAACAAAGGCTCAGCCTGCCAGGGTTTTCGCACTCGCCTCCTGCCTTTTCCTCGTTGACATTGTAAATAAATGGGTGTGACTGAAAACTGTGTCAAGCTGCAAGTGCAACAAGAACAATAAAAACAATGGCAAACAGGAAATGTGCAAAAATGTGTTGAAAATTTCAACAGTTAAGCGACAGAACTTTGTTTTCTTTCGCATATGCTGCACACTTGTGTGACCACGTTTATATTTAAATTTAAATACTTTTCATTGTTTGTGGTGAGAATTGGGTCAAGAAATTGCAGAATTGCAGGAACACTGTTTCTGAGAGGTAACAAACCATTAAAACGGGTAATAATATTCAAAGGTTTAAGCTGAGGGGCAAATGTTTACTGAGAGTTAATTAACTTTCGTTAAAATCACAAAGAAATGCCAAAGGGATTTACTTCTACGGTTAATCCAAACCAAAGGAAGAATTTAAGCAAAATTAAGTATAATTTAATAATATAATGTATACGCTGTGAACAACGTTTAAGTATATGAATATTGCACTTTAATGTTTTTGCTTTAGCACAAATAGTTTTAATCGACTTTTTATATATTTATGCCCCACTCACTAAATCTTGAGACACTCTACATATCTTTCCCTCTCAAATTAAAGCTCCTGTGCGAAAATAAATCTAATAAAAGCATGGCAAACATATTCATATATCAAGGTGGCACATCATTTTTATGCGGGCAACAAAAATGAGTACACAACTAAATAAAAAGCAAAGAAATAGAGGTTGCCCCAAGGGAAATGGGGGTAAGGTGAGGGCAAATGCTGCATAAAAATCCCACAAGTGCATAAATTTCGAGCGGATTCTTTGGGGTTATGATGCTCTTGAGCAGCAAAAACAACAAAAACAACTGCCCTAGGAATGGGGTAAATTTAATATGCCCGTTGCACTAGGCAATGAAACAGCTTGTGCAACTGCAAAGGTGCAACACGTGAGCATGTGTGCCACACCTGCCGAGATTTTTGGACATGACTGCTTTTTCCCCCTTTGCTTATTTTCACCGCCAAGTTATGGCCACAATTTCTGCTTCCTACTTTCGCTGACTCCGAGTTTTTTATGCTTCTTGGGTTTCTTAAACTCTTTTTTTTTTTATTTACAAGCCTTGATTTCCAGGCGCCAACTTTTCACACTCGGAAAATTTAAAAATCTGGGGGCGATTCTTTATTAATTTTATTTAAATTTAATTTTGCAAGTGCTTACGGTCTTTTCTACTTCTAGGTAAGTCTGAAAGTTGTGTTTGATGTAAAATTAAAAAACTTAAAGTCATATTACCATCCTTTCTTGCTGTGCACAACAAAAAATAGGAGAAGGGTGATCTCTGTGCTGCACAAAACCCAAAAAGTGTCAGAGGGACGACAAGAAGCTTGAGCTTCTGTTGCTCCTTGGGCAGAACTTTCCTCATGTTGAGCAAATAAAATTTTTCGAAGCTCTGCAGGTGTGCCTGGAGCGGTTTTTCTAAGGTGAGCAAGATACACAATGGGCGGTGGGTTGCGGTGGGGGCGTGGCCCCTGCTATTAGCCTGGTTCGCATGCCAACTGAAGTGGCAATAAGTGCCATGCATATTGTCGCCAGCAGCTGCAGTTGACTCTGTGCAGCGATGGGGCAGAAGAGGGTTAAGAGATTGCGAATGCAAGTTAGCTACGGAGCAACTTGGCTTATTAGAATTACAATCGCTGGATAAAAAGTGGAAGACGTCGAGACGCTTTAGAAGCGGGAAAAAGTTCAAAAGCTCTTCAGCAAAGTTCTGGAATACTATCGAGAAAATTATAACATAACACAGAATAAAAAAATGGCTGGAACATTTTTAATAATCGGAAATGCTCCTTTATTAAATTCTATGATCGATAAAAAAAACTGTTTAAGCTTTAAATTATATAAGTTTTTTCAATATTTTATTTAATTTAGTTTTTTAACTTTTGACCTCAACTTGAATGCTTCAAAGTTATTTTCAACAAGCACTCAACTTTAGTGTCACTTCACGTTTCTATTTGGTTTAACATTTACCAATCTTTCATTAAGCACAATACAACTTTATACCCAATTCTTGTTAGCCAAGCCGCAAAAGTTTCCGCCCACCGCAGCCATTGCGGTTACAACAACATTTATTTCAACTTTATATCAACCATGACTTTTCCAACTCCGCTCATGCTTTTTTTTTTTTGCAAATTTCTAATGGATTTTCCAAGGTTTTTTTTGTTGAAGGGAAATAAAGAAGGAGGGGGGAATGATTGGCTGGGGCCTTCGACTTTGGCTTGTGTGCACTTGACTTGAAGTGGTTTATCCATGTCAACACGGCTGCCCTGTCAATGTTGGTGGGTCAGTGGTCTCGGTGGTTCCAGGGTTCTATGCAAATTCGAAACGCGTTCAAAGGTCAACAATGGCGGGCAACAAAGGAAAAAAGGTCAAGCAATTAGTGTCACAGCCGCCTGTCCAACTGCCAGACATTCGTTGAAGCTTGTTCAACACAAAAAAAAAAAAATCGAGGACGGGAGTCCTTTCCAAGGGCTGATAAGATAACAGATAAGGGTATTATTACACAGAAGCTGAGTTTGACTTTGATTTGTTTGGCTTAGCATGCACATGTGTGTGTGTGTGTGTGTGTGTGATTGTGATTGAACTTTGACCCGCCAGCTGGGAATTTTCCAATCACTTAACTCTTCACAGTTGCCGCCTTAAAGATCGTATTAAACGAAATGCAAATGTTCATGGCACTCTTCCTGAATCATATTTACACCTCGCAGACAACCTGGTTTCGTTTGTGACACATTCCGCTCTGCAAAATTAAATTATGCTTACCTTTCTGGGTAAACTCTTCATATTACTTGCGCTACTATCCTAATGAGCACTGCGGAGAAACTCACACAGATAGTCAAGAACAAACCCTTTAAGGGAGTCACAGGGTATCATTGGGAATTCTAAATAGTTATCTTCGTACACCATACCAAATCATTTTAAAGAACCATTAATTTCTGTTTCACATGACAAAGTATTCTCACATTTTAGAGAACTCTTATCATTTATTTTCCTTGATATTCCAAGAGACAGCTCACTCCTGATTCGAGCATGCTCAAGCTTTTCCTATCCCACTTTTTACATATTCATTGCATTGTAGTCTGTGGGTGCTTGGGCATGAGTACGTCCCCTTTTTAGGCTACACTTTATTTTCATTTTACTTTTGGCACACGGAGTCACTATTTGCTGGAGTGGCTGCCTACGTCCCGGCCTGCAGTTAATGTAATATAACCATCATCAGGGTTCGCCGGCTTTAATGGCGTGGCGCCCTAAGATATGCTACACTTTCCCAGCTTTCGTGACTGGCACGAAAATGAAATGATTTGTATTCGCGCGAAAGTAAATTATGTGCAAGTATTTTAAATACGTTCACTGAGCATTTTTTTCGCCAGCTGTCTTGCTTTCGGTTCCGCTCAAAATGAGAGCGCAATTTTTCATCAGCTCGGCCTGGAGGAAACTGGGAAAGGAGGTGATTTTGTCTATGGGTTCAGCATAATGAAAATGTCGAAGTGAAAGTAGTAAAATTTACATAATCTATGCGCACGAAAATAAATGAGAAAAAATCACAAGCGTCTCCCGTCTCCTCACTCGGCAAAGATAAACATTTGATTAAGCGTATTAGATGAAGGAAAATGTAGGGAAAATGGCAGTGATGGGGGAAAAATATCCTTGCAGGTAATGTTCAACTTGATAGTGCAGAGCAACAACTTTTAATGGCACAGCGCCAGCGATAGAGAGTCGAGAAAACTTTATTAGATGTGAGAAATATTAACATGGCTCGCAGTGTATATATCTATGGGTGTGGGGAAAAGTTCTCCTGGGAACAACAACTATGCAAATCGACATGGAGCACTAACGACTGCGAAATGGCAAAGTTGTTGATGCTAAATTAAAATGCATTCTAAATGCAGCCACGACAATGGAACTTCTTTCGAAGTCAAGACTTTTGAAAAGGAGTAAGAGCCAAGGAGACAGTTGGAATAATACATAGAAATAAGAAGAAAATAGTGGAAAACAATGGTGTTTTGTAAGAGGAGTTCACTCTATTAAAGTGAAGGAAAGTCAAGGGGTTACGTTTTTGTCTAAAATGAGGATAGCTACGTACTTTGTAATTAGTCTTTTTGAAATCTCCTAAGAACAGAGTTGAAAGGAGCATCCTTTTAAAATAAATATTCAAAAAAAAAATGTCTTTTAATTTATTGCTTCTACATTGCACTTTTAATTAAATTTTAATTTTTTTGGAGTTATACATTATCTCTGCATTGTTCTGGAAAATATTTTCCCTCGCTTTTTCAAAGCTTTCCGCAATTGCCAGTCAGTCAGTTTTGGTGGCGGAAGCTCTTCAACAATGCGAAAGCCAAGATAAGCTCAATAAAACTGTCGCCTTGCCACTTGGCAAATATATTTACATATGCTCTCTTTTCCCCAGTTTCCTGCCACCTCTCCCTTTTCCATCACTTTGTACAAAGGAAAAGTGCAGCATCAGCGGAAAAATAAAGTGATAGCCAGACTCTCCATCGCTTCTCTCCTTATTCAAATGTGCAAAATATTCATTTATATATTTGAGTTCTATCCAGGCTTTTCCGCACCGAGCAAAAAAAAAGTAAACAACCAGTGAACTTTTGAATGGAATATGCAAACGTCATCGACAACAACAAAAGGTCTGCAGTGAGTGGAGTGAACTCCTGTATTCGGTACAGGTTCCGCAGCTTAAATTGGTTTAACCTTTCAACTGTCGCAGGAAGACACCGAGTCCCAAGATTCTGCACGAATAAAATATAAGGCATTGAAGAATGTAGCAAGAACAACATCTAATATTCCCTTTCTTTAGCATTTATTTAAAATTTATGCTGATGTCTCCGACTGTCTGCGGGCCCACAAATGACACTCTCCAAAAGACAGAAACACGGGAAGACATTCTCGTTGAAGGCGACAGCCACTCTCATGTGTGTTTATGTAAATGTAGTTACTTGTCTGCCGTCATTTTTGAGGCAGTCGCCAGTCACAATCTGCTACATTTCCATAAATATTTTACAAAATTTACATAAAATGTTAAAGGCACTGGAATACCAAGAACAAGATGAGCCGCAGGAAAGCGACAGAAAAGCGGAGAGCACAAAATAAAAATTAATTCATGACGACAAAAGTCAATTTTGTAAATCCACAAAACATATGGTGCAAAAAAGCCACATCACATACATGTATATGTGAAATGAAAATGCAAACGATGTGCGGATGCCCACGCTTTCCACCTCTGTTTGTGTTTTCCCTGCCGCCATTTTAAGATTTCCCTGGCACGTGGCAAAATTTAAACGCATTGGGCCGCATAAAATTGCATTAAAAGCTAATGAGCTTGAAATAAAAGACAATTTACTTTTGAATTGAAATTCCCTCTCCTTTTGTGGCATTGGCGTTTGGTCTTTTCTGTTTCCATTGCGGTCGACCAAAGAAAGCCATTAAAGGAAATTTTCCGAAAATTACAAAACCAAAAAACCACCAGGGGGTGAAGTTTCAAACGTGAAAATTACGGTTTGAATGTAAAGTGGTGACCCTTGCAGGTGGGAGGAAAATTTATGTTTTAAGCAAATACCTTATCGATTTTCCTTACATTTTATTTTTTATGGTTTGGATATATATTTTTGTAATAAATAGTCCAGGGAACTGGCTCCAAATCTGTTGTTGCAAACAAGATAATCCCAATGGAAAACTAAAATACTGCCTGGCCATCTCCTATCAGCCCATAAACTACTCCTAATTACATTAATCTACCCATTTTGTGAACGTTTATCCGATATCTCTTTTCACATCTCCCCAACTCTCCCATTCTGTATTTCCATATCAGTATCTCTTCCTTTCGAGTAGTTTGCATAGCTCGTAGAACAATTTGTGAGTAAAAAATTTGCTGCCATTGCAGTTAAATGAACCAACAAAGTGGGCAAGGATCGCCCAATAAAGGGTGGGCGTGGCATTGTGTTGAAGTGTTGTTCAGTCTTCTAACCTCATCAATCGTTTACTTTATGTTGGAAGGGCTTGGCATTTATTGAAGCTGCTTGCCAAGGCTTTTGTATATCGAATGTAGCAGCACAATATGCACTGGAAATAATGCATTTTAAATTCTGAGTAACTCTGAACATAGCTCTTGTTGTCCTCTCAAATAAATAATTCTGCTTGCCAGAATTTTTAAACTTTCATTTTGCTTGGTTTGCTTGAAAGGCAAAGTTTTAATCTTAGTTATGGCAACCATTTTTAATTCGGGAGATTTTAAGCCCCTTTTTTCCCACTGTAACATTCTGCCTGGAGCTCTGGGTCCTTTTCCTGACTGCATGCGTATTTACAAGAGGACTGGGGGCGAAATCTCGTCTGACTCGGCTCCGTTTGTCGTTTGCATGAGGCTCGACAGCTCCCCACATCCCAACCCACTGAAACCACCGAACCACCCGGACCTTCCTTAAATCTGGCCCATAGAAAGTAATCTTAATGGCTTTTTTGTTGCTGGCGTGGCAGGAGCTGGATTCGGTTGCAGCAAAATGGGTAGAAAAAAACGCCCTGGCAGGCCATGAAAATTGCAAAATACATTCAACGTTCCGGGGGCCAAACGCATAAATTGTAACCCCAACGAAACTCCTGGCCTTTCTTAGACAGCAGGCTCCAGCTTCTCCTCGTGTGGCGTCTGCGGATCTGAATAGCCAATTTGTTTGGCATTGTTTGCCCAGATACTCTTGCGGCAGGAGGCGGTTTCAGGAGTTTGCGAGTTGGCGAAAATCCTGCAGAAAGGGCATTTGCATTTCTAAGATAAAATGCAAATATTTCAATTTGTAACTTAAGCAAATTGCCTCAATGAGTGCAGCTGTCAGTCAACCTCAGTGGCATTCTCTGTGGATCGTTTCTCCTTTCTTTTTTCCTGATTCGAGCCTTTGCCCCATAAAGAACCTTTAGAGTTGATTGCTTTTGGCAATTGACCGTAATATATTTGCTATATATCGTTTCAAAATGCACACAATTGTGTGGGATTTCAAACGACGTGAGCTTTTGGGTTTTTGTGCACTTTATTGATGTAGCAATTAGCAAAAACAATTTTTGTGCGAATTCACAGAAATGGATTTTGGGAACTGAACCGTAAAATAGGAAACAAGTTTTTTGCTTTACCATTTTCTATACAGGTAATATAAAGGCTAAAGTACAAACAAAATAACATTTCCTTTGAAATTGAAATTCATAAATTGCTATACTGCAATTTGACTTTATTAACTTGCGTCTTTGTTATTGAGATAAACCTTTATTCAAAGAGGAATAATTAATTGCAAAAAAAATATTTATAGACGTATGTACTCAAGTGTGAAAGCATTTATGTATCAAAGTGCGAATAGAATGTTGCAACAAGTGCCAGCATGTGCGAACGTGAAAAGGTGGGTTGTAAAATAAAACCTGCCTTGAAGCAATAACAGCAACAACGTTTATAGAAATCCAGCAGCAACACGACAGAATCTAATCAGCTACAACTTAGTAGCAATCTGCCGGTAAATCAACACCATTAGTAGAAACAACATTAACGACAACAAAATCAGCCCTGAAGCAAAAGCAACAACACTGATTTGGATGCAGCAACTTCAGTTGGCGAATTGCAACAATAGCAACATACTGGCAGCAACTTGAGTTAGCGAATTGCAACAATTGCAACACACTGGGAGCAACTTCCCCGGCAACAACATTAGCAATATCGCTGCAACAGCAGCAACCACACGGCAGCAACCCTAAGCAAACAAGCAACACGGACAACAAGTTTGCGAACAACACTGGGCTTCGCCTTGTTCCAGTTGCCGTTGCTATTGTTAACAATAAACTTTTTTGTCCCTTCCCAGTGCAAGTCGCACTCTTTTCCCCCATTTCTCCGGCTCAGGCTTTTCTCCACAGTCGCTGTCCAACTGTCTTATGGGCTTGTGTACTTGTTACTCTGCTGTCTGTCAGTCAAAACGTCATTATTGTTGCTATTGCTTTTCGTGTTGCTATTGCTGATGTTGTTGTTGTTGTTGCTGGTGGTGTTGCTTGTGTTGGTGTTGCTGATGTTGCCGCTGTTGGCTTTCTTGTACAAGCTGCGTGTTGTTTGAACAAAAACTATGCACACACACCGCTCACCCACACCAAGATGAACATGTCGAGCAGCTCGAGAATTTCTGTGGCTGCACTCTCAAGTGGGTGGATGGGTGGAGGTGGCTGTGGGCAATCTGAAGGATTTCAGGGGCGTGGCCTACTGGGTCCTGACACCCTTGTTTGCTAACAATGCAATGTATGTCAAGGCAAAATATGTTCATTCAACTCAACAAACAAAACAGCAGGAAAAAAAACCAGCACGCACAAGAGGAGTGGCAAAAACAAGGGGCGAGGGGAGCATCAATAATGCAGAGAAACGGGGGATTTCGCCTTGATATGTGTGGGCCACACTGGGAGAAATAAATGATTTATTTTCAAAATTGAATTGAAATTGAATTAAGTTTATAAAATCAAATGCGTTTTAGTCTGTTTTTATTGTTTAAGTTCCTTAGTTTCTTTATACATTTCTTTTCTTTTCTTTTCTTACAGTGCATGAGTGAGCATAAGGAGCTCCACTTGTTCGTTGATTACATAAATGCAATTGAAATGTACAAACGCTCTGCCATCGAAACTGAAAATTGCAAATGGCTAAAGGCCTTTGTCCCATCCACTAGTTTTCCTCGCTTTTTGGGTGGAAAACTACATGTGTGACCTTGGATAGGAGTGGGGTGAGCACTTTCACTGCTGAAGTACAAGAATGTGTTTGAAATCCGTCTAACATCACAATTGAAATGGTTCGAAAGCTTGGAACTGAAGTATGGCTCTGTTCAACAGAAATTACAGAAAGTACAAGTGCATTCTCTTGGAAGATGTAAAGAGTTGATTTTAAGCTTTCGAATATCAGGATAATTTAGTCAAAGACATTGGAATTCAAGAAAAAGTTTGACATTTTATTTATTTATTTATTTTTTATTTATTAAAAACTAGTCTACAGTAATTTCCAATTACTTTGAGCTTACCAATGTTCTACGTCTTTTTGAAACCCTTCTCTATTTTAAGCTCCTTTCAAGAGTGCAGCCTCTAATAGACCCATACCAATGAAACGTCCTTTGGAAATAAACCTATCTATGATATTACTCAAAAGCATTTTCATGGCCCGGCTTTATTTGCGTACCGTCATTCGAATCTCTTTATGCGTTAGACATTCATGGTCCAACTTTAATGACAGCAGCAGCCCCGTCATCATCATCAGTAAACATCTTTTTAATTAGTTGTTTGCTTTGGCCCAAGGAAAAATAACAAGAAATACAGCAAAGGCAAAAAAATCGGGGGAGGGAATTGCACTGCTGCCTTTTGGAGTCCCTTCTACCGACAAAAATTGCATAACAACTGCCATTAAAAGGCAGACAAGCAAATTAAAATGCACACAAAACAACAACAGGGCGGAAAAAAATCAGAAAACAAAACGGCAGCAACAACAATGAAAATCAACAATAAGAACAACCATGACGAGGCAACAAAAAGTTATAAACTTTGTTTAAAAAACAATTACAAGCGCCGTAGAAAGAAGGCATAAAGAAAATATTAAAAAATATAAACTTTACAGTCAATAAAAAGCGCCAAAAGGCGAGACGCTGAAAGAAAACTCTTTATGACAGAAGGCGAAGTAATAATAAACCGAAGCGGGTTTCAGGAAAGAGTTCGGGATCAAACAAGGATACAGATGCGAAAACAGAGGAATATAAAGATACGAATACAAAAACGAACACAAATACAGGTCCAGGCGTAGGCACTAAACGGCCACTTAAACGTTAACTTGATTTAGCACCTCGTAACCAAGAGAGTCCCAACAATGGAGGGCAAGAAGAGGGGCAAAAGTCACAAGTGGCCACTGTGGGCGTGGCACCGAGCTATAAAAACAGATCACCAAGCTGGGAAAAAAAAACAGAGAAGTCCTCCCTTAAAGAAGAATTGTTCAGGGGTGTGGCAATAAAAAATGGACAAGCGACCAGAACGAATGAGCAAACGAATAAACGAATGAATATGATGGCCTAGAAGATTAACAGAATTGAGAGTCCTGCTATAAAACGGAGAATATGCGAATTGATATCAGAGGGATTTGATAATTGCCGTGGGATCAGGGGCGGACGCAGGGGGTGTCCGGGGGTCCGGACCCCCCAAAATCTCAGACTTTTCAAATTTCCTTACAGCACACGGCTTTTCAACCATAAAAACTAAAATTTTTTTGGTCGGACCCCCTAAACGTAAAAATTTTTGATGGGACCCCCCAAACAACAACAATTTTTCGATCGGACCCCCCAAAATTTTTTTCTGCGTCCGCCCCTGCGTGGGATATTCGTAAAATGGCAAGCAAACAATTGAGTTGGTTAATAAATGCAACAAGAAAATGTAAAGAAATCCTACGAAAAGTACGCATAATTTGAAAATTATACTTCTCAATTACACGCTTATCCTTGTATCAATTTATTTAATTTCTCTTCATTTGTACGTTTGGAGGCCATACTTTTTTAATTACAAGAAAAATAAACATTATTAACATCTGTTTTTAAATATTTCTTTATAAAGCACTGACACACTTTATATCTTATTTTTCCCCAGTAGGTTGCTTTCATTTTCTGCATCATTTGCAACCACCCACTCAATTGCCTTCCCCTCCACAGGACAAATGAAACGAGGCTTATTATCACAGTATTGTGTAATTTATTTCTCCCTGAACTCGCAGATCAAGTTGGCAGCACTTCATTCATGTTCACCTGTAATCGCTTTCATTTGTCTGCGAGTACAGTTGCCCCAACTAATTGCGTCATTAGTTCGGCGAAATGAATAATTGCATATTCTCCGAGGGGAAAACGTGAAATGGTAAGGGAAACCTGTCATAAGTTTTATCACAAGTTTATCTTCAACTTCTGACAGCTGCAACAAAAAGCAGTTAAAGGGAAAGCTGGAAGAGGCAGTGTAGGCCAAAAAAGAATGGAACTCAAAGGCAGAAGGCAAAATGCACACAAAGAAAAAAAAAACGCCAAACACACAGTGAGAAGATGGAGACATATTCATGGCACAAAAATGACAGGCATACAAGGTTTTCTAAAAAGGGGGTGGTGGAAAAATAGACGAAGGGTGTGGAGTCCAAGAAATAATGTCCTGCGGCCGCTTTGGGAAATGAAAACTTCTTTGTAATGTGAATGACTCTCGGCCTTTGCAGATCTCCCATTTCTGTTGCTCCTCTCGTTTGCTTTCTTTGTATACTCTACAAGAGGGCAGGCATTCTTGTGCAAAAACCATTAAAGTAAAATAATAAAAAAAAAAATCAATATAAATATCATATCCTTAAGTGATTGAAGAAAATATTTTAAGTGCTTTGTTTTGTTGCTCAATAGCTTTTAAAGCGTTTAGTGCGCCTGAGTAGCAAAAGAACATCTAAGCTTCGACTTGAAAAAACCAGGTGACTTTCTCTTTTTTCGTGAGTTTCCCTGGGCTTTCCCACATTTTTTTCGGCTTGCAAAAGTTACGCGAATTGCTTGCAGCTGATGAGTACTCGAGTGTCAGTCTGGGGAGTAGAAAACTATGTGGGAGGCTGGCCGACACGAAAAAAGCGTTGGTATCGCTGAATTTATCGGCCAAAACCGCACAAGCCACAAAAGGCAGCTGGCAAAGGAATTCATCATCACGCCGCCCTTATCATCATCATCATCTCCATGATGGCCATCGTCATCTGGAATATCACGTATACGTATACGAATACTGAGGTGTTGCGGATGAAGTCCTTTGGTGGTCCCAGTGGTCTCCTGTTTGATGTGGCCGCCGCCAAGTCCTTTATTATATTTCTTTAACTTTTTCGCCCGTCTTCTGTCCTTTCCTGTCTCTTGGCAAAGTTAATCCTTGGGCATCAATTTCCCGAAATAATTTGAGCAACATCAAAAGTTTTAATATGCCCAATGATAATGGCGCCTCAGTCACCCTGCCGAAACTTTTTTATTGCTCGCGCTCCGTAATTTCTTTGTCATGAGTTATGGCACCCAGCTGGCTGCTCTCCCCCGCTGACGACCTTTGACCCCGCTCCATTACATGGCCTGCGGTCAGCGATAGTCATTATGCTGTTTATTGGGGCCCTCACCTGTGGGGCAGAAAACAAGCAGCGACAAGAAGGAATGGAAGTAAATTCGCGACGGGTGACTGAAGCACTCCAGTATGAGAGTCTCCTCTGATGGGGACATTTCACCTCTGTAAAACGACAATAAGGGCACTCAGAATGGGGCCCTGATGAAAGGGATCCTTTGTGAACTCATTGCGGTTGGCGATTGATGAATCGATGAAATGACTTAATAGCCCGGCCTTATGGAAAGTTTTTTTTGGGTACGTACTCTTCCAATTAATGAAAACAAGTCCGTCGAATTTTGAATTAAATAAAAATTTATACAAAATAAATCATATCATTTGTTAGGCATTAAAAAAAAATCAGAACCATATCTTGCATTGAAAGCTTTTGACTATCTGTTACCCTAAAAAACTATCTCTACTAGCGATGCTTCCCAATATTCGCTTTCGGTTGCGGTTTTCCAAATTTTTCTAATCAACGGCCGTTCCGGAAAAATTCGCAATCAAATGGCAAAGCTGGAGGGAGTTAGCGAAAATGGGACAGAACGAGCGCGAAGCCAATAAGCAATCTCGGCCATAATGCTCATGAGCAACAAAGCAATGCAATTAGGCGATATATCCAGGACATGGCTATACATTGAACAGAGCGCACGAAATAATGCAACAATCCTTGGCTGCGAAACAACGGAATCGGTCTCGTTATCGCGCCACGCCCACCGCCGCCCACTGTTTCTTTGCCAATTAAACGCATTTGATAAAAAACAAATTTCGAACAGGCGGAGAGGACGAAGGATGATGGGTGTAGGATCCTGTTTGCAGTATGCACTCTGCCATCGATGGGACAACCCGACAGACAGCAATAAGCGAAAAGCACGAGAGCAGGTGCAACAACAAGCGCGCTCATTTGTTGCAGATGCACTCAGAAAAAAATTAAATTTTAATAAACACTTGCAAAAAAAATATAATATATTAGGGGAGGGTGGTCCCATACCGACCGGTCGTACCATACCGACCCCCCATGTTTCTCAGAGATGGCGATGCTAGCCGAATTGTCGGTAACTTCAGTGAAAAGCTGTTATAACACAGACATTTTGGAGATAGATAGCCACTTTGACTTATTTTGTTTCACTGCAATTTTTCCGTTTGTTTTGTTTCAACGCCTGTGACATTTATTTTTGAGCTTTACTGAACTTGAGCTCAAAGTTTTTTTTCTCCGCATAAAAATCGGAGAGTAAATTTTTCTGATCGTTGATAGTCCTAGCTTTCCCTCAAATAATTAGAATTACATCGCTCTTTGCGTCTTTAGTTAATGCCGAGCACTTAATCAGAAAAGGTCGTGGTGGTCCGAAACCGACCGCTAGGTGATGGTCCGAAACCGACCCCCATTTATTGGCAGCTTAATATGTCATAGCGTATTTTTGACGGAAAATATGAAAAAGTAAACAAGATTCAGTAAAGAAAAGTAACAGAAACAGCAAAAACATCAGAAGAAAGCGAAGAGACAGTCATCAACGAGCGGCTTTCGAAAAACAAGGCGAAAACAACGCGAAAACTTACTATGAGAAAGAGGACAACTCAGACTTCATCAATTGACTACATTGCCCTTTATTTCATACATAAATTTTTATTTTCTGGAAAGAACCTTCAATATACTTCTTAATAAACGTCAAAATCATTAAATTCTATTTTATGTTATTAAATTTTTCTGTTAAGAAATAGGGGGTCGGTTTCGGACCACTACTTTTGAGTACGACCAAAAAGTAGAGTTTTATATTTGCCTGAATATCTAACGCTTCAAAGCACCTACGCACTTACTAATCATTTAGATGTATAGTAAACTGATCCCTCTACATAGTAAATTTTTGAACTGAACTGAAAAATTGATTTTTCTCACCTTTATCGCCTTTGCCTTTTAGGGGGTCGGTATGGGACCACCCTCCCCTACTTTAATTAAGTAATGCACCTAAGCAAAAAAAAAAGCAACACACAAAACTGTGTTCATTAGTTAATTGCCTAAAATAAAAATATGTTGTTTAATATCCCTTTCAGAAAAACTTTAAGCCTACCTTGTAAATAAATTAAATTTTGTTATATAGGTAACATTTAAGTTTGTCGAACAAAACTAATTTTTTTCAAATAATACCTAATCCTCCTTTACTTTTTAAGTATTTCAAGATTCTTTGATTGAACTACATTGTGTTATTAATTTTTTATTAGTGTGTAAGCCGTGAAAACAATAGTTTGTTTATGGAAAAAATAAGCCATTTATGGACAGTTCGCTGTGCAAAAACACCCATCTATTATAAAGGGCATAATAATACAGCCACTTTTTTTTCAATGCACTTTTGCTTTTTCCTGTCCCAACGACTGTTCAACGTTGAAACAAGTTTATCAACGTGTGAAAATTGCGAAGCGCAATATGCACAGCCAACAACAATAATAAC